>NW_025763384.1:658751-1317503 GCF_020726525.1 Truncatella angustata | reverse complement strand
ATAAGCTTCATGCTGGGATGCACTGCGAAATCATTGACACCGGACGGCGCACCGCCCATAGCTGCCGTGTCACCGCTCGGCCGGCCCAAGGGTTTCGGGATAGGAACCTTGATGGATGACATGAGCGTCATGTCCCTTGTTCTCGTAACGGCGATGGTCGAGTCCTCGCTGGCGGAGATGAGCTTTCCCTTGGTTGGGAAGGACAGCTTGGTGACGGTCGAGCTGTGGTGGAGCAGGGCGCCAACCTCACGGTTCTTTGCGTTTTCGAGAATCTTGCGAGGAGCGATCTTGGACAGCAAGTCCTGCTCCTCCTGGCTCTTCTTGCTAGGCGGATGGGCGGAGATATTGAAGACGTTGATGCGCTCATCGGTGCTGCCTGTGGCCAGCATGACCTTCTGGCTCTTGCCGGGCTCGGGAGCCGAGGGAGGGGAGAGGGCTATACATCGAATAGCAGAGGTGTGGGCGTTGAACAAGAACGTGTCGGCGAATTCTGTCCTGTCGTCGTCGGGTGTGATGGTTGCTGTGATGCCGTGGAGGACGCGGTCGTAGGAGCCGGCTACGATCTGGATTGTGAAGGGCTCCGTTTTCTTGGCTTTCTTGGTGGCTGCCTGCACTTCTTTGGCAGCACCATTGGTGGGCTCGGCTCTCTTTCTTTTGCTGCCCATTGTGACTGATGGCCTGGTATGATTGTGAGTTGTATTTTCTAGGAGCACCGAGATTGTCACGCAGCGGCTTGTTAGTAACTCATTAATGGAAGTAACAAAAAAAGTTCAAGAGTGGGGCTCTCCGGCCAACGATAAGACTGATAAGATCTTATCGGAACTCGTGTTTTCTCTATACATGGCACAGTACTCCAATGCCTGTCTATATATGGATCTGTCCAGTAGACTAGTCTAGGTCAGAGGCAGATAACTTCAAGTGATACTGCACGGCACCTACATGGACTGTGCTGCATATGATGAGATCAAGTCCGCCTTCCAAGACGGGAAGAGTGAACAATCCACGGACCATCAAGTCTCCAGGTGTCAAGGTATTACTATATTTCATATTCATATCATTCTGGGGTCTTATTTTACTTACCCCAGTGAGTTTACGCTCGCTCGCTAGTTGTGGCGTGACCTCTAGGTTGACCTCTAAGTTGTACCTCGTAACTAGGGTGCTCCTGCCCGCTCCTGCCTGCTCCGGCCTGCTCTTAAAGAGGCGGCCTGGATAGTGACACCAAATCAAACGCACGCTGTTTCACCGGCCAAGTCCATAAAATCCACCATACTATTCCTTACAGCGAAATCTGTCATATCCATCTTGGACGCAGCTGTAACCGCTTACTGCACTCAACAGGGATATGCTCCAGTCGCGTTAACCAGATTGTACCACTTGACACCACACCATCGTTGCGTAGTACTTCGTGTCTCATCATTTGGGCATCGTCGGCACAGGCGGCGTTGCACTGCCAACACTCGAGTTGCGTTGATGCTGCTGTTGCTGTTGCTGCTGTGCCTGCTGCTGTGCGTTAGCTGCCGCGGCTGCTTGCGCTTGAGCCTGCTGTTGGGCTTGAGCCTGCTGTTGCGCTCGTAGCAACTGGGCATATTGATGAGGACCATTAGCTATTGCTTGTCCTTGACCCCCTGCCGCAGCGTTCATGGCTGACTGTGCTAGGTTGTTGTGTCGATTTTGAAGTAACTGCGTCGCCATTTGCCGCACTACATCTTGTGGTGTGTTGGGATGCGTTTGGCGGATCTGGCTCTCAATATGCTGAAGTTGAGATACGAACGTCTGGTGGATTTGTGGGGCCATGGTTGTGTTAGGTCTCGGAGATCCTGATTGCCCAGCTGGCATATTAAGGCCTGGGGCAGGTGGTGTCGACATTCCAGAGTTCGCCGCGCCATTGAACTGTGCCAAAAGAGCCTGTGCTTGAGCGTTGTTCATGTAGTTCTTCTGATTGATACCGTTGGCTACTGCTGCTCTCATGGCGGCAGGTGGGGAGTTCTGAAGGGCAGGGCTACCCTGTTGTGGCGTATGTGTCTGCTGTGAAGCCTGCCGCATTTGCACGGCTTGACGCTGCTGCTCAGAAATTCGCTGGGCTTGCAGTACGAGGTTGAGATCTGGCTGAGTAGGAATGGTCATTCTTGCCTGGCCGTTGACGACAGGCATTTGTACCTGGCCGTTGCTGTTCATTTGCATGGGAGGAACAAGTCCGCCGGCCATTGGGCCTTGCGATACATTGCCTGTTGGAGTTCCTTGCATAGGCAACCGCGGTCGTGCTTGACCATTCACTGCCATCTGCTGAGTTTGATTGATACGGTTTACACCAGCAAGCGGATGAGTAGCACCAAGCTGCTGATTATTCTGAGGCGCCTGAGCAGTCTGTCCATTGACCATCTGCGCAGCTTGACCTTGTTGCTGTGCCCTGGCTTGCAAAGCTGCTTGTAGTTGAGGATTTGCAGCACTTGTCGTAGCAGTATTTGCCCGTACTCGGCGCTGCGCCTCCAAGCGCTGTTGTTGGTGTAGCGCCATTCGCTCGGCCAATTTCTCTGCCATTGCCTGATCTCGTTCCCACCGCATAATTGAGTATTCTCGTGGCGTCTTGATGGGACCGGCCCGAGGCTGCGGCTGTTCTTGCTGTTTCCGCATCTGGGCAAGGTTTGCTGCGTGCTGTTGTTTTTGGACTGCGGTTTCTCGTTTCTTGGCAAGTTTGCGCATTGCATCAATCATGGTAAGATGCTTCTGGTTGCGTCGACGTTCGACTTTCACCGGCAACGACAGGCGTTTACGGATAAGAGGTGTGACTGGACCATTTGCTCCTGCCTGCTGCTGTGGTTGTTGCTGCTGTTGCTGTTGCTGCTGCTGCTGTTGTTGCTGCTGCTGCTGCTGTTGCGCTTGTTGAGTAAGAGCGTTCGCATTGTGCTGACGGATGATTTGCTGTGCTTGATCGATGCGGTTTTGCCATAGTTTAAAGTACTGTGTCTTTTGCATATCATGAGGTAGACCTTCCAGCATGACCCAGCGTTCGAAGCACTCCCATGGCGTTCGTCTCTCCGCACCAGATGCGAAGACAGACTTGGTTGAGAGGATGCTCGCGATAAGGGACCAGTTGTATGAATGCTCACGAACGAGAGATTTGAGTTCGTCATCCTCGTTGACTGTCCACTGGGAACAGCTCCTCGATTCATAGAACGTCTGGAAAGGCATTGCATGCTCACTAGGTGGGCGAAACTGATGACCTGCATGCAACCTGTCTCGCATAGCCTTGTTCTCGGTTTGGAACAAAGCTACATCGGGATTCTGCGGTTCCAGGTGGGTTCTTGGCCTCGGCTGATCAAATAACAGCTCTTCTTCACTATCCTCATGCGCATATTGGTAGCGACTTCGTTTTCGAGGAGGCTCTTTCGCAATCAGTTCTATGCGACCATCAACATACTTGCTGAGTGGCAGAGCCTCGCGTCTCCAGTGTGCGTCAGGGTCGTGCTTAGGTGTAACAATGTCCTGGTCAGGAATTTTCAGAGGAGATCCGTACAAGGGCAATTCTTCCAGAAGGCGGTTGGTGTGTGGAGAAGGATTCAGACCGAAGACAACGTCATCCTCGTCAAGCGTGAATATGGCGGAGGGAGAGATTGTGTCTAGGAAATTGTCATGTGGTTCGTCATCGTGCTCCATGGGGGAATCAGTGTCTGCCGATGAAATCAAGTCTGGTGTTTCATGATTCTCAGGTCCGTTGAAGCCATCGCCATTGACCATCGTAACATCATGGCTGAACAGTAGTTCGCCACCATTCCACTGTGGCTTCGGCGGGTATTGCGGCGCAGCAGCGTTCACCTGCATATCAGTCCGTTCCTCAGGGTATGCAATCCATTCGGCGCAAGCTTGCGCTAGATTTCGTGCCACCGCCGTCTTCCATTTTCTTTCCTGACGGAAGTCAGTCCGCATCCATTTCATCTCTTGTAATAGCACATCCCACTGAGAAGTCTGTCTAATTGGCTCAGGGCATCGTTTAGGTTGACGTAACGACCACTGGTCCCGTTGCTGCATGTGGTAAATTCGCTTCAAGACACGACACGCTTGGTGCTCATTCATGTGAAGATATGCGTCTGGTGTGGATACGGTTTTGTGAGCATGGTGAAGAATTTGTTCCAGAGGTTTCATCCATTTATCGGCGTTGGAGAATCCTGCGATGAATAGTGGTGTGAAGTAGTCGGTTGTGGGAACTTGGCCTACGGATTTCGACCGAGCATGCACCACTGATCTATCCGACTCAGGGACTCTCTGAGGCTGCTTGCCAAAAACCACGCCGGCCAACCTGCTCTTCTCCTTTATTCTGGACTTTTCAGCAAAGCTCTGACCCCGCGCCCTAGGAGACTGTGAGGTTGGAGTTATCGGAACAAGCGATCGAAGATCCGACTTCTGCTGTGGCACTGATAATGCCTGCAAAGATGTCCCAGATAATATCTCCGAAACAGGCTTTTGCCTAATGCTGTCAGACGACGACGGAGTGGCATGCGGCTGCTGAGATAAGTCTGATCCTGACGCCTTACGCTTTCCTTCCGCTGAAGTATTCTTCTGCCCCGCTGTTGCAACCGTATCTTCAGTGCGCTGTGACGGATCTTTAACGACCGATTTGATGGGGCATGAAGACTTGACGACAGGTTCAGAGACAGCATGACCGGAGCCCTTCATAGTGACTATTGCGCCCTCAAGTGGTTTGACCACAGCTTCATCCGTACTCGCAGTAGCCTTATCCACCGACGGCGGCAAAGTCACACCGTCACTCTGGGTACTGTCGACAGTTGCGGCACTTGCAGAGTCACGAAGGAGTTGGGCCTCAACCTCTTTCGATGTGCTTCCTGAGAATCCATGTTGTACTATCGATGCCGGGGCTTGCGGTTGGCTGTCCTCGGGTTTTGTGGTCGCAGGCCTCTCGTCCAAACGCAACCCATCACGCTCAGGACTAGTGTTCGTCGATGTTTCCAAGACCGCAGGTGTAGTCGCCGTATGTACCGTGGAACTCGGGGAAGAAAGAGAATCAGCTGGGCGAGATGTCTCGTTCGTGAAGTTGGGAGAAAGGGCGGCCTGAGGCTTCGGTTCTGGTGCTGATGATCCATTCACTTCTAGTTGCGGTAATTCCGACACTCCGTCTTGCTTGAGCTTGTTCTTCTGTTGGAACGGGCCTGGTACTCTGCTATCCTGCTGCACCGGCTCAAGTGCAACGTTGGGGACCGTAGATTGGCGCGCAGCCCCTGCAACGGAACCAGGCCCCTTTGCTGGGGTGCCATTGATGGGCACAGCTTTCCCTATATGCGCCGACTTCACATCGTGTCCATTGATCGAGTTTCGGCCCTGCAGCGGCTGTTGACCAATTTGTCGCGATTCCGCTGACGCGTTGTTGTCGTCGTTGTTGCCAAGAGGTACTGAATGAGAAACTTGCGGCGCCTGTGATACTTGCGCAGGAAATGCAGGAGCTGTCACTCTGGGAGATACTGTAGAGGATGGTCCTATTTGAGATCGCGGCGCAGAGGGCAGATGCTGAGGCGTTGCAGTGGGCGAAAGGCGCGGCACGACGGCAGGACTGGCTTTGGGAACATCGAGTGCATTTTTGCTACTCGGTTGAGGCGTAGGCGTCGTCGTAGGCGTCGTCGTCAAGGCATTTCCCTTGGTTGTGGAGAGTGTCTGGGTCGAGTGTTTAAAGGCATCAGATGGAAACTTGGGTCGGGGCGGGATGTTTAGTTCAGCGAGTTTGCGTCCCCTAGAGTTAGAGTCGCATCGTCAGTTACCAGCAACGCAACGCAATTGCGCAACACAGCGACAACAGGACAGAATTGAGAGAACAAGGTGGACATGAACTTGCAGCACATACCTTAGGATATCATTTGCGTCAAGAAACTTTGCTTCGCCCTCGTTGGCCGGTGGTGCGTCGAGATGCCCCAGTGGGAAGTTTGGGAGCCCATCTAGAATGGTTGCGACGGCGTACAACTCCTTCAATTTCCTCTTACGCGACTGTCGAATTGACCTGCGCATCGTTAACACGCCAGTCCGTATGTCGTTTTTATCGGAAAGACGAGCTCTATAAGATGATATGCAACTTACCCGCATGCATCCCGTTTTTGTTGAATGACTGGCGCGCGGTCGGCGGGCACGACCGAAGTCATAGCATCGGCGACAGCAACATCCGCTTTTTCGGAGAGCGGATGATGCAAACAATCTTAATGGACTCTTGTTTGATGGAAAAAGCGATTTTTTCCAGATGAAATGGCCAGCGTGGGGGTGCTGAATTGATGGAATGGTCGTCGAGTTGAGTTTTTCGCCGACCTGAAGTCGTGATGTGATGCTGCTACTGCTAATACCAAGCGCAGAGCACAGGCGTTGATAGGGAATTGTGATTTCTTGAGCTATGTACGGGAGGTATGAACACTGGAACTAGAACTAGAAGATTGAACTTGACATTTGCTTCACTGTAGCCTGCAAATTTGTTAGCTAGCCTGCCCCCCCTACTGAGCATATAAGTAATGCCGTATGTAATCCAGAAGAAGAGCAGGGGCTTTGCAGGGAGGAGTCCGGAACGTACCCCACCCGCACTGATGCCCCTCATCAAACCTGGAGAACCTCGCGCCCTTAATGGCCAACTGCAGCGTCTTATCTGGCGACAATCATGTCGCTAATGTTCAGTTGGGCTAGCAGAGAAATAGAATTACATGCAACCTGAAGTTAATAAGTGGCCCTGCTCTGCGGTAAATCGTGATGCCATCGTACATGTGTAGGTTAGTAGAGGCGGAATTGGGAATAGTGCCTTTTTTTTTTTTTTTTTTTTTTTTTTTGCTTTGGCACCCATGAGTCGAATTCTTGACCTATGCCTTTTTTCTATGCCGAAGCAAAACACCATGATGCAGGCAAATCGGCATGGAAATCAACGTCCTCAGTTCCTGAGAGGCGTGGTTCAGGGCTAATGATTACCATCCATGCTGGCGGATGGCACCGGCATGACTCGGGCTTGAGCAGACAGGCCAGTCCTTATGGAGTGCTTGCGATACTGTAAGACCTTGAGACAGCATACCGCATACCCTGTTTGCTCACACAAACAAGAATCAGTGCTGCTTAGCATCTTTCAGCACTTTGGATTGCCTCCGCATACCTGCACAGCCTCTTGAAGAAAATACAACTCTTGCAAGGGATGGTGGCTTTGCTTGTAGTATCCGGGTTTCTACTTGCGTCTCAAGCCGAGAAGCGAAATAACTGCTCTTGCCGTATTAAGCCTGTTGCTAACCCGAAAGTTTGTGGAACGTATATTTTATGTATCACAACGATGATGAGTCGATACATCGCATTCCTTGAGAGGTTCGAAAACAATGTGATAAGTAGTCGTGCAAGACACAATCGCTGCTTTGATTATGTATAGATATATGAGATTCTTCCAATCAACTTGATGGTGGACCAATCAGCTCGAATTGCTACCTAATGTAGACTGGGACAAGGCATGGAATAACCCCCGTGGACGACGAAATAAACCGGTTTGACCGGACAGAGGTCACTTAATCTCACCAAGAAAGCTCTGGTTTAGGCTGACACAAACCTTTACAGCGCAATCTTTAAAAGTCAACAAAATTTCGAGTATTATCATGTCGATTAGTGACCAAACAAAACTATATCTTCAAATCCCCTAAAAGTCAATATTATGTTCTGTTGTTATAATAGATACAAAAGAGTACTACGAAATAAGAGTTGTCCGGTTTATTTCGCCCTCCTCGGGGGGATGGATACCGATCCGATGGCCTGTGGAACTAATGCGAGGTTATGTGGTTACAGCCACAGCGGAAAGCTGAGCATGATTTGGTGTGCCCTGTGTGCAACCTTTTGCATTGGTCTGTTCAACAGCCACACGGATGACCGAATTACCTCAGCCACTGCATCCTCCATCCCTTGAAATCAACATTTTGAACGCTGGGGACGTCAGGACGTCACTTTCTTGGTAACATTCAACTATCCACCATGCCAGATTCCACGACGACACCACAAGCGCCACGGATCGCTATCAAGTTCGGTGCTGCCGTCGCAAACACGACAAAGGCTGCATATGGCGCAAAGAAGCCGCAACCACCCTCCTCGCTCGGGAAACGACCTCGATCTCACGCCCTCAATCCTGACTCTGACTCAGAAGACGAAGATGAGCACCTTGGAAAACATGAAGCAGTGACTACCTTAGGGGGCAGCATTGCTGAGAGAGGAGATCGGCCTCGAGATACGAAACTTGCCCGCACTGATCAGAAGACCTTGGTCATTGCTTGCCAAACGGGTGGCGGGTGGAAGGCAGCAGCGAAGGCGCAAAGAGGAGGGCAGCCTTCGCCACATGAAAGAGGAAATAATCCAAAAGGTCTGGACAGAGATACAGAACCTGCAGACCACGAAAAGGACATCAAATGGGGTCTGAACGTAACCCAGAAACCCGTAGCAGAGGATCGAGCCGAAGTTGAAGGAGAGCAAGCAATGCCCGAGTCCAGGACGAGCAGCAAAGACCAAAATGACATTCGACCCTCAAGTCCCAGAAATGCAGATCAAGACGCCATGGATGCCCTTCTCGGGAACGACACGAGAAAGAAGAAAATTGTCATCTCAGACGCCGATACTGAGCAAGATCAGTTCAAGGCTGCCGTCCAGGCTGCTGGCGATGTCTCAACCATCGAGGAGTATGATCAAATCCCTGATGGCGAATTTGGAATGGCTATGCTTCGCGGGATGGGTTACGACGAATCAAAGAAGAGTGCACAACCGACGGAGGTCCGCCGAAGGCCTGCATTACTGGGTCTAGGAGCCAAGGAAGACGAAGAGATCAAAAAGGCCGACATTGCCAAGAAGTATGGTCACCGCAACCGCCCACCTCGCTTACAGGATTACAGAAGAGAAGAAGACGCAAAGCGGAAGCAGAGGGAAGAGAGATATTCGAGCAGCTACAAGCATGAGCGCGAGCGCGAGAGGTCGGGCTACAGCTCCAGCAGAAGACACGATGATCGAGATCACAACCGTGACAGTGACCGTACCCGCGATCGCGATGGAGGCAGTCGTAGGCACCGCGACAGGCACTCGAGATATTGATGTGCCCTTCTCGCCGACTGAAAACTAGCCTGGTAGATGCTTTGGCTTATCGACAGGCATGCCAACTCGGTCATAGCATGCAGCGTTCGCACACACAGATGCGCAAAGGCAGTCAATCAATGAGAGCAATAATACAACGTCATGGAATTCTGAGGTAATGACTTATTCGTCCAACACAATTGAGATAAGATTGCTTATACTAATGCGTAAAATGAAGAGTGAGATTTGATCAGGGAATGCGCCATCACTGCCCGGCGTCTGCTGCATGCAGACTTTGGCGTTCATTTGCCTTCTCAATGTGGTGCTGTGAAGGTGTGGCAACATTGCTTGGACCCTTCTTTACCTCCACATCATCGACCCCAAATTGGTCCGCTTGTGTCTTTGCAAAATCACGAGCCTTGATTTTTTGCGCGAACAAGACATCAAGCTCTCCTTGGTTTCTTCCCTTTGGCTCAGGCAATCTGAAGAATGCCCATACCAAACACAGGAAGCACAAGCCGGACCAAAACAGAGCGGCCCTCGGTCCCCAGTTCCAGGCGCTTGCATTCAGCATTTGCGGATTCATTGCCACGCTGAAGATTCCTATGAGGCGTCAGTCTAAGAAATTGGGCGAGCGAAATGTTCTTACCACAGAGGTTGTAGCAGATTCTAGCAAGCGCGATCGTAGGCGCCCTCAATTTCGACGAGGGGATCTCTGTGACGATGCTATAACAGCAGGGACCAAGTGAGAGATCGTACACGACAATATAGACAACCAACTAGATGGGTTTGTTAGCTAATCTTAACCTATGGTGAATCGCCTCCGGACTTACCAGAACAGCCACCGCCCAATTAGCCACATTGTTGTTTTCGCCACATGCAGCATATACGACGCCGATAAGGAGCAACAAGACAAACAAAGCAGCAAGTCCGGAAACATAGATGGTACGACGCCCGATGCTCTTCATCAGGAACCAAGCAGATACCGTGCCCAATGCTCCCATGGCTAGTGCCACTACCTGGATGGTGAAGGAGTTCTCCTCGGATATTCCGGCCGTTTGAAAGAATAATGGTGCAAAGGCAATGAGGTTTGAGCCACAAAGAGACTGGCTGACCCATGTCATGCAGTTGATCTCAGTCCGCCGGCGGTCGACACCTTCGAAGCATTGTCGGTAAGTACACAACGATTCTCTAAGCTTGCCTAGTTGAGTTTTTGGAGCACTATCTTCGAGCTCCACGTGCATCTTTTTGTCTGCCAAAATGGTATGCTTGATCAACTCGAATTTGTTATGGTTTTCTTGGTCTTTGTAGTTCGAGATCCGTTGCAGGGACTTGCGCGCTCCACCATAATCGCCTCGTCGAGCCAGCCACCAGGGGGATTCTGGAGCCATCCACACACAAGTCAAGATAGGTATTGGCCAAATCCATTGCAGCATGAACGGAACTCGATATGCCCATTGGCTATCGCCTAATCCGAGGAAGCCACGAAGCACGCCTGTAGCAATGAGCTGGCCAATGACCCAGCACAAGTTTGCATATGTTGTGAAGTAGGGTCGCAGCACGAGTGGTGCAATTTCTGAAGCATACGCCGCTGGCATCGTTTCGAAGACACCCCAAGGGATTCCCTGGAGAATCTCACCGACCATCAGCGTCGCAATGTTGGGTGCAAAAACCGGGACGAAGATGAAGGCAATCATGAGAGTCAATGCCACAAGCATGGTTTTTCTGTACCCCACCCTTTGTACAAACATTCCAGCTATCGATAGACCAATGATCTGCCCAATCTGGGCTCCAGCCGACAGTGCTGTCTGCCATTCTGCTGGGATTTCGTACTTGCCATTTTCCACTTCGACACCATACCGTCTCTGCACATATTCAGTGATCAAAACCATCAGTCAGTAGGCGGCTCTCCACGTACCTGGAAGGCCGAGAAAGCATAGAAGCCTGACAAAAGTGCTAAGTCAAAGCCTTCCATGATAATGGCAGTAGTGAATATTAACGACCAGCAGAGTGCTTTCCAGCAATGATTAATCGCCTCCTTGATCGTCATGTTCCTCTCGAAGTCTGCCGCCGCTCTGGCACCAACAGTCATGCCTGGTAGACTGTCGTCCTCACTAGTCTTCATTTTGTCGAGGTCATCAACTGTGAGTTTGGCGGACGGGTTTATCCGCACAGGATGGATTTCCATCGAGTTATCACCAGGATTTGCTTTTGCCATTGCCGAGCTGGGTACTGCCATGGGTTCGTAGAAGAGCTCGCTATAAGTGACAAGTTAGCCTTGCATTGCAATATTCGGGTTTTCACAAGTTCTCAAATGTAGAGCTCCTCCGCACCTCCCATCGGGAATGTTCCCGAGTCATCATTAAACATGGCAGCGGAGATATACTTCGATTCGCACTTACTGGTATGGTCTGAGGTGGGCAGCACTGAGATGCAAGATCCATAATGCGGAAGAGAAGGAGACCAGAAACGACGAGGAAACCAGCGATACTTGAGGAGAGGAACTAATATCGCAGACATGGCACTAGTTCATCACTTTGGAGGGCACGCTGCGTGGGTACCTTCTTCCATTTTCTCTCGACTTCATAGCGACAACTTGGCTAAACCCATACCTGCATACATCAAGAGCGTATTAAGGGCTATACGAAGGATGTAAGGCTACCCGGAAATCTGAATACGCCTAGTAATTTGACAGAACCTTATCTCCTTAGACCTTACTACCGGACTTTCACCCTTAAAATCATTATTATTTGTTCCATGTAATCCCATATGTATTACTCGATCGAGCTTGTGAGTCTCCATATCACTTTTCTATTTCTCGTTGTCAATATAAAACACTACAATGATCACCAAGTGTCCATGCTCGATGAGATATATTTGGGACGTCGGCGATGGACCGATTTGATACTAGCCTCAATAAACTTCAACAATGACCTGGATCACCGAAAGAACGAATGCGCTATTCCAGCATCTGTGACCCTTCGACAACTTCTACAGAACCCAACCACGGTTCTCATTGGCTCCCGGGCGTAGAGGGCCGTCTCTTCTAAACACGAACCGTAGATGGCAAGCTCATCTCGCCACTCGGCTCTTTCAACATAGTGACGAGGTCACTTGCTGCCATTGAGTTTGTAAAGAAACCCGCCGCTGTCACGAAGGCAGCTTCGAGTAACGGTGTTTGCCTGAGAGACTTGACAAGACAAATCTGATAGAAAATGACATTAAACTTTTTCCTCGCCCTGTAGAACGAATATTTGGGCCAGACGAAGGAGGAGTCGAGCCCTGTCTTTAAGGACACGTACAACAGAGACTTGATGGCCAATTTCAGTGTCCTGTTAGCGACTCGCCATGGGTGATTTTCCCGTGGCCTCCCAGTCCTGCACGTATGTCTCCCCTCTTGGCATAGCCGCAGTGTCTTGAGATTCAGGCTCCAACGTGTGGTTACAGCTGGTTTCCAAATAAGTACAACAACTATGCGGTCTGTGGTCCTACAAGCTGACCCAGACTATGTTGGAAACAACTATTTCCCAAACTCTGAAAGCCGCCACGGCATGTGGGCGGGTCATGTGACATCATGGACAGGAACTGCTTCCTCGGTTTCGTCGGAGGTACCAGCTATGGGCCAGGAAGACCCAGTCAACCAGCCATATCCTGAACCACGAATGGTATAATCCGGGGAGGACAGCTGGATTGGCCTTTGCAGTGTTGGTCTATCTGATGAAGCAGTGCAGGGTCTTATAGCCTGTGCCGTGCATGTGTGTATATATTTATGCTGTCTGCGATCCCGGAAGTAATCCCGAATGTGAAGTATAGCAGTACTACGTCGTTGGCTCATATTAATGTTGTATCTATACTGTCGTCCAGTGACTTTTGTTTAGGATGTCGTGATGGTATGTGTATATTCATCCTTCCCCTCACTTTAGTACGGAGAATAATTTGCTTAGCTCATACGTAGCGTGGTCGTCCGTGAACCACTTGGTACAAGAGTGTGGTGTGGTTTGCAAAGACAAAACCAGCCGGGGTAGGTCCAGGTCCAGGTCCACTATACAGGATGCTTTTTCCAGCGCAATGAGAAAAGCATTGTCAAGCACCTGAGTGGCCGTAATAACGTCACGGAACCCTCGGGGGCCGTTCAAAGTGCTTTCACACTTGGCATCTGTATGATATGAAAGCGGTGGGATTCAGGAGGTGGCATGATATGGTCTATGGTGTTCTTATCGAGAAGTTGGCAGGCTGGACTGCTGCATTTGACTAAATGGTGGGGCTCAACGGCAACTGCCAGCACGCACTGCTTCGTGTCTCGCTGATCATGTTCAGATCCTATTGGCTGGGGGGAAGAAGAACCAGCCACTCAGGCGTCTCGATTCGAAATTCCAAGCATTGATCAGTGAAAACAAACTGCAGGGGACTACTCCGTACATTGCTCCGTAACAAGGCGGTCAAGTCAAAAGTTGAAAGTTGAAAGGGGTCCAAGACAGCGCTAGCTCCCCTACTGCTTCTCTGCTGGCCCTCATCGTCGCACTACTTGTACTTTTTCCTCCCCAAGTCTGCCAGATTGCAAAAACGAGCCATTGTCACCGTTGGCTTCTCTTTTGCAACGAGGGAAAGAGACCCCAAGATGTCGAAGCCCGTGAGCACAAACGGGAGCGAGTCCGAGTTCGAGTTTGTCGAGACTCCGAAAGCTCCCACTCCCACCTTCAACCACGGTGCAGATTGTGGTGTGAGGACTACTTCGGTATGTCGAGGCCCACCCCCCGCCCACGAGTGATTGCGTTTTGCTACGCTGTCGGCATTGGCCACAGCTTCAGCTGCAGCTACAGCTACAGCTAAAGCTATAACGCCGTTGAGAGGGCAATGTAAACTGACGGATCATGTAGTACCCAGCTATCAAGAATGCCCCTCTCCCCGCCGACTCTGCGAGCAGTGATAGCTTCTCGGTCATTGGCCTGGTTGCCGCCATCGCCGGCGTACCTCTGTGGCTATCATGGAAGGTCGGGGGCGGTCTGAAGACGGGCATTTTCTTCGCCCTCTTCACCAGCATCCCCATTCTGGCCGCCTACTGGATCACCGTCTCCGCCCTGGCCCCTCGCAAGAACGAGAAAGCCAAGTACCCCGGTCGTCCCGTCGAGCACTACCTCACCTTCAAGAAGCAGTCGGACCGTGCCAAGTACCATGGCAAGAACAAGATCCCTCTGGAGACCTTCGCCGAGATGTACTTTGACAACGAGGTCGACTTCAATGGCGACTGCCTCGACATCATGGAGTACCGACACGATTGGGCCAGCTTCCGCTTCACGTGGAGCCTCTGCAAATACTTCATCTTCGGCATGATTCCCGAGGTCATCATGCACTCTCGCTCTCAAGGTTCGTTTGCTCTGCCTCTCCCGCGGAAATTGCCAAGCACACCTTACTAACCCTACTCCCTGGCAGACGAAGAACAGGTTCGTGACCACTACGACCGTGGCGACGACTTCTACGGCTGGTTCTTGGGCCCTCGCATGATCTACACCTCTGGCATCATCAGCGACATCAACAAGGAAGAGACACTCGAGGAGCTCCAGGACAACAAGATGGGCATTGTTTGCGAGAAGATCGACCTCAAGGAGGGCGAACGTCTCCTCGATATCGGTTGCGGCTGGGGTACACTTGCCCGATTCGCCAGCGTCAACTTTGGTGCCCACGCCACTGGTATCACCCTTGGACGCAACCAGACCGCTTGGGGCAACAATGCTCTCCGCAACGTTGGCATTCCTGAGGAGCAGAGCAAGATTCTCTGCATGGACTACCGTGATATTCCTGTTCCCGATGGTGGTTACAACAAGATTACTTGCTTGGAGATGGCTGAGCACGTCGGTGTCCGCAAGTTCAAGAGCTTCTTGCAGCAGGTTTATGAGATGCTCGACGACGATGGTGTCTTCTTCCTCCAGATCGCCGGTCTCCGCAAGCCCTGGCAGTACGAGGACCTGATCTGGGGTCTATTCATGAACAAGTACGTCTTCCCTGGTGCTGATGCCTCTACACCGCTTGGATTCTTCGTCGACTCGCTCGAGGCCGCAGGTTGGGAGATCAAGGGCATCGACACCATTGGTGTTCACTACTCGTCCACCCTCTGGAAGTGGTACAGGAACTGGCTCGCCAACAAGGACAAGGTCGTTGGCAAGTACGGTAACCGCTGGTTCCGCGTAAGTTGAAGCACCCCCAGACATGAGATTGATAATCCACATGGACGCAGACACTGACAAAGGTTTTAGGTGTGGGAGTACTTCCTTGCATACTCTACAATTGCCTCTCGCCAGGGTTCCGCGACTTGCTACCAGATTGTTCTGGTCAAGAACATCAACTCGACTCACCGTGTTGAGGGTATCAACTCTCAATTCGGGTTGAAGGGAGCCCTCGAGGCGGCCAAGGCCAAGCTCAATTTCTCGGCTTGGGCCAAGCAGAATGCTGACCAGTTCCCCCAATTCCCTACTTCCAGCACTGCTTAGGTCAGAGTTTGTTAGTTAAGGGATTGGGCTCCTGCATATAGGAGCCAAAGGAAGAAGGAATGGATTCATAGGGACAGAACTAGTGTTGTGGGCAGGGCTTTCACTACTTCTGGCTTTATATGTTATGTGACGGAATGGGACTGGGGCATGGACTTGTCCGACTAGACGACGGGTTTACGACATGGCTTCCCATTTGTAAGGAGTTGGCGACTGCATAGGTTTGTGCACTTTGATGAAAGTACAGTGCTGGCATTCACATGTGGCTCGAAGATAGATGTTAATGAGTTGTAGACAAAAGTACAGTTTCAAACTCTACCAATGATGTTGAATGTCTCAAGTGATTCATTGCTGTGCCTGTTGGTGTAAAAATTGCGCAATATATCATACAATCTATGGTGATGCATGTGATGCTGCGAGGACAGCAGTGGCTTACCATCTCGACCGATGGCAAGCACCAGTCCAGACAAATACATGATTTTCTAGGGACTGTACTGAAACGTGAGCTATGCGTGTTAACTACACAGTAGGCATCAATTTGCATCCCATCCAACAGATGGCCCGTGCGTTCTTGTAGGTCCAAGGTTAGGTTAGTCTGTCTCAATCTCAACATGCAGCCACTCTCAAGTTCCCACCGGCTCCCGGCCCCAGCTAACTTACAGGTCAAGACAGCTGCAGTTCAACTTACAGCTATCGCTACAGCTACAGCTGCTGCGTACAGGCTACAGCTAATCTAACAGGCACAGTACTGTATGGGCTTACTGGCTCTCGTATGTAGTTTCTCAGTTTCGCAGTTCCACACATTGAAACTGGACCAAGACCAAGACCGAGCTCAAGCCAACCAGGACGCTTCGACTCTTCCGACGCTTCGTCGTCATCTGCACCTACCTACCTGTTGCTCCTGCGCGTCGACCTTGACCTTGACCTTGACCTCTACGCCGAACTTGATGCACACCTCGCACAAGACGTATTGCTACACTTCCACCCCATTGTCGGAGGAGGAGCGTCGTCGCTCCGTGCGCATTTCTTCTCTTGCCCTTTGCAAACAACCCCGGAGTGCAATTGCGTCCTCGTCGAGCGACGCAACGACATCATGTACTCCAATTCCAACTCCTTTTTGGGCGGCAATAACAGCCTCCGCCCAGGTCCCCAGCAATATGGCGGCTCCTTTGGCATGGGCCAGCCGCCTCAGCAGCAGCAACAGCAACAACTCCCGGGACAGCAGGCGAGTGCGTTTGCGCCGCAGCCTACGGGCTTCGGCCAAGCGCCCCTGAGCCAGCAGTATACCGGCTTCCCTGGTCAGCAACCTGGCATGATGCAGCCGCAGATGACCGGTATGCCGCAACAGCAACAAGGTCTCCAGCAGCAAATGACGGGCATGCCGCAGCAGCAGCAAGGCCTACAGCAGCAGTTCACCGGCTTTCCGGGCCAACCTCAACCCCAGCAGAGCTTCCAGACCGGCGCACCACCGATGCCTCAGATTCCGCAGCAGTACCAGCAGCAGTTCAACCAACAGCAGCAGCAGCAGCAGCAGCCGCAGAACAACTTCTCCTCGCCGAGCACCCAGGCGGGCCCAACTATTCCGCCGCCTCCTGCGAACCCTGTGACAGCCCAACCGACTGGCTTCTCTGCCATGGCCGCTTCATTCAAGACTGGCGGGGCTCAAAGTCAGCCAACAGGTCGAAGAGCCGAGAAGAAGGCTGTCAACAAGATCCCCAACATCCGGCTGTCGTTCATCACCGCACAAGATCAAGCCAAGTTCGAGACCCTTTTCAAATCCGCTGTCGGCGAAGGCCAAATGACCATGTCTGGAGAAAAAGCAAGAGATTTGTTGATGCGCTCTAGACTGGATGGCGACGCATTATCACATATTTGGACGCTGGCAGACACGACACGAGCGGGCGAGCTTTACTTCCCTGAGTTCGCATTGGCCATGTATCTGTGCAACCTGAAGCTCGTTGGAAAGCAGTTGCCATCATCTTTGCCCGACAATATCAAGAATGAGGTTTCAAGTGTGGTGGACATCATCAACTTCAGCATTGCTGACGAGGCCGCTAATTCCGGCTCTGCAACGACCAATGCGCCAGACTTTCGCACCAGTACTGCAACGCCTCCGACCATCCAACAGCCGCAACCTCAGCAGTCAAATTCGTCCTTACTGCAGACCCAAATCACAGGTTTTCCCGGTCAGCAGCTTGGTAGTCAGCCAACCGGTTTCCCCGGTCAGTTCCAAGGCCTACAGGCACAGCAGACTGGGTTTCCCGCCATGAACAACCCACAAGCTACTGGTTACAGTGGACCCCGACCGCCAATGCCTCCTATGCCTACTGGTTTCGCTGGGGGTCTCGGTGCCCCGGCTGCTCCCCTGAATGCCCAACCGACAGGCATGCCAGGCCAATGGGGTCTGGTGAATGCACCCGCCAGTGGGTTACCCAACATCGACGCCCTACAAGCTCGTTTGATGCCGCAGCAGGGCCGCGAGCAGGGCAACTATACCACTGCAGGCCTGTCAGGCAATGCCGTCATCCCTTGGGCCATTACCAAGGATGAAAAAAAGCGATATGACGAGCTATTCCGGGCTTGGGATGGTCTGCACAAAGGTTATATCGGAGGTGAGACGGCTATCGAGATCATGGGTCAAAGCGGTCTTGAAAAGCCAGATCTTGAACGTATCTGGACTCTCGCAGATAACGGTAACAAAGGTCGTCTTGATCTGGATGAATTCGCCGTTGCCATGCACTTGATTTACAGAAAGCTAAATGGCTACCCCGTCCCCAACCAGTTACCCCCTGAGCTCATCCCACCATCCACGAGAAACTTGAAAGGAGCACTAGACACGATGAAGGGCATGCTGAACCAGGAGGCCGATTTCAGAAAAAATTCCGGAGCTTCGTTGCTTCCTCAAAAGACTGGGGTCAGCTATATGAAGAGTCACTCACTTCGAGGAACCCCTGGTGGGGCTGCAGGTCGCAAGGATGCTACGGTGTTTAAGAACAATGACGAATCTATTGGTTACAAGTCTGCGGCTCGGCGCCGCGTTGGAAATAACTCACCACGACCGGAGTCTCCATCATCTGTTGCTTCCAGCGATGATCTTACCCTGGATCAGTTGCGAAAGAAGATCCGAGAGAAGCAGGTTCTCCTGGACGCTATGGACTTCAAAGATGAATCGGCTCTCGAGGAGGACGACATGCTCGACAGAAGAGACCGTCGCGAGGCCGATGAGCTCTACCGTAGGATTAGACGTATTCAAGATGACATCAACAGCCATCCTGACGCAGCTCTGGCAAGTGGTGACTCTGAGGCTGAGCGTCGTTCGATGAAACGGCAGCTCCAAAATCTGACGGACAAAATTCCTCAGGTGGCATCCGAGGTTCGCAGAGTTGAGAAGGCTATTGCTGATGCCAAGTTGGAACTCTTCCGCTTGAGAGACGCAAAGGCTCATCCCGGCAGTGCTTCAAACATCGTCGGAACTGGTCCCGGCGGTGCGATCACAGAGTCTGACCGGTTGAAGGCTAAGGCGAAAGCCATGATGCAACAGCGGACTGCGGCCCTTACCGGCAAGAAAATCGATGCCAGCAACGACGACTCAGATGCCCCGAAGCGCCTGGAAGAAGAAAACATCAAGATCAGGACTGAGAAAGAGAACAATGAGCGCTTGGTCCGGGATGTTGAAGACAGCGTTAGGGAGTTTGCTCGTGGTGTTGAAGATGGCCTCAAAGAAGGTGGGCAGACTTCGGCCAATGAGCATGAAAAGCGTCGTTGGGAGGACGCGCTCGGTGTCGAAGACGAAATTCGCGATTTCATCTTTGACTTGCAGAGGGAGAGCAGAGCCGCGCGAATCCGCAGTCAGGATCGCAGCGGTGGCCGCCAGCCAACTGCCGAACCTGTCAGGGCCGAGGCGCCACCTCGTGTTGACAATCCTAGCTCGATTGCCCGTACTGCCTCTCCAGCTGCGCCTGCTGCTGCGGGCAAATCTTACTCCTCCTACAAGACACCCGAGGAGAGGGCTGCGTTTATCAGACAACAGGCTGAGCAGCGCATGGCTGAGCGTCTGGCTGCACTTGGAATCAAGGCTCCGACTAAGCCTGGTGAGACCGCCGCGCAACGAGCTGAGCGTGAGAGAGCGGAACGGGCTGCTAAGATTAAGCAAGCAGAGGAGGAAGATGCACGACGTGAAACCGAACGCCAAGCAAAGCTTGCCGAGGAACAAGGCGTACCCCCTCCTGCTCCCAAGGCAGATCATAAGAAGCCACCACCCCCTCCTTCGAGGAAAGGAAAGGCAGACGATGCTGCTGCTAGGCAGACTGCAGACGAAGAAGCCACGAAAAAAGCGGAGCAGGAGCGGCTCGAGAAGGAACAAGCAGAAGAGAGGCGAGCCGCTGAGAAGCTTGAGTAAGTTGTTGCTGTATCCATATGCAATCATGACCTTCTAACAAGTGACCAGGTCGCAAGCACAAGATCAAGAAGATGAGCTTGCTAAGGAGCGCGAAGCAGCCTCAGCTCGTTTGAAGGCTCTCGAAGAGCAAGTAAGACAAGGCAAGCTTAAGAAGGAAGAAGAGAAGAAACGAAAGAAGGCTGCTCTGGCAGACGCTAAAGACAAGGAAGCGAAACTTGCTGCTCGTCGGGCGGAAATTGAAGCTGCCCGCCAACGTGAGCTTGAGCTTCAGCGACAACTTGAAGCCATGGATGAAGACGATTCTTCATCCGACGATGAGGGGCCTCAGCAAGTCACCCCGCAGGCTTCAACTCCTACTCATGGTGGCAGCCAAGTAGGGAGTCAAGAAATGGAGCGTAAGATTACGCCGCCTCCAGCTCCTGCAGCCCCTGCCCCTCCTACCATCGTCGCCAGCCCGCCGACTGAGGGCGAGAGTAAGAACCCCTTCTACCGCATGATGTCGTCAGACAATACATCATCAGCATCAGGGCCCCAATCTTTGGATGCAGCACCATCTGCTCCACCACCGCCACCCCCTCAACCCGAGGTCTCTACCAACCCCTTCCACCGCATGACCCAGGAGAAGGCTGCTGCTCCTGCTGCCGCCCCTGTGGTTCCCCAGCCTACTGGCAACTTTTCACGCAAACGACCCGATACTGACGATGAATGGGGTTCTGGTAACGAGGACGAGGATGAGGATTCCGAGGATGAAGGTCCTTCCCGAGGTGGTGCTGCCCAATTGGCTTCGCTACTCTTCGGCTCTATGGGACCTCCCCGGCCTTTGTCGGCAGCTGGTAATAGGTCCAACACCGGCTCCCCTGCCGTGGCATCGCCAGCTGTTGCGTCACCACCACCGCCGCCACCCATGAGCCCACCGGCTTCGTCTGATGGTGGTGCATCACTCGTCGATCGTACCAAAGCCGCAGCTGAGGCTATCAAGGACACCGTTGGGAACGCTATGGCTGCTGTTATTGGCGGTCCCGACGAGGCACCATCCGCACCGCCACCACCACCACCCATGCCATCAACCGGTGCACCCGCTGCACCACCGCCGCCTCCGCCAATCCCTGGCATGGGTCCTCCACCCCCACCCCCACCGCCAGCTGGTGGTGACATGCCGGCACCGCCTTCTGGTGGCGGAAGGCCATCTGGTTTGCTTGGCGAGATCCAAGCCGGTAGGGCTCTCAAGAAGACGCAGACCAAGGACAAGAGCATTTCGGCCGTTGCTGGTCGTGTTCTAGATTAGTTGAGTCTACGCGAGACATGCTTCTTTTGCGATTGGGATTAGTGAGATATTGTGGTCGGGGTGAGATATCATTATAGTTTTATCTGGAGATGATTAATGAGGTGGTGAGATTGTATGAAACTTGTGTATGTAGGCCAGTGTAGTGTGGGCGATAGCCTTGCTTGACTTCTAGAAGATAGAGACGCATTGCTTAACCAGTCTCTGTTGGTGTATACAATTATTTCTGCTTCTTACATCCAAATTTCTTGTCCCTTCATTCGTGTGACTAGGCCATATCTCGTTCCACACTGCAACTATCACAGGAGGACGAGCTTAGAGGCGCACTTTGTCGACACCACATTACATATACAGGAATGTGATGTTTTCTGCGCCTTACAACAGACAGACATTTGGGCAAATCATTATTCGGTTGCTTTTGTGTAAGTGAGATGCCGATTTCGACATTTTCACCATGTATCCGACCCCCAGCTTGAACAGGCGAATTGTTAGCTCATAGACATGTTCCTCGTCACTTATTGTTTCAGCACGTTGTAGAAAATATGCTTCTTTGTTCCACACAAAGTCATTGACTTCCAAAGTTTGTGAATCAGAATTACCGTGCATATAAGAGGAAAGAGAGAATCGGCTCAGAATGGCCACAAAAACACATAGTCAACTGGCATTATCAAGTCACCCTAATAATCATCAGCAAAAAAAGAAAAGTCTCAGGTGACATCTCCTAACGGCATAATGACGCAAGACAAATGGAGTTTCGGTGTCGAGCAGGAACGGGTGGCTGTCGTTCAGGTAGAAGGAAGTACACCCTTGGACACGTCCGTGTCTAAAGGCCATTCAAGAACACCTCTGGTAACACCAGCTGCAGACAGGACTCTGACTCTATCGTATGAGAGAACGGCATACCTGGAGAGGCACATACCAGCTCTGCTCGACAAGCTGACGGACGAAATCAATGAAGCCGTTCCGGTCCCTGCGGGGAGCGTGGTCACAAGGCCGCCCTTGTCAGCGCTCGAACAAAGTCTGCACTGGAAGCCCAAGGACGACCCGTTGACCAGGTACACACGATGGATGACCACACTCGAATACCTGCTGTTCCCCACTGACATGCTCGAAAAGTACGAAGGATATCTCCTCGAGGGCATAGAATTCGTCTCGCCACCCCTGTACGCAAGCGAGGCGGCGTTCCATCATGTCCGCGAGGTTTCCGACTACCTCGACCGAAGGTACTGGTTCCTCGCGGCCGAGCTCACAGGCCTACACATCCACGTCGGCCGCGGCGGGCGCTGGCTGTCGCTCCACGAGCTGCGCCGCGTCGCGGGGCTGTGCTACGCCGCCGACGAGCTGCTGGCCGGGCTGCACCCCGCGGACAGGCGGGAGAACGCAAGCTGCCGGAGCAACCGGCTGTACTCGTACGTGTCGCGCGGCGTGCGCGCCGAGATGATCGAGACGGTCAACAGGTGGCACGACGACAGCCAGGCCGTCGAGACGCCGCCCCGGAGCACGACGGGGCCCAGCGCGCCATCTCCGCTCTTCGTCCGAAAGATCCCCCGCGGCGAACTCGGCGGCTACGCTCGCCCCCCAAAGTTCCCAATGCAGATAGGGGGCCTCGTCCCGGACCTCATCGACGCGTTCCCGGAGCTGAGCGGCCAGGCCCAGGAGCCGGCGCAGGCGATCGACATCGTCGAGGTCCCCGCCGCCGTCCGCGAGCTGCTGCGCTGCACCGACCCCCGCACCGTAGGCGAGCTCCCGCCCCGCGTACAACTTTGCCCACTACCGCAACGGGGGGTACCAGGAGCGCGGCAGCAAGCGCACGATCGAATTCCGGCAGCCGGCGGCCACGCTGGACGGCAGCGTCGCGGCCACCTGGGCGCAGGTCTCGGTGAGGATGTGCGAGTGGGCTTGCGAGGTAAGCCTGGAGACGTACTGGCACGTGGTCACGAAGTGTGCTCTGGGCGGGAGTGAGTATGACGCTTTTGATCTCCTGGCCGACCTGGGGCTGGAGAGCGAGGCGGCGATTTTGCAGGAGGTGGCGTTGGGGTTTGGGGACGAGGAACCCGTGTTGTGTTATTAAAGTGGTGAGTGGGTTGGTCGAGTGTTGGGGGATGATGACGTTGACGTGCACAGGTGAGATACAGATACAGATAACGAGCTAACGGTGGGCTTTGTTGGGCGGATGAGGGGAGACGTAATACGCCGAGGACTAATACGGGTGCCGTGAGAAGGATGAAATAGAAGAATAAAACAAGAATATGGATAAAAAGACCGAGCCGACTTAAGGATGACACAAAAGAACCCCGTTCCGGAGGTTAAAAAAAAAAAGATGGTTAACTTAGACATTTAACTTGTTGTCTTAGATCTGGAAAGATTAACACTATGCTACTGTAATATTTTCTTTGCCCATATCTTCCAAGTGCTGAAAGACAACTGACCTAACCTAAATGACTAGGAACCCTGGTCCATCCCCGTCTCCGATGAGAGGAGCAGTCAGATGGTAGTCATGATGAGAGTGCACCTCGACCTTGAAATCCTTGTCGATGTCGACGCCCCTTGACCTCAGTATCTCGATCAAGGGACCGGTCAGAGGCGTGAGAGCCTCCACGGGGAGCGAGACCTGGCAGTTGGCACACCGCTTGACGTCCCAGCGGCTGAGGATGGCCTCCCTGCCGATCTCGATCTTCTGGCCGGAGGGCAGCTTGGCGTACGTGCGCACGACGAACGATCCGGGGTACTGAGCACGGTTGATGCCGGTGGCCTGGATCAACCTCTCGGGCCGCTCGATCGCCGGGTCGGGAGCCATCGCCTCCGGGGCGGAAAGCACGGGATCCAACGACCCGCGCCCGTACGTGTAGCCCAGGTCGTTCTCGATGTCGGTGACATCGTCAGATGTGTAATATGTGCCATCGTCCTTCGAGAAGGGAGCCAGTGGTGTCTGCGGCGTCAGATCGGTGTTGGGCGGAATGTTAGGGGTCGGCGAGGTCATCGGGTCGGAGCTGTTGGTGCCGGGGTAGCCCGATATCACATCCAAGCTGCCCTTTGCCGTCTTGCCCCATTTCTTCTGCCATGTCCAGAAGGCATAGTCGATATAGCAGTGGTGCATGAAGAAGATGGGGTCCAGACCGTCGGTGTTGTTTTCCGCAATGTCGCCGTTGGCGCCGAGGATCGGATCGGCGTCGTAGACGCCTTTCTGGTAGAACCCGCCGAGTGCGAGATGGATGGAGTTGTGTGGTTGCTCGAGAGAGACCACAAAGTACTTGTCTTTGCTGCCGCTGTCTATGACCCATTGTGTTGCAGACTGCTTGTTCGAGAAGACCGTGTAGTTGGGGGCGTTAAGACACTGTTTGAAAAGGGAAAACACGGAGAATATGTCGGGCTTTGGCGTCGGGTTTTTGGGATCATCGTCGGGAATCACAACCTCTCCGCTGAGCCAGTTCTTGACGTTGGTGTTGAGTATAACTGTGTTCGATGCTGGATCCTTGAACTTCGAGTTATGGAGCTCAGTCTGCACCCGGTCTATCTCCGTTCCGACCAGCCCCGATAGTGGGAAGCGGACAGTCTCATAGCCAATGTGCTTGGTGTAGCGATTGTCCTGGCCTGTGGCATCGTTCAATTGCTGAGGCAAGGTATAAGAATACAGAGGATTGTTGATGACCTCCCCATCAAGAACGAAGGTGGGAGAAGTCAAGACTGCGGGGATGGGAGTATCCGTGTTGTAGTCCAAGCACTCGTCCCAGAACGGCAGCGTCACATCCTCGCAACCTGCTATGGCTCGCATGGCATTTTCCAGACGGAGCATGTAAGCTCGGTGCCAGGTCGGGAAGAGAACGTTGTAGTGGTTGCAATACCCGCCCCAGTACGTGTCTGGAGCCGGCCCGGGCCAGTCTGGGTCGTGGAAAGGCTCTCCATGATACCCTCCAATCAAGAAAAAGGAGTTTTTGTCACCCCAAGGAAGAGATTGTATGCCTTTGAAAGCACGTATAACCTTTTCCAAAGGTGCTAGGTTGCCGCCATTGTACTGAGCCTGCAGCTCTTGCAACGAGTAACGTACACGTGCCATCAGAGCAATTATTTATGACGATGGGATATTGAATAGAGCGACTGGAATGAAGCTGTAAAGTGAGTTGGAAGAATGAGGCAGGCCTCGAACTGGATGTGTGGCAGCCTTTATAGAAGTGGCGTGCCAGTAAGCATTCCACACTTCCTGGTATATGAATGGAAAATGCACGATTCTGGGCCCAAAGTTTACAGTCGAGTCTAATGTCGAGTTCTGACATTTGTCAAGTCTCGATAACCGGGACCAGATAATTTAAACATCTGTGGCGACATTCCTGGGGAGCCAAAAGAGCTGTCTGGTTTGATTGCAGCTCGATGACTGGTCATTGGCATTGTACGCACGAGGGCCTATCCAGTCCCGTCTAGAATGTGTTCATTCAGCTGCGTCGTTCTCTGGAATGTGACATCACAGTCTAGGATACCCGTACTACGTAGGGACGTATACTTTATATTGTACGATGTAGGCTCTCACGTTATGAAATAGAGGCGGAGCTGTTCCGCCAGATTGGGGTAGCAGAATTGCTTGGGTTCAGCTGAACAGCGCACAGCAGTTCTGCGGTAGATCATACACATGGCGTAGAATTTCTGCAGGATGGGCACACGTTCGTTCGTGCGCCAATGGCTTATTCCGTTCTGCAAGCCATTTGGATGAGTAAGCCTGAAGCTTGCGGTATGTCTCGGACGATGCATCAGTTACCAAAGCCAACATTCTAGGAAAGCGTAGCTGGATTCACGTAGAATTAGGTTCGAGTAAGAATCTCAGCTGTCTCCCGAAAGTTCCAGTCTGCCTGTTCTTCAATAAGTCCAGCTAGTTGAATTCATTAGCCTTTGAGGAAGCCATGAAGGTGAATGAGAGCGTTCCAATGCAAACCCCATAGTACGAAACAGCGACCTTCCCGCTATTGAGCTCGTTAAACCTACAGCTCGAACTCAATCTCAAACTCGCTCGTAGCAGCATACTGGGACTTGACAAACGAAACCGTACAAAAACAGAGACGGCTGATGTGTACTGCGGCTTCATATTAACAAGACCGGCGAAAACATTGCAATGACAAGTCGTGATTGAGCCACAGTAAACCTACCGACCCCAAGGTGTACATAGCACAGAACATTACCTCGTACTCTTTTGTACAGTTTCGAAAGCCAGAAAGGGCAGCATGTAGGGAGACCATCGACGAGTAAGCGCTTCGGGCTTGATCAAGAGCAAAAATGATTCAATTGGTATCTTTGCAAACACTGATCCGGATGACCGTTCATCCGATGGTATTTCCTCCTCCATACATAACGTAATCGCTAAAAACTTCTCATTCCTGCCTCTGACACTGCTCAGTCAAACGAGCCTTCAATGCCTATGCTTGACCTTATTCTTTTCTTTTGGCGGGCCCTTCACCGAGACTCCCCTAGCACTCGCCCATACGCTATCCATGACCTTGGCAGGTATTTTCCTTCCGCGAAGTCTCTGATCAATAAGCCACATGCCGACGACGAACTCGGTCTTGTCCAGAGAACCTCTTCCGGTCCGATCTACCAGGTCCCAAACCTCCATCAGCTCGTCCATAGGCAGTCTGCTTCGTGACCATATGTCCCTTACAACGACATTGACAACAACATCACCATCGCTTGTCCCCGGACTGGGAGTAGTCCGGGGTGGCGTTTCGCCCATGCCTGAAGCATCCATCTCGGCAGTTAGGAGATATCCTCGATTGCTCGCCCAAAGGCCCTCATAGCGTTTTCTCTCCCTGGGTGTGATCTCCTCGCGCCAGCGCCGACGCGAGCCCTCGTGGTGGGTATGCTTCTTTTTGCTCTGAAGCGGTTTGGTCTTGTGGCGTGCCTTCCACTTACTTTCCTCGTCATCCGAGCTCGAGGGCGGTTTTCTCAGCGTTTGGCGCATGTGTGGTGTACGCTTCCTAGGTGGTGGAAGAGAAGGAGGCCTTGGGGATGACGAGACGCTGTTGGATGGTGGAGCGCGAGAAGACGCAAGGATACCGGCCATAGTCGCAGCAGTCAATGATTTCAGCTCCAAGTTGGAGGCGCGGTGCGCCGCACGACGCGGTGGTGGCGGTACAGGGTTTCTTCGCATTGGGTTCTGCTCAGGAGGCATGCTTTGCGCTGAAGTTGGCCGTGTCCTACGGGGTAGCTTAGGAGGTGACGCTGGGGTTGGTTTAGGAGGTGAGCGGCCTCTTTCAGGGGAGTGATGTACAGTCTGTACTGAGGATGCAGATACGAAAGTGTCAACAGAAGATGCAGTCGACGGCCTGCGTGATTGCTCCCGAGGTGCTGCTTTCGATTCAGCCGGGGATGCTATGAACGGCTTCTGCGGCTCATGCATGGATTGAGGCCTTGATCTTGGTTTCGGCTTGAGTGCTGGGGGCGGCGGCTTTTCGCGTGGCCTTTCAGTACTCTTCTCCGGCAACGCCTGGGGCCGTACCATCTTATGCGATGCTGCCCTCCGAGGCTGCGGCGAAAGGATGACTGTGGATGATGTGCTAATGGGTCGAGGCGGCGTGATAGCACGAGATTTAAGTACTTTCTTCCCTGTAATCTTCATAGGCTCTACTGTTGAGCTTGTCTCTACCCGTGGCCCCGTGGCCGTTGGCGGTGCGGGCGGCCTCTTCTTTGACTCCGGATTCACGGCACGGCTCTGCTGCGATGCATCCTTCTTGAGATCCAAGGCAGATGCTGAGGGTGATGCCGTTTGCTCGCAAAATACCGCGTTCGTCAATCTCGAGGGAGATGATTCTGGTTTCCTGGGACTTGTAGCTCTAGGCGGGGTGAAAGGTCGCAATAGCTTGGGCGCCTTTTTGACAGGATCTTTAGTGTTGCTGCTGCGATTGGCGTCGGGACTCTTCTCGAACATGGAGATCAGAGCATTCGTCGGCGGAATGGGCCTCGTGTCTGTTGCCAAATCCAGGCTCGTCACCGAGCTTGCGGCGCTGTTCTTCCGTCTCGGTTTCGTGGCCTTCTGCTGGCCGTATAGGTGCACATGTGGCAGCTGACTCGGACTCGGACTTGCAGAACGACTGGCCGCAAGAGTCGCAGCTATGAACGAGGTTGTCCGAGGGTCGTTTGCCATATTCATATTAGGCCGGCCGAGCGGTTTAAGCAAAGCGTTGTTGTCTTGCGGACTCCCAGGCTGGAGCTGGACGAGCCGTTGGCTGACAGAGCCATGATCAATTGGCGTGCCATGAGCATGGCTGTGGCTTCCATCATACACGCTGTTGCCGGTCGCCTGACGGCTTATCCGGGTAGCTGCGAGCAATGCGCCATTGTTCTTGGAAGCATTCGCAAGTGCATTGGGACTTGCACTTGGCGATGGGCCAGTCCTCTGGAAGGCAAGGGAGGCGCCCCTCAGGGCCGTCTGGTACGCGGAGCCATCGCTGAGATTGTGATTATGGGCGGGCGAAGAGTTCGGAAGGCGTCGACCGGGGTTATTAGGGGTCCCTGGCCGCTGCATGGAGATGCGGGTTTGGCGTCGATCGCCGGAAGATAGCCTGCTGTAGGGTAGGTATCGAAATCATCTAACCTGAGCTCTTGTAACAAGGACTTGAATGATGTTGGCAAAAGGAGGCGAGCCCAAAGTCAGCCAACGTCAACTTGTGAGAAAGTCGGCAGCTGACGAATATCCTTGGTTGGATCCCTCGTACGGATCCGTACGGAGCAACTTAACCTGGTAGGCAGTAGGCAGGGTAGCATTCACAGCAAGGCTGAGACACACCAAATCTCTGGGCGGTTGAGCCGGAAGCGCGAACACGGTACGTTTAACTAACTTAACTGACTAGGTTATGTAGCTTATAGCAGCTGACAGCACGGATTATGTACTTGTAATGCCAAGCCACGCAGTTTAGCGCGACTGTTTTTGATCCACTGCCACGGAGAGGACCCCCAAGCACAAGCGCCGCCTTTGCCGGATACATATTCATGAGCTTTGTACGGCTTCATCATTTGCACGGACCCTGTATGGTTGCATCACTAGAACGGCTTCGGCGTACAAGATTATCAATTGACGTCTTTTCGTCATACGTAAATAAGCATCTAGAAAAACAGTTGTCATGTGCCACAACGCCGAGCCAGACGCCGCAATGCAGACTCCTTCAGTCTTATGGTATCGTCGTCCATTCCTCCGCTGACCACCCAGTATTATATTTTGAGAATTTCCATACATACAATTGTCGTGTACAAAGAAAACATGCCAGAGCTGAGTGTGAGCCCTGGCGAGTGCTTTCGACTTTCATAGACCCAGTCCAATCAGCCGAAGCGGATAGCTCTCTCATTGCCTTGCCGCGGACAAGATGCTATGCAGTAAATGGGTACAAGAAGAGAGCAACCCAGGTGTATACTCAGGAAAAAGCAGAAGAAGAGAAAAAGATTTAAGGAATAAAAACAATTAAGAAACTGGCTCGCGTAGACGCCGACCCTGAGGACGCCGCGCTGGGAATACACCCAAATTCTTTTTGCCACGAATTAAACACGTGGGAATGCGTCAAACATGACATCCTGAAATTCATGATTCATCCAGAAAATATCTTGTTCGGAAAGAGCGTTTAGAAAGCATCCTCATCAGTCCACTCACTTCCGGAAATCATTCGGTTTCCTTCCATGTCCACCGTGCCGGCACCCATTGCCGGTGGGATTGCTCTCATGCGCTTGGTCTGGCTAGACTGCAGGCGCGAGTATGGATCTTCAGGAGTGAAGCGCTTGTTTCGTGCGGCGCGCACTTTGGCATAATATGCATCCGAGACATCTTCCTCAGGTTCTGAGACATCGTCGTACGTCTCCCAGTTCTCAGAGCCAGAAACAGCCGTTGATGTGTTAGATATTTGTCTTGGTGGGGGCGCTTGTGGATAGCCAGGACGTCCTACTTGGCGTACCGATGCGCGCGAGTCGTAGGACTCGTTGCTGTATTGACGACTGTGTGTCTGGTCTGAATATTGATCATCATATACGTCTTCTGGCTCTATAGGCCGGACGAATGCGCTGGATCCTAAGCCAGTACCCTTATAAGGATTGACCGGTGTTTCCAACTGTGGTGCCGGCGCAAGCTCTCTCATCTTGGGAGGGGGGGCTCGCATCAAGGCAGGTGCACCACGCATTGTGCCACCTCCAGCGGCGCGAGACTCTGGCCTGGCCCTTTCAGGAGAGTTATTACCATGCTTGAGATTCGAAAGGGGTGCGCGTTGCGGCAGTCTCGAAGGACTTGCGCTTCCATTTGTCACTTGGACCGGTATCTGACCCCTCTTGAGCGTACCCGTACCATTGATGGTGGGAGCTGGAGTCTTGGGCCTCGAGAGGGTTCCGGTTCGGCTGACAACACTGTTTGCCCTGCTCAAGGTACTGTCTGTCCTGCTCAATGTACTGTCTGTCCTGCTCACGGTGCTGTCTGTCCTGCTCAGCGTAGAAGGTTTCTTGGTCGTAGACGGGGGAGGACCAGCAGGTGTTTTGGATCTCGGAGGTGCGGATCTAGTCTCGCTCTCCTCTAAAATGTCGAGGTATCTGTCGCCGTGAACCAAAAATGGTCGGCCATATTCATCCTCCCATCTCTCAAGGGCCTTGCGAAGCTCCGCTGCCACCTTGGGCAATTCTTTTGTTATCCGCTTACGCATCTTCTCTTCTCTGAGAAGCTTACCGGGATCGCGCTTCTCACCCTTTTGGCCACGCATCATAAGACGCGAAGCATCCTGACTTGAGGCTTGCAGGTCATCGCGCTCCTGTATGAGGGAACGGTGTTTTTCGACCAGCGCCAATGTTGGTGCACGTTGCTCCCTTAGTGCTTCCAATCGAGCAATCTCGCGGTCGTGCGCCTCGAGCAAGGCATCACTGTAGACGTCTGAGAAGGCGGGGGTGAAGTCGAGCATCTCGTCTTCAGAGAAATAGAGCGCGTCCCAGAGGCCTTGCAGCTTGTCGCGAGCATCCTCTACAAACAGGTGGAGATTTTGTCGCTTCAAGTCGTTCAGCCGGGCCAATTCGTCCTCGAACTCGTTAATCTGCCGCACACCACAGCCCCGGTTGCTGTTCAAGAAGGACTTGGATTCTGATTCATCAACGCCGAGCTTCACCCAGAGTGCCTCCACGGCGGTCTTCAGGTCCCTGAGCCGCTTCTCTCGATTCTTCTTCTCGTCGACCAACCTGTCTCTCTTGCCCCTGAGCCTGGCGAGATCCTCCTCGTGCAAGCCAAGCTGTTCGGGCGAGTCGCGGTAGTACTTGACGATGGCGGCGTCAGTCTGAGCTTGGGGAGTTCCGAGCTCAGCCCAGAGGGAAATGATGTGCTCGGAGAAGGCCTTGACGGTGGCGATTCGTCGGGTGTACTCCTCATATACCCTTGTAAATTCGTCATCCAGTCTGTCTACATATGATGGCGAGAGATCGAAAGTGGGAGGAAGCGACTGGTTGGGTCCCGTCGGAGGAAGAGCGATCTTGACGAAGGTGGGCTCGAGATGTGATGAATACGACTCGAGCGCTAGGACAAGTTCTGTGGCAGCATGAAGTTAGCACGGGGTCGGCATTGCGAAGATTAGGCCGGGGAGGATCTAGACGCACTCTTGACTTGCTCGAAGCGTTCGCGGTGCAGCCTGCTGATTTGAATATGCTTCTCCTTCAGGGTAGTCAGGCATCGTGTAAGAGGAAAAGTGATCTTGAGGGTGTCGTTGTCGGACCGATGGTTGCGCTGTGACTTGGTGTCGTCCAGTGACTGTTCCATCTGACGAATGGCGGTGATGATGCGGTTTGCCTCGTCGAGCAGGTCCTTCTTCTCTTCGGCGACATGCTTGACTTGGTTGTTTAAGGTCTCGGACAGAGCTGAGAACAGCTGACGGCACGATAGGGGTTAGTACGCAATGCACATATAAGCAGAATGACTTGCAGTAGACTGCATATCATATCCACGCGGGGGTTGGGCAGCAGGACATATCACATACCTCTGCCTCCCGGGTTTCGCGATCATGGTTGGGCACACCAATCTCGTCAAAGAGCCCATGCAGCTGGCCAATAATGGTGTTGACCTGCTTGGAAAGGTAACTGGCGTCCATTTCGAGTGCCGTTTGCGCGTGCAGGTGCAAATGCAGGTGCAGCTGGCGATGCGCACTAGGATGGTCAATATAAGTGATCGCCTGTTGCGCTGCGGGGCGGCCGGTAGATAAAGTGGATGTCTATGTCGACGTAGATGTAGATGGGCGTCCAAGGAGTGCCAAACTTCTACTTCAAATGCTTTGGGGTTCGTTCTCGTGCAGTCATCAGATCATTGCGTGGGGAAAGTGTCGGTTGATGGGAGTGGCAGTTGTTCAATGGCGCGGTGCAAGTCGTGGTGTTTGCCGTGTCTACGGGCGATCAGGGGGAGGGAAGCAAATGCCAGGGCTAACGTTCGGAGATGTCAGGAGGATATTGATGATGGGCTTTGTTGATGCATCTCCAAGCTGAAGCGAGCGGCCCTAAAACAAATCAACTTTCCCAATGCAGACGGGGTGATTGCGACCAAAATGTGAAAAGAATGTGAGGCTATTCCGGTGGAAACAGATGGGTTGTGCAAGACTCGGTCGATGGAGGGGAAGACGAGCGAGCTTATGGTAGATCAACAATCTGATCCTATGCTGCATTCTGAGCATTTCGGCGTATTATTTTTCTTCGCCTCAGCCCTTCCGCCTCTCCAGGACGAGCGTGGATTGTCGCACAACCCAAGGAGAGACATCACCATGGCAACGCGGTCGATTAGTGGGGTTTCCGGCTTATTTTAGAGCAAGCATCAGCTTGCATCAGCAGGGACTACTGTGGTGACTTGCATCGTTTCACTGCTACAGTAGCTTGTGCCCCTGCTTGGGTCCAGTTACCCCGCTGTTCCCACCAAGATAATCTGGGCAGATAGCGCCATCCGTCCCAACTTCTCGTCGCAAACCCGCCCAATCACGTACTCCCTTGCTTCCCAAACTGGTCTCATTTTGTTTCCCGCTGGAGAACTTGTCCTGCCAACTCCATAATTATACGGAGAACTGGATGCCTTGGACAGGATCCAGTCGTGATGCTTTACGGCGGGGACTTGGAGATCCAGCTCCGATCTGAAAGTAGGTTTGCCATGGCATTTCAGAAGAGGCGCATGGAAAAGCAACTAGGTTACCTGTGTTTACCAGCTCTAAACCTACCGGGAGGTGAGGAGTACTATGTATTTCGTACAAGGGTCTGCCACCAGGCCATCAAAACAACAGATCTGGTTGTTTTGATCATGGGATGTCATCCTTGCGTAAAAACCACCTGGTGTACATAGTACAGAATGATGAGCACTACCGGTGTGTACTCCGTACCGCTGCCATCAACTCGTTTTCACCACCGTTTCCTCTCCCCCAAGTCGGGAATGCCTCGTTATGGCAGAATATACAAAACCTGTGGCGCACTTGGCAGTCTTTCTGGATTATCGGCAAGCGGCGTGCGCCCGAATCGAACGCTGACGGTACCATACACTGCACTGAAATTGATAGAGATAAGACAGCCGTGATAACAAGGCATCTTATAGCAAGGTAAGTGGTAAAGGAGGAATACGCACAGAAAAATTCAGCTGCGATCGGCTGCCCAGGCCCGGCTGGTCATGCAGTTCAAACCTTAAAAGCGGCACGAGAAGAACGCACCAGCACCTGTCCTCTCCACGGGGGTTCGTTCGCATGGCGGCGCCTTCTCGAGATCACGCTTCGGTTGTCTTTTATACGATTCCTATGCCCCTGTTGTGATAATGCCCTCGACCATGCCTACGGTGCGCATCTGTGGCGAAGGAACTTTGCTCTTGTTTCGACTTGTGGTCGCTAAGAGAAATACCCTGAGCAAATCCATCTAGATGGACAGAAGGATGGGCAGCATCCTGCTGATACCGGTGAGGTCAGCGACCATAAGAAGAGCTTACTCGAACGCAGCCGGATTGATGTTTTGAATGAGTTACCTGAGTCGGTCCATCGGCAACATCACCGTGGGTGCGTGCACCGAGTGCATTAAGATCATGCTTAAAAGCTGTCTTGAAGGTAGCAATACTCTTGATTCGCCATTCATTGCCGGGCCAGCATGACTGAAAATACGGGAATGACATGGAAGATGACGAATCTATATCCCGTACAAAGACACATTGGTGATCGTCTAGCCCATTTTTGCATGAGAAACAAGTTCTTAATGCTCACACACTGTTGAATTCCCGCCGCCAGTAATTACACACGTTTCAAGGATTCCGCGTATTTGATGGGGCGCAACGTCCTTTCGGCGCCATCAGTTCTAATCTGAGCGGCTTACTCTACAAGTCGTGTGATTTCCAAGCGTCTCGTCGATAAGGCTCGGCTCGGCAAGGCCCTATTTGATCATTTTCGGGTCACAGTCCTAGCCGTCAAATCGAACCTTATTCTGAGACTGATGGCATACCTTCTCGGAAAGGAGGCTTCTGACCTGCCTCGCTGTTTAAGAGACAAAGATACGCTGATACTCAGGACTATCATGCCAACGTTTGTTTCGTCACATTCCTTTACCACTCATTGCACACTAAGATGCATGCGCTTTTGACCACCACCGGCGCATGCGCTGTGCTCGCATCGTTTGTTTCTGGCCTGGCAATCGGGAGAAGTGATCAGACACCGAACACTCTGCCGAAAGGATGGTCATACCATGGCTGCTTAGTTCATATCGAGGAGGGACAGCGTAGTAAGGTGGCTCTCGTCAATGATGATGAAATGACCCAAGAAATCTGCGCCAGGTTCTGCGCAGCCAAAGATTATCAGGCTGCTGGTGTTTCCAACGGGACTGATTGTCATTGCTGGAGCAGTCCTAACTTGGGGTTCATCAAGATGGCTGATGAGGTTTGCACATTACCTTGCAACGGTGATCCAAGCCAGATGTGTGGAGGCAAGGAAGCATTTACTGTTATCAGCACTTTGGTATCGTCGCAGACTGAGCTTCGTTCCGAATCACTCAGGAAGAGAAGTAAATGTGGTGGAAACCCGCCAGTATCGCTGGAATCTACGGCCTTGTCAGGAGCGGAACCAGGCCCATCAGTCAGCACTTCTGCCGATATCCCTGGCTCATCTCATTCCACTGAAGCGTCCCATGAGCAGATTCCGACAAGACCTAGTGCCATCTCTCCTATATTCGTCACTGTCCAACCATGGACACCAACGGAGTCATCTGATGCGTCCCCGTCAGAGAACACTGCCCCGTTTGTTGACAACACGCCTCCTATCCCAAAAGACGCTCATAACACTAAAGCGTCGACTTCACCATCCAGAGTTGATTCTCCTCCCCATGAAAAACCATCAAGCGCATTCCCAGCACCCGAGGCTGGTGCACCCTTTTCAGCGGCTCATACCAGGACGTCGAGTTCAAGTTCGACATTACGAGCTGTGATCCCCGTTGCAGCCCAGACATCAAGCACAAATCTGGCGGCTCAGTTTGCAGATCCTGTGCCAACGGAAGCAACCACATCGTTCGAGCCTTTCGAGATTGTGGATCCTATTCCAACGGATTTTGCTAGCACAGAGAGCGCAACCGGACTTCGCGAACCTCCTATTGCAGCGGGCGCATTTGGCGCAGCGGCACCAGAATCGTCATCTAAAACACTGGCTCCTTTGTTGGGGGATCCATTTAGCACGTCAGATATGGCAGCGTCGCCATTCGAGACTGACACACCCTTTCTAACGCAGAATTCTGCTGATCCAGACGCTTTCCCAGTGATTGAAACAACCGCTTCAAGTTCTTCGGCAACGGTTCTGCCCATAGCAGCGACAGCTGAGGCCGCAGCTCCCACGTTGACCGACCTACCTTCTACAGTTGCCTCATCCCCGACGGCAGCCGCTACCGGCCCCTGCGCCTCAATGGGCGGGACGTTCATCCTGCAGAACGCCGCGGCCGAAGGCCATTTCGCCCAACTACAGCCGGCGGTCGGGTCGGGGTTCACGGTGCCCTTCAACGCGACGCAGGCAGAAGCCCAGGAATTCCAGATCCAGCCGGACTGCTCCTTCACGACGGCCGACGGCAGCCTCAGGGCCATGATCGGCGGCACCCCCGCTCTGCAGCTGTACGACCAGTACTTCTTCCCCAGCACCGCGGCGGCCAACGCCGCGCTGCCCGGCGCCTGGGAGACGGACTACTGCACCATGAATGACGACGATACGCTCCACTGCTCGGCAATGATGCAGTCTACTTTGCAGATACCCTCTGCGACGGAGTTTCAGTGGCAGATCGGAGTCCAGAACGAGGGAGTCGCGTTGACTATCAACCTGATAGCGGTTAATCCTATCGCAATTTAGTGACAGCCGGACTGGTGAAATACCATGAATGCATCTCTCTAGGGGCACCATTTTGGATGTGCAATTCTTGTCATGTATGAGTAACTTCGATAAAAATTCGGCGAAGATGGAAAGGACAATCCGCCTAGTCATGATTTGATATCCGAAGAGCCGGTAGGCTTGGAGCGTGGTGGTGGTACATAGGCTCTTCAAACCGTCATACTAATTTCAATTATTTCTTTTGTGAAGATAGAAGACGATCGTATGCTGAATGTGACTCCACAACTGGTGCAAACAGAGTGTCTTAGTGAATTCGATCTATCAGCTCATTTATGCATCGAGACATTACAATATTATTATTGTACGAGCTACGCACGCTGATGAGCTAAGTAGTACAAGTAGGCATTCCAGATTGGAAGATTTCCGACGTCTGCACGAACTGGGGCAAGTAATCCCGAGTGCTATAGGTGGAGTTGATATAGTAGTCAACATCGCTGTCGCTGTAGTCCGGGCCCAATATTTCCAAGACGTCGCTTTGGATGCTAGAGAATCACGGGTCAGCACTTGGGTCGTCCATATAATCATTTTCAGGTTGCAACAAGAAACTCACTAGTCAAGGAAGATCAAGTCGGCGTTGCCCGTGCATCCCTCGGCACCAAAACCACCTTCGCCCTGGAAGAAATCGGGTACATCGAAGTGAGGGATCGAACTGTGCGCGGTATCATCACCATCTTCGCCAAAATCGTCGGTTGTGGTGTAGCCAGGGACCAAATCCACAACCTGGCGGCGCGTGATGGCGTTGTGGAAATGAGCATGGTCAAACAAGTCTCTGGATGTCAGGGGAGCCGTGATCGGGTCGACGCAGATATCGCGCTCGACAGGCATGTACCCGAAGCTGCGCTTCTCACTGGCGCCGGCGTGGTTGAGGCCGCCGAGCACGGTGCTGGCCAGGCTGCATGGCACCTCGGGCACATACATGAAAATATCGGTGAACGGCGACACAATGAAGAAGTCATCGTACGTAAACGGGCCCTTGTACAGGTCGAAACGGATGCTGCCCGTGTTGGCGATGATGTAGCGAGGGATGTCTTGGCGAGTCTCGTTCACGACCGCACCGGCGAGGGCCTCTGAGAGAAGACTGTAGATACTATCCGTGCTGTTAAACTCGGCACAGGTCATACAGTAGCTTTGTGGCGTGCAGCCAGAAACCTCATCCAGGTTGAGCGAGTTGCGGTAGGCGGTAATTGCCGAAGTGGTATTCAAGCCGAGTGCTGTATCAAAGGAATCCGACGCATGGAAATCAAATGTGGCACGGTTCCAGTCAAGGTATCTGCGCGAGTACGTGTATGGCGAGGTAGAGTTGGTCGTTGCCTTTCTCGAAGGGTTGGAGACGCCTGAGGGATTCTTGGCGCCCTGCCATCCACTGCTACACTTGGAGAAGCCGCTCATGCTGACCCAGCCGAGTGTCTCACAGTACCGCCCAGACTCGATGGATGTGCTGCTCTCATCGAGGACCGCGAAATCGCGAATATGGCTGTGGCCACCAAAGAACTGAATAGGCGTCTTGGCGTGGACGTTACGGATGGCATCGTGCACAACACCGAAGGTGCTGCCGGTGTCATTGCCAACTCGTGCAGGGTTGTGACCGAGGACCAGGAAGAGGTCCACGGGCTCAGTGAAGTTGACCGCATCCAAAAACCACTGTTCGGCAACAAGTTCCTTTGCTTTTATGACCTTGGAAATATTCACATTGGTAGTGAAATCGAAGAGGACACCAAACGCCATTATGCGCACACCATTCGGGGTGGTAAAGTATTTGTACTGTTGACCAATGTATTCCCACTCATTGGTCGCATTGTTGAGAATTTGGACGTTGGAGGTAAGGTACTTGTCACCCCAAAACTTTGAAAGCTCATTGAAAGTCTGATATGCGACTTCGGCAAGGTATAGCTCATGGTTACCTATTATAGCTTCTATTAGCCATCAGAGGACGATTAGGCGCTCAGTTCGCTTACCGATCGTCAAGAGGTCGTAATCAATTTTCTCGAAGATAGTGTTTGATATCTCTCCGTCGGGAGTGGTGGCGTCGCTTAGACCAGCACCGTCATGAAGATCGCCTTGAAGTTGTCAGTTGTGTCAAGGCTCCCGCGTTTTTGGGGACGTACCAGTGTCCACGAGTAGCAGGTCCACACCCAATTCACTCGCCTTCTGCTTCATATAGGTTGAGAAAGACACAAAGTCCTGCACACAGAGTTAGTAAAAGTCCGAAGTTCGGCGAAGTGGACTTCGCATACTCCCCAGTCGGCTCCATAGTTGCCTTCTTTGAGATGGCCTTCTAGCCAACCGTGCGTATCGGTCTATGGGGAAGTGTTAGATCATGACCTCACTATCACACCCCGAACTCGCCTGCAATTAACCTACGGTGTGTAAGAAGTTCAATTGACCCCATTCGAGCTCGCGCGTCGGTCCATACGAGGCATTGGCGACACCAGGCTGCATACGCTTGACATGTCGAACATGTTCAACATGGTTTGTTGGCCCGTAGCAGCTACCACACGCGAGAACACTCGGAATGATGCCGGCCGCGACGACTAGGCTGTTGGTGGTCTTCATCTTGGTACGATGCAATCAGCAAATCAAGCATTAGTAGCGTTACAACCAAGGACACCCAAGATAAAGCCAAGAAGGACCCGGAAGCTTGGGATGCGGGTGAGGCTTGGTATTTGAATAGAAACTGATGAGCGCATACTTACAACCCACTAGCTTTAGTATTTATGGTTACACTGCATCGCCTATCTCCTATCCCGAGACCATGGTTGGGCGCCCTCCGCCGCATGTGTTTGACAAGGGAAAGTTCCTGGACTCCATAACCTGCACATATTGGACGCAAATCTCATGCGGCGTCACTGACAAGTGCCCAGAGTGGAGGAGGACTTCCGCGAACCGTCGGTCGTTAATCATCACAGCCAAGATGCTTGCCAATCAAAGGTGCCTGGCTTCGCTCGTGGTTGTGCATAATCGCCATCTACAGAGGGACAGCAATTTCCGGTGACCGCCTGGGGGTTTCTGCAAACCCCATGCTTTGAGGATATGCTACAGGGCTCCAAGTGCTGTTTATCAGTGAAATGAGCACGTGCGCTTCTATAGAGCCCGCGGGACCTGCCTATCTTAGCAGGGCCTTGAACTAGCGTGCATAAGGTCGTTGTACTATGCAGAGATCCCTGCCGAACTGCCGGCTATCTGCCAGGTACCGTAATGGACACAGCTTGCCACTCGACATGCATGCTGCTATCACGAAAATGAGAATCGATAACATATTGTGTAGACAAAGGTGCAAGTATCGAACGTTCGGCTTCTGAGGCTGTGGGATGCGTTCATTGGCTTTCTAACGAGCGAATGTTATTTACTTGGCAAGATTTGTCTATATAAGGTGCCGACCAAATTGGCACATTTGTGAAGTATCGATGTAGTGTTGAACTTGCGACCCTCATCCATCGACTTGGTCGCAAAACTTATCCTCTTGTACATCTCTTTCCAAACCTTTTTGTCAACTATAATGACTTGCTTGTCTGTGGCTACGCCACGACGGCATACTATGGAGCTGGTGTGAGTCGCGCACAAACGTTCATGGAGGTTACGATTAACTTCCTGGCACGATATGGAAAAGCCTGGGAACGACTTTATCTGTTACGTGCTTTTAGCTAAAAGCCAGTGTTATAATATGACATAAGGCGCGCTTGCTGTCAAAGTGGTAAATATTCAAATTAATACAAGTTTCATGGAGTTTAGTGCCGATAGCTTGCTTGCTCTAACCTTGGTGAGTAAATAAAAATATACGTCTCTACCAATATTCTTAAAAGAAAGAATGTAACGATGCAACCAGAAGGTCTCACTCGTTGTCCACAACAGCTAAATGTAAACTTACCGCGGTTTGAGGTTCTGGTATCTGCACAGCACGAGCTAGCAAAGAAGTATTGTTGCTACATAAGGATTGCATGTTTCGCAACTCTGATTCCACCGTTATAGTCGTCGTGTAACGTCTGAATATTCATGATCCCGTGAACATGTGCATCGCCTACCATGTCACAGCAACCATTGTGGATTTACTACGTATCCGTTTCCATGAAGCATGCGGCACTCGGGCGAGCTCCAATGTCAGTTGGATCAAATAAATCAGACCTCATTATAACCTCGACATTGGCATTTTGACACATGAACCTGCCAGAGCCGGAAGATTGAAGCACGAAAGGAACATGACTTCCGTTCAATACACGAACCTAACCACCTCGCCTCATGCTCCTGGGCCGACTCCAAAATAGCCGTCGTTAGTAATGAAGAAGCTCCTCTCCCCCGATGCTCACTCCATCCAATACTGAAACATGCTCTTATTCTCCTATTATGGATTTACCTCGCTGAACTGCTTGCAAGAACCGCCAGTGATGGTGATGTGCCAGTTGTGACACATACCCACAAAACGGCATGATCAGAAATGGTTCCTTCGTCACTAGTGGCGCGTATGAACCTAGTCGTGCCTTTGTCATGTCTAGAAGTTTGATCGACTTGAGATTGTCATAAGGGGTGCGCCATGAGGTATCTCTAGTCAAGCTCCCATCTACATAGGTGCTTGAAAGGACTCGTAAGGGCTTGCCCCCAAGCAGAAATTCTTGATGTGGGCTTGCCAGGAGAGTTAGTTGGCAGGATATCTGCGACTTGCATTAACCTTTTGACAAAGTAACCTTTCGTCGCGAAGAAAGACGTACCGTGAAACCCGACGACTTCATATCGCCCACTAGCGTTGTCTAAGTTAGTTCAACGTTCTCTAGCTTGTGCATACTCATTGGTCTCAGGGGCAAGCTTTCAGTCGATGACCGACGGTGGCAGCGCACCTTGTGTGCTGTCGCTCGAAAGGTCCCATCAAGAACGGATAAACTTTCCGTACCAGCAAGCAAAGTCTTGATTGTTTCAATGAACACCTCCATAGACTTGACTCTACAGTTCGGCGCGATTGCAAATCTTCTCCCTCTTCCCCGGACTGGGACCAAACCCAAAAGTCGAACGACTTGATATCTGGGGTCGGTAGTATCTATGCGCTCCGAGAATTCGGGTTTCGGTAACTTAGCGCGTTTCGCGACCAACGCTTTCTTGACCGTGTTTGATATGTTAGTGCAACCGAACCCTACAAACTACATCGTGCCTATGTTTGGCGGACAAAGCTCATGACAAAGTTTACATAGAAACTGTGTCACGAAGTGTACCATGGCGAGTTATAGCAGGCAAGTGCGGAATGCATTTTCTCGTTATTCGGTAGTCTATCCGCGCTAACTTAGACGAGAGACTAATCTAGTCTAGCCGAAGCGGGCTGATAAGCGGCCACGACGGTCACTTTCACTTCCCGTTACACGTGATCCGAGGTTGTGTATTATCTGACAATGAACGCCACAGTTGCCTGTCAATTCTGAATGATCTGGCCTTCTCTCGAGTTCGAAGCTTGTGAGCAAAGTCTACGTGATTTAATATTGTAGTGCGGTATGGCTCCAGAACAGCGCTTTTTGGGGTATCCGAAAGCCCGTGAAGGGCCCAAGACCCCTTATGCAGGAACGGAAGAAAAGGTTCCTGTCCTGAGAGGCTGGCTGCTTGTCGCTTTCGCAAATGTGTAAGGAAAAGTCCGATATATCAATAATAACGATGATCCGAAACTAATGGCCATATCAGCATTACTCGTTCCTCGTTACTCGCTAGATCGACTTGGAACAACGCGAATTTCGGTGCTGCCAAGGACATTCCGGGGCTCGATGAGTACGACTGGCGACTACAGGTCAGTAGAGCACTTTACGCTCTATTTGGTGCTCTTTGGCATTATGATTAATGGAATTGCAGCCAATCGTAACGCCTCTAGGTTCCGGGGGTCTTAGTAAACCAGAGATCACGTCAGAGCTGTTGTTAAGGCAGCCGGAAGACCGAAATGGCCGATTCTATTCTGCAGCAGACTATCACGAGCTTTACAAGTCGGGAAGGTTGACACCAGTTCAGGTAGTAGAGGCGCTTCTCCCTCTGATTGCTCGTGGCCAGACTCCACCCGCCAAGTATGAGCTATCATGGGCTGTCACGCACGAGGAGATTGCGCTGAAAGCCGCAAAAGCTTCGACTGAGCGATATGCCAGAGGGGAGCCACTTAGTGTTCTAGACGGCGTCCCATTCGGCGTCAAAGATGATCTCGATGTGGAAGGCTACATCTCTCACAAAGGCCTTGCGCCCACAGACAACCATCCATATTTTAAGCCTGCGAAAGATACCATCTGGCCAGTTAAGCAGCTTGAAGCTGCTGGAGCCGTCATGATCAGTACTCTTGCTATGCACGAGCTCGGTTCTGATGTCAATGGCTGCAATCCCCGATGGGGCACACCGGTCAACTGGAACAACACATCCTATTACCCAGGTGCCTCATCCTCAGGAGCAGGATCTGCCCTATCTGCTGGCCTTGTGCCGATAGCGGTCGGGACGGATGCAGGAGGCAGTATCCGTATCCCATCTGCCTTCTGCGGACAGTACGGTCTCAAACCCACACTTCACCGCGTATACACAATGAAGTCGTCGATCTGCGTTATTGGGCCCATGGCCTCCAATGTATCGGATCTTACCATTGCCTACAGGCTAATGTCGGCATCCAACCCAGATGACCTTACCCAGTCTGCATTTGCCCCGTCTATTCCACCCACCCCGACAGCCAAGAAATACATCGGTGTGCACAATGAATGGTTTGACAAAGCTGCCCCTGCTGTGCTGGACGCCACCAAGAAGGCCATCTCCTACCTTACCCACAAACTTGGATATGAACTCGTCGATATCAGCATCCCCTACCTGCAAGAAAGCCAGGCAGCCCATAGTTCTTGGGCGCTGGTCGAGGCGGTGGACCACCAACGGACGCGCTGCCCGAAGTGGCACAACTCGGATCCATTGTCCATGGTCAATCATCCGAACAAGTGTGTGCAGACAATGGGTGCTCTCACATCTGGCGTCGATATGGTCAAGTCCGGACAGCTCCGCCAGCTCCTCATGGAGCACCTCGCCTTCTTGTTCCAAAAGTACCCTGGACTGTTGATCCTCACGCCCACGGTGCCTGACGCGGGCTGGAAGATCCATCCCGGCGACCAGGCGTACGGCTTCGTGGACGGCCCCATGACCTTCAGGACCATGATGTACATTTGGCTTGCCAACTCGACAGGTTGTCCAGCCATCTCCGCGCCGGTCGGGTATGCCCAACCTGAGCACGGTGAGGGCAGATTGCCGGTCGGTCTGATGGCTACCGGAGAATGGGGCGCCGAGGAGCAGCTGCTGTCCTTCGCCAGAGATGCCGAGACTTACTTGAACGAGGTCTACGAGGGTGGCCGGAGCAGACCCAAGGACTGGGCGGACGTTATTGGGTTGGCTAGCGACTTCAAATGATCGCTGCCCTCCCTCATCTGCAGTAGTACGCCACACAACTACCATGTATCATAATTATCTCTAATCGTAACTGTTATCTTGACTATTCATGAAACTAGACGTCACGGGTGAGATGTCCGCTCGCATCTGAGTACCAATCAACATGAGGGATCCCCAGTGCCAGCATACAAAAGCTGCGACTCATCACAGCCCCTCACATGTCCCAGTATTGCAACCACAGATCCCTAGTTTCCAGCCATTATCCACCCCTCTTTCAAGCATCAACGCAGCTCGCCCCGCTCGTGGAGTCCTGACACTTCCGCTGCGATCTGTAATCACAATCGCCGCCCTTGACGAGTTTGTTGTCGTGGCACCTGCCGTAGACGAGGCCGTTCCTAGGGGAGGTTGTTGCCGTTAGCAGGTCTTCGCTAATTACTCTGTACCGGCCGAACCAAGCACAGGGGGCACCCTCGGACGCCCTACCAGCACCAGTCCAAATCCTGCGTCATGCCAACACAATACGTGGCGCGCACGTCGGCGACCAAGGCCGCGAGGCCGAGGATAAGCGGAAGTGGGAGCGGCCGCATGGTTTCAGGATGCGCTGCCTGTGTTTGTGAGGCACTTTGATCTTCTTTGGTGGGCGGTGTAGTTTCCAACGACTGAACTGATGCGGTCCACGCAGCAAGCAGCATCTACTTTCTGGCGTACGGTTGCAGGGCGGGAGGTGGAATCGCTGGGTTTGGAAAAGTCGTTCAAGATGGCGGTGCCTTGTCAGCATCGCGATGACTTGCCACCGCTCCGCCGCTGGCACCCCCTCCATTGGCTTCGTCGGGCCGCTCGTGTCACGTCACGGGAAGCTTCATGCAGGTTGGGGGAATCGAATGTAACGCTCAGTATGCATAGTGGTCATGGCGCTTCGGGTATCCGAACTTGACGCAATATAATTATATTCTACTTGGTCATTGATGAGCAGAACCCACGGGCACAAATCATTGTGGTCAATTTCCGTGGAAATTGCTATTGTGAGGACCAGGTGAGATAAATACATTCTTTGTACAAATTTTGGCCACGTCATGAACCAGGTCTATTCAAAACGAAGTGCTTTTTCCATTGCGCCTAGAAATACAAAGGCTACCTGGGCAGGTATGGATCTAGGACAATAAACGGATACGCATCTGGCTGGAAGATGGATGTTGTCTGTTTCATTCTTCATCGTCATCATCAGCGGCAATATCAGCCATGCTGGTGTCTGCACCTTTTGCAGGCGCATCGTCATTATCAGACTTGTCCGCTGCTGGTGCCGCATCACCGTCGTCTTCATCCTCGTCCTCATCGCTGTCGACAACTCTGCCTCTCCGGGCCCGACGCCGTGTCGTGCCAGCGGCCTCATCATCGTCGTCATCACCGCCAGCACCGTTATCAAGTTCCATACGGTCTTCCTCGTCACTATCAGCTCGCCTGTTGTCCGCTTCAGATCGGTCCGAAACAGCACTGATAGCCCGCTCAGCCCGGTCGAGCTCGTCGCCGCTCTCATCGCTATCGACGATGATCTCCGCCGACTTATACTTGCTGCTTGGCTTGGTTTCCTTCTTGGTGAGGCGTCTCTTCTTCTTTGGTTGGTCATCGCCATCTGTGCCGGACTCGTCGTCTTCGGCCTTCTTCTTGCGAGACCGGCTCTTCCTTGGCTGGCCCTCGCCACGCTCACCACGAGGGGCTTTGGCTTTCTTTTTACGCTTGATCTTCTCTCCAGTCTCACTGTCCGTTGTCATCTCTGCTTCCTGACGAGACTTTTCGTCGTCGATGCGCTGCTTGATCAACTCCAAGTCACGAGCTGCAATCTCTTCACGTTCCTTTCGAAGTTTCTCTTGGCGCGCGCGTTCTGCAGCCAGGGCCTTCTCACGTTCCGCTTCACGGCGCTTCAACTCGACTTGTCGTTGCTCCATCGCGGCAGCTAGCTTTTCTTTGTTTTTCTCCTCATACTCCTTCTGTTTCTCGATTTCTCGCGAAAGCTGATTTCGTTGAGTTTTGGCAAGACTTGCTCGCTGCTCTAGATCAGACTTGGGATAAGGAGGCTGTGGATGTGCCGCGATCTCCTCCAGGGCCTTGATGGCAGATTCGATTTCCTGGAATGCATCTTCAAGCTGTAATAACGTGCGTTGTGCTTCTAGAACCTTTGAAATGGCTTGCACCTGCTGGATCTGCACAAAGGCAACATTGAACTTGAAGTGAATCTGGTCGGGAGCAATATTGAAAGTCTAGCACGATAATGAGTAATTTCATCAGATACGAAGCCCAGTGAACATACCTTTTTGGCATAGTCAAGTGCCGTCTGGTACGCGTCAATATCCTTCTCCTGGCGCGCTTTATTCAGCCAGGTGCGACCAAGACAGGCGAGGATACTCGTATCATTAGTCTTGCCTTCCTTTGATAATGCGGTTTCATAGCTCTCGACGGCCTTGGAATACTGGCGAAGCTCGGCATAGATGTGTCCAAGATTGACAAAGACATGAGAGTCTTTCACGGTGTCCCTAATCTTGAGAAATATTGGTAGGGCCGTTTTCATGTCTTTCTTGTCCTCGACCAAAGCGATAGCAATGCCTTGTGCAGCGTACGCGTTCTTCGGGTCGAGTTGCAGGGCCTTCTCAAAGAACTCCACAGCTCGGCTATACATGCTAGACCGCTTTTGTTTATCCGACTCTGAGTCCCGACGCATCTCACGAGCGGCCAACATGTACAAGTTGCCCATACCAACTAGTGCGTAGCGATCGTGCTTGTCGTACTGCTGTAATGTGTGCTTGTAGTGGCGCAACTCGGGGTCCTCGTTGATGTTGGCAGGCCGCTTTCGTGATTGGACTTTGCCCAGATACCAACCATAGAGAGCTCTAACCTCTAGGTCGGACGGGTTGTCCTGGTAGAGTTTGGCAACTGCGTCTGGGCCTTCCTTGTTAGGATTCCGGCGTAGCTTGATGTAGGCCAATCGAGCCTGAGCATCAGTGTAATCATTGTGGCGTGATACCAGACGGTCATAGACCTCGATCGCCTTGTCAGTTTGCCCTTGCGCTTCGTAGCTCCGGCCCAAGTTGAAGCTGATAGTCGTTACCAACGCGTCAGTGTCCATATCATCGCCCTTCTCGCTGATGCGCATACAGGCGCCAAGCGCAGCTTCAAACATCTCGCTCGCCGGGTCATGCCTTTCAGCTTGTGCAAAGAAGCATCCGATGTTGTTCAAGAGCTGAGGTGGAAGGTTCTTGCGTAGAGCATTCTTGTACGCTGCCGGGTCTTGGATGTCGGTAGGGCGCTCCGAGTCCGGTATCTGATCAACTTCTAGTTGTTCCACCTGTTGTAAGCACTCTAGTGCCTTGGCAGGTTGGTCGCTCTCGTAAAGGCGAGCGAGGTTCAGTAGGACCGAGGAGTCTGGTGACTGGTTCCGCTTCGGATCTTTCCAAGCACCACGGACATTCTCCAGGTACTGAATTGCCTTGTTCATTTCCGTGGTTTTATCCTCCTTGACGGCCGCGAATTGGTTTGCAAAGACTTCCTCGGCATACAATGTTCCCATAAGTACCATGGCTTCGTAGTTCTTGGACTGCTGAATCATCTTCTCCAGTCGTAATTTGGCCTCCCCGAGATCATTGTTCAGAACCGAGAGTTGGGCAACACCGAACTTGGCTGGTAGATAACCCCGCTCGAGCCCACCCCGGGCCTCGTCGGCACGGCGATAGTAGTCGGTTGCTTTCTCGATGTTGTTCTCCATGTGTTCCTTGCGGGCCAACAGATACCAGCTGTCGCTGGCAATGTTGTTGACGTCAGTGTACTGGAGGGCCTTGTTTGACAGGGACTCGACATTCGACAGTTGTTTCCTAGAAAGGAAATATCCAGCAAACGTAGCGCAAGTCAGCGGCTGGTTCTTGTCCATCTTGAAAGACTTTTGAGTGAATTCGGTCATGGCCTTCTTATACAGCTTGATGAACTCTGGGCTGTTTGTGGGTACCCTTGCGCTTGCGTCGAGGTAGTAAAGACCCAGCAGGATATTGGCAACCTTTGAGTTCGGATTGATCTCCAGACTGCGCTCCCAGGCCTGCTTGGCATCGTCCTTGAAGCCCAATTGCCAGAAACAGCAGCCGATGCCAATGCGAGGATCGGGGTCAACCATGTCGGGCATTTTCCTCAAGACATCCTGGTACAGAGCGCAGGCCTCGGCATATTTGGCCAGAGAAAACAAGGCTCTGGCCTTGCCCATCAGGGCGAGCACATTCTTGCCGTGCGAGACTCGGATGGCATCCTCGAAGCACTTGAGCGCATTGCGCAGAAGGTCTGCCTTTTCCGGGTCGATGGCGTTGGGGCCGGCGGTCTTGGATGGTGAAACCAGCGAGGCTCTGAGAAGGTAGATTACGCCCCTCGCGAGGAACAAGGGAGGGAAGGCAGGGTTGATGCGCAGGGCCTCGTTGAGCGATTGTGTAGCCTGGTTTAGGTAGTACTCTTTCGTCTTGGCTTCAGAGCCCATGGACGCCTCGGGGGCAACACGTGGGGCCTCCCTGCTCTTCCAGAGATACATCCAGCAGAGGGCGCTGACCAAGCTCAGCTTCTCCTTGGGGTTGTTGCTTTGCAAGGCGTTGCCTCCTCTTACGAGCATCTCGATGGCATTGTCGACGTTGTTGTGCTTCGCGTAGGCAATGGCAACCGTCATCCAGTAGGTTCGTGCGGCGCTCTCGTTCTCGAGCATTTCGCAGAGCTCAGTAGGATCCTCGTTAAGGGCTTCGAGACTGATTTCGATGGCTTCGTCTTCTTGTCCGCCCTGGAACGGGACGTCGACGTTGGCTGGGATGTCCGAGAAACGCTTGCTGAGAGGCACACCATTGAGGTGGCCATTTCGTACGGTGGCCATGATGAGATGGGCGCCCCGTGGTCGAGGGACGAATGCCGGACAGGTACGGGATGGGAGGATTGTTCGCTATCGTAGTCGTGAGGCGCGTTGTGGTTTGGCGTGGGAAGGAACGTGGGTGGTTCTTTATCTAGAAATGACCGGTCATCTCCAACGTGGCTGCTGCAAACGAGCTCAATGGCAGTGATCAGAGCTGGCGGGACTTGTGCTGCAATGTGTCGCGATGCGGCGATGCGGCGATGGGCAGACTTGTTTAACGCGCGCAAGGCTTTGGGTTAGAATTCCAGTCTAGCTCAGAAATACGATGAGGCTGATGAGCTCTCTCGGTCTCGGAATGCTGGCCAGAAATTAGCAACCCCTGCAAGCCAGTCGAGCTCCAAACCTGTACGAATGCAGACCGTGCAGACCTCCAGAAGGACCCCGGCGGCCGTCTGCATCCCCGCTAGCCGGATATACTTTAGCGTCTCTTCTGCCATGTTCGGTGTTTACTTTTACTGTTCTTGTAGACTAACCTTGGCTACACAGCTAGAGGCAGAGCTTCGTTAACGTCAAGACGTGTGGACAACTGCATGCATCATTCGTTTTCTGATCTGTAGGCTCCAGAACCCAGGATCTGACATGTCGCTGGTGTATGGAATCCGTCTTCATCCGTACTATTCGAGGGTAGTCAGTCCAAGCTCGTTCTATGCTGCTATGGGAAGATTCCCCCAGTGGATGATCAACTCCCCTCCGGTTAGTGAATAATCCGTACGCGTCGTAATACATGTCCCACCACGTAATCTAGTTCAGTAGCCACGGTTTCGGTTTCGCCCTCACAACCCGGAATGTGATGGGGTTCACAACGCTCTCTCTGTTTCCTCGAAGCAGACTCGAGTTCTCACCGGGCCGGACGATGCGGGATTGCCTATTTCTGTATGCCTTCGCCTGTACTGCTGGTGACTACATTACATCAACCAATGGTTGGTCGGGATCCGTTCTTAAAAGCTTGTTCCGACTCTCTGCACTCGACTTACGACGACTGCCGCGAGTATGTGTCTATGATAGCGCAATGCAGCATGGTCAGATCCTAGTAAACTATGGGTCCATCGTGGCGCCTCTCGGGCTGAGACTTGTCTTAGAAGACCACCACTAAGGGAGACTCATTCTACTATCTTACTCTAGAGCAAATGCTAACGGCATCCCTTCATTTGCCAATTTCTTAAATGTCTCTCTGTTTCGCAACTCTTCCCCATTGTTTGAGGGAGATAGGTACTCACGTCTTCTCATTGACCTGAGGCCTCGCCAGCGCAGTTGTTCGAATCCGCTTCTCTTCATGACATTTTCGGGAGGCCTATCTTCTATATGATCACACGAGGCGCATACCAGTCCACGGGACTGGCGCTGCTGCTACTGGCCGCAATATGGCTGTACACTACGATCGACTTTGGTTTTGGAAGGGTGCGTTGAAGACCTACACCTTTACGAGTAGCCATCTAATGGGCCACTAGACGGGTGATGCGTTGGAGAGTGATGCCAGGATCGGCAGCGATACACAAGCTCCAGTAGTAGTCACTCAAGTTGTTGACGTTGTACCTGTGACCACTCCAGAGCCCAGCAAGGTGGACAAGCATCATCAAGGAGCAAAGCCCACACAGCCCAGCGGGTCAGGGAGCCTGAACAAGCCAGCCGGTTCCCAGCATCCAGAAGCCTCCATACAGGCTGATCGTCCACTAATAACATATGCCTATTCCGAATCCGCCAGCGCCCGCGACAACTTGAAGTACTTCATCTCTCAGGGCCTCCATGGTGCCGCCGATTTTATCTTCATTCTCAATGGCGAGACAGATGCTGCGACGCTCATCCCAGAGAAGAGTAACATCCAGATCATATCGCGGCCGAATCAATGTTTCGATTTAGGAGCCCATGGCGAAGTGCTACGCAAGGACAGCTTATGGAAGAAGTACAAACGCTTCATAGCACTCAATGCGAGTATTCGGGGGCCGTTTATACCATATTGGGCGAGGAGTTGTTGGAGCGATGTGTTCCTGGGGCGCGTGACCGATGAAGTCAAGGTGAGTGCCATTCCACAAAAGACGTGGGAGCAGTCTTCCTCCGAAAAACTGATGCCAAGATTCCGGATGTACAGCTCGTCGGAATGACCGCAAATTGCCTTCCTCAGTATCATGTCCAGTCCATGATCTGGGCCACAGATGCCGTGGGTTTGGAGCTCCTCCTCTACCCGCCTCCTGGATCCTCGACGCCCGACAAGTACGGCGGTGCTACCGACATGGTCGCGATGGAGGGCTGCTACAAGGACATGCACAAAGCAATCCACGGAGAGATTGGGGCAACGGGTCTGATCCAGAAAGCCGGTTATAAGGTCGATGCCATGATGGCGGCATTCCACAAGAGCAAGAACTATCAGGAAGATTGTGAGAAGGAACCCAGGGAAGATATCCTGTGGAATGGCCAGTATTTTGGGGGTAACGTACATCCGTACGAAACAGTTTTCATGAAGGCGAATCGCGATATAGATCCTACGATGGTGGGGCTGCTGACGGAGTGGCATTTGAATGGGACTTTTGAAGGAAGTTGGGATGTCTGTCGGTGATGTTTTATAGAAAGTGGTAAAGATAGGGATCAAGGGCAGCTCAATGGCAATCACTTTGACTCGATTTGTTACGGTGGCCAGAATGCATGGAATTTACTGATGTAATGTATTCGTGCTATACTAATTTAGCTGGAGGCACAAGGTCAGGGTATCTCAACAGAAAGCAATATCATAGTGGCTCCCCTTTGCCAAAATCCTCAAAGTCCAATACCATAGGCATACACTTGTTCATACAAGGACATGTCAGACTCGAGTTACAAAAATAATAAGCAAACCAGAAATGACTAATCTACTGAGGGCAAGCTTCGACGTGGGCTGCAAATGTGCTGTTCCCGAAGCGGATATGGAGGCGGTTATGGAGGCGGTAACCGACGTGCTTGCATTCAGAGATAGGGAAGCGTTTGCTGTTGCCGTGGCGGTAGCCAGAGAGATGATTTCGTCCGATGTTCCCGTGACAGGCAACGTCGGTACACCTGTAGCAATCATCAACGTCGTAACTGTCGATAGCGACCAGGTAGATGGTATGACCACACTTGTCCCTGAGACCACCAAAGATGCTTGCTTGGCGGATGTGGTTGGAATAATGGAGGTCTGGCTGCTTATTGTTGGCGTCCGGCTTGTGCTATTTGAGTTGAGCCAAGGTGCCAAAACACACTGGGTCATCAGATTATTGTCGATGTACTGGCCATTCTGCTTCGAAGGAGTAAGACTGAGAACATAAGAGGTAGAAAAACTGCCTGCAGCCCAAGCCACAAACCCGACAAATACGTCTGAGTTCTGGTTGATGAATGTGTTCTGGGAGCAAAAGTTCGTGAAACAGGAGGCGTCACTTGAGGCACCACTTTCGCTTATGAGGCCTTGCCTCCCATTCTGCCTCAAGAACTGTGCAAGTTCGGCGAAGGCGCCTACATTATCCGTCACACATTCCTCGTGCGTTCCTGAATTATCCTCATCCAAGTATTTGTGAATGTCGAGTATCAACCCATCTGTGCTTCCGTCTGGGTTTGTAATTGCCAGCAGAGAATCGGCCGAGCCGCTGGAAATGAGAGTAGCTGCACTGTCGAAATTGGTGCCTGGGAGAAGGATCATCTGCGTTGTTGCCCCAGCGTTTCTGATGGCGGTCACAACTTTTTGACAGGTCTGTGTCCATATGTTGATGTCAAGATCATGTGGCTCGTTCATGAGTTCGAAGACAACCTTTTCGCTCGAGACATATTTTGTCGCGAGTTGAGTCCAAAGCTTGACAAACTGGTCGTCCGATGGCCCGCCTTGGCCAATAATACCGCCATTCCAGCGTGCGAAGTTGTGTATATCGATCATGCAGTATGCACCAGTGTCCAAGCATGTCTGGATAAGCTGATCATACTTGGCTATGTTGTCGTCGTTCAAGCTTCCGTCTAACTGATTGTTGACCAAAAATTGCCACGATGTAGCTGCAGTGAATATTAGCGTATAATGTGTAATGGAATAGAGATAGCACCTACGAATCCTCATTAGATTCAGACCGTCACTAACAAAGTGTTTCATCTGATCGGAAGCATCGTTGGCAAACTGTACCGATGACGTTGGGCAAGTCCCATCGATCTGACACCCGAAATCTCCTCCAGCAATTGCGACGCCCAGGTATTGGACTTTTGCCAGCGCAGATGGTACCAGACCAAGGAGAAAGGATTTGGACAAATACATAATTCCAAAAAGGCTCTAGCAGGAGAATCGAAGAGAAGTGAGTGTGATAAGATACAAAACGAAACGAATGAACATGCTCTATTCAGAACATGGCGCCAGCCTTCTATGAACTGCACATGACACCAGGAGAAGTGCCAATTGCGGAGTGACCAAACAAACATGCAAGAACGCCTCACGATAATTGCAATGCCGAGGATTGGCTTTCGCGCCCAGAGTGCAACAAAAAAAAAAAGTCTCCGAGGAAGATACGCGTCGTAATCAGCCCACCAACATGTGCTGTTGTAGCACATCCAGATGAGCAATGACCACACCTCATTGGTGTTGAACACTGAGGATCAAACACCTGCAGTCTCAAGATAGCTCAGTGGATCCGGGTTGTTGGACCAAGTGGGATCAGCATAAGATGGGCTAGCCGGGTTGGGAACCAAGGTGTCTATTCATGACTACAATCTTGGAGACTCAACCGATTCGCATAGGCTTGGCTTGCAGCTGTCAAGGCAGAGATCAATATGAATGAGTCTAGGCATTGTAATTTGGGTAGGTGGAGATGTGAGAAATATATTCGACTTTGATCGACTCGTCGTCAGCTTGGAGAGTTATCCCACCACAGTATGTGCTACAGTGGGTAATACGGAGAAGCACTTGCTCTAGAAATCGTGGAGAGATGAACCGTGAGCACTCATTTATATTTCGGGTGAAGAGGCTTTGTTCCCTATCAAGTCAAATTTGGAAAATTTCCGTATGTAATGACAGACTACTTGCTCAAGAGTGAGATGTAATGGTCGCTTTACCCAGTGCGCACCGGCTCACATGGCCATTTAACGCCATGGTGGTCTGTATGAAAACCCCACTAATTGTGGCAGATTGAGGCGCATTCCCCAAATGCGTGACTTGGGTTATCTGGTTGCCCGCCAGATGCATCAATCGTTGCACTTCAACCTCAGGATGAGCTCGAAACTGCTAGGCACTCGGCAGTGATACCATACGCCAGCATGATGTTCCGTTTACACGTAGGCCGTCAGGCTCTTCCCCACCTTACGGTCCGATCGCCTCACATTGTCAGGCGTAGGCTCGGAGTACATCATTTCAGCACTCGCTATGAATCACAACAGCTACCACCCGTCCGGGTTCTCGGACCAGCCCTGTGGTGTATCACTGCTGTAGGTACCATCTACCTTGGGCTCGCAGCCTTGGAGGTCCGACGCGACGTTAAGAATTTCACCAAATATGCTTGGAAAAGTTCTCCAGCAACATATGACGACCTTGCCGCTGCCACTCCTAGAAAAAGAGTGGAACCCATACCTTCATATGGGTCGTTGCATGGCACGCCGATGGAAATATGGACTAGAACCCCCGAAACTGAGAGGTTTCTTTTTGGCAATATTGCCATAAACTCGGCCATTTTTATTGCTTCTTCACTTCCAAGGTCGGATCTACGATTCGACTATCTGAGTCACATGCCTATCGCGAATCGCAACTTCACCATGTTCACATCAATGTTCGGCCATGCCTCAGGCATGCATCTCCTCTTCAACATGTACTGTTTATACGTAAGTCTTTGATAAACCTTGACCATGGCTTTCCTTCGTATTGAGTGAGCAATATCCGAGTGTTCTCGGGCCATTGGTCAGGCCACGATGGGTTTGAGCATCGTGAACCTGCATTTGTCTCAGACGAAAAGCTGCGTACATCAGTTTGAGAGCCAGTCTAATCTTTGAATAGAATTTTGGCCCTGCTGTTGCTCGAGCGCCCGCTTTCCAAAACAGCGGCTATCATCTTGGGGCATTCTATCTTTCTTCTGGGGTGCTTTCGAGTTTGGTCACACAGATTGAGGCCAAGATACCGTCACGACGTTTTTATTCTGGTTTGGGAGCTAGCGGAGCAATCATGGCATTGATCGGCATTTTCGGCATGTCTTACCCTAGTGCGCAGATTGGGATAATTCTCCTGCCTGGTTCCATAGATGCGCAATCAGCTCTTGGATGGATCGCAGCTTTCGAGACCTACGGAATGATCTTTGGTATTCCTTTTCTCCGATGGGGACATTCGGTGCATCTGGCTGGGCTAGCGATTGGTGCGGCATATGCTCACTTCGATGGAAAGGGTCAAATATGGGATGGGTCAAGGAGACTGGCCTTCAACCAAATGCGACGGCTTAACGTGGTATAAAAACGTGGCGTGGTTTCGCCTCGGGCGCAAAATCATAACTAACTCTGTGTAAGATAAAGAGCAATGGTGGATCTCAAAGTCTAGGGGCAGTCTAGTCGTTTGATGATAGATGCCTTGATCGGTTTTGACTTTGATCGAGATCTGTAAGAGAAGCAACCTGTGTTGTAAGTAAGCGAAGCAGAGAATGTGCGTTCAATTCACATCTTCGCCAGCATGTCCCATATGGCACGTCTTTCAAGTCGACTCAAAACAGCATTCCATATAATATATACATTAAGTTTGCCACTTCTCTCATCAGAACGTAGCTCCTCATCCGCAGTAGAATAGCACTTGGCAATGGTTAGCTGGACTTCATATGGCTATGTACGCAGAATGTTGCGGCGAAAATGAGTATTCTTCTGCATCACGTGCTTGGAACACTGGAAACACTCAAGCGGCTGTTCGGTTGACTTGGACAGTGTGAGAACGAGGAGATTGTTCTTCGAGCGAGCCTGGGCAGCCAATGCAGTGCAACTGACGCACATATGTTTCGTTAATCATGTCTCGAAATCGAATGGAGCGAGCAGGCACTCACTAACGTTTTTACCGGCCATTGCTGAGCTAGAAATTCGAATCTTTTTCTAATCAGTTAAAGCCAAACAGCGACATATATTCGTACATCACACGCACGGAACTGCCAGTTACGGTATAATGCCTATAGATGGGGTAGAATGGTATTAAGGTTACTGTGACGAACTTCTCGATCAACTTCACGCAAAATCAGCTGAGGTCGCACTTAACATGCCGAGATTTAAGAGTCATGTTATTGAGCATACATTCTGACGATTGCTGTTTTGTTTCTTTGGTGGAGGTAAGCACTAGTTCTGGTATCGTATTTCCAATGGGCGTGCTTAAATATAATTGTCAATCCAGAAGTGGCTATTGTACACTCCATGTCGCGATGTAGAGAAAGGTTTGGGTTCTGTTGTAACATTACAAACCACAGTTTATAGGGTCATCAAGGATAGCACACGATGACATTGTTAGTTTAATTACCAGATATAAGATCCGGCAACTAATAGTGTATATTTGACATGCGAAATCGAATCAAAGATTTTAGTTGCCCTTTGAGAAGTGTTCTACGTTTCGGAATAAATCACAGAAATTGGTCCCATCTACTCTTCCACATGAGCAGCCCAATTCATCCGTTTCTGAGTCCTTAGCATCCAGCTCCAATGCGCCCAAGGGTCTGTCACGAGCGCCATCATCTCAACCACATCTGGATTGCTAGGCCCGCCCGACGCCAGACCGTGATGTATAGCAAGCCTGGCATATTTGGTCGCCAGCCATGGCTCGCCATCACCGTTGTACTCGATGGCCGCATATGTGTATGCCTCGTACAGCATCGTCCACAATCTCTCTTGGCGATAGAGTGAGATCAACAGCTCGGCCATCGCCGTAGTTGCTTGTGAGTGGGGTCCCCAGTCTTGCAACTGTTTACGGACTACCTGGATTTGGCGGATCCGGGCATCAGAAGCGGCGGTCAAGTACTTATTTTGTGTGCACGAGCTGCAAGAGCATGGGAAGTGCCACGAATGGTTCAGACGGGCGAGACGACCTTGTTGTGTTTGTACGGTACTGGAATGTTCATCAACATGGTTTGTGAACAAGAACGATGAACGGGTACTCACTCGATGTAAGAGATGGTTATCTCTTCGCCAGCAGTGATGGGACGCACAGCGTGGATGTGCTGTGCAAAAGTTTCAGGGTCGAAGTAATAGTCGGCATTCGGTCGACAATCATGATTCATACGTGAGACTGCCTAGCGTCAGTAGTCGTGTAGTCAAGAATTAATGCTTAGAAGCCTTACTCTCGGGAAAGACAGTGTAGAAATTATTTTCTTCAGAGTCTTCCTCATAGGTTATAAATCCGCTTGATGGAATATCGAAAGAATTTGTTAGGATAACCTTGGAGACCTGAGCCTCATAATCACCGGCGTGGTCGTGGGTAGAGAGATTCAAGAATGTCCTCCGATGCTTGTCAGGCAAATATCTTACAGCCGCCACTTCCATATCAATAAGTTGCTGCGCCGTCGTATCGTAGAACACATTGTAGTCGATCATGACTGAAGCCGTCGTGCTCATGATATGGTCGCCCAATTCGATGTTTTGTGTTGCTATCAAGCCCAAACCCTTGCCCGGTACTTCTGCAACTCTCCATATCGAACTCCCGTCCGCGTTCAATCGGTCAATCTGCCCTGAGATATACGGATCTGTGAAGGCTGGTGACTTGACGATCTCAATTGCACGCCCAGGGCTAGTCATAATGCTGATACCCCTTCCCGCAAAAGCGGGATCCGAGTAGACGCAGTACTCGTTGGTCCCATTCACGGCACACGGACTCGAGTGAGTCCACAGCAATGATGCTTGAGACTTATCTGACTCATTATAGTTGCGATCGGGAAGAGATGTATTGGCATTCAGGCACCACTTGCTTGCACTGGCTTCAAGCAAGTCATCGGAGTTGGCAACACTGTAGTTCAGGTTATGCGCAAACGAAGCTCGCGGGAGTGCTATCGCAGAGATTAATGATAATATTCCATGAGTCTTCATCTTGGCGACTTTCGAGCATGCAATCTTAAAGAATCATACACATTGCTGTCAAGCCAAAGTGGTCTTTAGGATAAATATGATTATCCCGAAGGAGCTCGGAAGCTTATGCGCCCTCAAATTTCGTCCCAGTTTGACCTTATTGCCAGCAATTTTTGGGGACCAAGGGGCAGTAGAGAGGGTTCAAACATTCAGTCTAGTCAATATAAGAGCACGTCGAGACAGAAAGGGGTTGTTTTGACCGCTTGGGAGGCTGCGCATCATGTGAGCAGTCGGGGGCCAGATTGCCAGAGGACTGATGATCCAACGCGGACGGCCAGCACCAGAGAAGCATGCACCAGAAGCGTTGTAGCCGCCGGCTAAAGAGGAATGTCCAACATCGTGAATGTAGTTCACTAACCTTAGGATGAACTCTCAACTATTGACATCGCTCAGTACTGGAAAGTGCCACGGCTACTCGATGAACTTTCTCTGATTGTGAGTTCGTGTTGAATCCCGGTATGATGCATGTCTAATAGTAATACACAGTCGTGTCTAGAATAATATTAAGGCTTACGCACTTTAATTAGTGGGGGCGGCAGTTGGTTGGGTCGTGCTGTCGGAGATTATGCAGGGGCATAGAGTGATACAATAGCCTAAATAGGCACTTTGGATGATCACGCCAGCCGGGCCTCGCCAGTTCTGACTTTTTTGCTTGAAGAACGGGTCTTTTGCCACATATCTAAGTGAAGATGCGCTGCTCGATTAGTATGGCGAAGAAGAGAGTTCATACTGCCAAGTGGCAGATGCAAAAATGTTCACATTTGCCGACAGGAGTCTGAGCTGTAATATGGATAGAAACGGGATACATGGAATTGCCCAAGGATTAGGATAGGAGAAAATGGTATCATAATAAAGCTTTCTTGGTGTGATATTTGGATAGTATAATATTCTTGCCATCCTTTCGAGGTAATACCTATTAGTCATTGCGTAAACTCTGATACTTTTACTTGACTGCGTTCACTCCGTGCTGACAGGAGCTGGTATGATTGTAAAAGAGGAGATAAAATTTATATAGGATGAGCTAATCATCATCCATCTGATATCTCTGTTTGAAGGGTTATGCGAGCAGCGTATGGCTTTTCTTCCGATTCCTTCGTGTAATCCAGTACCTATTCCAGTCCCACAAACTCTAAGGGTATATGTCCGCTGCACCTGGCCAACCTTTCAAACCATCTATCATTTTAAACGAAACGCCGTGCTCCATGCAAATGCTGAACCCCAATATACCTTCGACGTGAGTATCCTGTAGCCATATCCCGTCCACATCCGATCTATACCTGTCCAATAGAAGTAATAAAAAGAAAATTCGTAAATGTTCAATATCGAGAAATTGAAATTGAAGTAGTACACATTGACAGGCTCAAATCGCATTGGCAATCCAACCAAGCTCGCTGACCAAGTCGTCTAATCCGGCATCGATACCCTTAAGTGTTAAGAGTGAAGTGTTGCCGAAAGGGTCCCCAACTTCGTTGCGAACAATCAGTTCTGGTGAGCCGAACGAGTTGGTTATCCGGGAAGGTATTTGCTTTCGGTTGCTCAATTCCAAAGGGGCTGGTAAGCTGTAATTGTTGAAGGGCTGTTGACTATACTGGACATCTGGAGCCTCGTCGAGGACCGTTGACGCCCTGTCGTCATCTTCTGTCAGTTCGTCGAAGAACGAGAAGTTGGTATTGTTACTGGGGAAGTCAAGAGACTGTGGAGACGTTATTGGCGAGGTGACAGTAGAAGATGCGGTCGAATAAGGATATTGTATCCTGGATGTAGGGTTCATGAAACTGGTAATCGAGCCTCGCTTGATATTGTCCAAAGCTTCATCTTCATTGTAGAACGTTTGTAGAATACTAGATGATTCTGGGACGATTGTGGTGGTAGACCTGCTCTTGTGATCCGTGGCCGATGACGATGACCAGCTTCGTTGGAAAGGCGGCGGCGACAGCGTCGTGAATGGTAAGTTATCGGAAATGGCAGATGTAGCAAAGTTCTCGTCGTCTTCGTTCTCTTCCACAATATCATCCGGAATAGTAAGTTGTTGTGTTTGAGCCGGAAAAGGTTGTGTAACTGGGACATCCTCCGAAAGGAGCTTACGGAGCCGCTCAGGCGATAGATCGCGAGAGCGGTAGCCTTCCGATGGAGTCATACTTCGTGTTCCATCAAGCCTAGGCTCATCCTTCACCGACGAAACGGCATCTTCTGAAGCAAAGCTATCGGGTGTCTGTACTCGATCACTGGACCGGCTGGAGGGTCGTAGGCCAAAAAGGCGTCGTGCCTTACCCGTCCAGCCTGGTGTGGGTGCGGGTGACAAAGAGCGGCTTGAAGCCTTATGGTTGAGACGGATTCCAGCTGAAGTGCCAAGTCTTGGACCGAGTGTGTGAGGTGCCGGTGGAGCTGGTCTTGGAGTGGTGAACTTGGCTCCAGGGTCCATGGTCCTGAAGTCAGCAGGACGAATCGAGTTCATTGATGCACTCCTCAATCTCTTGAGTGCGCATTCGATAGGGACGTCCAAGGTATTGACAGTTTGGCCTGGTAGGTAAGGGCAAACATTGGTGGAGGGCATGGATGGATCATGTATCTCATGAGAACCATCGACCTCGTAGTAATAATAGTATGTCTCGCCCATTGTAAGGCCCCCACTACGCTTCTGTTTTCCTCCTGTGGTAATTATGTCTTGGAACGTATGGCAACCGCGCCACTGGCCAAGGTCGCGTCGTATGTCGCGTTCCATCTTGTAACACTTTGAAAAGTTATCCCAAGAACCTAAAAGCTGGACTGAGTTAACTGATGGATCCGTCCGACTAGAGAGGTATTGGGTCAGTCTTATGTGCAACAGGGTTGATCAAGGAAGGAAGAATGTAATGACAGTTTCAAGACACGTTGAAAGCAGAAAAACACTTCGTTCCGGTAATCACCGGAGAGTTGATACGAAGTGATTTTCATGTCATAGCTGACTGAAGAGATAAAAAGCCAGGGATCGACAGGGCACTTGCTCCCAGTGCGTTGGATGACAGGGAATGGCTCTCCTGTCAACAAGCCTCTGCATTGCGACTACCGACAATACGTACAGCCACCCTTGGTTTGATTGCATGTCGCACAAGAAAAAGCAAGTACTGTAATGACACAATGCAAGAAGCAAAAAACCCCATGTCCACTTAATCTCAAATTATCCCGTCCTTGTGTAGGAAAAGAGTTCGAGGATGGCTATTGTGTATGTTCCCGATGTACGTGCGACGTACAGCTAAAGCAGGGTTTGTTGGCATCGCTGGGGGCAGCGTGGCAGGGCTGACAGGGGGTGGATTTCTCCGAGCATGGATGAGGTGAGAGCTGACTTTCGAATAGCTCCTCAGAAGGCTTTGCTTATGCTTACAGATTTCGCTTTGATTGGCAGCAGAGCCGAATAAACTCGAGCTGCTCTTAAATGATGTCCCTGAAGCGTTCAATGCCCAGGGCTCGATGGGAAATTGGAAACGAATGTTCGCATGAAAAGAAAGAATATAGGAGTGTGTTAAGGAACCAGGGATGGTGTGTGGGCCAATCGGCAAAGCAAAAACGAATGAGAAGCACCAGGCTCGAAAAGGCACGATAGTACAAATGATTGTAAGACTCACAACAGAAAAGTAATGAGAGTCGTGGTCGGGTCCATCATGGAACCGGGGGCTTCCTTTGAAGCCATGACGGGATGTTTGGTAATATATGTTGCGGACAGACAGAGAGCAGACACATGGATAGCCGCGCTGTTGGTTCCCAACTTTTTCTTAGATATTCTGTCGAAACCCGCTTCTCTGGCTTGCAGACATGTTTCAAGAAGCGCAAAGATCAGTGATAATCCCTTGCAAACAGGTTCACCGTAATTGAAGGTATGACGGACTGGCCAATGCTGTTCGTGCCTCTGAAGCCGGAAGCGCCGAGATGACCAACTCGGATGAGCGCAGCTGCGGCCGAGTTGGCGGCGCTTAGAGAGCGAAACACACTGCCGGGATCCCAGGACCTTGAGTCTCTTTAGCTCCCTTCAAACCTCAGGGGTTAAATTGAACCAGCAAAGTGGGACGGCGCGCGACGTGTCTTCGAGGTGTGAATGCGGCCGACGGATGTTTCGCTTAAGAAAAGAAAGAAAAATTTGGATGATGCCGTGTGAGAGGAAATTCGTTTGTCTGACTTTTGAGGATCGGCTAAGAAAATCAGCTCAGCTCAGCTTACACCAGCTGCATGGAGGCTGGGACTTGATATATTTAAGTTCGGTTGCAGTTCGCAAGGACCGCCACGCTAACATCCAATAGCTTGGGGAAGAATCAACGGCCAAAAGCCACTCCAGTCCCTAATATTGGAATGGGGCTCTGTTGGGAGGCAAGGATTGGTTGCTTGGCGGGCAACTCATGTGCCGAAAGTTCAAGACTGCGTTCGAGGTAAATTGCAGAGTTGCGTTTTCTGATACGCGTGGATCTGTGTCAGAATGCGGCTCGATCTGGGGAAGTCTTGTGGTTGGTAATTGGTGAATAGACATAAAAGTGGAAGCTGTTTTCAAAGACGGGGATTCCTGTGAACACCTCGGAAATGGACGTCAACGGCGATTTGAACTCAAATATGCTGTAACTTTTGATCCATCACAGAATGACGACAGATGGGATCTAGCGTATTGTGAGGGGCCCGTTCGTGCAGCACAACGAGCTGAACTCGATCGGGAAACGGGACGAAAATGAGAAACACTGGAGGTGATTATAAGACTCGACAGCCTATCCCAGGCGTTTGCAGCGACGACTGCCACCGAATTGGCCTTGATTCCAGAAACACAACGGGCGATCATTACGATATTCAACCGCGCATACGTCCAGGTCGCTCAAATCGCGTAGCAGACAACCAATTAGCCAACCTAACACCGAAATGAGGCCATCTTTCCGGCATTGCCATCCTCCAAGCTGTTTTGCAACACCAATTCAGTAACAGCCACAGCTACACATGCTTGTTTTAGGGAATTGCAGCACGCAAACCGTGTGACGAAAACGGACACAAACCATGCATTGTGGCCACACTCCATGCGGTTGGCGCTATCACTGAATGACATTGTCCAATAGGAACCGCGGTCGCGACCTGATGCTTCCCCTTCTGGTTCCGTCGTGGGGCTGAAAGTTCTCATGGCACGTCAGGTCTTGAGACACAATAGGCTGGCAGCTCGGATACTCTGCCTAGTCAATGTCGCATAAATACCGAAAGCCTTAAAGTGGCAGATAGGCGCATCAAGAGGATAAATCGAATATCATGGTTTCAAACTGATTCAAACCCCAGTTTTGCAAAATTTTGTCAACCATCTTGGACCAGGTTACCAGGCCAATAGACTGGACCCTGAATGCCAAGTCTCCTCAGGACCACATGGTTTGACTTGAATGGGCGGTTATCGCTATCCAATAAGATCAAAACTGCAATTCCGAATCACATCATGTTTCTGCATCAAGACTAACTTTAGACTAGTCTGTTCAAGTCAAGACTAGACCTTCGATATGATTGATCGATTGATGGTAAGAGAGAGGTCCTATTTAGTTATACCTACCAGGCATCTCGCAGATTCCGGCAGTGAACAAGTAGTAACGCAGGCCAAATTAGAATTCATCTCCACTTAGAAGGTTGTAATCTCATTCGGAGTAATTCTTTCTTTTTGATCATGATTTCACATAGATCTCAATCTAAGCTACACTTGGCAAACGCTGCAAACCAGATCATCGTTGCCAGCCTCTGGACAGAGTTTGTTGCTCGAATAGGGTAGAATATAGTACACTCAGCTCTGCAGATTTTGCAATATCGTGCTAGCCCGATTATTGTTACACTGCCCTACAGTATGTGGTCCCCGGCGAACGCTGCTTAGTCTTGTATCGCAAGTATCGTGTTCAGCGTTAGTTCCTCAGAATCAAGTTTGAAACGTCCGCGAAGAGGCTAGCAGTTCTGATAGTTAGGCCTTTTGAAGTAGCGCGTCCGGTAAATCGTAATTGCAAGCTCACATCAGGACTTGTGCAAAAACTCCACAACAGCGAGATCTATCGAAAAATCGACGATGTGCAGCGGAAGCCCTCTGCATAAGAACGTTTGCATGCATGGCAGATGATTTGCTATGGGCCTTCCTACAGCTGTCGGGTCTGCTGAACTTATGTCTCCAGCCCCGATCGAAGCCTCGGGCTGCTCAAAACCTGGTAACATCTGATCTGCATCACAGAAATCGATGCAAAGTAATCGTGAAAACAGGATTGTTTATGTTGTGATCGGGGGTCCACGGTTAACAATCGGTAAGACAAACACGGGACATTCGCAATTGCCCCCGTAGTTTCAAGGAGGGTCAAACATCACTATTCTGAATGATACCGAAGTAGGTTTCGGGGCTTCCTGCGGTCGTGAACCACCGTCGGTTCATCACCACAGAAACGCTACGTCGAGAAGCCTTTCAATCTGAATATTTGGAACTCACATATGCACGAACTTAAGGCCGGCATTAACATGTCGCACAAGAGAGCCTGGAAAGAAAAACACATCATGCGTGTTCGGGCCATTCATTAGGACCAAGTGGCTCGAGCGTTCTTGAAAGTAAGACTGGGATTTGAGGCTCCCGTTAATTGCCTGCCATTTTGGCGGAAGTATATTTTGTTGTTACCCAGTATTCCGCTGTTTTACTTCACGTGGTCACCCTCTCATTTCCACCTCACCACGGTCTGAAGAATCACCTGACTTCTGTGATGACTCAAAGCACCAGCCACGTTGACTATTTGTCCGGGATGTGATAATCATAGAAATCTATGGTTGCTTTCTCGGGCCGGTGCTACTAGCTTAGCCAGTAGACCCAATGCGGTCAAGATCGTCTTTGGACTCTTTCGTGAGAGCTGGGAGCATCATCCGCGTTAGAACTGCAAACCCTCTCTTTCGAGTTGTGCTTTCACTGCTGAGCAGTTCACGGCTTTCCCGGCGTTTGGATCCAGCAGTCTGATCACACAAATCCCGTACGAGCTCAATGAACCGAGCGGCTCCTATTGCTGTGAGAACATGCCACCAGCCATGCAACTCGAGCAACCATGCCCAGGGAAGGCCGAGACGCTGCCTTGCCGCTCTGAGTTGGTGGCACCTCTCAAGGTCGATATTCCAGACAGCGAATGCAACCACAAGATACGCGGCCCCATTCCAAAAGCGAAAGGCTAGTCTGGTTTTGTCTTGTTCTGGCCTTGGCTCGAAGTAAATGAGGTAAAAAATCCTGAGTCCTATCAAAGCCGCCATAGTGCCAAACATCCACATATGTAGGAGGAAATTCCCGGATTTTATGTACATAGTTGATATGATGAATGTAGGCAGCCAAATGCTAACAGCAGCAAGTCGGGCGATAACTGGAGGTTCACTGGAACAGCAGAGTTTCTGCAGTAGGGCTCCGGCGAGCAAGAGCATGGACAGATCATCTGCTAGCTGAGGACCTTGGTGAAGAGTGGCGTGATATGCTGTTGATGTTACGCCCACAAGCATCAGGGTCACCGAGAGCGAATCGAAACCCCCGGAGTATACCATTCCATTGCGGACGCGTACGCGGCATTTCAACGCAAAGTAAACTTAAGAATTGATTAATACATTGTTGTCGCCGGAATTTGGATGGGCAATCCCTGTGTGGTTGCGCAAAAGCTATTATAAAGTTAGACTTACCGTAGGTTAAGTTTGTTATACTATTCACAAACTCCGCAACGAATCTCGTAACGGCGTAATCCTCCTCACAAAAACTATCGAAGATATTTGTTATTACTTCCACGATGATTGTACGTATCGTTTTACTCACTTTTCAACGCTTGTTGGATTGCCCCATACTCCGGTATGGGCGAATGCGTCACCGGCGAAATGACGATCATGGTATCCCATGACAAAAGAATGGCAGAAAACAAGTTCTCCAAGTCGAATAAGTTATGATAATTACTTGTGCTCCTAGCCTTGGATATTATTGTACACTTTCGCCAGCTTCGTAAGATCTAACTTTCATATACTATTCGCGGAGTTTTGTGACAGGATACCGCATATCCGCGGGTCCCGGATTTCGTTGTGCTGCCTTGATCAGCCACGTATTCTGCCGACAATCAAAGGAGGGATGCCTGAATTCAGACAGATATCACTAAATTCGCAACTCGCATCAGTCTATGGTTCGGATTTCGGCTTTCGCTGGATTTGAGATCGCCACTACCTCGTGTTCTTTCTAGGCCAACCGCGGTCGAGCACTATGTAGATATACACATCGCTGCTCTCATTCAATTCGCCAGGTTGACGCGCCCATGACTCCTCATTTGTGAGTATACTCGAGAATATTTCTTTCTTTTTTGTTCAGTTCTAGTTTTTATTATTTCTTCCAGATCTCTCGATGGTCGACATGCAGGTAACGAGATGATTACGAGATTTAGTTGACACGACTATTTTGTATATTTCAGCTCTCCTACTCCCATGTAATACAGCGTAAGCCTGTCTACTTATTATGGTCCTTGAGTGGCACTCAGCGCAGGATCGACATGTGGGTTCAGTATAAGCTCTTGTACATAACCAATGATCTTATCATCCGCTTCGACCTCATCGTCCTCGCCCGGCTTGTTGGTATTATACCACTGTGGAGTCCTGCTCATACCCTCCTCAACAGCGCGCGCTAGTTCATGAATAGAAGGCTTAGCTGTCAATTCACCAGTCATGCACCAAATTGCAAGGCTGTTAAGGTCTGGATCGAGGGCGCTGCCATCGTCCGATCTCCCACCGGCCCCGATGAGCATGTATATTTGCTAGTAGAGTAGTAGAATGTCAGTTCGCGGATGAATTCCAGAGGTTCTAAATAGTTTCCTTGTCATACCTCCCCTATTTCCCTGATGATTTCTTTAACAACTGCCGACCAAGCTGCCGGGCTAACCCAATAATTAGCCGTCTATGCTCAGTAAAGAAAGTCCGGCTCACTTACTTAGGTGTTTGCTGTCTGTCTATTAAACCTAGGTCTATCATTGTCAGGATTGGTGAGAGAGAATGTTCATATTCGGGATTATTAGGGACGAACTTTCCAAATACCACTGAAGACTCTTCGTCAGTATCACGTTGTAAGTAAGCTGAAGGGATAACGTCACGAATGCCAGTGGGGCACTTTCAACTTACTGTTTCCCGTGTTGAAATCTGGGTTAAAGTTGATATGTGGGGGAACGTGCGACTGCAACTGCTCCAACCTCACTTGAGTGGAATCGTGCGCGTCGCTCCAGGCAATTGCTATACACATTCTCACGACTGGCGGCTATTGTCAGCCTCTATTTTATGTTTTGGCCAAATATATCTGAAGACTTACAGCAACCGAATATTTCCCAAAGTAAGCGGTTAGGTAACGGCTTCTTTGCTCTGGTGGCTCTTGTCATGAAGTCGCCCAAGGTCCCGTTCTCCAGCCATCCCATATACATCCATCTGTGAGATGGGAGTTTATCCGCACCGTCGACGTATTTGGCGAGCGGATCCTGACCCTGGGCAAAAGCTCCCAGCTGGACAACGTGAGCAGCTCCACGATAAAACTATGTCGTTCGCTACGTTAGCGTACATCTTCCCTATCATAACAGCGGTTGGGCCTCAAAAAGTACGCCGAGGAGATTCAACATATGGTTAGTAATTACGTACTCTCAGTGCTTCCTCCTCTGGTATAGTCACAACGCCACTCCATTGCACTATCTCCTGGTTTGGGATCTTAACAATGATGCGTTCGGGGCCCAAGGCCCGCAGACTTGCTTTCTGATTCTGAAGATATCGGCCTGCTGTCCTGAGCCAATATAGCCTTCGAAAATATATTTACCATCGTGGTCAAAGTGTTTCTTGAGCTGCTGTGCCAAAATTTGCTCTGGTTTCATAGGCATGTCCGGTTCTGCCAGATCTGCTGAACTTCCTGGCATTGTGACATCCAAATGCGTTTCTTTGGAAGAGAAACAACCAATCTCACGGCCATGTCACGAATAAGTTGAGCAACATGATTAAGAACTGTGATACAAATTATTGTGAATAGCGACTTCGACCGTTTCCCCCTTCTGGAGATTTTGAGCACAATGCACATTTACTTTTGTCTCGCAGCTTTGTGCGGCGGCTGGGAAGACTTCTTTGACTTGTATTAGTCGTCAATCGGGGAAAACAAGGAATCTGGCTATTCGCGAGGCGCCCAGACAAAGGAAAACAACATCCGAGAACCAAATACTGTAAAGGGACTACTACGGACTCCAAGTCGCTAAGACTATTGTATGTTAACATATGACCGTCAAGAAGCAGATATGTGAATTCTTTTTAATTCGGAAGACCAATGCTTCAGGTTGTTCATCTGAAGCCTTTGGGCAACTGTCTTAGTTGTTACTCTATCTATGATTCCATATACGCGAAAACCCAATGTTTCTGATGGGGGTATCTTTTGAAAGCAAAACCAAACGCCGCTTAATGTACCCAATTCGTATGCGTACCCATATCCACCCGTATTTCTGCTTGCTAAGATTCCGCGTCCGAAAGCTCTTATCTCGTGCGCTTTCTCATCCATAGTTGGTCATTGTGGCTGATTTCGACTGGCGACCCTGTCCGAGCAGCACCCACAATCCCCGGAGAGGGGTTAGTTGAGGATTCTTCTTCTTCGACTGTGTAAACGTGTATAGCAGGCTCTGAAGCCACAGCGAATCCTCGACCGCTAAAGCTTCGTTTATGCGTAGAAAGCATAGGAGAACTTGGATTTTCATTTAACATACTCGACGTGCTCGACATGGAAATCATCGAATCTCTTGCTCTTGTAGTGTCACGGCCGGAAGGTTTGCGAGAGAGCCACGATGGTAATTGTGCGTCGTCCCAGGAACTCAAAAATTCGGTGTCCAGCTCGAGTGCCTGATTGAGATAGTCGTCTCTGTTCCTCTGGAGTATATCCTCAGCTTTTTTGACTTCCGAGTCCCAGTGACCTCGAAGCCATTCCAACATGCTATTGAGGCGTGCACTATCCGACTTGCCAAGTGAACCCTTCAAGGACTTTTTAAGGCTCTTTGAGAAAGCCTGCTTCTCCTTTGCCAAAACGTGGTCACGATCGGAAGATGATATAGGAAAAGAAATAATCTGACGATTCAGCTCCAGTGCATGAATAACCTTCGAGAACTGGTGGTGGTCAAAATTGTTGTTTTGCATATCAAGCATCGCCAAGCCCTGATTTTGTGCGATGACACGGCATAGTTCAGTGATGTCCTCGGCTGCACCCATATCATGATTTCGTATTCGCAGCTGACGAAGCGTTTTGTTACTCTTCAGACCCCCTAGGGCGCCTGAGAGTCCCCAACCCAAGTGTGCGTCTTCCAACTTACCGCTGTAACCCGAGAAATCAAGATACCTGAGAGTCCTGTTTTTCTCCAGAAAAGCAGAGAAAAGCGACGAAGTCTTGGGGCTTGCGCGTCCTGGCGGACCCGTGCCGACAAGGCTCAAAAGTTCGATGGTGTTGTTATCAGCCAAGGCTGTAAGGAGCTTGTCAAAATTTGACTCGTGCTTGAACTCAATCATGTCCAGATGAAGTCTCTTAGGCGCCTCGTTCCCGTGAATGAGGTCGACCCAGTCAGTTGATCCAGTCTCTAACGGATTACTGTTGAGATAGAGATGTATATCCCTGCCCGATCCTATTCTGCAGAAGATGGCAGTTGCCACCTCTCCGGATATGCCGCAACTATTCAGCTTGAGATGTCGGAGACAGCTAGATTCGTCTACCTCCAAGTATCTGACGAAGCTGCTGACAGTGTCAAAATTGATCTGGATCACGTTAGTCATGAGGTAGTAGAGGCTTGCAGTAGATTACCTACCTTCCAGCCGGAAAGGTCGACTTCTTCCAAAGACCACGGATCTTCGTACGGCGATGTGGTCCATGGACGGAAGAGGGGACCATCAATAATACCTTTTAAGCATGACGATAGATCTAGTCGCCGTAAGTTACTCGTATCCCAAAGAGTTTGTGACACTCGGCTGGCCTCAAGACATCCGAAGTTGCTTGACAGTTCCAGATGCTCAAGGCTTTGACGCTGTTCATGTATTCCTTCCCAAAGCGTAATCATGGACATTTCGTCGAGTTGGCACCGCGACAAGCCGAGACCCCGGAGGTAGTTTGGCTGGGATTGAAGTGTTTGATCTTCGGAATTAAAAATTGTAATGAAGTATGGGGACGTACGGAGACTTACGAATTTCAGAGACATCGACATGACCGATGTAGTTACCATTGAGAATGATAGACTTACATCGACTTTGCAGAGATCTGATAAGAAGTACGACTGGGGGAACTACTTCACAGCCTTGATGGACAGTAGGTGACGATCCGGGCGTCGGTACGACTGGTGCCTTAGGCAATACTGCTGTAAAATCGGCGTGTCTAATGGACTCAGATCCAAGAAGCATTGCTATCACCTCCTGGAACAAAACTGACGATTTCTCAACGACTTCAAACTCGTCACGCGTAAGGCTTCGTTTTCCTGATCAACTATTAATAATTACGTTGGTTGAAACACAAGCGAAGTTAATTTACCTGTTCGTGAGAGCCACACAGTAGGTTCCATGCGGCAGGAGTTGTCAAAAACATTCGACAATGCTGAAAAGTCGACCCCTCGGAAAGACAGAGACTTGAAGAAATCATTGAAGCGAAGCGCTCGGAATACAGCCAGTAGTTGATAGGCTGTATACTTGGGCGTATCGGTGGACGGCAGCAATTGAAATTCTGGGGCATACTTCACGTTCCGCCAATTAACTTTCCATTGGACCGATACAGAGTGATAACCTTCTAGAAAAGCTTCAAGCGTTCTCTTGAAACCCCCATAATCCTCGCCTGATGGGAGAGGCATTTGATGTGAGTCACCTTCAACGAGAAAAATCTCTCGTCTAGTCGAAAGAGGCCACGCAGGCTTTAAATAGGTGTCTGATTTGAACAACCGGGAGACGATGTTTCGATGGTGTCTGCTCGATAGTTCGAGCTTTCTCGGAGTGTCCAGAGGTAGGCTAGAGTAATCAGCCACTGGACTAGCATATCAATGGGAAATACTCACCGGAAAACCAGGTCGAACCTCTCATCATGTGTGTGTGCATTGACTTTGGAAATAGTAACCAAACCATACTGGACAATACTCGGATTTACTTTCTGGCCGGTAGGAGACCTCGTAAAGTGTGCCAGAAAACAAATGTTTTTGCTAAAGGCCATGTAGAATGATGAGTTTTCTCTCCAACCTTTCTTAATTTCACCGTTGTTTGATCGTAGTCGACCAAAGGGTCGTCTTGGTACAACAGGGAAGATATCAAGATGAGCACTCTGGTGAGGATACTTGGCTTCAAGAATACATGCCAAGTCCAGCTCCAGCTCTGACGGTATGCTATCATCAGCTGCCAAAGCTTTCGTCTTCTGCCTTACAGCATATTGGATCTGCTTCAGCCAGTCGTCGCGATCTCCAGGATGGGAAAAGTTAAGTTCGATATTCGCAAAGAATCCGGCGGCACATGACTCCTTCCACCAAACCTCTAGACCGAAACATGGTTTGGTTCCCTCGTCCTTAAATATCGACACAATTCTCTCGAGCGGGATATGAGCCTCCGCTTTAGCACCAATCTCCTGGAAAGATGCGATGGTCTCGACTGGTGACAGAGCTTCAACAGCACTTGTTGGCACGGCGACTTGAGGAAACTGCTCAATCGCTGCCAGTCGGTTCCTGAACTTGAAGAGTCCTGCGGGGGTCAGGACCAGATACTCCTTCTTGTTCTTCAGTACTGAAGATTCCTCTTTGAGAGGCCCTGACTTGAGTACAGTGGCCGCCTTGTCAGAAAGACTGGTACCTCGACTGCCGCCACCCGACGGCGTTGTTGGTCGTGTCGAGCTAGAGGCAACCTCTGTATAATCTGACGACGCCTTGGATAACTGGCGTGCAAGATCTTGCTTGGCAAAATCAGGGGGCCTGATCTTGCTAAGAGTTGATCTGCGCCGAGTGGAGTAGGATGAGGTAACGTCGGTTTCTGAGGCGCTGGAAACCTGGGACATCTGGGAGCTGGTGCTAAGGGTTCTGAACATTTTCATTGACTTGATTGACGAGAAGGAAGACCGCCTCTGCCCCTGGGAGGGGCCCTTCCCATCAAAAATCTGCTGAGCCACATTTCTGGATTCCATCTGAAGTCATTAACTGCCACAAAGACATTAAGACTGAGAATAAAGCCCCGAGCAGATATGTTCTTCGGATGTAGTAGACTGAGTCGACTTCATGAACATACCATCACTGTCCAACGAAAGGCACGGGTGTTGACTTTGAGACTCGGACTGTCCACGAACTTCGAGGTCGTACAACTGCTTGCTGTTCAATTGTAGGGAATGCTCAACTACACATATGCGCCGGAATCCTATATATTGCGCCTCCGAACTTCAATTGCACATGGGCGCATGACTCAGCAAAAATACCAGAGTGATCTTCCCAGACAATGCAAGAGGAACTGCTCCGAACGAATGTACGCGTGACGTTGAGACAAGCTTGCCCGAAAACTCCGCAGAAATGCTGAGGTGCTTCTGGCTGAAGTTTAGGCCGGTATCTCGTCACTGACCGGCAACTACAGGAACCGGTTTTCAGGTGACAAGTCGTCCAATGAAGATCGTCGTGGGGCAGTCGTTGGTGGACAAGGGCGGGATTGCGAATCACCAATGGAAACTGTAGGACGTGGACTGCGCAGTTAAAGTTTATGTAGCCACTTCGCCATGCAGTACTATGTTGAGAATGAGACAACTATTCAGTTCAGTTGCTCGATATTGCGAATTTGACGGATATCGAACCATCGGACCCAAATTTGAGAATTGCATCTGACGAAGGCGCTGACAAGGACGTCATAGTTTAACCATTGCGCGTTAGTCTTTGGTGCTAAACGCCAACCCGACAAACCAGTGCAAATTGTCAATTAAAGGATTAGGGGAAACACAGCCGCTTATCTTCATCTTTCACAATAACACATAACCATGTTCCTTCTAACCTACATACTATGTACGTTTGCGGGTTTGCACAAGTTCATGAAGATAAAGGCTGCAAGACCTGCCAGGGCACATACGATCAGTATTACCGTAAATGTAGACCACTGTACTGATCGTATCTCCAATATATCACATCCTGGTCTTAAAAGCAACCATTACTCGTATTCGAGATCTGCCATATCATTTCTCCAGATCTAGTGGATCTACAGTAAAGCTTCTTATACTACGGATGTAACAGCCCTTACTGAAAGCTTACACTAGGATTCCAACTATGTGGAGAGCAAAGCGCGGAGTTCAATCAACCTCTTGCTGAGTTAGGCGTACGGGATTGAACAAGGCGTATCAAGCTTCAAAAACCAAATATGTTCGTATAGGCGCATCATTTAGAACAGACCCCAGCCTCGTAAAGAACTACATTGTGCGGCTCATACTGCGCACCTCACGACCTGCAAGACTTCTGCATAGATCGACTTCAACTGCGACCAACCGCCTGCATGTTTCGAAATCTTACATTCACATCGATACGCATGTAGTGGCGTCAAGAGTTCTTGCGCATGCATACCCCGGAACTCGTCTGTCGCTGTTGAGCACTTAGCAGGGGATAGTTTCTCGTGAAAGAATATGTGGTGTCCCACGGGATTGTCATCGTGTATGCACGTGTAGATTGCATTATTCGCATTGTCCTACAGCAATAGAACAGCAATCCTTGCCAATCTATGGTTCACTGAAATTCAGTCGTTACTTGCAGGCAATGGGACGAGGGATTGACGAGGTGCATCCTTTGATGCCGTGACAACTTCCTGTAGGCATAGACGGCTGGTAGAAACCTGTTTTCACCATAGGTCAACCGCAGAGGAAGCATGCCAACGAGGCGGCGAGGGTGAGGGTGCAGATGCGGGTGGATGGCTGTTCTAGGGAGCCACCCCTCCGCGCAGGGCGAAATAAACCGGACACATCATTTCGCAATACTCTTTCGTGCCTTAACTTATACAACAGAACAACACCATAATGACTTTTTAGGAAATTAAAAGTGTGGTTTTGTTTAGCTATTAATCGCCATCATAATGCTCTAAATTTGTTAAATCTCGAAATTGCTACATGTGGTTTTTGTGTAAGCCGAAACTAAAGGCCTTAGGGGAACATGAAGTGACCTATGTCCGGTTTGTTTCGCCCTGCGCGGGGCCACTGATGTTCGTAAACCGAGATTGCCACTGTGTGCAGCGACGCGCCGTCTATACAATCCCGAGACGTGTGTCGTCAGCAGCGATGCTGACAACACGCGCAATGATGCTTGACACTGGCCTGTTATCGAGTCGTGGTAGTCTTCGTGTCGCTCAATTGCAAATGCCTGTCTATGGCTTGGCGCTCATTGGTAAACTTTGGACTTAAGAGATCCAATGGTCGAAACACAGTAGGTTTCAAATTGGCGATCATTGGCGGAACCCTTGTCTTTCCCCTTGGCGATATGCTGCAAGGTAGCCCCCTCGCGACCGCTGAGATTGCTCTGGCCCACTTCGATCGATGGACCGCCTGTTCCGAGCACAAGGTGCTATTGGCCTCTCCTCGTACTGTCAGCACCTCGAGTTGGGCGAAGTCCAATCAATCATGTTTTGCAAGACCCTGCTTGCCTCGCTGCCTAACATCGCTACCATGATCATTGCGCGAGCCGTATTTGTTTCCTTCATCCCGTTCGTGGTGCCAATGAGAGTAATTGTTTCCTTAAAAAAAGTAGCCCCAGATTCCCACTGACAACGCCGCACGAGGAGCTGATGGAGCTGCTCCCCCTGAACAGTTCATGGAATAATGGAAGGACCATGCTCGGGGCCAAGCAGTCCGCAAATGGCAGATGAATTGTGTAATAAGAGGCCCTGTTAACACCCTACTGTAAGGCAGGAAATGAGTTGAGGGAGTGATGATATGCAGAGGCATTGGCGATGTCAGACTTGCACCGACCAGATGCTAAGTGATAACTGCGAGGCTACCTATCCCGTGAGTAGTGTGAGCTAGCGCACACTGTGCATACAACACACACGATAGGAAGATGGATACTGTGTATTACACATTTCAGTCTAAATGGAGCCAGTACAGTATACTACCACTTGGGAGTCTTTGTCAGATCGCGCCGTTCCCGTCTCACATGCGATTATGCCAGTACATACTCCTTTTCCCTTTTCGTCCACCAAGCTGGCTGATGATGGGTCAGTATGACACACATGACAAGCGATCATCAGAGGATCATCCTTTGGACGTTCATTCGGTAACCAACAATCAGGATCCTTGAAGCGAATTAATGAACATGCTGGGATTGCTAGACGGGACGCAGGATACAGTGTGTATTGCAGAGTTGTATGCACTGTACGATGCAAGTACTATCAGCAGAGCAATGGCTCGATGGGAAGGGATGGGAAGCAAGAAAACGCGCTACGAGCCACCGGCCCACTTTACCGAGTTTCACACCAGCTGCCGCCGAGATATCCTTGCCAGGGATGTATAGGCCAATCACTGCTCCTGGCTGCTGAAGCGAGGCGTATGGACGACTGATTACCATGCCAGTACGGAGTACCGAGAGCAGCAAGAGGCGACTTGGAAGGCCGACCCTTGGGAATATACCCTGGCCAATGTGAGATTGATCCTGACGATCTGAAAATACCTTATTTCTCAGCGCACTGTCTGACCACCTGTCCCCCTGCTTCGTCAGTTAGGGGAGGTATGAGTTTGCGTTCACAGCGTAATAATAAACAAAAGCAGACGAAATTTGAGGTCGCCATGTCAAGCACACTGTTTCTGCGATACGCTATCTTACTGTAGGTTTATGCTGTGAGCTGCCCCAACCCTCCACTGAAACAAGAGACCTCATCCACCAACCAGAACCGGCAACTCATATCCCCTCTTTTTCTCACCCGACGACCCTGCTTGTCACTCGGAAAGGCTCATATTACACTTTGTAACTCGCATTTCCTGCCATCCAAACTACACTACGTTAAAGCTACTGCATTCGAGCCTGTTGCAATCTATCTCCTGCCAGAACAGGTCCCTTGGCCTTTATCGCGAAACCAGAACAAAGAAGAAGCAAACATTCTTCTGACAGACGCTGCTGGATGATAGGGCTATGAGGCTCTTTACTCTCAGCTACACACAAACCAAAAAGTACGTAGCACTTGTCCTGCAGCTAGCTAGCTAATGCCAATGCTAATACTAATGCTAGAGCGGGTGCCGAGTGCGCTGAACGAGCTTCGGTTCGGGTGGTTTCGAATCAACAGTGGATTTAACCGTGGCCCGATCTTGCTGAATTGGGGCGGACATCCACTTCTCTGGGAGCCTCTAAAAGCCTAAAAGTCGACGCGGCCAACGCTATTTGAAACCGCCAACGACCTGGAGCCCACTCAAGACTGCGCGCTTCAGGGAAAGGCCGCCGACTATTTGCCATTGCACAACCACAATAGTCACAAAGACATTGCACAAAACGACGCTATTCCCACCTGCGAGAGCCACCACCTGCACTGTCACCGTTTAACCGCGCCATACAGAGACGCAATCTTTCACAAACCTCGGGGGCGCTTTGTCCAACAGAACTCCCAGAGGCGCCCCTCCATTGCCTGCCTCCGTCTGGAACTCCCGAGCCCGATTCCGAGTCCAGCCCAGTTTACTGCTCGAATTGCAGGCCCTGCTGAACGTTACTGACGAGGAACGCAACTCAAACGAAGCTCGAAAGGGGCCAAGGGCAATTCTGAGACGAGACATCAAGAAGCCAGCCTTCATTTGACCGGCAAGCACCAAGTAGAGTACGGAGTAGACCAGCCAGCTTTACTGTCCGTCTCCGACTCCTCTTCTCTGCTATACCTTTTCGTCTCATGCGGACCTGGTACAAAGAACTCTCCCGAGTGTCGACGTTCCTTTCACAATACTACATTTGGAAACAATGGCCATGCTAGCCTCCAAATCGTCCTTCCCAGCGTCATTGGGGTCATCTGGCTCTACCCTTGTGGGCAACCCACCCTCCTCCAACATGCCGCCCACGAGAAGAACACCCGCTATGCACTCGTCCGCCCAGGGCTTCCCCAGCCCTACAGAATCGGATTTCTCGGATGTCGATGGGCCCGATGCGCCCAAGAACTGGACTGAAGATCAAGTTTGCGACTACCTGAGGAGTGTCAAGTGCGGCGAATACGAGAAGCTATTCAGAAAAAATAATATTAATGGAGAAAACCTGCTCGAGATGGACAAGGAAGTCCTCAAGGAAATGGGTATTGACAAGGTCGGCGATCGAGTGCGACTATTCTTAGGCATTAAGAAGCTCAGAACAAAAGCATACGCCAACGTCAAGAAGCGGACTAGGGTGAGTGCTTGTCTTGTTTTGTTAACCCTTTGCTTTGCAGGAATTCGAAGCTGGGAACTCCCCCTTGGTATCACGATCTAATGCTGGTGCTTAGGACTCATTTGGTGGGCTGGCAGAGACTCAATACACCCCTTCCACAGGATCCCCACGCATGCCCAATTCTGCTGGTAGTAGAGCAATGCCAACACCATCCTCCAACAAGAGATACTCCCGACAGGTTGATCTTTCGGGCTTCAATAGCGGCTTGAACGCTCCGATTGATAACAACAAGAGCACATCTAGACCCAGCTCGCCACTACCAAGTGCAGATATTCGCGCAGTTAGAAACCAGCGATATCCCAACCAACAAACCTACATGAGCAATGCTGCCCCTAACTCCGGAGGGAGACTCCCTAGGTCGCCTCCGGATCAGCCTCAATCTGGACGTCTGGTAAATACTCATACCAGAAATCAATCTAGTACGGATGGCTCGCTGATGGGTGGACTCCCACAGGGTCAAGACGTTATCCGTGTCATCTCTACGGGCGGTGTCACCAAGGTCGTCAAGATCTCCGGATGCACGACCTGCGAAGAGGTTATGAGGGTTACGCTACGCAAGTTTGCACTTCGAGAAGACCACGATAGGAACTATTGTTTTTGGGTGCTAGCCGGTGTCGAGCCCGACCCTAAGCAATGTCGGCGCCTGGGTGACACCGAGTTATGGCGCATCATCACAGATAGGAAGCGACCGGAAAGGGGTCGCCTGATTCTTAGGAGAGTGCCTTCAGGGGAGCCGGGAGATTCCGAATTACAGAGGGCTGCAGCCATCGCTATGGAAGAGGCTCAGCAGAACCATGCCCGGGCTTTAGAAAGCGTGCAAGACAAGAGAAGCCAACTCAAGGTACAGAAGCTCTTGGGAGAGAGCTGGGACGATGTGCAACACTCGCCCCTATCACCAATGTCATACCAGGATCGAGAGACGAATTTCCAGAGCACCGCCAGGGCACTGGAGCGGCCAGCTCCCGCCGATGCGAAAGCTGCACAACGAAAGAAACTATTGCGACAATTTGGTGGCCTTCGACCTCCCAGCGAGCTTATCACTTCTGATTTGACATCTTACTTCCCTGATCACCCCAAGGATGAGATTGACAGAACTGCAAGATTGTCTATGCGTCGCTCGACACGTCTCAGCAGGGTGAACAGTCGGTTGAGTGTTGCCAGCAATCTCAGCTTCGCATCCAGTATAGCAGATGCGCCGCCGATTCCTACTATCGCCGACAACTGGCTTACTGCGGGCGGCCAAGCGGCCAAGGTGCGGCCAAGAGAGCCGAGCCGTCTACAGCACCAATACCGGGACTCGGTGGCTTCTTCAATGCTCGGCACATTGACTGAAGAGGGATCACCTATTGAGCCCAATCGCAAGTCCTACGTCTCGTTCGCAGATAGTGGGTCTGACAGTGCTACTGGTATTAGTATTACGGATCCTGATGGCCAGAGCCACATTATGCGACACAGCTACTTCAGTGAAACGAGCACTCAAGGTTCTGGCTCATTGAAGGAGATTTCAGAGGCCCTGCAGCAGGACGGCGAGGATGAAGACGAAGAGCTCCAAAGCTTCCTCGCGGGCGAATCCTGGGACGATAACAAGTGGATGAAAGGTGCACTGATTGGTCAAGGCTCGTTCGGCTCTGTTTACTTGGCTCTTCATGCTATCACTGGCGAACTACTTGCCGTCAAGCAGGTTGAGACGCCTTCGCCTGGCGCCAACAGCCAAAATGACTCGCGTAAGAAGAGTATGATCGATGCTCTGAAGAGGGAAATCAGTCTTCTACGAGATCTCCGACACCCAAACATCGTGCAGTACCTTGGCTGCAGCTCATCTCAAGAATATTTGAACATTTTCCTCGAATATGTTCCGGGTGGCTCAGTCCAGACTATGCTCAACTCTTATGGCGCCCTACCTGAACCTCTGGTACGAAGCTTTGTGCGACAGATCTTGCAAGGTCTGTCATACCTTCATGGTCAAGACATCATCCATCGTGACATCAAGGGTGCAAACATCCTGGTTGACAACAAGGGAACTATCAAAATCTCCGATTTCGGTATCAGCAAAAAACTTGAGGCAACCAACATACTCGGTGGCGCCGCCGCCAACAAGAACCGACCCTCGTTACAGGGGTCCGTTTTCTGGATGGCCCCTGAGGTTGTCAAGCAGACATCTTATACCCGCAAGGCCGATATCTGGTCACTGGGCTGCCTCGTGGTCGAGATGATGACGGGTAACCACCCATTCCCCGACTGCTCCCAGCTTCAAGCCATTTTCAAGATTGGCGGTGGTAGAGCGACTCCTACGATTCCAGACAGCGCTAGCCCTGAGGCCATGGACTTCCTCAACCAAACGTTCGAGATCGACCACAACAAGCGACCGAGTGCGGACGAGTTGATCCTCAGCACCTTCTTGAGCCCTGTCACCTAGTGCGCGAGGGGTGTCGGGGAGAACGGTCAACTGTATTTTAGTGTGAGCTTTGGATGACCTCGGCACGAATCATACCATGCTGCACGTCTCATATAAGCAAAAATCACAGTGTTACAGCATGGTGTAATGTTGGCCAGGCATAATATGCATGTGGAGGGGGAGCGAATATGCCATCATCGTCATCATCCTCTTTCAACCAAATACTTTCTCCTGTCGCCAATTTTTCTTTTTCTTCCTGGCCTATGATTCGTTGCACTGCTGCTTGCAACAGAGGCACACTTGTAATATAGAAAGAGTGGTATGTTGATGAGATGGAACGAACTTGATGATTTAGATAGAGAAGACATGCGGCAAAGAGAATACGGAGATACCATATACGAGGAGCTGGCGGGCTCGGCTTCTTAGGCAGGTAGTACGATACGAACAAAGTGAAGTCGTTGATATCATGAATATCTGGAATCTAAAAAGCGAAGATGTTAAGAGCCATGCCATGATCTCCCCTATTGACAAGCCGATGTTACCCATGCGCGTTTTCATGGTCATGACAACCCCCCTTCGTCTTGCTCATCTCTTTGTCGTAATGACCTGCTTCAACTACGGCACTATTCCCCACGTCTGGTTTGCTCTTCTTTTCGCTAAATTTGAGTTTTGTTTCGATACATCTCCATGTGGGTATCATTTGTTACAACACATTGCTTCCCACTGCAAATCGGCTACGGCACTTTTTCTATAAGGGACCAACGGTAACAGTGCCCTTGACGCTCAACCCGCCCTGGTTGTTCTCGACCCAGACGTCCCATCTCCCCTCGTCTTCGCCCTTGCTGGCCTGTGGTCTCACACAAATCGACAGTGGCTCGTTCACGTACAACGGAGCGAGGTTACGATAGTCGATGCTACGTATTCTCTCATGCGCGTTCAGCTGCGAGCGCACCACGCTCAGCATCAGGGTGAGAGACAAGGGCCCGTGGACCAGCAGGTCTCGGTGTCCTTCTATTTCACGACAGTATTGCGGGTTGAGGTGGATCTGGTGCGCGTTGTACGTCAGGGCGCTGTAGTTGAACAGCAGCGTGGGATTCGGCGTGAAGGTGTGCTTGAAGGTTGGTTTCATGGGTGCTGGAGTGAAGAGAAAAATCGGGCACTTGTTAGTTCTCATCAATCCCGATAGTCACCATCACAGACAGAAAAAGGGAGGGGGTTGCAAAGCACAGCAGACCTACATCGCACGTTCCTGGCTCCCCTCTCCAACTCGGCCCGCACCTCTTCGGGACTCTTGTGCTTCATGAACACCAGCGTCCGGCTTTCCGTTATCGCCTCGGCGCCCTCGGCAAAGGTGTCACCGTTTCCGTAGCGCCGCTGCACGTCCACGAAGATCTTCTCCTCGCCCTCCCTGCCCTTCACCTTCACATCCGTGATCTTCTCCAGGCAGGCCGCCTTCTGTCCCCGGGTATACAGGGGCTCATGCCAGGTGATCTGGCCGCCGGCCCACATGCGCCGCTCGAACGGGGCGCCGGGCAGGCAGTACGGATCCGTGCCATCCGCGACGAGGAGGGAGGGTTGCAGCTGCAACGGAAAATGGATCAGGTGGTACGCCTCGGCCAGCGGCGCGGCGGGCGGGTCGGCGCTGCTGTTCTTCTGGATCGGGCTCGCCGGGAGGGCAGATGCGGGGAGGTGGTCAGCGAGCGAGGCGTTGAGGAGTAGCGAGGGCATCGGGGAGAGGTAGTCAGGCGTCAGGACTTCGGGGCGGGCGAGGAGAGAGGCGCGAAGGGCTTTCAGGTCAACGGGGGAGGAGATTGACGGAGGATTGAGGGTCGCGCAGTAGGCGGCATGATTGATTGGGCTCGACGAGGAGGAAGAGTAGGCGCGGGATGATTCCGAGAGGTGGGAGGAGAGCTGGGTCAGCCGGCGTAGAGGAGAGGTGCGGGGAGAAGTCATCTTGTCATGATAGTGCGAGCTTGGAAATAATGTGCAGTCGAGGGTGTACTGGGCTGCGGCGCAAGACTCCGCGCAGGACTACGACAGTAGCAAGAAAGTCAATCGACGAGGCTCAAGCTCAATTCTGAAGCATGCGAAAGGTCTAACTTTCCTCTCGCAACGGAAGATGCGATCTGCAACCTGCGGATACTTGCGGGCCTCAGTGCGATTTCGCAGCTGGCTTGCATAATCGATAGAGCCATGCGATGCAATGCGATGCGATGCCATGTTATATACAGTTATCAATCTACGGAACACTGTGTCACTTGACACTGTACGCTTTCACTTCGCGTCACGTCACAACCCGAATCCAATTAACGCGGGCAGGCGCGTCGCTAACGTTAGTCGCTAACTTGGGTCAGATACATGTTGGTCGTGCCTTCTGCCTACGATCTGGATCATTAGTGTACGATACGGATATTTCTAGGCAACATTCGCATATTGGTTTTTTTTTTCCATTGTTTTTTATAGCTGCTCATAAAAGTCGTGTTGGTTCAACCTTTGTCTGTTCTCACTGTCTACAGATCAATTGACATTGTGGCTTCTCGTCGTCTTCTTTTGCGCATTGCGACGAGTACGTCTCATAGACTGCTCAGCACCACCACCGTCGCTATGGCGCCTAAGCAGGCTACCTTGGGGTATGTCAAGTCTTCACAGACCACCTTGGGGTCGGTTGCCTGAGGAAGTCTGTGTAATTGTGAAGGACTGTGTATGTTAACTCCTAGCAGCAAGTTCTTCGGAAACCCAAACAGCTCCAAGCCTGCGAAACAACAGTCTAAGTTATCTTTCAACACAAAGTCTGCCAACAAGCCCGCCGAGGATGTCCAAGACCAGGATGTCCCTCCTAGCAGCAATGCGAAGTCGCCAGAGCCCAAGACAAAAGTCAAGTCCGACCCGGACGCCAAAGACAATGCCGAGACCGTCGAGTCAAAGAAGCGAGATCGGTCTGGTCTGTCCCCGAAGGACAAGGCGAAGCAATCTCCAACTCAAATCAAGTCTGAAGAGCCTGAAGAGGATGAGGAGGAAGCACCAGTGTCAAAGCGGCCGCGGAGAAACCGAAAGACAATTGAAGAGGACGAGGAAGACGAAGTGATGGCTGAAGCTGCGCCGGTAAAGCCTCCCAAGTCGCCCAAGGCCAAGAAGGCGGCACCAAAAAAGGCAGCACCTGCTCCTCCAAAGAAGAAGCCGGTGCCCGAGCCCAAGGAGGAGGACGAGCCGGCAGTGAAGGAAGAGGCCAGCGCTTCTGAAACTGCATCCGAAGCCGAGGATATCGACGACGAGGAAGAAAAGCCTGAAGTGGCCGCAAAAACCAGGGAGAAGTTGCAGACAAAGCTCAAGTCGAAAGCCAAGGACCCCTTTCCAGACTGGAAGGAAGGTTCACCAGTGCCATACGCCGCCCTTTGCACCACGTTTTCGCTCATTGAGCTTACAACCAAACGCCTGGAAATCACAGAGCATTGTGCCTTATTCCTGCGCCAAGTACTTCGTCTTACGCCGGATGACTTTCTACCAGTCGTCAACTTGATGGTCAACAAGCTGGCTCCCGACTATGCCGGGATTGAGCTGGGCATTGGCGAATCGCTCATCATGAAGGCTATCGGCGAATCCACCGGACGCAGTTTGCAGGTTATCAAGGCTGATCAGAAGGATATCGGTGATCTGGGACTGGTCGCTGTCAAGTCTCGCTCAACTCAGCCTACCATGTTCAAGCCTAAGCCACTGACTGTCCGAGGTGTCCACAAGGGTCTCATGGACATTGCTACGGTTAGTGGTAATGGTGCTCAAGGACGAAAGGTTGATGGCATTAAGAAGCTCTTATCATCTGCAGATGCCCACTCGGCCGGAAAGGTTGACATCCACAAAGATAAAGGTGGTCCCAGCGAAGCCAAGTTCATCGTCAGATTCTTAGAGGGTAAACTGCGGCTAGGTCTAGCAGAGAGAACCGTGCTGGTCTCTGTTGCACAAGCCATGATCATCCATGAATTTGGAAAGAAGGACAAGGTGCCCGGTACTTCAGACATGGAGAAGGCCGAACAGGCGTTGAAAACAGTTTACAGGTAATTGCCTTCCATAACACTATACCTATAAGACCACACTGACGGCATAATAGTGAGCTACCTAGCTGGGACGTAATAGTCCCTACTATGTTAGAGCATGGTATCATGAAGCTACGAGAGAACTGTAAGCTTCGACCAGGCGTGCCTCTGAAGCCTATGCTTGCCAAGCCAACAAAGGCTATCACAGAAGTCTTGGATCGGTTTGAGAATCAAACCTTCACTTGCGAGTACAAGTATGATGGTGAAAGAGCTCAGATCCACTATGTAGCCAAAGACCACAAAGACGAGTATACCGATGGTGTACCTGGAGCCACAAAAGAAGCAGCCAAGGGCATTGCATCCATCTTCTCAAGAAACTCGGAAGACTTGTCCAAGAAGTATCCTGATATCCTTGCCAAGCTTCACACGTGGGTCAAAGATGGTACGAAGAGTTTCGTGCTGGATTGTGAAACGGTCGCGTGGGACGTCACAGAGAAGAAGGTTTTGCCATTTCAACAGCTCATGACAAGGAAGAAGAAGGACGTTAAGATCGAAGACGTCAAGATCAAAGTCTGCGTCTTCGCTTTCGATCTTCTCTTCCTCAATGGCGAAGCTGTGGTTGAGAAGTCACTTCGAGAACGTCGTGAGCTGCTCCACGAGTCTTTCCAACCAGTGGAAGGCGAATTTGCTTTTGCCACAAGCATGGATGGTCAAGAACTCGAAGAGATTCAACACTTCCTGGACGACAGTGTGAAGGCGTCCTGTGAAGGTCTCATGGTCAAGATGCTGGACGGTACTGAAAGTGGATACGAGCCCAGTAAGCGAAGTCGTAATTGGCTGAAGGTACGAATTTTTTGTTGTTCGTTTAATGATTTTATAATGCTAATCAGGGGTCCAGATCAAGAAGGATTACCTCTCAGGTGTTGGAGACTCGTTGGACCTGGTCGTACTGGGCGCATACTACGGCAAGGGCAAGCGTACATCCGTGTACGGTGCCTTTTTGCTCGCTTGCTATAATCCAGGAACTGAATCCTATGAAACTGTGTGCAACATCGGTACTGGTTTCTCGGAACAGGTTCTTGAGGATTTACACAAGTCGCTGTCGGAGATTGTCATCGACCGCGCTAAGCCATTTTACTCACACTCCGCTGGTAATCAACATCAGCCTGATGTTTGGTTCGAGCCGCGATATGTCTGGGAAGTCAAAACTGCTGACTTGACCCTGAGTCCGAGGTACAAGGCAGGCTGCAAGGAGGGTGTTGACCCTAGTGGTGAGAAGGGTATTAGTTTGCGTTTCCCAAGATTCATCAAGATCAGAGATGACAAGAAGCCTGATGAGGCTACAAGCAGCAGGCAAGTGGCCGAAATGTACAGGAAGCAAGAGGCTGTTACGAAAAACAAGGGGCCTAGCGTGGACGATGACTTCGAGTATTAAACGGAGATATAATGACATGCATGGTGTGACGAAATGCATGCAGTTGGGACACGATATAGTAACATATCAGGGAAGATCGCACATCTGTTACACAAATGCATTATGGTATCTGGGCTCCTCTCGTTCATCACGCTAAATACAGGTCTACTTTTTCGACCTTGGCCAGTTTAGCAGCACCTGAGATATCTCCCAAACATGGTCTGAACCAATATAGCTGTCAAAATTTACATAATTCAACACAGAGCTGCTTAGCAATTCTCCCATGTCTGACACAGCTAAGAAAGCACTTGGCCACCAGTGAGTATATCTTCTGGTTCAGTATCGCTTTAGCGTTCTCAACTCCTGGCACTGAATAAAAGCATGACTTTCGTAATGGCGCAGCCTCGCGGACTACGAACACTTAACCACGATACATGCAGCCTAGATTGCTCAGGTCTGGAACGTATGCCAATTACAATGACTGTTGGCACTGGGCAAGGGAGATATATGCCTTGGTTTAGGTCATTGTCCATCTTGAGTCTCTCGGCCGCATGGCCGCTTCTAACGGAAACTTGGGAGGTTAAGCAGGGCCACCATATGGGAATAATGGGTGGCAAGCACGTGAAAGACTAGTTGACGTTCCAATTTGTTTCGATGAAGCTGATTTATTGACAAGTTGCAATGGACTTGTTGAAAAGCTGCAATATTTAGTCAAGAGACGACTTTCAGCGGACCAGCCCCTGCAGGCCGGGCTTGTGAAGTAACTAATTTGGCCTCAGGCATCATTGCACGCCCAAGGTTACACTTGTTTAAATTTTAGAGCAACCACGGGCTTCAAGATGACCTCTCACTCCTGCTTTGTCAATTATGCAGTGCGCTGCATATTTATCGACAACTTTCTGTCCACACTGACTTTTGTTCATCCCTCGTCATCCACTCAATCCTTCTAGGGAAGAGAAGTATCTCAATTCTCTTGTTTAATCGAATGCTATCACTTCACGGATGTCTCACTGCCCATCAGATGTTTCACATAGTCGGCCTAAGAACTCAACGGAAGTCAGAAAGATTGACGCCAAGCTACAATTGACGAATCCTGCATGTTGCGCCGTCAGATTTCTATATAGCTCTTTTCCACTATAGGGAGATGGGATAGGCAAGGTGTATGCAATCATTGTTAGGATTATTCCGGTTGCAAGTGGGATAATCTGTTGTTACCCTCCTAGCTTACCATGTCCCTCTGGACTCACCACTGCTCGAGTCGCAACACATCTAAAGGGCTCAATTATAAGCTCAGGTCTTGGTTACTCATGGCCTGAACTAGGTCTTATATCGATCCTCATTCACTGTCTTGACAAAACGCTAGTTGATACCGACTCCCCAATGCCGGCACCGTGGAGCTCAAGTAGCCAGCACGCCAGCAAAGGAGGAATCAATTACATTCTTACGTTGTGCTGGGTCTAGCTGCGAGGATTATAAACAGACATTTGATATGGCTACACGAAATCCACAATTCACAATGGCTATGAAGCACGTGGCAAACTGACAACTTTTCAATTGCCCATGGCCATGCATAAGGTTTGGTGGCTTGGAGCTGCAGTTTAGACTTGTAAGGCACCGATCTAATATTGGCGAGTGTACGACGAATAATTGGCTAAAAGATTTCTCCAGTTTAATGGCCCAATCTGGGCCTTTTGGGAGATATACTGTAAGCATCATACTGAAAAGCTTGGCATTCCAGCGGCCCTCGGACGTGCAGCATATAGGAGCACCTATTGAGTTTAGTGTCGGACTCGCAGGAAAGCTTACACCATGCCATTCCATCTTAGCCGACATCTTAATGCGCGCCTTCAAGGGAATTTAAGGTTTTTTTTATTTTTTTTAAGTGACAGTATGTAAGTAGAAGGTGATCCTATGATGGCTAAAATATATAGAGCAAATCGATTCTGGTATTTACTTTGACTGATATATGAGATCCAGGCATGCCTTGAGGACTGAGATGTGCTCAACTAAGAATCTCTAATCTCTAGTTGAGGCTAGTTAGATACAAGATGTATTACCAATATACCTCCGTGTCGCCGGCGTTCTGACTTTCGCTGCAAGCAATGGTTCGAAAAAATGGGGGGAAGCTGCCAATCTACCCTTAATACTGCCCAGGTGTTCACCGGGTCACTGGCTGAGGACTCCAGTATTGATCTACGGTCAGTAACGTTAGTTGCAGATCCGAGGCACTAACACCAAAGCATCAACGGATTGAGCCTTAGCCTAAGGTTAGTCTAGTCCATTAAGCTGTCAGATAAGCCTTTTTTTCCAAAGATTGAACGCAAGATTCATAAATGAATTGACCAGACCTCAATTGAAGTGTTTCACACGTATGTGCGCATGGTTAGCGGCACGTCATCATAGCAGAGCCATGTTGCGAGAAAAGAATAAGCTACCGCCCACATCGCTGCAAGATCTGCTGTTCGGCGTGGCTGTCCACTGACACCTAAGTGATTACTCTTGGTCAGATTAGAATCACTATAACCCGACATTTCACATGACAGGACCGAAATGAGTTGTTGATAGTTAGAGTTTATCCAGCACGCGCTTGCCCATTTTGGGGTCATATGTCGGCTGTCGCGTATACGGGAATGTTATCACAACCTCTGGACTAGTAATGATCACCAAGTAGCGGCAGGACATACACGCGGCAGATACGAAGGGGCACACACTGCAAATCAAGCAGCTTATCACACATGTTATTTTCTTCATTGGCAGCTTTGAACATGATCAAAATCGAATTTGTGTGGCTGACCGGAGATCCGTTTCTGTATGTACGTATAGTCCGGAGAGTGGGCTTTCTAGTCCTTAGCTACACCAAATCTTGAATAGCTCATTTTAAGATCGTCTCTCAGTGTATATATGATGAATAGATAGTTAGCCAACAAATTAGCCTCGCAAGTAATGGGTCTTCGTGTAGCTATATGTCGATGTGGTCTAAACGATGGATACGCCTTTCGCCGACGCTGTTTACCAGCGGATTCGCAAGCTAGCCCATAATTATGGCATGATTCGCACTTGTATTGATACGATGGCGATGTATTTTCTTAGCATGGATAGAAAATTCGGTGTATAAGGACCCTGCTCACTTGTCCAATTCGTTTGAGAGACCTGGTAATTGAAACATTGCGTTCTTAGTCACTAACTTGATTCCATACCACCTGACTAATCTTCAATTCATTATTGGTTTTGGTAGTATTAATGATGCTAGGCTCTATCTTATTCTCAAGCTTTATTCTTGCCCCGTGTGCTTTTTCAGCTCCTAAAAAGAAGAAGTGCAAGACTCGTAGTTCCAGCTGCAGCTTTGACTCTGCTGAGTCGCCAAACTGCTGGGGCCAGTACTCCATAGATACGAACTACTATAATGTATTCCCGAAGACGGGTATGACACGCGAATACTTCTTCGATGTTCAAGAAGGAACCGCTGCATTCGACGGATTCGAACGGGACGTTATGACCATCAACGCACATTTTCCAGGGCCAACTATCGAGGCTGATTGGGGTGACGAAATCGTCGTCCATGTTACGAACTCGGTCTCAAATAACGGCACCAGCATTCACTTTCATGGAGTGCGGCAGTACCTGACCAACGATCAAGACGGCGTAGCTTCTGTTACCCAGTGCCCTTTAGCTTTCGGGGAGACGATGACCTATGAATGGCAAGCCAACCAATACGGTCATAGTTGGTATCATTCCCACTATGCCCTCCAAGCTTGGAAGTAAGCAGACTTCGGGATCTCTTTTTACCCTTTCATTATATCCTTCAAGCGTATGCTGTCCATTGAGACATTGATCTTTTTGTGACTGTTTCACGGTACTCCCGAAGACCCCCACCCAGACCCATCACGAAGAAACAGTTACTAACCGCTAATATTCCAGCGGTGTTATGGGCGGCATTGTAATACGTGGACCTGTTACGGCACCCTATGACGAAGATAAAGGGATTTTGATTTTGAGTGACTGGTTTCATGACACAACGGACAGTCTCTGGCAGTACACCGCTAAGCGTGGCAAACCTCCAGTAGCTCAAAACGGCCTTATAAATGGTATCAACGTATACGGCGACTCGGGCAAGAGGTTTGAAACCGACTTCATCAGTGGAGAGCGACACCGCTTCCGAATCGTCAACGCAGCCATGGATACATTTTACGATTTCTCGATCGACAATCACAGTCTAACTGTGGTCGCCAACGACTTCGTACCGATCGAACCATTCACTACAGATGTGCTTAGGATAGGCATGGGTCAACGCTATGATGTGATCGTTGAGGCGAATCAGCCAGAAGATAGCTACTGGATGCGGGCAGTTCCCAACACCGCCTGCAGCGCTGAGAACGAGAGTCAGGACAACATCAGAGGGATTGTCCGCTATGACATATCTTCAACTGCATATCCGACTTCAACTGCGTACGTCGTACCTGTAGGGTGCTTGGACGAGCCTATGAACAGCCTTGTGCCGAAACTCTCGCTCGATGTGGAGGCGCCTGCACTCACAAACCAGTGGGATCTTGGATTTAGCACTTCAACACAGTCGAAACTCTTCACTTGGACCCTCAATGACCATGCATTTTTGGAAATTGGAGTGTAGTTAGTGAGCTTTCATCCCAGACCGCAAATTGTGTTAGCGCATTTATTGATGACATTCTAGCGCTTGAACAAATCCTAAATGGCACATCTGTGTTTGAAACCTCCGAAAGTGTTGTTCAAATCGACCAAAAAGACTCGTTCGTATATTTTGTGATCCAGAACGCTCTTGGACTACCTTTGGTGAGTCATGCAAAGCCGTTGCTATCATCACGACACTAAATATGACAAAGGCACATCCTATCCATTTGCATGGACACGATTTCTGGATACTTGCACAGGGCGAGAACGCCAATTACACGTCGGATGTTTCCCTCGAGCTCAAGAACCCACCAAGGCGTGATGTAGCTATGCTGGCTCCTGATGGCTACCTTGTCATTGCGTTCGTCACAGACAATCCTGGAGTCTGGCTGATGCATTGCCACGTAGGACTCCTTATTTTCCTTCACGTATTCATAACTTATTATTGACACAATACAGATCGGCTGGCACGCGTCGCAAGGGTTTGCCCTTCAAATAGTGGAGAGACAGTCCGAGATTCCAGATATCGTAAATTCGAGTGCCATCAGGGATACGTGTGCCACGTGGATATCCTATCAAGGAGGCGACACATAAGTGTTACAATAAGATTCTGGTATACAATATCGTATTTAGCAATGCCGTTGTCCATCAATACTTGATACATATATTTTCTTTACCTTGTAACAGCACCTACTGCACAATGTGCAATCTCAACTAACATAGTCTCACATCATTGCGAGTGGACATTGGCCCTAACGTTGTAATGAAGTCCTTTGGGGCTATGAAACTCTTCTCGATTCCTGCCCAAAATCCTAATAAATACGATAGGGATTTCATCAAGTAGTTGATATTATCTGGCATGAACTGTAACAGTCATTTACTGAACACATAAGATACTATAAAGCCTTGTTTGAGGAAGAGAGATATGCCTCCCATAGTCGAAGCAGTCCTCAAAACTCACAGAGTGATGAATATGAAGTGAAAAGGAACGCAAAGTGAATGAAGGAAAAATACGAGTTATCTGTAAAGTATTGATTGAAGTTCTTGGCTCAAGACTTCGTGACCAAAATGAAGTCCATCATCATTGTTTTCGGAATAGCTCGTTCCTAAGAATTTATGTTCACTTAAGATCACCTCATTTCCACGAGCAGGTACCCTTGCAGTGTGTGCCACTTTGAACCATCTCCCTACAGCCAATATCTTCATCTCAGTTCACGGTCTTCCAAAGATTTTACCTCCAACCTGACCAAATTTTCAACCTTTACCATTGCCCATTTTAGTTTCCACAATTTTCACCGCATAATTAGTTAAATCTATCCAGAGTATACTGGTTCCGGTATACAGCATCATTGTGCACCCAAAGCAAGGTCCGGTAGGTGGAAGGTGGCAATTAGAACTTCCTCCGTGTTTAGTGACCAATAACAACAAGATATTCGACTATCTCCGTGCCTCGGCTCTTGGATATTCATCATATGTAGAAAAGGATCGGCTGCATGAAGAATAACTTTTGTTCTAGAAGTTGTTGTTTGCCTCGTGATCTAGCTGACAAGGATTGCCTGATGATTGCTCTTATTGTTCTTGAATCTCAAACGATGCCGCCAGAATTTAAACAAAGCAAGCTTCGGAAAGAGCGCTCAAAACTGACTTTTGTCTTTCGAAAAATTTACGATGGTGATGAGTACGGCACCCATGAGGTCAATAACTTGAAAGACTCATCGTAGAAAAAGCTTGAGAAACTTTTATTCTTCGTAAGTAAATCTGAATGAGACTATTAGGCCGCTAACACAGAGCAGAAAGCGGCGACTTGGGCCAGGTCCAAGCTGAATTACTCGATACGTGAGAAGTTGAGATTGAGAAGCCAGGTAGGACAAGAGGACTCATAAACCCGTTACTCCAAAGAAGCAAGGTGCAGACAACTACTTATCTATCACCTCAACTCCTAGTTCTATAGATTTCCTATGGGCAGGAAAATGAGGCGCTAACTTTCAGTAGAGACCCAAAATTAAGAGAAGGATCAGTTCTAGGACTTCAAGGAGAAATGTTTTTGGAAGTCGCTGACGATGTCAACTGCTGCGATCTTTCTGTAGGTCATGACATGGGATTGAGTGGCTAGTTTGCTTGAAATGCAACAAAGGCGGCTTAGAACCTCAGCAAATACAACAACACCATCACTGCCTAACAGAGAACTTTGAAGACGATCCGATTCTAGTCAATTTCCGGAAGATTGCCTGTGTAGAAAGAGGTGGAAGCTGAATATATTGAGGAAGTAGACCAGTCTTCAAAGGCAGTTCTCTCGAGATTTAGATGCTCCCTGACTCCGACTTAGATGGCTCATCGTTGTTGACAGATTACAACTTGCTTTAGAATTCATATGAGAAGTCCACTTCAGATTATGACATCGTAGCAGACATTAGTCTCGCCCAGCCTGTCCATAGACCATGCCATCACCGCATTTGGTACCTCTAGTACGTAGGATTCAATTACCAAACCTTGCGTGTTAGTGTATTGTCTGATATTGGCCCAATACTTTTTTTTATATTACTCAAGCGATGTTGATCCATTCTATGGCAGCCCCTCATTAAGAGCAACCCGCTACTTACTGAAACACGGAGTCTTCAATCGAATACGTATCGGTACACGAAAGAAAGATCAGGTATCTCCAATTATAGCTCTTCATGGCCACATTCGTCGCGTATTTACAATTGCCTGGATCCCCGAACAAGGCAGTGAAATAGCACCGACCTCCTGGCACAAGTAGTGAGGATACCTCCAGATATATTCTGTAGATATTTTCACTTAGGAGCAGCAAGGAGCTAATTGATTGACAATTTAATAAATCACGGATGGAGTTTTACATCCACTAAAGCACAATCGATAATAGCCTCATGAAGGTGTGATGTTACAAGATTAGAGTTTCTTCTGAAAGTTCGTTGATTGAACAGCAATCAAATTGCTAAAAAGGGGCACCTTCTAAGCAAGAACTTGACTGAATTATAATGAGACTATTGGTTAGAGACTCTCAAAAGCAGCAGGCATAAACTCTATCACGATACACACCATCGAATGGCTTAGAAAACTAGGAATACGTCACATAGCTTCCGCTTGTACGAGGATAATCGCAGAAGACCAATGATGTTGTTTGTTAAACTTAATGCGATAGTCCGTTCCTGCCTCCTTCACGTTATGGTTAACTCGGGTGAATCAGTCTGTCAATATGAAAAGCCCCTTGTGAACTTTCGATTGTGACCTTCGACTTTACGTTTCTCACGTTCCTGCCTCTTGAGGGTACCAGTTTGGAATCGTTGACTATATAAGTCTCTGGAATCCTCTTGATCGTTTCTTCGCTCCTTCTACATCGTTCCCTTTCGCCTTTTCCTTTCACCTTTTCTTTTTCTAGTTCAGAGGTCCGCAGCTGCCCAATACAGCACCCTCACATCATCGTAAGACACCAAGACAAACTCTACTCATACATCATCCTATAACATCACCCAAGCTCTATTCCTACACCAGTCGCATACGCCACCACAAGATCTATTCTACCATACTGCTACGATACACAACAGCCTATGATGCCTTCCAAGGGAGGCAATGTTAGAGGAAGCAAAGTCGCCAGAAATGGCACAGATCAGTTTGGTCGTAAGATGGTGGCCGAGTGTGAGGTGATCTTTGAGGACCAAACCCTGTTGATGCCGCGCGACCACGATGAGGTACGTATCATGTTGGAGACACTCCAAGAAGACGGTCATCTCTGCTTCAAGATGCGTTGGTACGTAGCTAGACACATTCGTGCTACACACTCGCCGCAGCGTCAACCATCGATGCAGATATTTGCGACTAGGCTTCGGCAGCACCACCAGTGGCAGAAAAAAGTTCGCTACGGCCACATTGTCTATGACAAGCTCATTGCATTAAACAACTGGCCGATTAACCGCCTCGATTTCGAGGCTCAACGAGTTCAAAGCAAGTTCCATCGCGGTCAGGATGGTTGGCAATACAAACGGGTCACACAAATCCTCGAACAAGCGTACCGACAGTACAACTGGCATAGCATTATTGACGAGGGCATAGTAGACCGCGTATTGCTAGAGGCAGGTGCGGATCTGAACGCTTGGGAGAACGCAACAATTCTCAATAGCAACCAGAAATTTGAATTGTTTTCAGGCCTCTTGGTTTTTCCCGATAAGGGAAGCCAGACCCCGAAAGAAAGTGCATCAGAAGCTGCTAGAAAGTTTCTGCTCAGTCGGGCTCCTCCGAAAGTGTTGGAAAGCCGTCCACGCTCAGGAGCTCCCTCCGCCATCCGCCAGGATCGAAATCACGTCCATGGGCTCCCCTGTCTCCCGTATGTAATGCCGGCTGCTCAAAATGAGGAGGAGTCACTATTATTCACGCCTACCCGAAAGCAGCAGGAGAAGTCGCAATTCCTCATGTCTGCCGCAAATCAAGAGGAGTCGCTCTTCGTCACTCCTGAGAGACCTCAGGTGATGCAAGCTGGTAACAATTCGGGAGCAACCCCTTATCCTGATCCGTCAACGCAGGTGGTGAAATCTATCGAAAGTCCACAACAGCCTTATGCTCACATGGTTGATGAGCAGAAAGACTACTTCTTTCCACAAGATCAGCGTATGACAGGCAATCTCGAAGTGGGAAGAATTGAGGGCGACGCAGGAGACCAAGAGTACATGCAAGCTCTGCAGCACAGAGCCGGCGATTTGAACCATAGCATCGCCGAGTACCAGCATGGTTTTATACAGCAACAAAGTGGGATCGTCGAGCTAGAGCACAAGGCCTCTCAGCAGCAACACAGAATCATCCAGTTGGAGCATGAGATCTTGCAGCAGCAACACAAACTCATCAAGTATGAGAATGACAACGCCGAGCACCAGCGACGGATCGACAACTATGAGCATGAAATCGCTCAGAATCAACGAAGAATCTACGACTACGAGCACGGCGTCGTCCAGTACCAACGCAGAATCGACGAGTTCGAGCACGAGGCCTCTCAACAGCAACGCAGAAACGCCGACGTCGAGCATGAGCATCATCGCAGAACCAGTGACTTCGAGCATGAAGCCACGAGATATCAGCACCGGATCGAAGAATTTGAGCATGAAATTTCCACACTCAAGAGCGAAATTACCGACTACCTGAAGACAACCTCTGACCTCAACAAAGAAAATGGCGAACTCCGTGAATATAACCAGAAGCTCCGCGGGTATATTCGAGACGAGACCGACATGAAATATCCCGAATACACCACGAACAAGCGTGCTAAGAGAGCTAGAAAGTAAGCTCTGGAAATAATTTGCACACGGACACTGGGTTATCAACAGTGCGAGACTTGGGACATAATGGATCCAGGGTTGCTTTGTGGGTTGAATTACGCAATGGAATGGATGGGAACAAGCCAATAGCCCTGGTGTATTCATTTAAGTCCACAGAGGTAGACTAGAATTGGCAAATTGAAACTGACGTGAAGTCATCATAGCATAGCAGAACAGAGCATATCATAGCACAATTCTCGTTGCTGTTAATCCCAAGCTCTTGATCGTAGCTCGTTTATAACTTCTGTGTGTAACATTCGCTTGATTCTTTTTCTTCTTTGTGCTATCCAAGATTGAAACATTGTTTGATGATCTCTTTGGATTCCCCCAGGAACTAATAACAAGCGCAATTTGTTGCTTAAACTAATCACGTTCCATTAACTTCACATTGGGTTGCATAGATTGCATGAGACCAGACTTAATGGTTATGATTTTCTGTTGTGTACATAATTATCGTCTCATGTGTTGCCTTCATGTACTTTGGCGATTTGCCGATAGTGAGCATGATTCTCATAAGTCTCATAAACAATAAAACTGGGCTTTATTTTAATCATCCCTCTTCTAATCTGCGGAAATAAGTCAGCTGCACTTTTTTTATGCCTTTTTCTTTTCTCCAGACTCTCAATAGAAGCGGCATTTTCGGGCATCATCCTATTGCCATCCTTGGCGGAGCTCGCAGCTAGAGTACAATAAGCGTTCCTGAACACCGACCTCATCCGCTTCGGCAGGCTCTCCTGATCTTCATCGTCATCTTGTGGTATGCATATTTAAATGATAAATGTCCACATAGGCTGGATAAAAAGCTGCAAAACGATCTACACAATGGTCCAGAATAGTAATTTATCATCTTAGTCTCCTTATGAATAGCAAAGTGGAGATGACAGGTAGATAGATAGAAAGGTAACAAGGGGGAAAAACACAAAAAGGTTAAGTAGTTACCCGAATCGATCCTAGGACCCGGAACCTTTAAGGAATTGAAACCAACCAGGTGTTGAGGCTGTAGCCATCTACCACTAAACCACCAAGTCATTGCTTAGGCGACTCAGCCTCCCCCGGGGAGGTGGTTGACAATTGTTTGCTTTTCGGCCATTGTAAGACCACATTCATTTCCAACTACAGTCAACAAAGTGCCGTAATTCACCCAGAGTCTTACCACGTAGCTTGCTTGGGCTCCCTCATCGCCTGATCAGGAGTAAGCATCGAACACACAGTCCGAATCGATCCATATATACTTTTTACCGAGTTAGTGAGACACTCTGATAGCGCCTTGAAATATCTGTGGGAGCTGTTCCATCTCCGAACCATTGATCCTATCTTGGAAATTGTGCCCTGTTGTACAGTACTTGCAACAACGCAATACAGCTTGTTTCTTGGTTATTATTTTGGGGACAGTAGAGGCGAATGCGAGCACGCTGCCCACTTTCTCGAGCTCCAATGTCAGTGACTGTTCCCAGTAATATGTTGCGGAATTCAAAGTGACAGTGTAGTTGTGTGTGTCTTTCGTCACAACTATGAAGCCATTCGCGAATCTACGAGGCTTGGAGAGTTTTGTTAGACTCTATGGTGCTAGGCCGCTAATCAGATAAAATGGGTATATTCGCTCTGACAACATCTCATTCTGTTATGACAGGTCACATACTGATCATACGAACTGTCCGGTTCAAATGCAAGCCTGGTAAGGCGACAGTAACTGCCGGCGATTCAGGTTGTGGCAAATCCCCAGTCTTTTGACTCATGTTTCGATTTTGTAATAGCCAAGGGGACAGCATCGAAATTGATGGACATGATGCTAAGGGTATAACGTTCAAGAGTATTTGGCACAATCTTGAGCGTCATGTCACAGGCCGTCCTCTTGTTCAGCGGAATGATTATGTGCAGTCTGAAGTACAGTGAACCTTGGCCTCCGAAAGAATCACATCATGGCTATAAGGCTACGAGACCAAGTTAAGATAAGAGGCAGGAACTAATGAATAACTATTTCTCGCACTCTCTTCAATAATGAAAGTCAAGGTTCTTTGTTGGACGAAGCTACTCTGGCAGTGGACAGCGAAACAGCTCGATAATGATCTGCCGGTGAAGCAGCCCAGAAGACGTGCGTCTTTAGCAATGGGACGTGTTAAGCTAATGGAGACATGCATGTAATCAAATCGGCTAAATATCAGTATGTTTTATTTTGACATATCAGACAAGCTATGTTGACCAATGGGCGTGGTGATGCTTGATTTGTAATGGCGAGCGCACATCAATACTCAAAAAGCTTCTGGTATTTATTGCGTACAATTAGCCACCTTCTAGGGAAATGAGACACAAAAATCGACGAGGTGACCTAAAATACCGAGAAGGATTCATTGAACAAGTCATCACACATTATGAAATATCAGTTACTGCACTCCCCATCCGACTCTCATGGTGACGTATTTTCCCACTGTTAATGAATCGTTGTAGCCGATCCCTACTACGGTGAGTCGATTTCAATAACCAGCTCATAAATTCAAACTTATAGGTTTGCATGTTCTGACTAGCATCCGGAGTTATTCTTCAACAATACGAAAGTAGAAACGAGCAAGCCGATAATTGAATTTCTAACCAAATACTCCAATCAATATAAATATAACCTGCTACTATCGAGCTACACCATGCAATTTGACAAGGGGATTTCATCTTCCCGCAACAGCAAACGGAGCATCCGGTGACAACGTCGACGTCATGATGAGGAGCGGATCGATAGTTCCGAAGGTCTTCGACGACGCTACCGCCGTAGCGATACCAGTGCCCTGCAAGATGTTCTCAAAGGAGAAAATCCTAGCTTCCAACTGTACGACCCAGCGCGCAGCACTGCTCTCGAGGCTTGTCTGTTTCCCGTCGAGTGATGATGGAGACCGGGTGGACATAAATCCGGTCCTCTGCAGGCGTCGCAAGTCGTCCCGTATCTTCTCCGCCCCGTCTCTTACCAGGCCCAGCAGGGCGTGGACTTCTTTGATGTGATCTGAGATCTCTCTGATCGGGCTCGGAGACGCTCCAGTCGATGACGAGCTGCGGTCCACACCATGTATGAAGCTCTCCACCACCTCGAACCTCCTCGCCGCAGTATCGCTGCTCTGGATGACGCGCCCGACTTGGGCCAAGGAGCTCTCCACGAGCGTGTCGTGGATGTTGACGGCTTTCCACAGCTGACGCCGCTCGCTTTGGAGAACGCTCCATCTCGAATTACCGAGGGTCATTGCCTTCAGGGACGCCTTGGTGACCTTGTCGGCAATTACGAAACGCTCCGCGCTTTCTCTGACCTGCTTGAAGAAGGAACCCAGATCCAAAAGGGCATTGCTGAAGTCGGCGCTGTGACCGAAGAGTTCGTTCTGTCCGCCATTCCTCTCGTCGAGCAGCATCTCCATATCGGCTCTTTTTGCTGTCTCGGTCAGTTTGTCAAAAACGCTTGTACGCTTGTTGACATATTTGAATATCTTTTCGTACTTGGTTTGGGTATCTAGGACTTTATTGAAGGTGGAGTCGCCTATCCGAGGTATGCCACACAGATCGATGGGCAGGTAGACTGTCATGATGGGGATGGTGGAGATTGAGCATGCGTGGTATAGAAGTCCTGAGATTCCGGTAGCCACGGTGCTATCTAGAACCCAGAGCGCCAAGTACGATACGATCCCGACAATAAAAGGTATTCGTGTGCGAGCGAGGAATTGTCTAGCGCCGGAAAGCTTCTGAGTATGATCTGTGGAGGAGGTTTCCACTGTGGTGTCAGGAGATTCTACATGTATGGATGTGAGACTCGACCGCCTGGAGACCTCGCTCTGGTTGTTCAGATATTCGGCATCAGCCGGGGACTCGGGGGTACTGAAAATACTTCCTGCCCGGATGCGATCAATACTGATGTTGCAGCTCGGCCTCCTGTCTTGAGCCCTGATGTTTGAGCCGCTCCGATCAAAATTGCCGGCAAGTGTCCGTTGTCTCAATGGCGACACTGGTGATAATTCCGATGACGAAGAATCGATCGAAAGCCTCGTGATATGCCATGGTGACGTTGGCGTTTGCGGCTGGCTTCCTGTTGCCATGGCTCTATGTACCTGAGTGATCGTGGACAAGTCAATACCAGATCGTTGCCAATTGAGTGGCAGGAAGTATTAGTGATAGGAGAGCACAGAAACTTTTCGACTTTCGTTTTGCACCCCAGCATGAAATCATCCTTTGTTCTCTGGCGAGATCAGCCGCTCTGAAAGCGGAGACCGATTCCGATCAGCGACAAGACAAAGACATAGTTTCTCATAGCTTTCATGTGGTAGAGTTTCGTTTCAGGATTCACAGGTAACATGTAGAAATCGCGGCATCGCAGGGGGGTAAGGAGGAATAACTTATCGCCTTTATTACTCCTAGATGGATGCTTGAACGGATACCGGGTTTACCCTCGGCATTCAAGTAGTTCATGATACCTTAACCAAACTCCTAAACTCCTATCAATGATGGCTTCTCATGCCAGACCATAACCTTGGCGGAACCGCTCATCTCAAGACTCGTCCATACGTGCGTCATCTCTTGAAGCCGTTGCACCAGCTTCGCCGCCGAGCATTGACACGACCCTCTCCAACCCTTCAACTTCGCCTTTGCCCAAGTTCGGACCTTCGGCCTGCCACTCTCCATCTCTCACTTCGCCGTCTTTACCCAGCTCGAGTCCCTGCACATTCTCGAGGTACCGTCTTGTAGCACCTTCAACATATTCCAATCGTTCGCGACGCCAGCTCTTGTGGACATTATCGGACCCTTCCTCAGTACTCTCGGCGGGCTGTAGGTGTGGCGTCATAGTCCGCAATGATGTAGACAACGCCCGAAGCGCTTGTAGTTGCGAGAGTGTGAAAGCTGTAGTGGTGGTAAGTGGCGTGTCTGCACCGGCATCCTTGAGCTGGGTAACTCCGTCGCGTAGGAAGGCCATGGGTCCCGCGTTGCCGTCGTCTTGCATCGAGGTGTCCTCGTCCTTGACCTTGTCGTCTCTGGCGCCCACAAGGCCCCTCAGATCTGCCAGCAGCTTCGCGTTTCGTTCGTGCTCGGCGTGCAGGAGTGCGTTAAGGCGCATGCTCTCGCGCAGTCTTTGCCTGAGCTGGCCTATTGAGCTCAAAGTAGGCTTGTCCGAAGCTGTCGCGCTTGTGCCTTGCTCGGCGGTCTCGTCTGTGATGTGTGACGACGAGAAGTCCAAGCCATCGTAGTGGCTCAGTCGTATCCAATTGCGGACATCGGCTGGCTGCACGGTCAGGATGTTGCGCAAAATGTAGATCTCAAACTTGTCGAAGTCGCGGTCGATGCTCGCACATAACAACGTCTCAAGCTGATGGGTGCCGGCCTCTACCTCGTTCTTGGCCAATTCGGCCGGATCAGGCGCATGGTCGTCGGGCTTTGCGTTTTTCGGTAGCTTGAAGCCCAGGAGCGCGGGCGGCGCGTTCAGCAGGCCTTGCTCGACCGAATTGAGGGCGCGCTCGGCAAGGATGTTTATAGAGTTGATAATGTCATCAATGAGACTCTATGAGGACATGTCAGCTGGGGTGGATATTCGCTTGCAGAAACGAGACCATCTAAATGACGACGTACGACTGGGGGGTAGCCAAAATGCTCAGTCAAGAGCTGGGCATCCGAGTTTGTGGAGGCTGTCATGACTGCGGCATCTTCATTAATTGCTTGTCGCGGGTCTGGGAGCGGGAGTCGCGTCGCAAAGCCGCAAGTCAATATTTGGGGGATGGGTAGTAGGGGGAGAAGGAGGGGGGGTCCAAGTTTTGGAGGGGTCCTCGGCCGGGCCTGTCAGGGATCTCAATCGATAGGGCACAAGTATAGTTACCGGGAGACAGGTCAACGGCTCGAGACTACATAGAGTCAGCGTATACTTTAAGTGGAGAATCGATTAGAACGACATGACTACATTAACTACATGTGCCAACTGATCAATCGATCAACTGATTGCGAGTATAGCTCTGAGCGCCTTGGAAGAACGAACGAACGAATGAGTGGGCTGAACAAAGCAGACCTGGCATCACCCTGTGCTCACCAGTTCGAGCTGCCAAAATGAGTGTCATTGAGCCCCAACATTCAGATCCAGGCTGGCTGAAGTCGTGATTCTACGTCACCCCCACTTGGGTAGCATTTCGGCAAACACTAGGTTGAGTAACTATGGAGAACTTGTAGCGGAAGATTAGAGCGGCCCGCTCTGATTGATAACCCTCTTTATACTGTACCTAAGTCAGCTAACCACATCCATCACACCCTCTACAGAACTTCTTTTCTCTTTCGCTCCCCATATCTATCAATCATAGAATATGGACAAGTGGAATGACTTGAAAAAGAAGGGCTGGCACCCTGAGAAGGGTGGCACCGTGACTGGCCTGGGCCTGAGGAACAAGGCGGTGCGTTGAGAGATGACCATCTTCTCTTCCTTCCCCCCTACACTGGCAGCCATGAGGACCTCGCACTGACCCATTGACAAACAGAAAGGCATGGCCGGTCGCGGCGACTCATCGGCGGACTTAAAAGGTAGCGACCACGTCGCCGCCCCTCTATCATCCCTCCGCGACCCAGCCAGCTTCGCACCGCCGCCGAAGCGCGATCCCACACAGCCTCTGCCCGCCTCTACCGGTCCATATGCGCCCGCGCCACCAACCTCCGCCAGGCCGACCCCTCAACCTCCCGCGCGGTCCGCCAGCACCGCATCACAGCAACAGCTGGAAGGCGTGGCGGAACCGGCGCCCAGATCCTCAAAGGGGTGGCAGCTCGACACCACGGGCCTCTCCACCTCCCACCTGCCACCACCGCCCGGACGGACGGGAACGCCGACATCGACTGCGCCGCCTCCGGCATACTCGCCTACCGCATCTCGAGCTCCGGCCGCAAGAGGACCACCGCCGTCATTACCACCCCGGCTGCCGCCCAGGTCTGGTACCAGCTCGCCCGTGCGGACGGGATCTTCTGCGCCACCTCCCCGAGCCCCGGCGCAGACACACCTGGACACGCAATCACGTGCAGAAAACGGATATCTGAACCAGGGCGCCATGAACAGGTTGGGCGCCGCCGGTATATCCGTGTCCAGTCTGGGGATAGGGGGTGGTGGTAATACGAGCCCGCCGGCGGCAGCGGCCGCTCCCGCTCCGGCGCAAGGAACGACATGGCAACAGAAGCAGGCTGCCCTGAGAACGGCCTCGCAGTTCCACAAAGACCCCTCGTCGATTTCCTTTGCGGACGCCAAGACCGCGGCGGGCACGGCGAATAACTTCCGGCAGAGGCACGGGGAGCAGGTTGCGGGTGGGCTGCGAACGGCGAACAGCCTGGGCCAGAGGTTTGGTATCACAGAACAAGCAAAGGCAGGCGACAGCCCTGTGACGAGTCCCGGCGCTGGCACGGCTGGTGCCCAGCAACAGCCCGCAAGAGCAGTTTCGGTAGCCAGTCTGGCATCAGCAATAGGCAAGAAGAAGCCCCCTGCACCGCCACCTCCTAGAAAGAAGCCTGAGCTCGGTGGGAATGCTGGAGCACCGCCGCCAGTACCATTGAGTACGAGACCGACGTTTTAGATTCCGTGCTTGACGCAAATCTCATGTCCATGATATCTGGTCGACTTGGGGTCGCCTTGTTACGCGTTTGACGAATTGCATTTACAACAACTCTCAAATAGCACCGGCCTGGCGTTGTGCATGGGCACTAGGATTTTGTATGTTGAGCTCGACGAGTTCGCTCCTCTACGGTGGTGATTGACATCTCACCATCGGTAACGCTACCCCTGGCGAATGGCACGTGCATGCCGTTGACAATCGGAGCGACACTGACAAGTCAAATAGCACCGCCATCACACAATCATTTTTGCAAATTGGTAAAATATTGTAACTTCATAACTTGATTCATTTTTCATGCCCATAACGGTCGCGGTTTTGGCGACATCGTAGATCTATGTGACGAAATTTTGTGATACGCAGAAAATCCCAGAAAACACCCTTCCACATGCTTAAACCTTCTCACCCTTGAGAGCGTGCTTCCAGAAGGTGAAGTAGGGGGTGACACCATCCTCACGGTAGTTGAGGAGAGCGACGTGTTGGTCATCGTTGTCACTGGGACCAGCCTCGCCAATGTAGAACTCGTAGTCGCCAATGTTCTTCAGAACCTTCATCATGAAAGCCTGACCCTTGGTCTTGAAAGCATCCTTCTCCGCATCAGAGGCACCGGACTCGTCCATGTGGGCCTTGACTCGCTTGATGAAGGCTGATCAAAAATATTAGTATTTATACAGTTCGGCGGTTGGAAGGGTGTCTCCCAGTCGGGAGCGGACGTACGCTTGATGTGAGCCTTGTAGCCGGCCTTGTCCATGGGCATCTCCTGGAGCTGGAAGGAGTGGATAATGTTGTTGACCTTCTTGGTGCCGTCCTCGGTGCCCTCGTCGGCCTCCTCAGCGGAAGCGTTGGCACCAGTGTCTATTACAGAGAAAACGGCGTCAATACGGTGTGGCCTAGGATTGATACGGGCAACGGAGGGTCCAACGTACCGAAGCTCTCGCCACCGACAGTGATCATGGCGCAGTCGGCCTCGTAGAGGATGCCATCGACCTCCTTCAGGTCGTACGAGTCCGAGATGAGCTCAGAGCCAGTGGTGATGTCCTGCGATTGCGGGGTTCAGTAAAGTTGTTGATCCAGATTGCGGGGTGGGTTTTGAGCGTGGGAAGCCAGCGCAAGATATAGATTGGTACTCACCTTGAAGATAATCATTTTGATGGTGAAGCGATGCGACGCACGAGTGTATGGCAAAAAGAGAAGTGAAGATGAAAGGAAGGGAGAGTGAAGTTTGCGTGGAGAAGGATGGCTATCGCAGAAGAAAAAGACCACTTCACGAAGGGTATCGAAGGAGGGGCAGAAAGAAAATCGAGACTGCCTCAAATTTGACAGGCTGCAGGAGAGAAAAACAAGTGGACCGGCTTGGGGGAGCCAATCAACTAATGGCGGGGCACGCGGTTAAGCCCATCGTGGTCTAGCTGCCATCATAATCGCCTTTTCTGGCCATACAGTAGTTACTGGATGCTGGATACTGGATGTTGGATGCTGGATCTTCATAATAAATGCGCAGAATGCACCTTGACATATTTGGCTTTAGGCGTCTCCTCCCAGTGCTGTTTTCACCTACCCAGACATGCTCAGTTATGCATCTGCCACGTTTCTCAAGCCCATCATAGCTACTGGCTTGATTAGTTGGGCCCAGCCTTGGTCTGCAATGGCATGCGTAGTAGATATTCTTCATAAAATAGTAGCGAGACTAGATAAATACTAAAGTACTGCGGAGCGTAAAAAACTCCGGGTATCACGAACACGACATGCGATGAAATGCACGTGTTGGTCTAGTACTAGTACCGTACCGTGTACTACATAGTATGTATGAATTTATTACTAGCGCCCGGCGGCTCTCCAGTTTCAATCTGTGACTTTGGGTCAATTTGCCACTCGACTCTACTTGTAAGCGGCTAGGTTGGGCTACAAGCGACATATGTACGTACATAATTACATACAGCTAGCTAGCTGCAGTTCCCAATTCCATCATTCAATTGGCAAGCAGATGTGTTACTGTCTCAGCCTGTTAACTGTCGCTGCAGGCTACATATAGTGGGATAGGTCAGGATGCCAATCTCGTGACCCGTGAGCGAGAGGAGCCCGAATTGCTCATGTCATGGCATTGTTTGGCCAAAATGGCACACTGACTCTAGGGTCCAACTTGCAACTGTCATCCGATGATCGATCCAAAGAGTCCCACAAATGTTTAAAAACAGGCGACGCCGGAAAGGATGGCAAAGTTCTCAAGGCGGCCACGGACAAGCGAAATGAGTTTAAAAGGAGAATCGGAGCTATCGGCATTCTAGCTCGCGCTCGCCCTCCAAGCATGCGTTTGCACTTGTCGTCAGACAGCGGGTAGGAAAGAATGATGAGCAAGCATTTGATTCTTGAATCGAGTCGAATCCTAATCCAATTAATGTGAACCTTCCCGTTCGCAACCTCATTTCATTAGATCTAATGCTTATGCGCATTCTAACCTCATCAATTCTTTTAATTCTCACTCACACTGGCACACCGACCCAAATCTAGAAGCCCTCTCATTCACTCATTCATTCATTCATTGCTCCAGACCTAGACTACATACAACGCAACCCAACCCAACTAGGTGGTTGCTTACATATCCGACCTGACTAAACTCGACTCTACCCCCAATTGTCACCAAGCCTCTAATCAAAGGAAACCTCTTTTTCGCCACCCGCGCTACCCGCAATCAACAGCTATTTTGACGCGAAACACGCCCCGACACTACACAACCGCCTCAATGGCTTCGAACGTCACGATGCCAGAGGCCCTCCCACCTCTACCCTCTTACGAGCTGACTCCCATGCGAAGCCTCATACCAGGACTTGACGACTTCTACTTGTCACTCATTGCGCCCGTCATTGCCTACTGGGCCGTCTCCATCATCTTCCACGTTATCGACACCTACGACATCTGGCCGCAGTATCGACTACACACTCCCCAAGAAATCGCTGCTCGAAACCGCGCAACAAGATACGAGGTGTTTCGCGATGTCATTGTTCAGCAGATCATTCAGACAATCGCCGGCGCTGCTCTCGGCTGGATGGACCCGCCCCAGATGACTGGTATGGAGAACCACGATGTTGCAGTCTGGGCAACCCGCATTCGGCTTGCGCAAAGAGCTCTGCCCGCCATGCTCGGACTTATTGGCCTCAATGCTGCTGGCTTGGCCAAGACCATGTCCGTTTCGCACCCCCTACTTGCTGGAGCGCTCTCTGGCGGTCACTACCCTTTTCTGACCACCGGACTCGCCGGACCTGACGGGACTGCTGTGCCCACCTTTGCAGCCTGGGAGTTGGCGGTCGCAAAGACAATCTACTGGCTTGTTTTACCCGCTATCCAGTTCTTCCTGGCCGTGTGCTTCGTCGATACTTGGCAATACTTTCTACACCGTGCCATGCACATGAACAAGTGGTTGTACAGTATGTCACTGTCATCTGTGAACATAAAACGTTACCTGCTAACATGACATCTAGCCAAATTCCACTCGCGACACCACCGACTCTACGTCCCTTATGCTTATGGAGCCCTCTACAACCACCCCTTCGAGGGATTCCTCCTAGATACTGCTGGCACTGGTCTTGCCTACCTTGCCACTGGCATGACTGCACGACAAGGCATCCTCTTTTTTACTGCAGCCACCATCAAGACCGTGGACGACCACTGCGGTTACGCACTACCTTGGGATCCTTTACAGCATCTTTCTGGTAACAATGCCACATACCATGACATTCATCACCAGAGCTGGGGTATCAAGACAAACTTTTCTCAGCCCTTTTTCACCATCTGGGATAAGGTACTTGGCACCATGTGGGTGGGCGATACGTCATTAAGATACGAACGGTCAAGAAAGAATGCTGCTGATGCGGTCGCCGCTGAAGCTCAGAAGGCGAAAGCTATGTAAAGCGTAATCTGATTACAACGCACTCGTTACGTGCAACTTCTTTGTGTGTATGATTCTAGGGATATTTTGGTTTCGGCGATAGGATAAGCGGTGGCAAACTGCTATGAACGTTGGGAAGCATTGGCTGGGCGTTTGTTTTGACTGGATCAGAGTCGGAGAGTGCACATTTTGGCGCGCCTCAAGATTTCATACGGCCTCGAGTTTCTAGACCTGCACCAAGCGCCGAAAGCTGCCTGACAGCCATGAAGAAACTTAAAAAGGCCGCTGTATAACAACAGTGCTGGACAGCTAGCAGAAGAGAACCCCGAAACCCGTCACTCGCTAATTTACAGACTACTTCCTCTCAAAGGTCGAGATTCTGCTGTTTATAGCTAATGATAATACTGCCATAGTGGCAAAACTTATATCAAGTATTGAGATACCTTGTGTTACACCGTCTGCAGTAAATAGCTCACCATCAATATGCTCATCAACCAACCGATGGAAAATATATTATTGGCTCTGTTGACACTGTCCCGACTATTGAACGGCGAGGTGTCATGGACTCCTCAAGGCCACAGTATACTTGTCTGGTACAAGATGAATTTAAATCGTCCAATGTAGAGAATCAAGCATCACCCCCGATAGGTGAAACATTTCATTGCCAAGGAAGGACATGTAGCAGCTTGAATACAAGCGCACTACGCCAATCTGTCAAGGTCAGGACATACATTTACGTATAAAAATGAATTCAACCTCAAGCAAACTTCAATTTTGTCTCAATGCCGAACCAGCTAAGCAGGATGGCCTGGTGGGAGTTTCTGGCGATCCAAACAACCATTAATGAGCTTTCAATAACTCAACTAATCGCTTCGTGGCCTTCCTACGAGCGACTCCTACTCAACTCGCTCTGCGCCGTGGCCGTTGGACCGCCCTTCACCCTCTGTCCGCCCGTGATCTTCTTCTCACCTTCCGTGATGTCATGCAGGTTCTGCGGGTTGATGGGTTCATTCGCGTGCTTCTGAGCCTGCGCAGTCGGCCCGCCCTTCACCGGCTCCTCACTGCCTGTCAGCCGTTTCTCCGCGTCCGTGATGGCGGAGATGGTGTTGGAGTCCAGCACCCCTGAAGGCTGCTCTGCTCCTGTCGCTGCCTTTGGAAGGAAAGAAAAAAAACCATCCCGTTAGCGAAATTATGCATGCTCGATGGTCACGGGATTGCTTTCTTACAAGATCTGCCACCCTCTGTACGTAAGCCGCGGGACCTCCCTCGATGGGTCCGTTGAGGCCGGTAAGCGCCTGCTCGCCCTGCATGATCGCCGAGATGACAGCCGGTGTCAGAGGCTGACCGGCGTGTTTCTGGGCCTGAGCGGTCGGGCCATCGGGCACTGGACCGTCCGCGCCGGTGATGAGCCTTTCCCTCTCCGTGATGGCCGACATGGTATTTGGGTTCAGGTTGGCCGCGGCAAGTCGGAGCGGAGACGTGTGGAAGCAGGCTGTTGTCATGGGCGTGCGAGCAATATTGCTGGAAATGTATGCTGTCTGCGCGAGGCGCATAGAGCTGGAGAATAGTCTGCGAGACATACTTGCTGTCTGACCTGCAGTTTTGTTGTACAAGCGTGATTTACTACACAATTAATTTGAAGGCTTCGCATAAGGGATATAGTGTTATCACATATGGTGTCCCATATGATCTCAGCAAAGTTGAAAACCTATATACATCGACATTCCAGATTTACAATCCATGATGTCGAACATATATATGTGTGCATCATAGCAACGACATTGTCGATCAAGTGAGATCATGCGGCCCGTACCTGCATTAGTGTATGAGCACACCACGGCTCCACCAGACTCGTCTCACCTGGCCTGACACGCCAATACGCAAGACGTGATGCACATTTTCAACATCCCAGAATTACACCAGCCGCTAATTCAGAGAGAAAAACATAGGCGCCGAGCGCCTGCTGCGTCTAGAAAACTGCCATGTGCTTACTGACTGCGCAACATGGCCATCAAGGATATTCGGGTATTGGCTTGGAATGATCTTCTCGGCGAATAAATCCCCAAAAGGTCATCATAATCGTCATACACCCAATCGTCGTCTGCTTGCAGTTCTTCGGGCTCCCGAACCTCGCTGGTGTGCTGCCAGGCCCAGATGAGCTCAACGCTCGCCCTTTTGAGGACGCCTTGCCATTCTTGTATCTGCGAGGCATGACCCAGAGCATTGTCTGGAGATGCACCCGGCGATGGAAGGGCTCTAAATGTCACCCGGCGGATGTTTGGGAGTGTACCTGCGCGACGATCTTCCGCGAGATTCGTAAAGAGGGCTGACAATATTTGGTCACGGTTTCCTGCCGTGACCTCCATCGTGGCTAGGATGAAGGACTTCTCGATAAGCTCGAGAGTTTCGACTGATGGGGGGATGAGACGCCCCAGGCTGAGTTCCTGCAACTCCTCTGAAATGAGGCTGGACTCTGAGTTATCTGGGTTGTAAAACAACGTCGGAAGATCAATTGTAAGGTGTCGTAATTTATTGTATGCAGCCAGACAAGTGACTGGTCCGCATATCCCCTCCGTGCATTCAATTGTGAGCCTCTCTATTTTGTCAGCTCCAGCCAGGAGCGCTTCGTTGACCTTCATAGATGGTTTTAGGCGACCGAGATCTTGAAAGGTATATGATTTCATCCAGTCGTGTGGACAAAAAGTCCACGTGAAGCTTTTCAAATTCGGACTGTATCTCAACAGTCGGTCAATCCAGAATGGGGCACTCCTCGAATCGTAGAGCCGCAGGTCTTGAACTGTGTTCAAGCGCAGAGAGGCATTCGCTGCCTCGTCGTGCTCCCTTTCGAAAATTGTCCAGCCGCTGTCGTTGCGGTCGTCGTTGTGGTGGCTAACATGGCGACCAAATAACCAGACCCACCGACCACAGTCGTGTATAAACTCCAAATGGGCGACGGAAGTGTGGAGAAATACATCCAGGAAGTCTAGGCGGGTTCCCAGTATCATGTGTTCATGTCCTCGACTTATAGCATCGAAACTCGTATGGTTCCTTCGGATGGCCGCCCAATCAATAATAGTGGGATCGCACTGCAACCGAACAGTCGCAGATAGTGAGTTCAGCGCTATTAGAAGTTCTCCCATACCCTCGTCTTGAGGTGTATAATCGTTATCGGGAACTTGGAGCAAGACGTCTTGAATTCCAGGTGCGTACCGAAGGATATATGCCAACAATCGGAACAGCATGCCTAGTCTTTCCGGGTCTTTGTCCGAGTCAATTTCATCTAGGATATGATCAAGGAATTTTTGTTTTGGTCTCTGAGCCTTCGATGGGTAACTTCTTGTTGTTAGGTTATCCTTATAACGGGCAAATAACTCCTTGATGCCCGTATGGTGATGTCCCAGCGTGTTCAGACAAGCAAAATAGCGAATTGCTCTACCAGCTTTGGGCGTAGGTAAGTAGAAGTCTACCAAGAGTGTGAAGAACAGCGAGACAACTTCTCTATCATTCCGCACGATGACACTCTGATAGAGAAGAGGGTAAGCGACCTCGTTGCACCGTTTGGACGCTAGACATAGAGCTGCTAGAGTTGACCTATACAAGAAGTACTCGTGACCTGGATCCCCAGAACCGATGGGCAATGGACCCGGCACGAATGCACTGGGTGTGATGAGCGAAAAACATTCCGCAAGGATCTCTGTTGGGAGTAAGACAATAGACAAGCCCATTGTGTCGTGGCATGAACGGAGAAGAAGATTGAATGCGGCCAGAGTTGCAGGCGGCTACTATCTCCTTAGTCTAAAAGATTCATTTGACTTTTGGATGACCTGTGGTTGAGATCACTATTTGACCTCCCAATCCCCGCTCACGTGCCATGCACCACCAATTGCAGAATGCAACCATCATACTCCACGACCGTCAAAACTCTAAATGATGAGGCTTTGTTCAGCACAATACCGGGAATAGTCTCACAATGCTACTCGTGTAAGGTTTAGTATTACTATACATATAGTCAAATGTCAGTACCGCGTAGGATGCCTTTTGTTTTGGGGTTTTATATTGTGCATTTGAAAGATTCTTTTAGGTGTATCTAAGCACATTAGATAAGTAAATATCTTAGGGTTCTGCCAGGTTATAGAGTTTGAAAGCATAAACCAGCATCCAGATTGTCTTTGCGGCACAAAGTTGCTCCTGCAATGATCATAGGTCTATTTCCTTTAACTAGTGGGGTCTATCAGAGGTAGTACGGTTCATTTCACCTACTTTACACTTGATATGAAACTAAACGAGCTTTCTTCCTGCGCAATACAACGAGTATCATCAGCCATATACGTTCAAAATAAGTCGTCGATCTTTAGTGCATTCAAACATTTATACGCACAAGACAGTCTCCGATTCCCTAATGAGTACTGCATAAGAAAGTATACAATATATTTCATGGTTGTAAATAATGATTCCGTCCTTAGCACGTCCTTAGCAATATGAGAGTATAGCTTGAATTAAGATATATTCGCTTAAATTTCTACCTAGCCACGGTTTACCTGTCATTCATCGCATAATAAATCCTGAGAAGATATAGTTGACAGTTTTCGTGGAATAGTCACTATGCCATCCCCGTCGGCTAATACTAACACAACAAAGTCTTTATCTACTTTTTCACTTCCATATTCGGTTATATAGATGTGAATGCGCGGTAAAACTGCGGGCCTGTGTCGTCATCAAGATGGCCATATGCTTGATTCTTTCCATCGTCACTGCGATGGTCCTAGAAGCCTTTGTGCCATCCTTAATTGAAACCAAGCAAATTTTTTTCTTGAAAAGCAAACTACGTTGCTCGTATTGTAGACTCGTATATGAACGGGCCAGGCTAATTACTGCAGTATTGTCAACCAGCACAAGCCATCAATTCTGCTCTAAACATACTCAACTCACTTCCACGTTCTGCGCATGGTGCATGTATCGTGCCCCAGACTAATGCGGAGCGGTTAAACAGAGACAATCTCAATGCATTTCGAGATGTTGCCTACCATATGCCGCAAGATAATATGCGATAAGTGTTCCTGGCCCTTGTTCTTATCCTATGAGACTTTGGTGCATGCACATGCTCAGGCATCAAGACGATAAAAGCAGCAATGCGGTAATAGTCCATAACTTTAATAACTTCTTTCTGAGCCATAGAATGATTCTTGAGACAGACAATTCTGGAGCTTTGCGCTTATACGGTACTTGGTAGAATGTGGCTCAGTCAAACTCCATGCGTTAGATCAGCTTTGGTCCTCGGCTCTCATCAGAACGGAGATAAGCAAGCCACGAACACACATGCCCAAGCTTTTGACTTGCTTAATGGTGGCTCGAAAACGATCTGCTGCTTAGGCTGTGTGGCTTGTTCCTTACCTGGCTAACGGGTTCATTATTTTTCGTTTTGTACACTCAGTGCAGCAGCTGTGGAGCTCCTGCTGTTTCAAGCACTGCAAATAACAGGGCCTTAGACTCCTGAAATATGTTTCGTAATAAATGACTTCTGGACTGCGAGGAGAAGCTATAAAAATAACGTTTGAAGACTATCTAAGAGCAGGTCGAAGGTGTCAAACTAAGGCTGGGAACCAATGCAGCGGTTTGAATAGCCACCTTAGAAGTAGGGAACAGTGTTCACAAAAGACAGTATAAGTATATTATTGCTAAAAGAAAAAGAAAAAAGAAAAAAGGCTGTACTATTGTACAAGTAAACTCACTCAATCATCTAGACCGTCGCATATCGTACAGCCTGTTTCATAACCCATGTTTAGCTAGTCAGATCATCCAATGCGGTCCCTCAAACTTATTTTAAAACACAGGATCTCGCGGGATACCTTTCATGGTATTAAAAAGCAATAGATCTGTTGCCATGTAGCACACCCGGAATGCTGCGTTGAACATTGTCAAAGCGTGTGCAGCCACACGACTCACTTTCGAGGTGATTGACGATCCCGGCCAGCGTCGTGAATTCCTTTCCGCAGCTCCGATTTGGGCAGTGGTACAATGCCTTCTGATCTGCCGAGCACCCATCGTCAGCTCATGGTTTGAATCTATGGGAGAAATTAGGGTGTTGTGCTTACGAGCAGGAGAATTTAAATGCTGGTTTAGACTTGCCAAACTCCCAAAGAGGTGGTGGCAGAGATAGCACTCCCAGCGTTGGCGGTTCCAGTTGTATGAACGGTCATTGGCTTCATACTGCGTTGAGCCGTGCCAGCCGATCAAGTTCTTAGTGATGAGGCCGCCGGGATCCCGGCTGCGCACGGCTTTATAAAGTGTGTCGCGAGTTAGGCCTGCAGCTTTTGGGCACGAACCGGTCTCTATATGATGGGTAAGGCCAGTAGCAGTCGTGTAGCTACCAGCACAAAAAGGGCACCGGATCTGTTGCCCACGGTGGGTGCGGGAGTTCAGATGCTATGCTTAAGGTCATTTTACTTGGGCAGCGACAACTCAATGAGCTAGGCGTACCATTTTCAGATTGTTACGATTTGCGAAAGTCTTCTCGCATTCACTACAATAGTTGTGATCATCGTGTTCGTGTTCGACTCGCTGCTCGTCTGTCGGCCACGTCTCATTGCATAGTGAGCACTCCCATTCAAAATGGTTCAAGGCGTCCATGTGCTGAAATCTTGCCGTCTCAGAACGGAAGTGAGAAGGGCAACTATCACACTCGAATGTCGGAGCATGGTGACCTGTAGAGCGAAGATGGTTTTCGCGAGCTTGCCAGCCTGCCTCGAAGGTTTTGTGGCAAGAACCACACTCATAGTCAGAGTACATGTTCCTAGCAGGCGTGCTAATGAATTCTCTTAGCCAACCGTTGCCTGACAAGATAAACAAAAAGATGCACGTTGAATCCAAGGGCGGGAGCCGGGGCAGCGGCTTTAATACACGCTAGGTCAGTTAGCTCTCAGCTACTGCTGGCTTAGTCTAGACTAGACTGAGGATGGTCTAGTGGAGGTGCGGCATCACCCTTGTCTCACAATCTGCCGTGGGGACAGGCAACACCACCTAACGTTACTAACCTTAGTAGATAGGCAGTCAAGTGTGACGATTGTACTATCGGGTTGCACAACCACAAATAATATATCACGCTGGGTTTATGCTAACAGGGTATGCTGGCCACAAAGGAGAGGACTATATGCATAGAGATAGACCTTCAGGAATGTACTGAGCAAAGATAATTCACAAGTGTAGTCGTCAAAGCTTGAGCTTCACCTACGAGTAAGATAGATGCTTAGATTGATCATTGAAGTAAGGACCGTCTATGTAGAGTAGTAAATCCAATCCTTATTATATCCATTCATCCCTCCTCTGATACTGTTGTATCACTTTGGTCGTTATGTCCAACATGTCCGTGGATCACTTCTTGGATCACGCCAAGGCTGGGTGATCCGTGTTATGTAGGATCCGCTGCTTCCTCAGCTGTCTCCCAAGTCCTCGTGAGGTTTTCCTCGACCAGGTACTGTACAAAAATGAGGTGATCCGGTATAACTAAGCCCCACTTGCCAAGCATGGCTTGGCAGAAGTTCCGCGGGGGCAAAAAAGGGCGCTAGTCCCTAAATTCAGCGCAGATAGATTCCCCAGATACCTGAAATGAATATCTTGAGTTCTGCCTGACAGCCACGTGGGATACGAGTTCGAGAGATTCTGGAAATCAGAGCTAGATGAAGAGCCTGCCAATTCTCGGGATTGGATTGATGTGAATGATGCAGAACCAGATCATCAACGGCGCCAGGACCATATTCTCTGCTTCCAAACAGAGACATTTCGTCTTGTTGGAAGCACAGATGCGGCGATTTGTCCTAGCGACCACGTCTGCAGACTGCTAGGATTCGAATTACCATGTATCTTGGGCCGACGGGGAAAGTCGTGGCACTTTACTGGGCTTTGCTGACCGATTCAGTCACATCAACTTGCTTGAAACCATGAGAGGCAGCCTGATAGAAGGGCTCCAAACCGGGAAATTCACGCTGGAAGACTTTCGCATAGAGTGACAATCAACATAGGATTCTCATTTTTGAAGCCGAGTCTTGACTGCATTGATGTTCGCCTTTTAGTAGCATCTATTATTCTGCGCTACCCTCTCGCAAAACCCATCAATCTAGTATAAGACACTGTGAATAAAAACGACGAACAAGATTTATACATCAAGCGGACGATAAGAACCATTTAGAATGCCGCGACTACCTCAAACTGATCTTCCGTCTCTATCTCTGCCGCACTTGTTCTAACAACCGAAGCGTAACTCAATGTATCGACTAGATATGGTATCTGGATTCATCCACGCGCCATGAATTCACTTTATTACATCTAGGATGTCTATAAAGTGATAAGCTTACCCTCCTGTTCAGTAGGCTCGTTTACCTTCAGATGATCCTTCCAACAACGGTCATCAGGCCTCTAGTTCGCGATCTGGGGCTTGACATGACCCTCGAGGAGGCGCTGGTAAGCGGGTACACGCGGTTGGAGTTCTTTGATGCCAAGTTCGTAATGGCCGTCAATGTGCAGCTGAATGTCCTCCGGGCGCCCAAAAAAGGATTTGCATGCGATTATTAGCTGTCCACCATGACTTCTGTGTCAGATGCTGACATGATTTGTGACGTGCGATCTGACTTCCCCAACATTTGTCACATAGTCTTGTCGGTTCAGCTCCTGACTTTCGAAAGTCAAGTCTTTCTCTTTGCATATGAATTTGGGTAAACAGGGAGTTTGAGACGTACTTCAAGACAGAAACTTGCTTACATCGGGATTTTGTAAGATGTAGCCGTTGCGTGATCTTGTTTGTTTCTTTCCCAAGTTATCAGTTGGATTATCTCGGGATCGGCGTTGCAGTTCTGTTGGTGAGTTTATCACGACTTGCTTTTCATGCGGAGGTTGTCTGAGATCTAAAATTTATCTTGTGGTCACTCACACTAAAAATAGAGGGCATCATGGTCTATGTATATATGTGCGATTTTCCAAGCCATGTTGCCCGTTCCATATAATGGGACTCCACGGTAAGGGCTATATATAGTATAATTTAGTAGTTTATAGAGGATGTGGATCTGCTGGAATAAACCTCGATATAACGATGGATATCGTCTAAGATCAGACTTACTGGATTGATCTCTGGCTGGAGCGGATCCTGCGCTAGTGTTGGCTGCCTGCTGCGGCACAGTAATTGCGATGGACTGTGCCATGCCACAACAAAACCAGGAGGCTTGTGTTCTTCGTCTTCTCAGACAGAGATGAAAACTTCGTCAATTACACCATCAAATCACTCAAAATTTAGACATCTCTGGGCTCATAGCACGATAGCATTTGTAGGTGCAAAATCCAATTAAATCTGGCCACCGTGAACCATCTCCTGAGCAACTTATAGTACGCCTACGCCACCAGTAGCCTTTTGTACAGCAATTTCGTTTAAGAACCATCAGCCTCGACCTAACCGACTCAATTAGACCAACCTGGCGGTCATGTCAGATGGCATATCTGCATTCTTCGCGAGTTTGTTGCCGGATTTTCGTGCCAAACCTCAGGTCGCGCCGTCCCGACTGCAAAGTGAGACTCGAACGTTAGGCTCTAGCACCAGTCGGGCGCCACGAAATGCTGCTGCATCAAAACAGTCAGCAATGCCAGAATCAACTGTAAAGCCAGGCGCAGCGCCGCTGCAAGGCGTTACTCGCAACGATCCATCAAGTTGCAGTAGCGAGGACATCCGCAGGCAGAGGGAGAAATTTCTAAGTGAAAAGTTTGGCAGTGGAAAAAGTAAGAGTGTAAAGACAGTGAAGAGTAGCGTGGGGAAAGGTCAAGATGTCACTTCGCCAGAGGTATTAGCATGGGATTAGCTTGACATGTTCGGTCATTTCTGTGTATAGCTCCGAAACGGAGGAAGAGATCACGCAATTTTGAATAGTTTATTTCTATAACACTACGGTAGAATCCATGAAGATTATTAGCTGCACAAGCATTGAATAAGGTTCCGTTTAATGTAGTGCTCGTCCTTCATTGAGTCGAGTTATGGCGGAACGTGTTCAGAGTCGATCAGACCAAGCTGCCAAAGCAGTTATACGGACAAAGCTCAGTAGATCAACCATTGCACGACACGGCCCAAAGGTATAAAAATATTATCTGTAATTTCAGTAATGGCTGTGATTCTTGAACCATTTTGTATGCAGCTAAACACTACCCGAGACGCTCAATTCGGAAACCACTAAGACATAGGAAAATTTATTCATCTTTCGGTTCAGTACCGGATAAACAGTCTTCGTGGGGTTCACATACACTAACGGTAAATAGTTCATTTCGTGAAAAGTAATCGAGACTGGACACATATCTGTAAATGTGCAATGCCTCAGGATACTCCTATGGATCACCAGTACCTTGATGAATCGCAACTCTGCGAACTCGAACAAGTTTTTTCTGAAACACAACAAGAGAGCAACAATATACATAAGTTAATGGATGCTCAGGTACACACCTAAGGGCAACCACTTTAAGTAGCCTTTAGTGGAACAGAGGATAGCTCTGTTCCTCACCGTTACATCACAATCCATATCAATAGACTACTATTGATCACCATACGTGACGTGTCTATCATAAGTGGCATCCAAAACCGAGTTCGGCGACGGCCACCACTGTAGCATAGTGATACGGGGGTGTAAATACTATATCGGAGCATTTTACGTCGAGTGCTAAATTACGAAATAGATTAAGTGGATATGTACGAACGCCAAGTCCTGTACAACAAAAGAGATATGAGAACGCGAAATGATCACACCGAGATTATTACTAGTGCGAAGCACAATACGTGATAACGTACAATCATTGGGATTTAACCGAAATTTAAACTGACCATTTTAATTAGTCTAGTCCAAGTAATAAATACATACCGGTTGAGATGTGATAGAAGACATGTTCTTAGGAGGTTTGGTAGCTTCTGAGGGCGGCGGACTATAATCAGCTAACAGTGCTTAACTATCATTTGTATCCAAGGACCCAAGCCTCCAGAGCTCTAAGACAATGCCTCTGCCATATTTTACAGTGCATAGTATAATCTTTATCCACCAGAATTTATTGCCTCTCTAGTAATTATCTAGTAGTTATTGATGTATTCAAAGACGCAGAATTCATAATTAGAGCTTAGTAGAAGAACGAAGGTACCGAGTTGTATATATATTCGTAGGAGGCATTGAAAGAACTTGAGCTAACATCGACAGGCGTTTCAATGGTTTGCGATAATCTCACAATCAGAGGTTAAGCACTCACTAGTGGCGGCTATGCCTGTGTACTTAGTAATCTACCCAGAGCTGCCCCAAGGCAAGCTTACGAACTTCGCAATTAAAAATTAGTAACTTATGTACTTGATTCCATATGATTGATGCCCCTCCATTCTCACGGGGTAACTACAGCATTCGCCGTAAAACACAGTCTGATTAACTCCATACATACATAGAGGTTGAAGCATCTGTCTCTCAACATCAAGTCTGACCCTCATACAGAAGGAGGCAGATCAATTATTCGCATTCAAAGTTCAATGCATTAAGGTTAGAAATATGTCTTTTTTTCGTGTCATGTGATTGCTTACCTCGATCTCTCTCTGGAGTGGGGTCCACACCGGGTCTAGTACACATGGACATGCTACGGCTAGTTAGACGCACATATGCAAGAGTGGGACTTGTAGCCAACGATGATCTGTATAATTAGGTAACCACCTTCCCTTCGGAAGGACCGAACTCACTAGATTGGTCACCTGCATTGTCACCGCAAAGTTTCGTGGTCGAAATTGCTTTTCTGCTCGCAGTGACCCATGGCGGTTCTCGACAGACACGTCACACAAGCATCAAGATAGACCCTCAAAAGTGGGGGATATGCAACCCCATTCCCGTCTCGATAAGCCCGGGGCTGTCGACTATATTGGTAGCACAGCAGGTAATCAGCACAGTCTGATTGGCAGTGATATGGATGTCGGGAAACGCTTCTAGTCCGCTCTAGTCTGATATGAACCACGTTGTGCTTCCACATAACAGCTACCTCGTTGCCGAGTTTGTCCATTCTTTGACCAAAATCGTTGCGTAACAACTGATCATGGAGCTATCACATTACTTGGCAGTATCGGCGGTCCTATTGCCCCTGTGGGCAATCTCATACTGGATTGTCCCATATTTCACGACATATCGACACTTGCAACATCTCCCTGGGCCGGTCATCGGGAAGTTTAGCAACTTGTGGCTGGCGCTGGGTGCTCGTAGAGGTGCGTACGCCTGCCATTTGACGTATCCAACAGGTGACCTAACAGGACCACAGGGCAGAAATTCGCATGGGTTGATGCTGCTCACCGCAAGTGTAAGTCCGATCCCATGTTATGTCTTCGAAAAACCTAGACCAGTCATTAAGAGCCGTCCAAGCTGGCGCATGTATGCATGTATTTGAGCCACCAATCTTAGCAGAGTGAATAATTGTACATGATCACGACTAACCTCTACTCGACCTATAGACGGCAAAGTTGTCAGAGTAGGCTTCAATCATGTCTCCATTGCAACACCAGAAGGTCTACAAACTGTTTATGCTCATGGCAACGGCTTCCTCAAGGAGTAAGTATCGAATTTCTGGAGTAGAACGCTGAATTGTAAGCTAATCGGTTATTACAGTCATTTTTATGATGCCTTCGTTTCCGGCGTCCCGGGTGTATTTAACGTGAGACATAGGGGTGAGCACACTAGGAAACGCAAAATCATTGCTCATGCCTTTTCCCCCGGCGCAGTCCACGACTTCGAACCGCACATGTCTGCCAACCTAGAGCGATGGGTGACACAACTAGACCGTATGGCCTCACATGCTCATGCAGACGGCTTTGCGAAAGTTAACATGATGCCGTGGTGCACATTCTTGGCTTTCGACATAATCGGAGATCTTGCTTTTGGTGCTCCATTTGGAATGGTTCAGCGCGGTCGTGACGAGTGTGAAAGTACTCGTCCTGGCCACGCCCCGACTTATGTTCCAGGAGCCGAGACGCTCAATCGCCGGGGTGAAGTCAGTTCCACATTAGGTCTCTTGCCGACCATCCGCCCCTTCGCTAAATATCTGCCAGACCCATTCTTTAGCAATGGGTTACAGTCTGTGGCAGATCTACATGGTATCGCGGTGGCTGCCGTTAACAAGCGCCTCGACCAAATCAAGGGTCACAGTGGATCTGAGCGACACGATATTTTGGAGATGTTGGTGCGAAGCACTGACTCGGATGGCAATCCTATGCCACGCGATGAGCTGATCTCCGAAGCGTTAACACAGCTTATTGCCGGAAGTGATACAGTATCAAATACAGCTTGTGCCGTGATTTACTGGATTCTCGACGGTGAACGTCGCGCGCCGGGGACCATTGTGTCTCGATTACAGGCAGAGTTGGACGCTGCGATACCCTCCGGTTCAAAAATTGCTGCTCATGAACAGGTAAAGAATCTTACGTTCCTCAGACAGTGCATCGATGAGGGAATGAGACTCCATTCCACCTCTGCCATTGGCCTTCCACGGATAGTCACGGCTCCTAGTGGCGTTCACTATGGCAAGGAGCACTTCCCGGAGGGCACGGTTCTCTCTGTACCGAGCTTCACCATCCACCACGACAGAGATATCTGGGGTGCCGATGTGGAAGATTTCAACCCGGATCGCTGGCTGAACCTGACTCCACGCCAGAAAGTTGGCTTCAATCCGTTTTCTTACGGACCACGAGCTTGTGTTGGCCAAAATGTTGCACACATGGAACTGGCGCTAATCGTTGGGACTGCATTTCATCGTTATGACTTCAAGCTTTTCCAAAAGAAACTTGAATCTCACGAGGGATTCTCCAAGAAACCTATGGAGTGCTGGGTAGGTATTACGGTACGCTGAAAGCTGGCTACATATTTGCGAGCTGGCGAGGTTCGGCGTTATGCTGACGTTGGTTTTGCACCAAAATAATCCCTTGACAATGAAATCATGTGGCCAGTCATGTTACTTAATAGGGCAATGGTGTCAAGGGTGCTGAAAAGTGTCGACGGTGGGGAGGTTTGTTATTGCAGTTGGCATTGATCCGTACGATTATTGAAACGATTCGTACCTAGGTATTAATAATACTTTGGCCTAGACCCTATATAATAAGGTTACAGTTTTTTTTTCAAGTCAAATCAATCGAGAGGGTGGAGCACTTATTATGACAATTAAAGCAACTCCTAAAATGTTTTCATGTTTCCTTTCATGTGGTCACCGCTCTTTCTCTGCAAAAGTCAATGGTGGTGCTGAACAATGCAATCCCCCAATAGTAAAGTAATGGAAAGGTTACGAAAATTGGTAGTAGTTTGCGTAGAGTTCCTTGACTATCTTGTTTTCTCATAAACAGATTTGACTTCTAACATCGGAAGAGACGTCTACAATGCTTTCTGGTACGTGTCGGAATGCAAACGGAAAGCATATTGCATTGTTGTACTTTTAGTAAGCATCTTTGGGCTTGTTATTCTACATGTGGTACTGCTTTACTGAACATTCAGTCATCTGTATAAAGGAAGTGCGACAGACATTTTCAGAACGTTCTCATGGACTACTAAATTCTACAAAAGCAAAAGACTAATTCCAAAACATGGCCTAGACCGCACTCCAAAGCTTTGCCTTTTTAAATAGAGGCATGACCGTGAGTTTCGTAAGGTAATCCAAAACAGAAGAAACCAACCACAATCCAAAGTGCCGCGCTAACATAAATCGGAATAACCGTGTATCCTCCACCGTAGATCGAGATAAGACTGGCAATGAGGCCACCGAAACGTAGGAGAGAAGCCGCAATGCCAGTTCCCGTGCCACGCACCGGACCAGGAAAAGACTCTGGAGTAAAGGCAAACATGATAGCGTATTCAAAGTTTCCAAGTATTCCCGTGGCGCACTGAAACCCGATGTCTGAGGCCTCACTACGAACAGCGGTATAAGCGAACAGAAAAACACCAGTAAGTACTGCGCTGAGCGCCATCATCCAACGACGACCAAATCGTGTCTCTACAGCAAAGCCTGCAGCAACCGGGCCGATGACACCAACTGCGGATACGATGCAGTAAATCTTGTAGGTATAACTGAGGGAGGAGTCTGTAGTGTAACTCGAGTTCGCCTGTAAATATGATGTGATGAATGCGAAGTATAGTGGATAGGCGATACCGATTGTCAGCCATATTAAAAATGTAACAGAAGTATGTTGAGCCATTTTTCGCCCGGCAAAGAGTTGGCGCACATTGGAAGATTTATAGTCCTGGAAGCTCTGTTTCAATATCTGCATGTACGAAAGGCCCGTCGCGGGCTTTGAGGCGGTTGCGGACTCGGAGTCGTGGATTGTAGTTGATATCTGGCCGCTGGTCTGCATGTCGATGGCCTGTAGCATTTCGATCGTCAGAGTTTCTTGTTTGCCATTGTACCTCGCAATGTAGTTAACAGCTTCTACAGCCTCGGCGTCTCGTCCTTTTGAGATCAAGTATCGGGGAGATTCGGGAATTTTAAAAACGAGAATTCGAATGAGACCAAAAGCCAAGGCGATCGCACCAAGTGTGATCATAAGGTAACGCCTGTGATGTTTGTTGTTAGTACCTCATAGGTGGGTGACGCATAGTATTCAACTCACCAACCCATGTTAGCCTTCATAGTGCAGTTTGTGTCGTCCGCACAAGCGAAATTGGCAAGAAATATCCAGCTGAGAAGGGCCACAATGACTTGTCCAAAGTTCTGTTGGAAACGGTCAGTTCTGGATGTTCTTCAAAGGGTAGATCTAAATGTGCTAAGCAAAATGTACTAACCCACCAGGCTGATAGTGATACTACTAGCCATTGATGTGTTTGAGGAACAAATTCCAGAAAGACGATGCTGTCAACTGGAACGTTTCCACCAGCCGCGGTTCCGATGACAGCCCACTATGATCAGAGTCAGTGACGATAGCTTTGGTATCAGTGGTACGATGTTGGTCAATGGATATAGTTGATGCGGGATAATCGTTCGAGAGGTTGCTTACAAGCGCTGAAAATGTGACAAAGTTTTGAGAGCCCGCAACTGCACATGCAAAAATACCTCCGCTAAAATGCAGCATAAAAATTAGCCGATCAATCATTGCAAGAGTATCACGTATAGTACCGTGGTACAATGAAACTTATACCTGTCACTTACATGAGTATAGTTGCATTGAAAGCAAATTTTCGGCCAACAATATCGGCGGAGATAGACCAGAAAGATGCTCCTAGTATGAGGCCGACGTAATAGGCGACAGAGCTAAAACTAGGACTGACGGTGCTCGTAAACTCATTCGCGGCAGTCGGTCGAACAGCGGTTAGACCCTGAATGATTGAAAGGTCAGCATCGTCTGTTCCAATAAATTTAAAGGTCATTTGAACTCGCGTGCACAGAGACAAGTGAATCTGAACAAGGCAACTCAAGTGTTTTGATGCCACATACCTGTGACCAGAAATTATCCACGACCCAGCCAAAGCCATTGACAACAAATAGTGTCCACTGGAATCTGCATATAAGTCTCGTTAGAACACTCTATTCTTGCCAAAGAGACAAAATACTGATGCGTATCTTTCGCCTAAAGGGAAGCCCATGCGTGCGCAATATACAACTTACTTGCCCATTCCGATGCCGAGCAAGTGTTCGGACACAAGCTCAGACTTCAGTCTGTATGATTCGTCGACAGCACTCCCGTACATATCCCGAATAGCAGCATCGTCGTTAACGCCCACAGCTCCATTGTGAACAGAAGGCGAGGTAGGAACTCCGGACAAGCCGGTCTCAGCTTCCTTTTGAGACACGACTTTCTCGTTGTTGATGGGCATGGTGAGGATCAAATGCTATGAGCAAATCGATTTGGTACACAATGGGATTGAGCACTGATCAACAGTCTCTATAGATACACTAGAATTGAGTACAATGTAAGTCAATATAAGGTTTGATGATGTCCCTTTTAGCACATCAATAATTATATCCTATAGTTAATAGGAAGGCGCGCTGCAGTTATAAGTAAGTCACCCCAGCTGCATGATATTGGCCATATAATATGGGGTGCTATAGCTAGTAAAGCACTAGACATGGCCACTAATTTTAGCTATCACGCCTATCATTCTGGAGAAGAACAGTGGGCTTTTCGTTATCTCCACCTTCATTCGACCTTTGTCGGCCCTCTTGGCTGAGAAATCAATCTCACTGCGAATGCCGAGAAGGATGCTGATATGCTAGCCGGGACTGTTATCTACCCCACAAAATAGCGTCCCAAGATGTCGGACAGCGCTGATACTGCAATCCCCCACTTTCGCTTCCAAGCTCAACAACTCCCGGAATGAACGCAGTTGACATTTATGAGTACCATGTGTAATACTACCGAGCCATACGTCTTCAACGCTGCTTTTATAGCGTATCAAGGCCGGATAAGGCTGCGTACTTGTTCAAATGAGTCTTATGGGAAATTAATATGGATGCATTATCTGCGCGTAAAAGTGGGATGACAAGGCACAACGGCATATGCCAAATAGATAATTGGTTCCCGGGTCCCAATTACATAGGTCGAGCTTAACAATCATGTGTTTGTAATATCAACTATTTCTCATCGTGTACCATACGGCAAGATCATCTCCTAGGCTGGCCGTGACTTTAACAGTGGTTGAACATTCTGGAACAATATAAAGCTACAGTGTTGGGAGAAGAAGCTTCATTCCACAGATTTGAGAATAAGATCTGGAGAAACGGTTCGGGTGACTATAGTATAAGGTTACACACACAAGATGCTGTGGAGTACAGAAGATACTCAAGCACTTTCTTGGCGCTTCAAAGTCCTACCATCATTACGATGATTTTGCTTCGAGCAGGTATTACACCGTTACGTGTACTTACTATACAACCCAATATTATTCCACTTCATTACGCAGAAAACTATTGGTAAAATCAGGACCAAATTTCAAGGCAATGACCGATCACCCTTAACTATTGCCTTACAATCTATGGTCTTTAAGCCCCCAATAAGTCCATATGAGTTAAATTTGAAGAGTCCTTCTCCTAATTATTTACACTGACTCGGGGAAATAATCCTCATGAGCGTGGAGAACAAAGTTTACTCTGTAGCATTGCTTGTACTACAATCTTTTTTGTTGGCCCCAGTGTAGAGTGCGTAGTCAGAAACACGCCAATTGTGCATTCAGGCCACTACCTTGCATATGTGCAGACATTCATAAGCAATACCCATAGGCTCAATCGGAAATATTGCTTTTGACTCAATCAAACGATCATTAATATTTAGACCTGTACTGCTGGTGGCAGGATTTCACTATCAATAGCCTTTTCTAAACCTTGCTTATATTTTTGCGCTCTGCCATAAGACTCTGCATATGCAGCTGACACAGCCTCTTGAACCGTAATAGGCTTGAATTTCTTGGAATTGGTCGCTGACACGCACGTGGGAATAGTGTCGACCACATAGTCTGGGTTACCAGAAAGGAATACAGGAATAGAATATCTTTCCTTTCCAGACTTGTTGATAACACGGTGAACATTGCTCTTATACTTTTCATTCGTCCATCGCTGCATCAAGTCTGTTCGAAATACAATGTTAAGTAAGTCCACAATGAATTTGAACGGCACAATGTGTTTGCACTTACTGCCAAGGTTTACGACGAGAGCTCCTTTCGTCGGCTCAACGTCAATCCAGGTTTGGTTTCTCTGATCCCAAACTTGGAGGCCGTCGACTTCATCCTGGAGCAACATGGTGATTGCACCAAAGTCCGTGTGAGCACCAATGCCTCGAGTCAGTTTCTCGTCGGCATCTTTAGGCTGGCTTGGATAGTGCAGAAGTCTCATGGTGGCGACCGCACCATCTGCGAACTGATCAAAATAACTCTCGTCAAGATCGAGTGACAACGCTAGCACTTTGAGAAGGTCTGAAGCTAGATTCAGGCAAGAGTTGTAATAGTTCATCGTACCCGACTTGAATGTCTCAAGACCATCTCCAAGCCCCTCAGGCCACTGATTCGGTCCGCTGTTCAGTTTTTTTTCAACAAAGTAAGGGTGAGATGTAGAAAGATCTGCACCGATATAAAATCCTTCCTTGAGTTCTGGCTGAGTGCCTTCCTCAAGAATCTGCGATCGCAGCATCTCATATCCTCGGTTCCAAGTGTTGTTGTTCTTGCTGACTTTGTCCTTTTCGTGCTGAGGAAGAGTGAAAAAGTTCTTCGCGGCATCCAATGCGCCTTGCTGCTGCGGGAGTGGCACAGAATGGTTGACGATTTGGAAGAAACCATTGTAGAGGCAGCTCCTGCGGACCTGATCAACAACGGCCCGCTTTCGGGATGGGTCATCCGAATAAAATCCTGTCGACTAAATTAGACAGCTTGCCCTAACATCAGAAATAAAATCGTGTGAGACTCTTACCGCTGAAGTCAATGATAGGAATCTCAAGTTCCGCCATTTTAATGTGGGATTGATGATACTGGTTCTGGGCCTTGCAAGACTTTGTGAGAGATTTGAGAATCGAAACTAGATGATATTTGACGAGGATTCCTCCAGCAGACAGAAAACTGATGACAGCTTCGTATCGCTATATCCTCCTGCCACCCAGGTATAATCTGCATAGCTGTGACAAGCACAGCATAATAGCCATACATCCGAGAATGGGGTATCAGCCGCCGCTGGACGCCCTTTGGACTGAAATGAACTCAACTCCGCGCATTAGCGCTGATAAGGATGGGGCGCCAGCGTCTGGAGGAGTGGGGAGACCTTGAAATACCGCTAAAACAATCGCCGGGATCCAATCGCTGGCTGTATGTTGCAAAGTTCGGCACCATGTAAACAGTGGCGGAATGGTCCGATCTGGGGCGCCAAATTCCCAATGTAATGGCGTGTTGCACAGGCTCACAATCCACTTTGATAAGACATAATTGTTACCAATTAGTCAATGAATAAGATAGCCTATATGGCTAAGCGCATATGGCCAGTAGTATCAAGCAGTATAGTAATCTGTGGGCAAGAGCTTTCAGTTTGCTGAGAACATCATTACTCTCTACCATAATCTTACTTTCTAGACCTGGAAGTAAACAAAATGTGGTTTTTTGGAAACCCGTCTGAGCCTGAGAGCTCGAAAGTTCCACCATCCGGTGCCTTGCCGGCATCATGGTACCGCTCGCCAAGTATGTACGAACTTGAAAGACGAGCCATTTTCTCACGAAAATGGATCCTCCTGACACACTCAATCAGAATCAACCAGCAAGGCGATTACCAGTTGTTTACATATGCCGGGTTCTCCTTTTTCCTCATTCGAGATCGTGATGGCAAGATCAATGGTTTTCACAACGTCTGCCGCCATCGAGCCTATCCAATCGTGAGGGCCGAATCTGGTAATGCCAAGATATTAAGCTGTAAATATCATGGGTGGTCGTATGGGCTGAAAGGAAACCTTGCGAAGGCACCAAGATTCGACACTGTGAAGGACTTTGACAAGTCACAACATGGTCTTCTGCCAGTACATGTCCATGTTGACAAGGTCGGCTTCATATGGGCGAACCTGCAAGCAGGCGAACCCGACGTGAAGTGGGAAGACGAGTTCAAGGGCATTGACGAGAAACCGATTCTTAAAGAGTTTGATTTCGAAAATGAGTTCAAATTCGATCACCAATGGGATATGGATGTCAAGGCCAACTGGAAAGGTCTGATTGACAACTATAACGAATGCTACCATTGCCCGACATCGCACCCTCTGATTGCCGGTGTGTCTGACCTCACGAAATATCGTGTCGAGCCGGATCGCGGTGCTTTGGAGCACACCATAATCAACAAGAACATGGAGGACAACAGTTTTAGGAGGTCGATCACCTTCTTCTCTCCTTGCACCTCCGTAACGGTCACGTAAGTGCATCATATCTCTACATCAATCGGCATATTTCAAACGCTGACCAAAAAATAAATAAAGGGAGCACTTCTTCTATATTCAACGAATGATTCCCGTTTCCGCAACGACGAGTAGAATTGAAAACGAAGTTTATAGGCACAATAATGCAACCGACGAGAAGTTCAAAGACCTTTGTGCCTTCTATGCCCAGGTACTTGACGAGGACAAGGATCTCTGTGAAGGGGCCCAAGAGAACCTCAGTGCCGGTGTATACGTGACGGGCGAAATGCATCCAGACAAGGAGAAGGTATGAACCACGTCACATCTTCACCCTGGCTTACCAACTTACGATCAATAGGGCCCACTTCACTTCCAGAATTCAGTACGTGAGGAGGTCATGGAGCATCGTAGGCGTGAAGAAGCTGCTGGTCACGAAATCTGGCCGGCAGCCCAGAAGGTAGCAGGTGAAATGAGAACGGGGAAGTTATCGGAGGAAGAACAGTTCTGCTCTCAGTTGGAGGCCGAGTCTTGTCAGATGAATGCACAACTAGCATGGTAAGAAAGAATCCCGTCAAGTACTGGAAAGCACGATCAAACTCGCTAGTTCCAAACGTGATGCTTTAATGAACTATGATATTTCGATGAGTTTTTTTTGTCTATTACCATGCTCGTCGTATCGAATCAAGTACGATCCTAGCTTGAAGCTTGCGATGACACTCGATGTTTTGTCCACTCCACGACTTGAAGATGCTCTCTTTTGATACTAGGATGGCCCCTGCACCTTCCTGGCTGATCTTGAGCACGTTTAATACACAGCATGCTTCGAGCACTCTTTGATCAAAGGCTGTTGCGCTTAAAAAGTAGATTTATGAATTTACTACAGGTTACTATGCTCAGGTTGGTACCTGAAGAAACCCGCCGAAGTAGCTATCTAGAGTACGCGCAGCCTGCATGCCAGACCTCTCATCCAATGCACCGTATCTATCTACAGCAGCCACGTAGCCATCAGGCCTGACAACAATGACGACTGCCTCTCCTGGCTCCAAATTACCGATCCATTTTTCCGTACATGACTTTCCTTTGCTGTCAAGCGATGGGACATCATCGAGGTACACTGTCCAGGGACTCTTTGCCAATATCGGCGGTAGATCCGATATTTCGAACAGAGACTTATGGGTTGTCGCTATGAAACAGTCAGTGGCTGAGAATTACTTATGGATTCAGAGAAGGACTTACTAATCAACGAGTAAGTGAAGAATTCACTCAATGCAGTATATCTTTCCGGCCTGGTATATACCTCCTCAGGTGAAGACTTCCGGGGAGTCTTACTGTATGATTGTGTCGCCGCGGCAGATAGTCTAGACACAAGAGACGTGGGGTCGAGTATCGAGTCGCTGAGCGAGTTGAGGAAAGATTTCGCTTGGGTTGACTTGACATCCCCCAAGATTGTATAGATCCTAAACTGCCCCAATACGGGGATATCCAATTGGAGATCAACTGGATTGGCGTCATAGTAGCGTGTTGCTTTTGCCGGGGGCAAATTGCAGCCTGGTCGAGCTTCTCCACGAATATATACAGCTTGCTTGTTTATCACATTCGTAGCATATTCCGCTCCAACGCCTGAGATGAACCGAATGTTCTTCTGGAAGTTTTCAGCAATAGCAGCCGCGTCGCCTCCTGCGATCTGGTTGGCGTGCTCATAGTCGAAATCAATCAGGTCTTGGCCAATCTTTTGTCGCTCCTGCTCGTAAGTCTGCAACAATACTGGCTTTGCAAACCCTCGCACAGCCAGGTTCAGCTTCCAGCCCAGATTCCACGTGTCATGAACACTTGTATTCATGCCCTGGGCAGCTTTTGGAGAATGTGAATGGCTAGCGTCACCGCCGATGAAGATGCGCATAGTAGGGTCGGAGAACTTTTCGGCAACTTTCTGGGCGACTTGATATTTTCCAAACCACTCCACAGACTTCCACTCAACGTGGTATGGGCTGAAAATGTCTTTGGCGCGCTGCATAACATAGTCTTGACCGAGATCCTTTGCTGAAGCCGACTCTTTCATTTCGATGTAGAATCGGGTCATATTTCTCTCTCGAGGAATGATCAGGATAGAACCATGCTCTTCAGAGAATATCACGGTCTTGCTCCAGATGTCAGGAAAGTCTGTGTTGAGTTCACCATCAAGGACACCCCAGACACTACTGCCTGAATTCCTGGGGGATTCAAAGATCATCTTCCGTACTGAAGAATGCGCACCATCACAACCCACCACAAACTCAGCCTCGATGATCTTCTCCTCCTGTGTGATGTTGAATTTGGAATGCACTTGAACTGGATAAGTGCTTTGATCGCGGACATGACATTTGGTGAAGTGATGTGACCTCCTCACCTCTACTCCACGCTTATGTAGGTCGTCGAGGAAAGCTTTCTCAATCATACCCTGATGACCAATTAAGATATATGGCTCTAGCAGATCGACGATTGAGTCGGGATAATGGACCTCACGACCCATTCTTTCCAACTGCTGCGAGGAAGAGCCTCGCCACATGCATATATCATATATCTTGATGCCTAAGCGAAGAAGCTCGTCGCATATGCCAAGCATGCGGAAAGTTTCAATCGTCTTGGGCTGGATGCCATCGGCACGACCGACAGCTGTCTGATCAAGTCTTTCATCTAAGATGATAGGATTGAGGCCGAATCTTGTAAGTGTAGTCGCCAGCATAAGTCCAGACGGGCCAGCACCAACAATACAGACATCGCACTGCTCGGTCGTACCATTTCCACTCTGTGGTAAGTCTCCATTAACGGCTGCGATTTCTATAGAGTTGGTAGATGGTGTGTCGTTCATCTCCACGTCAGGCTCTGCAAGGTAAGGTGCCATCTTGGTAGTAGTGTTGATTGAACGATGTCATCAACAAATCGAGAAGAGTTGTCGATGCATTCAGGATTTTTGAATTAGCGACAGCTTGGTTTTCATGAACTTTGGTAGTCAGACCTATCTGGTGACATACCGACTATACAGAGTGCAGTAGTCTGCTCCAATGAGTAAAATGGCGCCATGATTCGCAGCCCATTCAGGAGCCGATTGATTGCAACCTGTAGTACCATGCACAATTGAGTGTGATCGCAGCAACCTCCCCCACCATCTTGAATTGATCCCCCACTCTTCATAGAGTGTGTTGGCGTTGCGCCAGGGAGGTGGAGTCCAGGCACTTTGAGCCACTTCAGGGCGGTTTCGGCGATTCATCATTACTGTCTAAAGCACTAAACTTCGGAACGCTCCGCGGGCCATAACACCGATAGCGCTATGTAGGCTTTGGGGGTTGTTTCGCTAACGTCGATGGCCACTACGAAACGGGCGCTTGGTTAGAGAGGTCAAAGTGTTTACAACACGAAGAAAAAGTGTGGCATAGTGCGTGATAGTGACATCGACAGTCTCTAAAGCTTTCCAATTTGCTAAATCTGGATCATCATGGCTGTCAAGGCTTCTGTTTGGCAAGATATTGTCTCTAAGAAACGTGACATTCAATTTACAGCTATCAACTCCTTCAGATCAGGAACGGTGTGTCTCAATCTCTCTCGAATAATGTGAGGCTGTTGTTAACGTATATGTGTTCAAGAGTCAGGTGAATCAATCTGTGTGTGAAAACCCTAATATAGATGACCTACTGGAATTGTATCATTCTGGTGATGTCAATATTGAGCAAGTCATACGATCCTATATTGCGAGGTATGGATAGCGCTTTTGTTGTTGGGGAGCGCGTTCAATGCTAACTCCAGTATAGTGCTATCAGTGCACACAAGAAGGTAATTTAAGAAATCAACATTGTCATCCATCATATTCATACTAATTGTGTTTGCAGACAAATTGGTCAGCCTCTCCTTCGTGGTTAACAACCACCACTAATGGCAATACAGTTTGACCGAGGTTCTTTTCGAGCATGCTATTGAGAGTGCAAAAGCTTTAGATGCAAACGGTGAGCCTAGTCCGCTGAGGGGCGTTCCGATGACCCTCAAAGACCAGTTCAATGTCCAGGGTTTCGACAGCACAATTGGCTACGTCGGGCGGGCCTTACGTCCAGCTAGGAACGATGCTATACTTGTAGAAATGCTACGGGGACTCGGAGCCGTCATACTGGCAAAAACAAATTTACCACAATCAATCATGGTATGTCTACCCAGGTAGAGCACAGGTCGAGCGAGGATATTAAGACTGACTGATCTTGATTCAGTGGTGTGAGACGGAAAACCCCCTTTGGGGTCTGACGACAAATCCTTCAGCGCCCGGCTACACGCCTGGTGGTTCAACTGGAGGCGAATCGGCTCTTTTGGCTTTGAAAGGAACTATGGTTGGCTGGGGTACTGATATTGGTGGCAGTATAAGAATTCCGTCACATATGATGGGGCTGTACGGACTGAAACCCAGTGTAAGTACCTTCATCATTGATGGCAAAATAGTAGCTGATGAATTGCTTGCTCCAGAGCTCTCGTCTCCCTTATACTGGGGTGCCCGTTTCCACTGAAGGCCAAGAACATGTCCCATCATCGGTTGGACCCATGGCAAGGAGTTTGTCATCAATCACACATGTCATGAAGAGCCTCATTGATGCTCAGCCGTGGAAATACGACGCTCGATGTGCCCCAATACCGTGGCGACATGACATCTATGACTCAAGTGTGTCACGGCCACTCACCATAGGTGTTTTGTTCGACGATGGTGTCGTGCGCCCACATCCCCCAATTACGCGCGTACTTAAGTCCGCGGTCGAAGCATTAAGAAAAGCAGGCCACGATATCATGGAATGGGACGCATCATTACATCCTGAGTGTATCGAAGTTATGGATACATTCTACTCAGCTGACGGTGGCGAGGATGTTCGCACTGATGTGGAAGCTGGTGGCGAACCGTACATACCTCATGTCGAAAGACTGGTAAACAGAGGAAAGGCGATAAGTGTGTATGAGTACTGGCAGCTCAACAAAAAGAAGTGGGCTCTTCAGCAGGCTTACCTCGAGAAATGGAAGCGCATGACAAGCCCGGCCACTGGACGAAATGCGGACGTTATCATCATGCCACCAATGCCACATGCAAGCGTGCCACATGGCGGCTGTAGATGGGTGGGCTATACAAAGGTATTCAACGTTCTCGACTATTCGGCATTGGTTATTCCTGGTGGCGACATAAAGCAGGAAGATACAGAGACTTCATGGGAGTTTGAACCGCGAAATGAGATGGATGAGTGGAATATGCAACTGTGGCGGAAACACAGGGAAGAGATGGTCAAACTACGACTTCCTGTAGGCGTGCAGATCATTGCTCGGAAACTTGAGGAAGAGAAGGTTCTGGCAGTAGGAAAAGTCCTTGACGATCTCCTCCGTTGCACCTCTCCGTAGTTGCATTTTCGAAGAGCTTGCTTCTATTGATTAATTTACAACCACAAGTGTCGAACACCTGAAAACGCATACTTACTGGCTTCTGAATGCTTTTGCTTCTGGTAGTAAACAACTCGAAAATTCTGTGTCGCTAGTTGCCGTATGAATATTCTGCAGAACTACTCAAATATACACAAGTCTGTACAGTGACTACACATGTGGGCTGCTGGTAGCAGTCTTATATCAGCTGCCAGTCACACTTTGCACTTAATAGTCTGCTAGGACGGTTTCAAGTGAACTAACAACCAATTGTACTAGCAGGCATTGCAAACATGATGTATTGATAACTCAGCAGAGACCTTGTTTTTATTGCAAACTTCGACGTTGAGAACAACGTGAAGCACAAAGCACGAAGGTTGTTTTGAAATGTGGGGAATATATTAACTAGGTTAGACTAGTCTGGCGGTTGTCAATTATGCACCTAACACCCTCATCTCCAACACAGTTCTACCACTTCGTCACTCCACCGTCGACTAGAATATCTGTTCCTGTACAATAACTACTGGCATCGCTCGCCAAGAAAACACAAGCACCTTTGATATCATCTGGTTCGGCCACGCGACCCTAGTAAAGAAGATTAAGTTAATTTCTTCTCGTCTTTAAAAACTTTCGGACTACTCACGTTCATAATCTCGTCTTTCCAGCTTTCCAATAAATGGGGGAATGGCGCCGTCATCTCAGTTCTCACATAGCCAGGACTGATGGAGTTGACACGAATGCCGTATTTGTTCAATTCAGCAGCGATCGGCGCTACCATGGCGCGTACTGATCCCTTGGTTCCACAATATGCGGATGAGCGCTGTGATCGGATGGCCATATGACTGGCTATACTAGCAACGAGGATGATACTGCCATGTTTGGTGCCATTTTCGATCATGGCCTTTGCTCCATTCTGAGCCGTAAAGAACACGCCTTTGCTGTTAACTGCGAAAAGCTTCTCGTATTCTTCGTTGGTAGTATCCAAAAACTCGACGTTCTTGTTGACTCCGGCGCAGGCAACAACGATGTCGAGCTTGCCGCCAAAATCCGACTTGACATCTGCGAAAGCTTTTGCGAGGCTTTCGGGCGACGTGACATCCACTTTGTAAGCTCTTGTGGTTACGCCATACTCTGAAGCGAGTTTGTCGTAGCCAGAAACAGGTTCTATCACGTCGAAAACTGCTATGTCTGCCCCTGCTTCAGCCAGCCCGGTAGCGAAGGCGAGCCCGCAGCCTATAGTTGATAGTTTTAGTGGCTGTATGCACTAAGAAGCAGAAATGCACTAACCTCTGCCACCTCCAGTAATAATGGCAACACGGCCCTTCAATGAGAACTGCACCGGCCACGTCGTCAGCTAAATAGGGCGGGATTTTGTGCTTTGGACATACTTTACTCATCATGTACGATATATGCTTGGTGAGGGACAGGTTCTTGAGATGTATTATAGCTATCGTGTACCAGAAGATCTGGCTGTAGTGTTTTCAATCTTGCAACGATTTTGAAAGATGTCCTACCACAGTCCGTCATCACACTTTACATGTTGTTTTACATGTTGCTATTTCATCCCTATCCTTCACTGTGGAGCCGTACATGGCCCGCAACTGCGTCGGCACGATTCGATACTCGTCAAAGTTGGGGAACAAAGACTAGAATGGCCGGCATTGGCCGAATTGCCTATCTTCAGAGGTCTCACTAGTGCTGCATCCCACTTGCGCAAAGGTGGAGAGTGCTACACATGCAGCATGCCACGACCGGTGTATGCCCGACGATCGGAATGTCGTCCTATTCCTCGGGTTGAGATAAGGTTATGTAAACAGGCGAGCAAAGTCGAAGGCGTACGGCGTCTCAGGGGCAAGTCATATTCGAGTGCATCGCCTGGAATTTGAATGCAATAATATAGGATCATTGCTCACTTACAGAGCTACAATCCAATCTCTGCAATTACTGCTGGCCCTGGATCATCACGAATTAACATCATTGTGTCAACCAAGAACTCACGCTTCAACATGGGCAAGAAGAAGGTCCTCGTGTGCTATGGCGTTGACATCGATGCTGTGGCTGGTTGGCTAGGTTCATATGGAGGTGAAGACAGCACGAGCGACATCAGTCGAGGTCTATGGGCTGGTATGCGAACTCCAGTCCTTTTCATAACGCCCATCTGCGCGTCCAATTGTTGTTGCACAACGGCATTTGAAATCATGTTCAGCAGTACCCTATCAGAGCAGTACTGACCTTTGACTGTCGCATAGGCACTATTGGAACGCGCCGCCTCTTGAAGCTCTTTGAGAAGTATAACATTAAAGCGTCCTGGTTCATCCCAGGGCATTCTTTAGAGACCTTCCCTGAAGAATGCGCTATGGTGCGAGATGCGGGACACGAGATCGGACTGCATGGTTACTCGCACGAAAATCCTAAGGATATGACAATCGAACAGCAGAGCGATGTGCTGGACAAAACGTTCAGAATGCTGACTGAATTTTGCGGAAAGCCACCACGGGGCAGTGTAAGTTCTGGAAATTTGCACTTCTATCGTGCTGCTAATCAGGATTGTTATGAGAGACGCTAATATGAACAGGTGGCGCCATGGTGGGAGACTAGCGCAGAAGGAACCGAGCTCATGCTGAAATACGGCATTGAGTATGACCATTCAATGTCCCACGAAGACTGTCAACCGTATTGGTTAAGAACCGGCGACACCTGGACTAAGATTGATTACTCACAGAAGGCCGAAACATGGATGAAACCTTTGGTGAAAGGCAAAGAGACAGGCCTTGTTGAAATTCCGGGAAGTTGGTATATCGACGATCTACCCCCAATGATGTTCATCAAAGGATCCGCCAATTCGCATGGCTGGGTGAACCCTAGGTCAGTAGCGTCATGCTCGCCTCAATCTTATCTGTGCTAAACTGTTAAACATGATTTCAGAGACGTTGAGGATATATGGCGCGACCATTTTGATTATTTTTATCGAGAATATGATGAGTTTATCTTCCCGATGACAATACACCCAGATGTTTCCGGAAGGCCACATGTTTTGCTCATGCATGAGAGGTACGTGAATATTTTTCCAAACTCTTGACAGCTAGCTCACTGATGCGTCCAATTAGGATAATCGAGCACATAAACAAGCATGAAGGCGTCGAGTGGGTAACTATGGCCGAGGTGAGTTTCCATAGTTACACTTTATCAAACATAGTGCTTATTACTTGTAGATGTGTGACCGGTTCAAAGCGCAAAATCAACCGCCTCCTGGTGCCATGATGCCCGCCAGTGTGAGTAATCCCAACAAGCTATAATTCGCAAGAAACTCTCACTTGATTCTTTTCACACTGCACTCTTCAAAAAGCCCTTCCATTCTCGATTAAATCGCAATGCTAACAATCACGTAGAAAGAAGAAGTAATGAAAATGCTCGAGGAGACCAAGAAATGACACTAATTGATATCCGTCGGGATGGGGTTTGGCTCTCCTATAAATTAATTAATTAAATCAAATTGAAGTAAATGTCCATCAACCTGAGACATTCAACATAAAACAAAGTCATTCATATAAGTTCGGGCTTAAGCATATATTCTCCATAAGTTTACAGTCCTCGGACCAAGCTGTTTTCAAGTATTGTTGACAGCGTAAAATGATTGGTATATCATGATAGTGATATTGGCTGCTGTATCTGAAATAATGGGTACAGTTCATAGCCCATCCATGCCGCCAATACCGCTATACTTACCACCACAGCAGTATTTGAGCGCCTGCTAAACTCACCGTGATGATCCATACAGCTCCAACTTAGTCACGATTCGGCGCTGGATACACGTTCATCATATATGTAACAATATGCTCATGGTAATTGTACAGTAAGACACTGCAATAATACATGCAATGCTGGGCTTTCCTCCTTATCAACTTCGTGGTCCTCATGCTGAGAAGTTGATGCTATGAATAAGGCAATTGGAAGGGTGAACCGTTAGGATGAAATTGCGCCAAGCGAAAAGCATAAACATTGTATCATTCATTTCGATCTTCGTAATGCCCAATAAGCCGCATAGGCACCAACGCTCTCAAAACCTGAACTCCTGAGTGTACTATCCCCCACCGCACCTTGCCGAGAGCTTCGGCTAGAACCCAGACCAGGCCAAGTGGGCTTCGACACGTTTGATTTGTGCCGATATTCCATGCTTTCACTGCAGTCATGCTCAAAAGTAGTTCGTCCATTTCTTTCCTAGCATCCCAGACCATTTCGCTTGTGTCATCTTCATTGCCACCCCGTCTACTAGGCCGAGCATGGTGGAAAGCCCATAGAGTAAGAGCAGCCAAATAAAGGCACCAAGGTACGTGGAATATGCCCATCGAGTCAAAATCATCCAAATTGGTTGAAGCATCGCGAAGCATGCATGCAGCATGATAAGCTGCTTTCGCCGCAGCACCTGGTACCACCTCATCGTGCGATGGGATCGGTGAGCCACCTCTGGAAGTACTTCCCGGGGCCTCTGCATAAGTCACCCATCGCTTGATAACTTTTTCGGAACGAATGTAGTCGCCTCTACGGATGGGTCTACCGAGAATATGTCTAGAGCCAGCATATATCTGTACATCTAAGAAGGAACTGGTTAGTAGAATATGAGCTGCGTGATAAACAGCGTTGTAGGCGGTAGAGAATGTGGCAAACTCTCGACGGGCTGCATTCCAATCAACGGGCTCGTCGCTTGGTGCCTGACTGTGCTGTCTCTGCTTGATCACAAATTCGGAGCAGTATGCATCAAAGTCAAGCTTCCAAAGGTCATAGGCGTCTCCGAGCCTATTGCGCCAGTTCACTCCACCTACGAAGCTGACTACTCCAAGGGCGGTCTGATCGCGGCGCTCCAAGTCCCATGCAATTGACATGAGACCGTGCAAGACAAGAATTCTCGACAGCGAATTTAGCTTTGTTGGGCGCTGACTGCCAGGGTTGAAGAGGTAAGATTTTAGTGCTGTGAGGTAGGGAATCTCTGGGTGCGGTTCTGCGATTTGAGCATTCTGCCACGTTGACTCGTCCTTGGCCTCCCAAAGTGCCTGATTACAGGGCATTGACAAACGCAGCTCGAAGGCCGACATGCATAAGCTCTGACAGAACAAAACGGCATGCTGTGTGTCCCACATGAAGCAAAGCAGGGCGAGCCGCTTTTTCTCTTCTGATTCAGCCCATCGACGCCAGTGGGTTTCAAGGTCTTTTTCCTCTTTTGGCGGCTCCCGAAATTGGGCAGTCTGAATCGTCTGACAATCAGATCGACGAATGAGATTGATGAGCAAGCCATGAAAGAGGTGGCTCATATCGTGCTGCTTTTGCCCTGCCCTGGATTTACCAAAACACTCGACAAGTAAAATAGTCTGCAAAACCCAAAGTTCAGGCTTAGTGCTGAAGCCAGCATGTGCAAAGATCTGTGGTCGAACGACATCGTGTATGCACACAGCTAATTGGTGAGCATCTCTGTTGGAATATGTAGCACCAAGTAAGATGACCGACAAAAGTAGGAGCGGTTCAGTCTGACTGGTATCAAATGTACCACAGTGTATAAGAGCTATTAGCGAAGATTCGTTAGCTTTGCCTTTTTTCTTTCTTGATTGAGATTTTATAGTCCTTGGTTGGGTAATAAAACATGCATGTTCCCATTTTCGTGAACAGGGAATGGTCTCGTTTACTTACGATAGGTCGTATTAAATTTGGTGAAGAAGAGATCCAGATATTCTTGGAGTGCAGATAGGTTGAGGAGTGGGTGATCCCAGGCGCTGAAAGGACCACCAAATGGAACTATCGGTTGTGCGACATCAATGATTTCCACGATGCGGTCCCTTGCATCGTCCTGGATCACGGGAAGATTTGTTGGTGGTTTGAGAGTGGACAGGGGTCTTTCTAAGTCGGTGCCTCTACTGGATGAGAAGGACACTTCTGTGGGTGACGTTTGCTTGGTATGCGATCCAGTGCTTGCTCCATTGTTAGGATGTCCTTCGGAGGGCGTGAGATTTTTGTTCTTTTCGGAGCAATGCATCGATCCTGAGATACTGTTGTTCGGCGTGAGGACTCGTGGATATTCGCTTCTACGTTTGTTCCCAGGCATTGTATGCTCGGGCGGGTTCCGATCTTGACTCGATTGGGTAGGGTCTAGATCCATATATATGCCTTGCTGGGCAACATGAGATGGAAGTCCAGAGTCAATTTCCATTGCACACTGATTTGCCAGTGTCTCGAAGACGTTATTATTGTTTTGTTCAAAAAGCCAGTTATAATTTGCTGCCGTTGTGTAGGGCATGTTAAAAGAGCTGGCGGTGTCAGGTTGGAATATCTCCTCATAGGGAAGTAAAAAGCCCTGAGATGGCGCCGCTATATGCGGTAGGAGCCCCGGATCTATCCAAAAGTTCTCTTGAATATTTGACTGGGCATCTTCGATTGGAACAGACCAGGAACTTCCGTCCAAGAGCAAATTGGAATCATCGTGTTGTTCTTGGTGCTGGAAATCTTGATATTGACCCACTTCTGAGTTCGATGTAGATGCGGGCGGTGAAATGGGGCCTTCTGTATAACTGTCTTGAGCAAATGACGTCGTACCACTTCGGTTTTGATGAGCAGCCTGCTCCGTTGGAGGCTGTTCTGATTCCGTCGCCGGCTTCTTCGGTACAACGCTACCGTCTGGAGCTCTCCAAGACCGTTTCCGAGTATTTAGGACTCCAGCACCTTCACCTCCGGCTTCAGCGTCTTTTTGACGATGCCTATTTAGATGTCGCTCTAACAAATCAGGGCGCTTAAAGTGAGCACTGCAGCGAGGGCAAGTCGCATCACCAATACCGTGGTTATACCTATCTTAATATTAACATTTCTACTTCAGTTTGTGACCTGAGAAAAAATCATGTAAAATACTCAGATCGCCAACACCTTCGAGCTTTGAGCCATTGCGAATTGGTGTAAGCTATGACAAGTGGCTAGGACAAAAGGGCGCATGAGGGTATACTCACTCGTGACGTCGCTGATGTTCTAACCGTGTAAAACGCTTACCGCAGCCGGAGTGACTGCACACGAAACTCTTCGTTGGTCTGTCGCTGGCGTCGATGCCATTAGCGGTTCTTCGTTGTCTTCTCTCCATCATTTCGAATCTGGTCAGTGCACAGGGTAACATGAGATTCAAGCACAACTTCGCTGGTGGCCCTCCACTGTTGCCCAAGGAAAAGCAGAGATTAACACAAAGATGGGATAGGGACCTCCATGTACAAAGCCGGAGGACTAGCCACACCGGTAGCCGGCACTTCTTCCCATGTCCGCATGCTGGGCGACGCTGATAAGGAGCCCCATCGCTCGAGCACCAAGAGTGGGGGAGGGGTTGCTAACAGGTTAGCGTGCATTAGACTGGAACTCTTATCAACTGGGACATGCTCAAACGATTACCCATGCAATCGATTGAGATGGATGGCAGGAGATAGGACGCCGTCTGACCTATTGCTGGTGGTCATACTGGGTGTGTAGTAATCGTCACCACACTACTATACTTTGTTGCTGTAGAATGAGGGTACCTGAGTGAAACCCCACTGTCGGTTGGAGTGCCCCTCTTGCTGTCCCGGTTGACGGCCATGGGACGCTAGCCGTACGCATAAGGGTTCTCTTATACTGGGTCTAGTCATGATCACCGCAGCGATACCTTTGGAGAGGCATCTAGTATGAGTCGAGTTTACACAAGAAGAAGAATATCTCAACCGTTACGGCAGGCCATTCACCATTACCCTGAAAGTCATTGTTCTGCGAATACACAATGGCTGACTGGGAGTACACTGTCCGGGAGAAGATCGAACGAGATCCTAGCACAAGATTAGATGTAAGCCAATAACTATAAGGGGAATTCGAGACATGCATTCTGACAAAAACAATGAAAGGTCATCGTCGTTGGAGCTGGCCTTGGCGGCCTCGGTGCTGCCATCTCAGTACTATTAGCCGGTCATAATGTGACAGTGCTTGAAGCAGCCTCGGAGATTGGTGAAGTTGGTGCTGGCATCCAAGTGCTCCCAAACTCAGCACGCGTATTATTTGGTTGGGGTCTGAAAGACAGCCTGGAACAATATGCTACTATGCCAAGGTATGCCATTGCCTGCAGTATGATCGTCAAACGTGAACCTAATAAAGTGATAGAAAATGCAACTTTATTGGTTGGAAGGGCAATAAGCTCTCGGAAATGGACTATTATGCTTATGCACAAGCGACTGGGGCTCCTTTCTGGGACTTTCATCGTGCAAACTTACATAAGTGCCTGTTAGACCGGGCTGTTGAGCTTGGAGCGACCTGCATCACAAAAGCAGCAGTACAAGACCTTGTAATTGCGGATGACCATATGAGTGCGACAGTGATCTTGAAAGATAGCCGTCGTATGATCGCTGATCTCGTGGTGGGTGCTGATGGAATCAATTCCACACTGCGTGAGATATTCCTTGGTCGCGAAGACCCACCTGTCCTGACTGGTGATCTGGCCTACCGACTACTCTTGGACGGCGACGAAATGCGCAAGGATCCGGAACTCCGGCCGTTCATCGAAGAACCGCAAGTCAACTATTACCTTGGGCCAGACGCACATGCTGTCAACTACGTTCTCAAAGGTGGAAAACAGTTCAACATGGTTCTACTAGTACCTGACGATATACCGCCTGGCCCCAACACAATTGCCGGAAACGTGGAAGAGATGCAAGCTTATTTCAAAGACTGGGATCCCAAGATTAGCAAACTAACGGCAATGTGCAAAGAAGTGCAGAAATGGCGCCTTTGCATTCGTCCTGGGCTTGAGCCAACGTGGTCGGATCCATCAGGTGCTTTTACTCTGCTAGGTGATGCTGTACATGCAACTCTACCTTACCTTGCTAGTGGCGCCGGTATGGCATTGGAAGATGGTGGTGTGCTTGGTTTGTGTCTCGCGCGGATCAATGATAAGAGCCCCGCTTCCAAAAGAGCCGCCCTTGATGTGTATGAGGCATGTCGCAGGGAGCGGACTGAGAAGGTTGTTCAAAGAGGCTCGTATAACCAGTGGATGTACCATCTTCATGATGGACCGGAGCAGCAGGATAGAGATGAGAAACTCAGATCATTTGAGCAGAAGGATCAAGAATGGATGAGTCAAGCTGGTTTCGTTTTGCCAGTCTCCCAAGAAACAGGCGAGGACCCATTCCCCTGGCGTTACAACGGTGTTGGGAGATGGCTATTGACATACGATATCGACAAGGATGTTGACGAAGGTTGGAAAAGATTTCTATCCCAGGAAGAAGATCCGTTCACTGAGCGGGCAAACTTGTAGCAGAATTAATTCAATATAGACTCAATTAAGGGTATTCAATACACTTCCGATTTTGTTTCTACGTATAAGTATAGTTCAAGGACATCACAGGATAATAACAGGTTAGATTCTATCGCAGTATGATCTGAACAGCGTTTGGTACTGAACCATATAGAATTGTTATGTTCTGCAAGTGTTATACAACGAATTTTAGTCTTGATTTTTAGTGTAAAGCAAATGGGTGGTCTGGCATAGATAATCGCAGGCAGCGAAAGACCAAGGGACTTTTCTTTTTCCTTTTCTTTCTTTGTACAATAGACCATATTCACTTTAAATGACACTTATGTATAATTTAATCTAAATAGCCTACGACGAATAGTCCTTTCAATTGCTAAAGCGAAAACATGAAATCTCTGGGGATAGTTGAATGTTTTTTAACATGATTTCTATTCAAGGACTTAAAACGCCTAATATATGCTTATGGTATTTGGAACCTAGGGACGATGCACTAAGCCGTGATGTTACCGACAGTCTTCTCATCAAAGACGGGATAATCCGTATAGCCCTTTTCTGGCGGGCTGGCGCCGTAGAATGTGCTTCGGTCATACTCGTTCAGGGGCCACCCGTTCCTAAGCCTTTCAATCAGGTCGGGGTTAGAGATAAACCAACGTCCCATGACAATCGAGTCCGCAAGATCATCCTCTAGCTTGGGAACTGAGTTATCCCGTGTGAAAGCCCCAGCTGCCAGAAACTTGATGCCTGCGGACTGAAGAATCTTCCGGAAGGGAGTCAAAGAATTCTTCTTCTTGGCTGGTCCACTCTCAGAAGATGTGTATTTCGACAACTCAGCAAGCTTCTGGTCCTCATCTAGTACTTCATCGAATCTTGGCTCCACCCTTGAGAAATGGTTAGTTAATTGCATCGCATAGGCCTATTATGTCGGGGAGCTTACATGTGCACATAACTAGGTCGCTGTGCTTCCGACAGGCCTGCGATTTGCTCACTTAGGTATGCCCAGTGAGCATTGGGGTCGCTATCCTTAGTATCTTGGAAGTAATTGTACGGGGAGAGACGGATACCCGTCTTGCCAGCTCCGATTGCGTCGGTTACAGCCTTGATGACTTCTAATGTGAATCTACATCTATTCTCAACTGAGCCTCCGTAAGCGTCGGTCCTCGTATTGATGTTGTCGTGGAGGAATTGTTCAAGAAGGTATCCGTTGGCGCCTGGATTGTTAGTACTATGAAACTGTATCTTCTACAAGATTTAACTTACTATGAATTTCTACTCCATCGAATCCAGCTTCCACCGCCCGCTTTGCGGCGGCAGCAAACTCGGCAGTAGTCGCTTGAATCTCTTCTACTGTCATAGGTCGAGGCGGATTCTCGGCGCAGTCAGTGCCGTCGAGGTATTTGCCTTGCATGGGCTGCGATGTAGAGCTCAGGGAAACTTTGCTGTTAAGCATGCCGGGCCCTGATGCTCGACCAGTGTGCCAAATTTGACAGAAGATGTACCCCCCCTTTGCATGGACGGCATCAGTCACTTTCCTCCATGCAGCGATCTGAGACGCCGTGAAGATACCAGGGGTGCCGGGGTATGCTGAAGCATCTAAGCAGATGTCGGTGGCTTCAGTGATCTGAAGTCCACCCTTGGTGGCCCGCTGGCTGTAGTACTCCACAGCACGGGATGCAGGAACATGAACGCCATGACTCTCCTTTTCAGCTCTCATGCGGGTTAAGGGAGCCTGTGACTAATTAACTTCAAATACTCAGATGCTGTTCGTTCCGCATACCTGAACAACTCGATGTGCCAAAGTATAAGCACCAAGATTAAGAGGTGTGAAAAGTATGGTGTCCCTAAGGGGGGTGAACGCCGGAGGAGGGGTGAGAGCTTTGGGCATTTTGATTGCTGGGTTGGGGTGGTATTTTGTTTTTTGGTAAGGTGCGTATGTTGAGAATATAGTGGTTCTGACTATGATAATCTGCTGGTTTCAGACGACGTTATAGACTTCATTTGTAAATCCATTCAGGGTGTCGCTTAAAGCACCACCACACTCATCTCCAACTGATAGGCGTATGGCTGAGTGGATATCTCACATTCGTGGGGGATAACTAGGACGCAGAGCACATAAGTGGATGCACAGCATAGGTGGGGGTTGTTGCGGTCCTGATACTAACCTAACCTAGGTACCATTATAGTATAGCGTTTACCTATCAAGTTTAGGCGTAGCGACGATACTGCGTAATACTGCACCGATGGCGCACATTCCACAGCACAGTCTTATTGCGCGAGCGTGTCGATCCATACTATATTCGGATCTAGACTTAAATTCTGACGAAAACGTTCTCATTACAAACGAAAAGAAAAATCCAAGCCGGTTCTACGGTGTTATCGCATGCAACTCTTGCCAATTCTGTATTGGTTCGTGGCGCGGCTGACTCATATTCAACACTGATACAAGATTGCAACAACACTTAGTTTAGTCTATAATTGTCCTGAAAATACAACTCTATTCTATAAACGCCTTGATCCCAAAAGTCATCAAATCTTAGTACAACCACTGGCAATACCCGGTTTTCAAGGTTCACTGCCTGCTTTGTCCCCATGAGTTTCGTCAAACGTTACACCGGGAGCGAGTTGAAGCACCACGTAATGGCTCCCGTCCGGGTGCATTATAATGCTTTCTTCCGTGCTGATTCCTTGAAAATACACTGGCAGAAGTTAAGCTCAAACCGATGTCTTGTTCATGTGCATCATAGCATCCGTGTGGTGATGATAAGGGCTTTGGTCGACCGACTCGAGTGCCACCGTTGTGCGCTCAATCTTTCGTGCAGCGCGAAAGTTGTTATATGAGACGATCGTGGCGTATGCCGAGAGCAGGCACATGTTGATGGCCAGAGCGACAATGACCCATGTCAGTGCACATGTTGGCGCTACACAGGATTGCGTGGCGGCTTGTATGGTGAGATATACGACCGCAGCCCAGAAAACGATCTCGGTGGCGTTGATGATGGCATAGGCCTTCAGAGAAGCCCATTTGCGAAACATGTTCGTATGTTGCGACAATACTTGGTAGGAAAGAAATGCCACTGATTTGGCTGCCTGCTCGGGAAACACAATCAGACTCGTTTCACAATGACTGGAGAATTTCTATACTGACCATTCCTAAAGACATCGAATCTGCTCTTGACCGTATCTTCCACCCATTTAAAGCGATGCGGGTTACCGAGATAGCTAAAACGGAGACTAGAAGCAACGCTTCAGCAATATGGATGAATGTCGTCGATCTGGGTCCAAAAATAGGGGCCATATTTTATGTGGTGAGGCTGGGTACTGCTGAAGAAGTATTTAATATTGAGGACTGTTTGAAGTGGAGGTGAATTGATGAGCTGTTTGTATGATTTGATGTACTGCTTTCTTAAAGGTGAGGGTATCTGTATTTTATATCCAGGCGAGCCAACACTCATGTTTTCGAATTGACTATTTATCAAAACACATTATTTGCATAGCCCCGAAAGAATCTGGCAGAGTTCTCTCACTGCACCTAGAGTTGACGACATCCGCAATTGAGGCTATCGCAACTCGCCAATGGATCGCAAGCCTTCCGAATTTGCAATGCACAAGTTCCTAAATGCAGCACAGAGTTCACCCTAAGCCACGGCCAAGAACAATAGAACACGCTGGATCCGGACTCGTCCATGTCGAAACCCCAAGTAATCCCTTCTTTAATTGACATTAGCTCACGACAGATCTGCCGGCCAAACAAGGCGCAGCGAGACCGAGACCGAGGACGGAAGCGAAGTGCGGCTAGTCTTAGCGCTGTCAATGCAGTAAACTCTAACCTAGGCAGCATAATAAAATGCCAAGCACAAGAATCTCTTCCCTGGCTTTGAAATGACTCGATCTCATTTTCCCTCCTGGAATTGTGGTGGTAAATCGTTGTTGCTTATTAATTGTCACTTTATTTCTCATGAAACAAAGCGTAGACAGTCTTGCTGACTATGTCGCGGCTCCTTTGTAAGAGCAACAAACACCAGAATTCGACAAACTTTTGCGCGGGACTTGCTTCATTTAAACTACATATTGGCCATGATGCTGAGACCAAGGACTGCCAGACCATTCTTTGAGGACTTTCCGGAAGTGGTGTACACGCGGTCTCCTAGTCCAAGTTGTATCATACAACTTAGCGGTCCCTCACCCTGGTGTCCTCTCGCACCGAAATTGAAAGTTTCGGTACCAAATGTCTGTCACCGTATCTCTTCTCCATCATCTCAACTTCCAGTTTCTAACCTTCATGCTTAATATGGCAACAAGCCGCCATCGACGTCGAACAAAACGTTCCTTCGAAATCGACATCTCGATTTCCTAAGACAACGTCTGCTAGTGCGTTAGCAGTACCCGCAGCACGCCGAGCACCATTCTCCTATCTGCACCTTCGACCTCTATCGCCCGCGAGATGAGTGACGCAAAAACCTGGGTTGAAGGCGTAGACCCTGCAATTACACTCCCTGTTCGAATGCCTTTGGCACGCTGCCAATAGGAGTCATTGCAGACTTGCTAGCCCGGTATTGCTCTCCCGGCACTGAGGGATATTTGTTGGTCTGGTCGAGCTTGCTGGTCATGGAGCCCTGTTCCGATGGCACATTGATGATGACAGATGCGGTTGACTTTTTCATCAGTGGCTCGAGTAGTTCCGTAAGATACTACGGACCAAAGAGATTAGTCTCAAGTCTCGCGCGTAACAGTTCAAGCCGGTCCATTGGCTGGATGATCAAAATAGCCGCATTGTTGATCAACATGACTAACTAGCCGCACGATTTCTCAACTTCATTCTTCGCGGCGAGAATGGACTCTCGGTTTGTGACATCCAACTGTAGAACCGAGACGGCGCTCTTCAATACTTTACAGTGAATAGACATGATATCTTGTAGCGCCTCGTTGCCTTTCTCTAGAGATTGAGTGCAGAGCAGAATATGATAATTTCTCGACGACTGGGAAAGGGCAGTGACTTTTCCGAGACAAATTCCACTGTCAGCACCTACAATGATCCGTTTCTGCTCTCAACTCCAAGAAGCAATCTACCCATGAGAAGTACTAGCTTCTTTTCAGAGTTCATTATGTAGGGTGTGCTGATGCTTGCACAATTCGTCGAAGTAAATGGCAAATGCACAGTCCAATTACTTTGTGCATGAACTTCTACCAAGAAGTTAGAGCCAAAACACAGCTTATAGAATTTGATCTTAGCATATGTATATCCTCTTAGCAGTATCTATGGCTTACAGAAGTAAGCAATTAACTAAATTGGCTAGCGCGATCATAAAGCGACTACCCGATTGGGAACATGGGATCAATCACGATGCTGGATCGCTTGAGTCCGGTCCGCTCATTGTGACTGAGTCCATCATCAGTGCAGAGTGGTGACTGAACGTACCCAACGAGTGGGCCAAGTTAGACAAAAATGGCTTTTCGTCTACTTGCAGGCTCGGACATTGAATGTGGTAGACTGTGTGAGGTAAAAATGCATTGTTGGTGGACAGTTCGTTATGAAGAAGTAGAAGCAGTGAAATTTGATTTATGTAAACCCTTAAATCCTAGTGTCATTGGGTTGACTTTGCCTGGAGTTCCAATTTGGAGCAGGACTACGAACTTTGTGAACGACAGCCAATTCTCGAAATAATCCAGTGTGAATTGTAAATGGTTAAAATGATAATTTTCCTCAATGACAATATACTAAGACTGACTCATCAACTGCCCAATGTTGACCGTGGTTAGTTTAACTGTGCCATACATCCTGAACAACGAGGTGAGCACTATAAGCTAGGCATTTAACGCGTCAAAAGGCCTCCTGATCACAGTCATGGCGCCCACGGCCTCTTACGGTATCTGCTTCGATATAAATTTCAAACCTCACTGGACACTGATACTATATGATTCGAAATCGCGACTGATATATTGCCTCACCTTCACTATCGTGTTGGACTTGTACAACCGAAGCGGCCTCGATCATCTTGTTCTCGACACCGCAGTAGCAGTTCAGGAAGCGGTCCTCTAGTCTACTGCGATAGTGTTGGCATTATATTTGTTATGAGAGGTCTACCCGAATTTGATCAAATTTACCAGTAATCATTTCTGACAATAGGTCGTCATGTACAATTTACCATTTTAGTTGTTAACAAAAGGAAGAAAGAAAGGAAGACATACGTGCAGTAAGGTTTCAGCCAACGAGATGTCCGACAAAAGTTCCGCATTGCCACATTTTTTAAGAATGTTACAGCCTTTCTCAGTGAAGTAGCTTGTGCCTCAGACTGGAGGTTGTTGAAACAAAGCCCGAATGTATTCATGACCATGCCGTCAATCATCACTATTTATTGCATCTAGGTTATGGAGGTGTTTCGCTGATGCCACTCTGCGGCTTCTTCTAAAAGTTTCATCGTTTCCGAATCTTGTCATTACGTTTCACGAGCGGAGAAGCGTGTGGCACAGCCTTATAAAGTTGTATAAGCACCTTTACTAATTCCTCAACTCGATGTATAGTTTTATGCATTTGGAGTTCCCAATATGAAAGCTGGCTTTAGCAGTGACTCATTGTCCGTTGATCTTGATCCCTTGTGTTGTCGCTAAATCCACACCATCTCTTTACTACCTTAATTATGTTGTAAAATCAGTTAGTAGATCTCGTGAGAAGGCCTGATCTGGCGATATTTTTTGGAGGCTACGTTATGGTGTGGTGCTGCCTTGCAATGTCTATTAATAGGTAGCTTCAGCTTTACCGGGCGCCCTCCGCTCCCAACCCTCGCAGGACAAAGCTGAGAATGCGTAGCCATCAAGTTCTCTGGTTTCCAATCCATGTTCTAGGCTCTTATGAAAAGACTGACCCTTCTCAAGTACTCTGTCCTCTGGTACAAGGCAACTCTTTACTCTCAAGATCGGCTGGTGAAAGAACGATAAGCATTCAGATCATTAGTATCTACAAAGACATAAGGAAAATAACAAATAAAGGCAAAATTCAGCATGGCCAACAGGCAATTGACCCTAAGTCTATCAAGACATCAGTGAGACGCATACGGGAGATGGAGATGGACGGAACCATCGTATCCTTAGTGTTTGTCACAGCATCAACCAAACAATAATCGCACGTGTAAACTGGTCGGGAAAAAATCTCGATGCTATCAAAACATCTCCTCGCTCGTAGCTCTCAAAAAGGGGGGAGGGGTCCTGTGAGAACTAGACGTTGCGCCTTGCTGTGGCCCAATTCTGATGGCATGGTTGCATGTTTGAGTAATATTCGGGTGAACGACCCGCCACTTGCGGTAATAGACTTATGGAGAGTAGGTTCGAGTTGGTGTGGTTGGATATCAGCCCTATGAAGTATCTTGTTGATAGTTCAACAACTTTAACGCAAGAATGACCAGAGACATCCTGGGAATCCTGGTAGTTTATGCAGCTTATGGGTTACAAAAATCTAGACCAGCGGAACAGTTCGCAGCGCAGAAGCTAATACTTGTTCCGGATGTCAACTGACAATTATATACGTTGCCTACTTACTCACAGGCAGGGAGGCGGCGTCAGGAGACGGCGGTTGTAGGGCTTGGGCTGATACAGCTGAACGTTGTGGCGTTGGGCTTGACGTGAGTCGCGATTAAGCTCAAGGGGACTCGAATGCGCCTGAGACGCGATGGTCAAAGCACAAAAATAGAACATCAGCGCCCATCATCTGTGCAAAAAACCAAACAAATAAATTGGAATGTTTGCTTAGCTCGATTCTTGAATTTTTATGGAAGCAGCTCCGTGCATGCTTCAGGGGAGAACTAAATAGCGGCAGCTATCGGATTATGTCGCTTAGTGGGGTTCGTTGACCATTTAAGCGAAGCGGATTGGACCAACAGGCGCCGCCATCTACGCTCTAGACTAGTCAGCGGATTTCTACCACAGTACGGTCAGACTAGTCACATGTTTGCCAGCACCTTAATTCTCTTTAAGCTCATGCAATAATGTAGATCATATCGACGTTGTGCTCGGGGAACTTTCACCAGACTCAAGCGCAAGCCAAGCACACCAGCCCTGTTGACTATAGCAAACCCGATGCAGTTTGAATGCATTGCGCAAAGAAAAATCGACTATTGATACATTGAATGTGCATGCGCACTTAAATCTTCGTATTCTAATATGAGGGATGATGGCTTTCAATACTCGGGTGTACCATGTGGCGTTGTCCAATATTATTCTTGAACAAATGGCTATTGTAGACTTGCATGGACGAATCAGCATGACACATTAGTCCAACTTGCTGCTGAAATCAGTAATACTTGACGACCTGTCGGGAATCTAGTATTGCTTTATTCAGTCAATCAGAAGCCACGTGAGTGAGCCGCACAAACCGCACCGACAACTGGGAGTTACATTAGTTGTCGGGTGGCTCCTGGCGGGTAATATTCTGTTCGCAAAAGCAAAACCTACTAAGCACTGAGCCTTTGTGGGCCATTCGTTTCAGGGGACTGGTTTTCTAGATCAGGAATTACGGTAAGGTAGCGGACAGTGCTTAACGAGCCACAAGCCACTAGCACTTCCAGAGTTACTTATGGTAGGAAAGCTAGCAATTTAGTCAAACAGCTCCTTCGCCGAACTCCAACGCAGTCATCTCAAGCACACGCAAGGACATCAGTTGGCATGCGCTTTGTTGGCAAACTAGTCGAGGACCTGCATATATCCTCGTAAAGAGGCTCAAAGGGCCACTAGCCAGGATCACTGACGGGAAATAGTGGTGCTTCACGGACATTCACGCCTGAAGCCAATGCATCAAGAAAAATGGCCCAGATTTCACATTTCCTGGGCGTTCCGCCTTGACTATCGATCAAGGTAATACGGGCTGAAAGCGCAAGCTGACCTGTGATCGGGTCTATGATCCATGATGATCTGTGATGTGTATATGTAGGCGATGCTATCCTCGTTTCTTTCTTGACCATACTTGTTTCACATCATCATTCTCTCATCCGTCTCCAGAACAGCATTTGCTGCATCTATCATTTCCGAAATACCCTGCCATTCGTTCATAACTCAACAAGTCTTTCGTTCAATCTACACACCATGCGCCTGTCTTCTTTTTTCACCGCTTCGGCGATGCTCAACGCGGCCTTGGCTTATCCTGGTATGGGCAAGCAGTTAGCAGAAATTAAAGCCAGACAAAGCGATGCTGATGAGTCGGACTCCACCGAGCTCATTGGTGACCTCCTTACACTACAAGATGCCGATCTTAGCACTGTCGGCAAGAATGTCAAAGAACTCCTCCTTGGCGGAGGGAACCCTGAGAGCTCCGAGACCTATCGTGGTGTGCCAGCCTTGAAGAGTGCTGCTTGTGCTAAGGATACGTGCTGTGTCTGGAAATACATTGCAGACGATATGGCCCAGCTATTTAGAGGCTCTTCTGGTCGTTGTACAAAATGGGCTCGCGCCGCTGTCCGTCTGGGCTTCCACGATGCTGGCGGCTGGTCAAAGCAAACTGCTGCTCAAGGGCTACCAGGAGGTGCTGATGGCTCTATATGTCTCAACGATGAGTTGACACTGCCGGAGAACCAGGGACTGCAAGACATCGGAGCTAAAATGAAGGAATGGTACGCAAAGTGGCACGACCAGCAGGGCTTCAGCACCGTCACCATGTCAGATCTCATCCAGATGAGTGCTAATGTGGCAACTGTGGTTTGTCCGTTAGGACCTCGGGTCCGCTCCTTTGTTGGCCGCAAGGACAGCTCGGTCCAGAATCCTCGACTGCTTCCAAGCCCCTTCCAGGAAGCGGATGCCCTTATTCAGCTCTTTGAGGATAAGACTATAAGCCCGCATGGGCTAGTAGCTCTGCTAGGCGCACACACAACGAGCCAGCAGTTTTTCGTCAACACCAGCCGGGCAGGGGACCCCCAAGATAGCACCCCCGGTGTTTGGGATGTTTTATTCTATGGCCAGACTCTGGGAACGGCCCCCACTCCCCAGCGTGTTTTCATGTTCCCCAGTGATGTGTCCTTGTCACAACATCCCTCAACAAAGCCTGAGTTTCAAGCATTTGCAGGATCTGGCGGACAGCAACACTGGAACGAAGACTACGCCCGCGAGTATATTCGTCTCAGCTTACTGGGTGTCAACAACATCAACAACCTGACTGAGTGCACCAAGGTCCTTCCCTCAGCGATCACGCGCTATTCTGCACCTGACCAAAGAAACATGGACAAGTGGCTCAACAGCTTGGGCTCCCAGTCCCCGCTTGCCAAGAAGCTTTCCGATGCAATCAACAACGGAGAAAGCATTCTTTCCAACCTGATTCTCACAATCCTTGGCTTCATCTTTTAAACTTTTTACTATATTTAATATGGCGGTAATAATGGGTCCACATTACTCCGTGGTTATGGTAGCAGGCGCTATAGGCCTGGACATCTCGGGTTAGATCTACCTATGATAATGATACAATTAGTTTCCATCTTACACGCATTTCGATTTCGGTGATTCAATCTGAGTGCTTAGTAAAGACCCGGTACGATGCGGTAAGGCACATCTCTCTTGAACTGTGCCCACTGTTCACCGTACTTGTTGGTACAGTAGTCGTCCAAGACACCCGCAGCTCGAGTACTCAAGTCCCAACCCTGCCAGATGCCCATAGCAAGGCCGCCGATCCAGCCTGCTGCAGCCATGCAGTAACCTCCGCGCCACAAGGCGTACCCGAAATAGTTGATGTGCCTCGCCCAACTCCAAAGACCAACCTTACACACCTTGCCCTCGTTCTTCGGGTTTTGTTTGAATTTTAATCGCTGGTACTCCGCCACCGTCTCAATTGTTATACCTGCCGCATATGCCACAGATCCCAGAACGGTAGATAGAGGTAGTTCCGCACCAAGGACCGTAACTCTTGGGCCCCAAGATGTCCAGGAAGAAGTAGACGCGCAAACGAAGAGCAGCGTGTTGGCTGTGTTGACGAGGGTGTTGTAGATGCTGACAGCCGCCGCAGCACCAGGCGGAAACTCTTCCTGGCTCAAATAGGTCTGCCAGAAAATCTGCTTCAGTGTCGATCCAGTGGCCATGGCGAGAAGGATGAGACGAGGCACAGGCAGGCCAATGGGCGCCAGCCATGCCACGCCTGTCGTGGTGAGAGCGGCCGCCGTCTGCTGTGCACCAGATACTATGACAGGCAATCTCAGCGCGCTGATTGCGTGTTCGGCCGTTCCATCATGCAGCAGATGATATTGCCACGGTATGTCCAAGAGTCGTAGACCGATGAAAGTCGCAGTGCCCAAGGGTGAGGGCTGCTTCCTCCCCCGATGTATCAGGTCGAATTGCTTTTTGCCTTTCGGCTTGTCCTGCGATCCGGACATTTTGTTAAGCGCGGCTTCAATAGCAGTACAACCTTGAAATAGGTTATGCGAATGAACAACCTGAGATGGTTTCCATATGTTTGTTTTGCCGATGGTGCTGTTGATACAAATAGTCATGATGTAACCCCGTGTTCCTTGCTGACCACTAGGTTAGTCTAGTGCTAGCGTCTCGGGGCCCCGTGCTTCGGTCCCGAGCATAGCACGGCTGGAGACCAGCTTATAAATTGTCCCATTGAACGACAGCTTCTTCGCGTCGCGAGTCATCTTTGCACACATCATGATATGCCGAGATTTGTCAGTCATCTCACTCAGGATATCATTTGGATAATGCAGGGTTATGTATGTGAAACTGTGGCAATATGGATGACCATAGATGGCCACAGTGTACGGGAGCACTCCGTACACTAAGGCGACGAGCTCTCGGATCACCTAACTCAGGAAGTGGTGATCGCCTGACTTAACCAGTGGGTATATGCCCACTTTCTGTACACCGATATTCGCTTTTGTAGACTCGGACTTCTATATACTACTTGACAGTACCTATACTATTCTTTTACGCTTAGCGCGTTACACTTGCGATCCTACACTCACGCGAGCACTGTATTTACTATCCTATGCTCGAGTAGATTCAGGCTCTTCCTTTTAGTGCATCATATTAAACCTTCACTACAACAGTGTTCTATATCAACTGTAGAAACTGTCATAGAAACAAACGCTGACGCGATTTTCTAATGGGCAGAGTACGCGTGCAGCTCTAATTAGTTCTAACATCTGGTTCTTCCGGGATTACAAACTCGGGGTGCAAAATCAGCGGCTAGGGACATTCATATTAACGCAAATCGTAATGACAGCACCTGCTGCTCGCTTATGCGGCCTGCGCTGAACCTTATTCATGTAGCCCCAAAGAAGGACAATTCTCAAGATTGAACCAACATGGCTCATATGTCTGTTGAAGCTGGTTTGCATCTACTGGAGCTTTCTGCCTCTGGAGCAAAATTGTAAGATTTTGGTCTCATGACCACCGACAGACAAAGGAAGGCCGATCGCAAGCTCGCGTGAATATTCTTGTCACCAACCAACATCGCAATTTGAACAAAGAGACCATCGCCTAATGCGAGGATGGTCATTAGTTTATGCTACTGTTATTCAATTTATGACGTTAGGCAGTGGACAATCTCAGGTCATGTGTCCACTCTCGCTGAAAAGTAGTCACAATTGTGTCTCTACGAATGTGTTATAAAGGCTACAGGATGAACCATTACTGATTTCTTCTTACTTTGATCATAACTGTTTGTTTTATGTGTGTGATCAAAAAGTCTATTCAACGATGGTCAAGGAACGTACTCATGAAGAAGAGTATGATCCAACATGTCCGGACAACTCTCTGTCGATGACAATCAGGGGCCAAATCAACAGGGGCCATGCCCTTGATACTTGGCTCGGAACCAAAAAACCACTGGGACCAACGCGAGATGGGGATCGAACACGTCATGCACTACTCAATATGGTTCGCGAAATATATCAAAAAGTAGGTTTCCGATGCGCAGCCACACCAGAACAGTCGCCCGATACAGACTACGTTCAAGTCGATTGCAGCATCTGGATTGGTATGAGGAACTCTCGAATGGAGCCAAAATGGCATTACGCGAGGCGCCTCGCTGATAACGGGTGGTATAATTTCGAAAAGTTTCCGATCCCGGATTATCCTCTTCCCACACTACCGCCCACTGGGGACCCTCTGCTTTCGGTTCCTCCAAAGCGTTTCCTCGTCGATGTCGGAGACCTAGATTCTGTTGACAGTGACCTTTTGAGGGCCTTAGCGATGCGCATCATGGGGACTCCGGACAATGAAAGATACAAATTGAGAGGGAGGCGGCTTAAAAGGCAAGCTAAGAAGACTCTCAGGAGTAAGAAAGATGCAGAATCACATGAAAAATTGGGGTCTATCGATAGCAAAACTCGTCTGGATACTGCTCGCCGAGAGAACGTCCCCTCCCTGCAAGAAGCCATGAAACTTTTGGAAGGACCTGTTTAGTGGTTCGGTTCGAAATGCATAAGGTCACAATCGAATAGCCCAAGTCGTTGGATAATGCTCAATTGATTCGAACTTATGACTCAACCCCATTGCACTGCCTGATATTGTGCGATTGTCTCTTGCTTGGTTTATAATTTTACTGAAATATGTGGGTCTGATGTACATCTATAACAACTGTTGAAGTCTATGATACAGAAGGCTGTGTTCTAACGTTCGCAGTCGGGTGGCAGCATTGTGCACCTTGTCCCCGTCTAAATAATTCTTCAAGGGTAAGCCTTCGAAACCCACTCCGGAACGACTCTCTTCAAGAACTTCATAAACTTGAAGAACCCAACAGCATGCTCTACATTACCCACCTTGTCAACAACCCTTTCCGGGAATGCAATGCCAGCGCCAAATAAGCCCCGCAGCTCTTTGCCAGTACTCGTGTCCTTGAAGCCGCCGGTATTGTGGTCGAACTCAAGTATTTCCTGCATGCTGGGCAGGGGATCCCGCGTGAAACCAACGGCCTGAACTACGTAATCGCATTCTGGCAGCTCACGCTTCATGGCTTCTTTCTCCTTCTCCACCCCACCAGAGCAATCTACTCTGCGAATAACCTTTCCAGCATCACTCTTGTTCAGGTTCTCGCCGTCGAGCTGCTCCTTAGCAAATCGCGCGGCCTCACCTTTCAGTCCAGTGTTATCGTATAAAATCCACCCGTCATTGTATATAGCGTATTTAAGGCTCGGTGACCGTGAAAACCAACGTATCTTCAGATGTGGGTGGGTCTGTTGTGTCAATTTAAAGAGGTTCATGATGACTAGAATGGCAGAGTGTGAAGCGCCCACGACGCCGACGGTGACCGCCTTGTCTTTGGAGATGGTTGTTTCCAGATCAGATGGCTTAAGGGCTAGATCGAGGTCCAAGAGACGTGGTCTTGTGGAAGATGCGCCAGGAAGTTGCACCGCAGTCGGTGAGGATCCTGTGCAGTAAACAACCAGTGGTGCCTTGCGGGTTTGCAGGGTTCCGGTCTTAGTCTCTTGAATTTTCAGTGACCATTCTGTACTCTGTAATTGAGATCATCAGTGAACGCAATCATGCGGGTGTGAAGGGCCTGGCTTACCCCTGGCTCGAAGCTCGCCTCTGCGACCTTGCCCTCGTGTCGCTCTACTCTTGGATGCTTCACCAAACCATCAGAAAGCAGTTTGAGCATATCTCCAGCGTAGCCCAATGAACAAGTGCTATCTTGTGGCAAATCTTCTAAAGCCGTTACAGCATTCGGCTTGGGCGTATTCTCCAATACCTCCAGAAAGGGTTTGGTCGCCTGCGCATATGCTAGGAAAAGGCCGACTTTGGTATTGCTAGGAACCTCGCGGTACTTGCGGTTGATGCGGCCACCTTTGAACTCAGTGTCGACCCAAGCGATCTTTCCGTGGCCTATCCTCTCTAACAGGCTTCCCAGCACGGCTATACCAGCAGCACCGCCACCAACTACGATTGCGGCAACATCCTGTTGTTTCGGGGCAGCAGTCGAATATGGAGCAGGCGTGCTATAACGTGAAATATCGTTGAAACCCATTGTACCAGTCAGTTTCAAGAGAGCTATACTGCCAACTCTTGATACTCGTTGTGGCGAGAAATGTCGACATCTTATTGTCTTTGTACTTAGGGGCCTCCAGGCATGAGCGCCCGATATCACATGTAACGGCGTAGCCATCATGTGCTGGGTTGCTAATCCGAAATAAGACAGTCAAGAAGAAGTATCAATGATACTGGAACACCTAAAAGGTGCCCTGTATATGCGATTTCCGGAAAAGGCACTTCGCTGCGCTGCCGCGTGGTGTTACTGGTGGGTACGAGCTACGACTCGAAAATTGCGTGATCGGGCGACGTCACGTGATTCTAGGTACAGTTTTCTGCCAGTTTCGGTCTCCCCAACGCATTGGTGATCACTTCACCACGCGCCACTGTGAGAGCAGTCCACCCATCTCGTGTAAGGTTGTAAAGACATTCGCAGCGATTCCATTGACACTCCCCAAGTGCACGTTGCAATCGTGGCTGCGAATATTTACGAATAGAGCGATGCCCACGGAATACAAAAGCCGGACGTTTACCGTTGCGCTTTTCGTGCTGGGCACAAATCGCAGCGTGCTTGCGGTTTGAACTGACAAAGCGATCGGAACCCAGAATGATGCTCCCAGATCATCTTCGGATTTGCCGATCCATCAAACGAAACACCTTGCATTTACCGCTGCCTCAACTAGAGCAATTCGGTCTACTAGTACACAAGGACGCAAGTAAAAACTTGCCATGCAACCATGGTTTCCGTATTCAAAGACTAGAAGCACCTTATAGCGTTGCTCGTCATTCTCGACGATGATGGGAGGTTTCACTATACCTATCGTAGGATAATGCTTGGCCCTTCGGCAGTCTTGACTCGGACTAAACAGCATAGCGTTTGCATTATACTTGTTGCTCCATGCAACTATCTTGACCCTACCGGAAAATGATTGACTTACGAATGAAGTTGTCTATGAAGTTAGTATATGCATGTCATCATTGCTTAGCCAAATTTATTGATGCTAGGTCGTTCAATCGCGTCTCACAACTGTATGCATGTCAACGATGGCGTTTGCTCTCCAATACGTTCAGTTTTGGAGTCATCCGCAACTGGACCGACTTTCATATTCTGACCTGAAGCTTCGTCTATATGGTTAGGGGTTTCTTGCCAGCAATGCCATGGACTTGACTGTTGGCGCTCAATGCCCCTGAAAGCCCCCACAAGTGCCATCTTGCCGGGCCCCGAGATGACCGCGGAAGTAGCCGAGATTACTTGAAACCATGTAAACGTGTCTTTCAACTTTTGCTGTTTCTCAAGGTAACAGACGCAGAAGTCATGGTCGCGTGATCGAAACTCAAACCGTACTGGCACCAAGTCGTCAGCGCAGTACCGGATCGTTGGATCCAGCTGCATCACAATCAAACTTGACGCCATGCCGTCCATGATCCAGACGGCGATCCACAACACCTTTATCAAAGCAGCCGCCAACCTAACAGCTCAGCTAGCCGTGCAGTGGACAACTACTGCAGAACGCCAGCCCCTGGACCTTCAGCGCATCCTCGAGTTCGCCGTGTTTGGATTCGTCGGCGCTCACATCGGCTATGCTTGGCATCTCTTCCTGGAACGGCAGTTCCCTACACATACCATACCCAAGGTCGGACAGCCACCTGTGATTGCGCCCGGGGAGAAGGACAAGGATGTGGCCATAACGATACCGGCGCCGGCGCCTGCGGCGGGTCAAGCCGGAGGCGCAACGGCCAAACTCAGCTGGAGAAATGTCGTCGCCAAACTCATCGCAGACCAGACTGTTGGTTTGTGTGTTATGATCTCCACGTTCCTGATCATCACCAACATCGCCCGCGTGCCGCATTTTGTGGATGTTTTCGGGGTAATTGAGGAGAAGCTCTGGAGGCTGGTGAGGGCGGGCTGGAATCTCTGGCCCATTGTCGCAATGTGCAACTTCCTCTGGGTACCGGTGAGGTGGCGCGTCATTGTCTCTTCTTGCGTCGGTTTTCTCTGGAACATCTTCTTGAGCGTGGTCTCGATGTCCGGGCCTGTCGAAACTACGAAACCAGGATAGTGCGACCTGTCCAGTCAGGGATTCTAAGCATCGCGCGGCGTTTCGGAACAGCAACTGGGCATTGCGGTTTTTTCTTGCGATCATGTTATTCATTCATGTGTTTGGGGATCAATCAAATGTTATTTTATTCTGCATCGAGCGGGTGCATGTGTTCGTACAAGACTCACATGTTGCTCCTATTTACTTATGCCATGCTAATGCGGAACAACGGGCTTCGACTATCCAGGCGAATCGACAACCGCTTATCATTCCGCCTCTTTATAGGTCGAGCGTATCATCCGTATTATCTAATGTATCAGATAAATCATCGTCCACTTGGCTTGGCATCCCGTCCCTGTAGTCATGTGGATCGAGCGTGTCGTCCGTATTATCTAATGTATCAGATAAATCATCGTCCGCTTCTCTTGAGATTCTACCCCTGTAGTCATATAGCTCGAGATATGGATCGAGCGTGTCGTCTGTGTTGGCCAATGTAGCAGACGAAACATCGTCCACTTGTCTAGACAATCCGCCCCCGGAGCTAAGTTCGAGCGAACTGTCGTCCATGTTGCTTGATGTATCAGGCGACATGTCTGTCGGGTCTGCGGAATGGCCAGCCGTGCCTCTCAACTCATCTGCCGGCTCGGCTACACCGGGAGGGGATCCCATGGCAGCCTCTTCTGGGACGACCGCTGCAAGTGCCAACTTGTTGTTGTTCACACAACAGCGAACGCTTTCCATTGCGTGGCTCTCATACCTGAGCTTGAAGCCCCTCATCGGCAGCCTCTGTCCGAGTCTCATGACTCGGGCGATGGCCTGAGCCTCGACCTTCGGATTCGGCGCTTCGGTCAGCAGGATGACATTGTTAGCCCTCTGAAGATTGAGACCAAATCCGCCAACGTTGTAAGACGTAATGAGCACTTTTGGGGGACTATCCCACCCCGGACATTTTCTGGACATCCATTCTGAGTAGTATGATCGGTGATGAAGGCTCGGACCAAATCTTCTTGGCCCGGTCGGCACATGAGCGTGCAGGAGCATGAAGTCGACTTCCTGGAGCTTGGGGTATAGCAACATGAATGTCAAGAATGAGTCTAACGGGTTATCTGTGAAGATAACTGCGTGCTGCACGTTCATATGATCGCCGTCTTCAACCTGCAGCGGACGTAGGGCTCTGCCTTGCAGGAGATTTCGTTCAATCCAATTTTTTGTCCATTGGAGTTTGGTGGACGTTCGATACAGTTCGCTGCGGCGGCTCCACCATGGCGTGTTCGCGAGGATGGTCTCAATTTCTTTGTATATATTTCCGCTTATGTGTCCGTTACAGAGAATATTTGAAATCTTCGACATGTAATCTTTCACACCTTCATACTCGTACCACTTTTCGCTAAACAATCTTAATTCTGACAGTTCGGCGACAGCTGGACATACTGTGGATCGCTGTGCTGTAAGAAAGGTTGCATCTTGACCATTGTAATATCGCATGTTGCTTATGTGGTCATAATCGTCCAGGAACGCGCTTTGGACTGCGGCGTGTGTTGGCTTGGGAATCTCACCTCTCGCATACACTGTCATTTGTTCATCGTACAAGCGTTGGAGAAATAGCCGGCACCTAGAATTGAGAAGGTCGATCGCATCTTTTGCAAGCCCAGCTGGTATTTGTAAAAGCTCATCGCTCACTTCTATTTCTGATACATTGACAATTTTGCGCCCTTGGAACATATCTGACTGTTTCCTGGCTATCATGGTCTGAGACAGCAATTGACTGAACATAATACGCAGGTTGGTTTTCAGCTCGGCTTGTTCTCTCTTATTGTTCGTTCTGTGTAAGTTTTTTGCTAGCCATTGGTAATCCCCAACATATGGTTTGAGATTCTTGATCTCATTGATCCCTGCGAGGTCAAGGGACCACTTGTGGTCGCGTGCTGTGTCCAGGGCGTGGTTTAAGAACGGCCACCAGTACGCAGGCCCAGAATCTTTTAATTCTCCGGAGACAGGTACGGCCAGGACAGGCTTTTTGCCATACATCCTCAAAGTTCGGAGAAATCGAATTGCCTCAGTTTCGGCACCCGAAATTGCACCGGAATACCGATGGGATTCATCGAGAAACATGAACGAGGCACCCAATCCGATAACCGTTATCGCCGTAGTAGGCCTTTGCCAGTTGCCAGGAATAGTATTGCCTGCTGTAATAATGTAATCATACTGGAATTTATGGAGTAATTTTGAGCAGTCGTGAGGAGAAACGAGGATGACATATTTGGTGGTACCGGGCTTACCTGAAGTTTTATAGTCCCACAACGGCCTGGAAGGGGTTCCTCTGTTCAGGGGTTCAACAAATGCGTGTGTCAATTCCACTATATATTTGCATTGACGATCGGGAAAATCAGGATGTTCAACCAAAAGCTTGACAATAGCCTCGTGCGGGTAATTTCCAGACGCTGTTTGGACCACGAATTTGTCCCACTGCTCGACCCACTGGCCCATTGATCCAGGTAGGACAGTAATGATACTGGGTAGATCTGGCAATACCCGGGCAATCATGCTCGCATCGCCCAGGGGGTTGCAAGGACATACGAAGTTAAACGGTGATGTGTCCTGCAGTGGGCATTGCAGCCCAGGCTCGGATTTGACATCCGCTGGAAGATGTCCGAGCCTTTGCTCCCTCGCGAACTTTATTTGATGGAACAGAACAATGACAAGGAACACCTCCAAGGTCTTTCCGAGCCCCATTGCGTCGCTAAGCATAATCGTAGCAATACTTGTGTTCATTTGCGTGAGGATAGCATATGCAGCCTCTAGCTGGTGTCCTTTTACTGGTGCGTTGATACCCGCGACGTGGAGCTCAGTAGTATCCTCTGGACATTGAAAGAATCGACATGTGCGCGTCCATATCTCCGAACGGTCGCCGAGACTTGGATTGATTTCGTTCATCAGGCTTTGTGGGTCTGGTTCGTCCAACACGGTTGGCGATGTTCTGAATACATCGTTGATGTTTATGAAGATATCATCAGGGTTGGCTGAAGGGGCTTGAACGTGTGTTCTCTTGCGTATCTTAGATGTGGAGGATGTGATGCTAGAGTTGCTCACGTCGTGCCTACCTAGCTCTAGCCGTTTCGAAGGGTAGTTAGCGTTCGGGTTGTGGAATTCGATATAACCCAACCCGGTTTTTACATGAATCGGAAGTCGCAACGTGCCAGCCATAACTCGTGTGAGAAACACACGCCAGCTAGGTTCACCAAGCTTGACGTGGGAATGGTCGAGTAGTCTGATATCATCTCCCTTTCTGAACGATCCCTCGGCTGTTTGCCCGTCTCGGAGACCAATCACTACTGTCTCAAACCACTTTCTCAAGGCTTCGACGTCATATTGATGTGGCAAACGCTTTCCTTTACCATCGAAGAATTCAGCTTCAACGAAATTTGAGAGGGTGTCATCTTGCGGTATGTCATCAGTACCTCTGCCGACAACTAGAGTAAGATCTAGATCAGGCTTTCCAGACCATTCAACAACATCAGTGAAGCGCTGGAGTTGTGCAGAAATTCGGGCGATTGCCTGCTCTGCTCCGATACCCTGCGCACCACTCACAACCACAGCCCCGTCTGGTTGAGTCTGAGTACCACTTGAAGGCATTGAGCTGGAAATGTTCGTGAATCTGAAAATTTTGTATAAAGTCTCGATTATCAGTCTTTTATTCTTTTCTAGCAATATGGATACCGAACACTCGACACTCATTTTGTGAGCCGCAGTATTTATACATGTGATCATATTGGTAAAGCTTTGTCAAGTTATCATATAAGCCATTGTTATCATAATATGTTCGTTATAATAGCTTTTTGTCTATACTCTACACGAGAACAAATCGCTACATTGTCGCTAGAATCTGTTCCACAAGGTTTCTGTTTACGAATTGTATGTTTCTAACCACTGACAATTTGCAACGAGGACTCAGTGTCGCCTCGCCAGTTTGAACATAACAAATCTACCTAGTGGCGTCTAAACTCTCAGCCCACCCACCCCCCGAACTTACAACATATTGAATTGTCGCTGTCAATAATTCCATAAGGAGCTATAAATTATTTTTCAATTATCAAAGAGCTCGTTAGTTGATTGCGGTTCCTTGTGTCATGCCAAGTCTCCCTTAGCATAGTAGTGGCCAAGAACTTTGGGGGCCTTTGCCAAACAAAAGCCTTCGGGCGTCATACAGATTCATAGTCAGTCTTCACGAGAAGCGACAGAAAAGGAGAACGTTTAGGGGTGAAATGCTTTGCTGCTGGCATATATGCAGCATCTGCAAAAGCAAAACATGGACAAGGCTGATTTTAATTAATAAGGTATTCACAACAACTAAATTATCCCAGCTCGGCTCAGAATTTCGTTTACATTACAACACCAAAATTTAAAATAATCTAGATTACTTATACGCCCGATTGTGTTTCGATTAATCATTACAATAATGAGGAATCCCCTTTTAAAATACCGGCTTTTATAGCTTTCCGAGTGCTCTCTACTTCTATACAACGTACTATGCCACAGACGACCTAGCCGATTTGCCGGACATGGACTCCCGGCACTAAACCCCACGTTACTTGAACGCGCTATGGGGGGTCGGGGGGTCGCTTTCTGTATCAGCGCCTGAGCTGCACATACTATCCACCTTGGAATAGCGGGGCACACAGGTCGCGCACGGTGCGAAGGGGCGGGATTTGGCCATGGGGTGAACTAACGTCACCGCCTCACTTTAGGACGCAATGTCGTGACAGTTTCACCTTGAGGCGGCCTCGAAACGGCGCATCGAAACAGTCACGGAGGCAGCAGCAGAAAAAGCATGCTGATCGACAATTCCGTTGTTCGTTGTCCGTAACTCAACCAGCCACTAGCCATTTCCCCCTCCACAACGGGACGGAGGTCTGGATTTGTTGACCCTGGGTTGCTTGTCGAGTATCACGGTTGAGTTTGTAGGTGCGACTCCTCGCTCGAAACATCTTCACAGTTTACTGCTTCATGCTTCAAAGATTGTTCCGTATTACCTTATCTGTGGATATCCACTAGGAGTCAGTTCTAGCATTTATGTGTTAGTTTGCGCCTACCGGCTGGTTGAATACCTCAGGCTTCAATAACGTGATCTCGAAGTTCTGATCGAACGCTTTCATTCAAAGCTCTCTATCAAGACTAGTGATGGAGACGGGAATCTTATGACCTATGTAGCCAGCAACACCTCTAAATCAGCGCAAAGGCGTAATAAGTCCAGCAGCCTTGGAGTCATGGCGTATTGCAAGAACTCGAAGGAGAAATCCAACGCCAGTCAAGACCGTGCCCTGCCGAGCTGGAAAAGCATAAATGATATAACTCCACCCTATGTGCCTTATAACTCCATTCCGTATGAACCCGCATCCGTTCAACCGAGTACACCAGATCATCAAAGACTGTCATTTTGGCTGTTCACCCCAGCAGTTTGTGGGGGCCAAGTATAGTAATATAAGCCATTCTGGCTTCAGGAGCGTGTCATACAAAGCAAGACAGCGGTCGAGTCGGGACACTTTGTATAGCACGATATAGTCGTGTTCTCGCTAGAGTGGTGCCGCAACAACGAGACTCGAGCGTGACCAAGCCATGACCTATTGCGGTAGCATATTCTTGATTTCGTCATCTGAGAGTCGGATTTCGTGCACAGGCTCTCGTCGATTCTCTAGCGGGACGTAGTCGCAATCAACGTAAGAGGGTAGGAAAATCTCTGGATTCCAAACAAAGCCCTGGCTGGAGGACAGATAGGAAATCTACGGATAGCGCTGTTAGTGCCCTGTGTTTGAACCAGGGTTATGGGATGCAGGTGGGGGTGATGGCTTACCAGTCGGGGCGGGCCATCCGGGTCACCAATGTTGATGACGGTGCACTCATCTTTGCAGAAGGAAGTGCCTGGACAGAAAATTAGTGAGTAACGTGTCGGGCAGATTAAGCTGGATGATGGGACATACTGAGCAGGCTTGGTCGTCGATGATGCAAGTAAGAGCGATGAGCTGACTGTCCCGGCGAGGCAGTGCTCATTCCTGGGTTCTGTGGGGAAGTTGAGTATGATGATGACGAGGAGGAGCTTGAAGCAGCTTTAGAGCTCTCCCCGTAATTGGACTTGGAGCCCCGAGCCGACGGGATAGCAATTGTAGAAGACATGATGGCGGCGGCCAAGCTAAGGCTGTAGACGCAGTGCCCAAGAATCACCAAAGAGTTGAAGAGGTACAGTGAGGCGCCGGCAAGGTGGATGTAGTTGGCGAGGTGCCGATAAGACGAACAGGCGAGTTTCAGTTAGGAATGGAAGATGAGAAGAGGGTAACTAGAAAACCTAAGTGCAGCCACCGACTCCGCGATACTAATGCGTGCGAGTTTGCCTACATTCAATTGACAAGGCGGCAGGAAAGATGAAAGTGAGTAAAACTGATGAAGGAGTCACTTGAGCGGTTGTAGCTGTTGTAGCTGGGAAAGAGTCGAGAGTCGGGAGTCGGGACTGGATGATCTGCACGGCAGCCTGAGAGGGTCCGTCTGGGGGTCCAGGGTACGTACTGTGATGTAGTGCATGTGCCAATCCCAGATTCGGGTTCGGGTTCAGGTTCAGGTTCAGATTCAGGTTTAGGTGTGCATACTGTAAGTTTGAACTTGCTTGGTTGGATGGATGGATGGTATGGATGGTTGGTCTTTAGTTGGGACCTTTTTGGGGTCGAAGCTTCGCTTGTTGGCTGGCTTGTCAGTACGGATCCGTACATTCCTGGTCTTTGGCTTTCAGCAGCTGTCTGGTGACACGAGCGGCTCTTGGTGGGCTACATGTGAGTTCAGGTGAGCAAGCTTTCTCGACTGGCCAGAATGCAGGGCGAAAGCAGATGCAGCTCAAGCTGCAATCATGCAATAGTGGCTGGAAATGGCACAGTGCATGCAGCTAATTGAAACTATGAGGAGACGCCCGTTTCGACGTGCATATCGTGTCCTCGGTGTTGGAACTCTTGGCTGCCTGGATGACTCCAGTCGGGCGATGTCGGAATTGCATTCCAACTGGTCAGCGTTCTGTTCAACTGACGCGGGGGGTTTCTCTAGTCTAGCTTCAATGCTCGCCCTGGCTTGTTGGCGCAGGTGATCCAATAGAATAACATTACACTTGCTTGCTTGGCCTGGATGTATACATGGCTTATTACCCCCTTGATCGGTTGCATCTGTTGCCATGGAATGAATATCTCAGCGCAAATATCGCAGGTTCGCATGCTTATCACCTGGGAATCGCAACGAGAGAGAGAGAGAGAGAGAGAGAAAGAGAGAGATTCAAGGCATTCGATATGCCGCAATTCAGACCATAACCCCACACTTTCTCGGTACTTGCTTCTAATGCTACAGCTAACGTGGATGGCGGTCGTGATCGAACGTGCGTATTAGTCAATATGCAGACGACAAAGCCTCCCGAACTAATCTAATCGGGATAAGAAGTTACGCAGAGAGGAGAGACACTGGTCTAGACAGATTCATATGTGATGCGTTGCTTTCATGTGCTGGACGAGATGGCATTTCACGTGTCCTGGACCACTAGCAATGTCGACAGCTGGCGGTACTCGATTGTGGCCAGCTCCCCATGCGCCAAGACCAAAGGCCAAAGACGGGTCCGAGCTCAAGGCTGAAAGGCTGTCGTAGCTCTCTAACTCAACTCGACTCAACTCAACTCAATCTACGGACCCCGTAGCTAGTTAGTGGGTTGCTGACTTCATCCATTGCATTGTAATCCCATAACCCCAAGAAAACACCACCCACCACCCCTTCCATCTTCATTGCAGACGGCCACATCAAGAGGCGAAACTTTTCGGCGACAGACAACTCCCAGCAGTGCACGGATCTGGCTTCACCAGTCACAACAACAACATAATTCAACATGGGTGACGTCGCAGTTGAGAACCCAGCCAACACGGTGGCGCCTCACAACAAGCCCATCCCCTCCACCATTCCCAATGTCGAGAACATCGAGGGTCTTTCATCACAAGAAGGCGACGAGTATGCCACCTTGAAGAAGCTACAACGGCATCTTGAGTACATCCAGCTCCAGGAGGAGTACATCAAGGACGAGCAGAGAAGCTTGAAGCGCGAGCTTGTCCGGGCACAGGAAGAGATCAAGCGCATCCAGAGTGTGCCTTTGGTCATTGGCCAGTTTATGGAGGCTATCGATCAGAAGTAAGCCCCGGCCCCTTGCCCGTTTCATCTCCGATGCCCATCATTGACCGTCCTACAGCACCGGCATCGTACAGTCCAGTACCGGCTCCAACTACGTCGTGCGCATCCTCTCCACTCTCGACCGCGAGAAGCTCAAGCCCTCCTCGTCTGTTGCCCTTCATCGCCATTCCAATGCCCTCGTCGACATCCTGCCCCCTGAGGCCGATTCCTCCATCGCCATGCTTGGCGCCGATGAGAAGCCCGATGTCACATACGCAGACGTGGGAGGTCTGGATATGCAAAAACAAGAGATCAGGGAGGCCGTAGAGCTGCCCCTCACCCACTTCGACCTCTACAGACAGATTGGTATTGACCCCCCACGCGGCGTGCTGCTTTATGGTCCCCCCGGAACCGGTAAGACCATGTTGGTCAAGGCTGTTGCCAACTCGACGACTGCCAACTTCATCCGCGTCGTTGGTTCCGAATTCGTGCAGAAGTATCTTGGTGAGGGCCCACGTATGGTGCGGGATGTCTTCCGAATGGCCCGCGAGAACTCACCCGCCATCATCTTCATCGACGAGATCGACGCCATCGCCACCAAGCGATTCGACGCCCAGACTGGCGCCGACAGAGAAGTCCAACGTATTCTGCTAGAGCTTCTGAACCAGATGGATGGTTTCGACCAGACCGCCAACGTCAAGGTCATCATGGCCACCAACCGTGCCGACACCCTCGACCCTGCTTTGCTACGACCTGGTCGTCTCGACCGGAAGATCGAGTTTCCCAATCTGAGGGACCGCAGGGAGCGACGTCTTATCTTCTCAACCATTGCCTCAAAGATGAGCTTGGCACCCGAGGTGGACTTGGACAGCTTGATCACGAGAAACGACCCTCTCAGCGGTGCCGTCATCTCTGCTATCATGCAAGAGGCCGGTCTCCGTGCCGTGAGAAAGAACCGGTACAACATCATCCAATCTGATCTGGAAGACGCCTACTCAAGCCAGGTCAAGGGTACGGCCGACGATAATAAGTTCGATTTCTACAAATAAGCCTTGTACCCGCTCTTTGGTAAATTGGTGTTTTTGGAAACCGGCCGAACCAGGAGTTTCTGCGCCTGAAACAGGTGTCATGGGAGATTGGGAGGCCAGCATGGAACCAAGCCAGCACTCTACATCGACGGTTCCGCGTACTCCGCAGCAGGTGTACACTTGTACCATAGGTAGCAATGAATATGGCGTTTGCATTTGCATCCTCATCTATATGTGTATGCCACCGTTTGGCTTCCTTATCTGTCTCTTGAAAATGCTATTCACTCACTGTGCTAATTCAGTAGCTTGGCGATAGTCAGTCGATATCTTCTGAGGCTTGAAACATTGAATTTTACACAAAGCTTGCTGCCAGACCAAGGCGTTAAGCCAGAAACGTACTTTCCTATACTCATGAAGGCCGTACTTTCCTAGTGATCAGCACATGATGATTTGTAGGCTATCCCAAGCCGCCCAAGCTGTGCCTGCTAGCATCAAAAGTTTACGACGTCACCCACAAGGGGCACATCACAACATGACCTGTCCGCCGATTTCGACACGCCCGGCACGTCCGCCCGATGCATAAGGTTAACTGCCTCCTTTTCGAACCCGCCCTCCTGCCAGACTCGAGTCTTCCGCGACGCAGAGGCTTCTCAAACGTGTCGGAAGGCGAATATGGCGTGCTGTGGTGATATGCCATGCACTTCTTTTGGTTCAACCAAGCCCAGCTGCAGCCACCACAACCAAGCAGTGGGTTGGGTTTGTGCACCGGGCGGTACGGTACTAGGGGGGGTCGGTCAAGCACGCCATCTCGGAACGGATCGCACACACATACACACCGACGCATCCATGGCCGTATCACGCAAAGCAGTTGTGTTATGTCTTCATGCCAGTCAATTCATGGTTCAAGAAACTTCATAGTCTCTAACAAGCTCATTTCCCCCTCTCAAGCCCTATGCTTTTCGGTGCATTTCGCAAAAAGAAAAAAGGGGGTCTTTGTCTATCCCGCATTTCCCATGTTCCGTTCCCGTGTATTCCCACCCAAGTCTTTCTCTCCTGGGTCCCCGGGGCTGTTTCTCCTATATACATTTTCCACTGTAAGTGGACAGGAAAGAAGCCATAATGAAAGCTCGTGGGGGTTTCCTCATTATCATTACCGACCAGCAGTTGTCATCTCTTTTCGTCGCGCCGCTGCTGCCGCCAGCTCAAGACAGCCACCTATACATGGTCCAGACGACGTCTTTCCGGCGCGCTTCTCTCTATATCACCGTCTATGTCCCGATTTTAGAAGCAGGCATCGAAAACGCGGCTGTTCCGTGTGTACGATGCCAAGTGCTCGTGGAAGAGTGTTGTACAATGCTGGAAATAGCACCTTGCAGTGCTGCCCCAGCGGGGGTTATAGTATCATGTGTAAGTGGAGGCCGGATTTTCAGCTCTCCTGGTTAGGTGCAAAGACCCTCAAGACTCTCAAGACCCTAGAAGGCCATTCTCGTGCACGCCAGGGTATCTTCTACCTGCTCTCCTCCTCCGTCCACCATCCTAATCAAGCTCATTATTCACCCATCATCTTAGGCAAGCTCAAGAACCAAGGACGACGCCAAGCTCGAGAAGTAGTCGCACGAATCTCGAGTGCAGTTCAATAAAGAAGTCAGGTAGCCCAACAAGCTCAGCCAGACCGCGCGACTTGGGTGCGAAGCCGCCAGGTCCCATAGACCCGCCCATGCCCATGCGATTAGTCAAACCAGTACGCCCACCGCCGGTCAGAAAGCTGCTACCGCTATCTCGACTTCGTTCCCGGTCTTGGTCCGGAAAGCTGCCGCCGCCGAGACCAAAACCAACGCCGCTGTCTCGGGGGCCTCGCTCGTAACCACCACCGTACGAACTCAGATTGCTCGTGATACCGCCTTGCAACTCTAATCTCTCCCGCTCTCTCTCGGCTTCTGCATCCGCGAGATCCTGTACCCAAGCCGCCAAATCTCGGAAGGCTGCTGAGATAAATCCAAACACCTTCATAGCAACTCTCTCACGATGCGTCGTCAGAGCCAAGAAAGCATAGACACGTTTCCGTCCGCGCGCATGCATGTCTGGTATGCGGAAAATATACGCCGTTGTGAAGCCATTAATCGAATCGCCAAAGAATATTGGCCCACCAGACGCGGCAGACTGGGGCGTAGGGGTAGCATTGATATAAGCTGGGTTCACAGAGAGAGGCGGGGAGGTATACGAGGGGCCCAATGGAGGTGGCACGCCTGATATGGGGCTGTTCATTGCGGAATTGGCACCATGATCCGCCCGTCGTGGCAAGGTCTCGAAGGATAGTGTGCGCAAGCAAGAATTCCGGACTAGTGAGTAGGTGTTTGCGACGTGCGACTCGTGGGTGCTGGTATAGTCGAGATAGTGCGTATGGGTATTTGCACTCGGCTTGGAGGAGATACTAGAGTGCGAGGTGGCGGTGGTCGGCCTTCTGCTCGAAGAGCCACGAGCAACACTGGTGGGCGCTACATCCTCGTCATCCGAAGTACATGATGATTGCGGATTCGAGTTAGGAGGACTGGCGTCCCTGCTGCCGCCTCCATACACTCGTGCGTATGGCGCTCTGGTCCTGAGTGTCGGCCCCTGAAGGTCAGACTTGTCGCCGGCACTTGTAAGATTTTCATTGCCCTTCTTGCTATCCTGGCGCTTAGGTAAGGTGAGGGCGCAGTTCTGGCAAGGATTTGCATTCTTAGTTACATAGTCATCGTAGGTTTTGCGGAAGCTCTTTTTGCTTTGATCCTTGAAGCCTTCTGGCGCATCACGGGGGCTTTGTGGTGGGGTTTCCATCGCCGGTGCTGCTGCTGGTTTTTCCAGCTGAGGCTTGGATGCCCTGTTTGTTGCCGCTCGTTGCACTTCTTGTGGTGACCCTGTCGTCCGCGAACTATCGAGTGTCATTTTGCGCATTGCATCTGCTACTGCAGGAGGTACGCCGCTTGAGGTCGCTGTATGCGCCCGACCTGCGTCTATCGTCTCATCGTAACATCGTGAACAAGGTACCGGGAGCCCCTCGGTGACCATCAGAGGAGTGGGCCCATGCAAGTCGCAGTAATGCGCCAGGCACAACTGGATATGCGAAGTTAGCAACGAAGGCCTCAGAGTCGGCTTCTGAGTGATGACCATGGCGACTTTTTCAAATTGAAAGCTTTTTAGAGAAGTGTAGTTTGTTGGGACATGGCTACAGTCGAGCCCACAAGGATAATAACTGTGAGCGGCGCACGTCTAGAGCGCGTAGCATAACGGTAGATACAAGGTTATCGAGAAATCTCGATTTGAATGGGGGTCAATCGTGGTGATGAGATTTCTAATACAGGGAATGTGATGACCGGGGAGGTATTGCACTTAAGAATTTACAAGCGAACACTCGTAAGTTCTGTGTCAAGGAATGGAAGGGGATGTGATATTGGGACAAGAACGACCAGGGGGACGTCACTGGCGCAAGGGATGGAAGTCAGGTAAGCTTGAAGTAACATTGAGGCGACACATGGTAATCTGATAAACCGTAATCACTAGTTGCCAAACAATGTGCCGTTGGGTAGAATGGCGTTGGACGGGCTGTTCGCGCCTCGCTCCGTACCGCGAAGAGGATGCACCAGGTGTAAGAAGCTTGTTCTTTGCCGAATAGCATGCCGAGTTCAGAAATGACAGGAGATGCGCTGGCTTCAGCGCAGGCGTGGGGGAACACAAACAACCTGACAAAGACGAGGCGGTGAGAGGCGTGGGATAAGTTGAGGGATGGTCAAGAAGCAGTTCGAGACAAATCCGAAATGCTTAAATGAAACCGCCGTTACTTACAATGGAAGCCATGACGTCTGCACAGCGTGCAACCCCCGGAACCTCAAGCCCAGGCCCAGTACCTATTTTTGTGTATCTGTGATTACGACTATGGGGGGGAGTGCAAGAGATTATTGTACTGCGCTTGCGCAACAAGGAAGCGCGTGTCGTTTGTTGCGTCGGGTATGCAACTGGAAGCAAGCCACGATTATGGGCACACAAAAGTCGATCAGACCACGGGATAGTAATGCCCTCCTGCGGTTGGCCGAGTCGCAGACCTTTATGCTGGGAAAGCCCGAAAATGATGCCCCTCCTTCGCGTGTGTACTTGAGTATGGCTTCGGAACCTCGGACGTCGTTGAACTTGACAAGCGAAAAACAGAAGGAGTAACAGAAAAGCGCCCAGTGTCGTGTGAAGTAACCAAGCGAATTCTGTTGAGGTGATGCGTTACTTTTCAGATGCTTGGGTGTTGTTGCTTTCCGCCCTAGCTGTAATTAAAAGAAACGGCTTGCCCGCAGCTTGTCAAAACCTGTGTTCCTATTGCTCGCCGTTGACTAGGAAATCCTTGCCAAAAAAAAAAAATACTTCCAAGCAGAAGTGGTCCCGAGTAGCAGGAGTGAATAGTGGTTCGGTCAAGGTTCCGGAACTGCCCCGCGGTAATCTAGGTCAAGGACTAGACGATCAATTGCTCCAGCTTAATTGCATGCAGTTGGGCAATAATGAGCTATCGACTGAAAGAGCCGGGGCCAAGCGCAAAGAACCAAACAACTTCTTCTAGAAGGCCCACTTGTCGTGTGTCGACAGATTCATCGCGATGGGTCCGGGGGGTTCTTTCGGGAAGCTGGTGGTACGTAATAGTAGGAAAAAGCCAGGCGAAATAGCTCAACTTCCCGGCGTTATTAATGTCAGCAGCTTTTTTGTGTATGAGAGATATGCCGAGGATACAAGTCTCTCCTTCTAATAGCCACTACAATAGGCTAGTGTGGTGAGTATCTGATATAGAAGAGGGCTAGATCGCAGGTGACGCTTTATGCTTGTCTGCCAATATCGAAGAGATGCCTTTAAACTTTCACAGCATCGCCAAAAATTTGTGCATCGAAGCTTGATGCTGCATTTGTCGCTCAATAAAGTTTCGACTGAACACGAGCGAAAGCAAGCGCAAGCAAGCGCAAGCTAGAGCCCTGTGTGGAGGGTGTGAAATCGGGAGCCGGCTTTGATGTTTGGGACTAATGTCTAACCGGTTCTCCACATGCATGTGGAAGAAGGGGAAAAAAATTTAGAAGAGCTTGGTAAGGCCAATGCGCGTAAAAGCTTATGAGGTCAGTGAATAATAAGTTTACGAGCCAGGTAGTTTGGAATGGGCTGTATCTCATGGCGATATATTAGTTTTCTCGACAGACGCACCATGGCCGAATTTGAGTATGACATGTGCCGTCTCTCTTCTAGAAGCACCAAAGTTGCGTACCCTTACTAGTAACCGACGTCGCAGGATCCGGGGGGGGTCATCCGTGTCAGGGAGAAATGGTAACAAGAGAGCCGGGACTCTTACAACCCTGGCAATTTCGGCGGCTACTTGGGATCTACGAACCGACACACACTTGGCTAACTAGAGCAGTCGTGCCAATGATAAATTGTGTCTGAGATGAACTCTTTGGTTGGGTCTACGCGGTACTATTTACCGCAAGCCAATGGCGATAGGGCCTTGGCAATGGTCAACTCTACGTAGACAAGTCTTCGGAGTTCTAAGATTACATCATGGGCAAGTGATAAGATCTAACTACGCCGTCAAACTTGTAGCGATTTGTCCAACTTACCACAAGCGATGAGCACAATTCGAGATTAACAAATTGATGGTGTAGCAACAGGTCAAAACCCACTCCGGATCTGCACTGCTTTCGGGTCCATCTCCATGATTGATACAGATTTGCAGGACTGCATATATTCCTTGTCGACCACGACCCTCTCCACATCCTCCATGGAATTCTATTTTTCCACGGCCAGCATTCCTCGTTACAACAAAAATCTCCGAGGCGTAAGCTTCACTGAAGTCATATGATAGCATAATAAGCATGGGGCATGCAATCTCATTGTCAGCAAATCCCCCCCCCCCCCCCCCCCCCTTCTTAACCGCAGGCCGCGGCGAGGTCCCGGCATTAGTTCTCACCACTGCAGTCTCGCCCTAGGTTGATATTTCCAGCTTTCAACCATAAGCCATGCAGCATGGTCACAGTATCCCATACACCGGTTAACAAATTCAGCAATTTCAGGGGCAATTTGCGAGCTCTGAACCGAGCTGCCAAGACATTCTTAGGATACCGGTCATCCGTGAGACATAACAAGCGATGGTTTCTGTTCCTGAGATTCTTTCTCGGCGATAACTAGCAACCGTTGGAATAACATCGAGCGACACTCGCAATCAACGCACGAAAGATCAGCTGGGAGGGAAAACTGCTGTAGTCGACACATGGTTTGAACGATTGCTTCCACGAGTCACGTACAGTTTTCGTCCGATCCTCGCATGTTCGCGAGCTGTGGACATGTATACATGCAAGTACACAGGCAGGAGACATTATTAGACTTCATCTGCAACGCGCATTACCGAAGCTTGACCTTTCGCACAGACATAGTTCAGGCCATTTTAGGCTTTATGAAACCGGGACGTTTGCATTGCTGCTAGTCCATCGGAAATAAGGGCTCGTGCCGCTACAGACATTGGCTGGTCTTGACCGTATCCATTGATAACGGTGCATCTAACAGCGAGCAGTTAGGCTGTTATCGGTTTTTTATCGTCGTATGTATGTAATAAGCGACAATGGTACAGGCGAAAGATGATCAATCACTTTCCATCAAGCAGTCTAAGGCAGGTTGGTTTTGCGGAGCCCAAGTGGGTTTCCATTTAGTCTAGTCTAGCTGCCCGCCTGGCTTGCCTGGGCACTCTCGAGGCACTATGGAATACTGTGGGCCTGCTGTCTCGCAACTCGCGTGGCTGCCAGGGATACAATATTTGACGCTTGTCCAACCCCTGGCGGCCAGACAACCGATGCAGTACAATTGTCCGTTTCTCCAATCCTTTTCACGTGTAGAAAATTCCAGCATGCGGAGTAGTCCGACATCCCTCGAGGTCGATCGGCAATTTCGCAAGGAATGGGTCAAGCGATTGCCGAAGGACCGGATGCGCCAAATGCGCTTGTATTGAAATACTGTGTACTTTCAGATTGATCATCGATGACTTTGCTGGCAGCTATTCTTGAGCTTCGCCTTCGGCACGAGTATCATCTGGGGTACATCAGCATCGCGCGGAGTCAAATTGGAAGCTCTCGGGGCGCATAAATATCAAAGGCACGTGCTGAAGTAGGAAAGATGTAACCAAGCGCCCGAAATGGGAGGACAACGACATTTCTTTGCAACCTAAAAATTACCCAGTTCTGCGCATTGCATTCACTTCAAAACCCAAAACGGATGTTGTCATCTAGACCTAAAGCATGAAGGTTTTTTTTTTTCAGCCGCTTTGCTTCACTGCAGGAATTTTATGCTCATTGTTCCAGGAGAACACCTGCTCTGAAGCACCCGGCCATGCTCGCCCATCCCCAGATTCAGCTTATGTATGCCTTCCGAGCGCGTTTAGGCGGAGGAAGCATCGAGAAGTTTGTCTGACCAATTGACCACCATACTGGCACATACGAACCAAATATCGACCAAAGTACGGAACATGTTGCGCCTAGCGCTCACAATCCTCGAGGCCGGTCGCTGAACTCAGCCGGGACGGCCCAGTATCCCGCTTCCCCACCCACAAATACTCCAAACTGCCCTAAAAGCTGACTATCGAACCATTTCTGAACCTGACATCAGACATGCAGCCATATTGGATACAGCCTTTTGATCCTTACAACAAGGTCTCCGGACTCTGATATACCCTCCCTCTGATTCATTCCGTTGCACAGGGAGCACGAACCTTAAGATGCTACTTCGTGCAAAGCTGTCGGGCGTTTTAGTGGACATCTTGACATCCGACAGTAATACCTCATCTCTTATAGAAGCGCTTTGAGCCATGAAAATCCTTCTGATAATGTCGTACTGATCACTTCGCGACGTGCCTCACCGTTCTGCTATACGTTGAGTGCTATTGCTTTTTCTTCACAATAATAATAGAATGCTCAGCCAGAAAGTCCTTATCTAATCATGAATTATGTAAATCGAACTATTTCATCGAGCAAAACTAAAGTTGATCCCAAAATGAAGCCACTATGTGAGACAACTAGCGCGGATGCCGAGTCGGCATATTGAACAAAGTTTTACGATCACTAGACTAATGCTACGTAGCTATAATCGAGGGTATCTTGCGCCTCGAGGCATTGTATCAAATACTATTTTTGTCCTTCCATAACGATGACGGTCGACAATTTCGTGTACAATACGTGATTAGGTATAACCTGTTCATACAGACGGCACCTCTACAATCAGAGGTGGAAGGCTTTTGCCTGTGCTCGACTTCATGCCAACTGATTGCAGAGCCCGTATTCCGAAAAAAACACCAGGCTACCATATACACATTAGAGTAAGCGGCCGTGCAACATTGGAAGTATTTATTACACTCTGATGACCTATTTCACATTAACAATAACTTACGGACATACATGAGCATACCAAAGATCTGCACAGGTAAACCTGATAAAGCCTACATCATATCACCAGCTCCTATCCCAGCCTGGCCGCTAAGTTACCTCTAGACTACGAGAAAGGCGTCTTTGGCCTCTCCAGCTTGACCCCATCAAGCTCGATATCTACCTTCTCGTTATAGAAACACAAATGCCCCGCCACCAGCGCGCTCTCATGCGTCGGGTTCCGGTAGTACCACACGACGTCCCTGCTAACCTTGTCCTTCTTCTCTCCTAGCACCACATCGTAATAATTCGCCACCCCTTTGTATGGGCACTGTGTCTCCGTCCCGCTGTCCCTCAAGACCCTCCTATTCACCGCCGTCGGCGGCAGGTAATACCTGACCGGCAGCCCGGTCTCATACAGGTGTAGCGAGCCCGCCGCCTCGGCGACCTTGACCCCGTCGACGAAGACCCTGACGGGCCGCGCGGACGGCAGGATCTCGACGCGCTTGAACGGGTCTTTGGGGTGCACGTAGATCCTCTCGTCCTCCTCGAACCATGCGTCCACGGCGCCGAACTCGACCCGCACGTAGCCCGCGAGCTCGTGGCCCTTCCTCTCCCCCTTCTCGTCCCCCTGGGTCTCAGCGTCGTGCTGGTGCTGCTTCTTGGACTGGTGGTCGCTGGTGCCGAAGCCCAGCAGCCGGTCCGTAGACTTGCCCTGCACGTGCAGGCCCATGAGCTTCAGGGCGCCCTCGTCCCTGTCGTCGTGCAGGACGCCCCGGGCGAAGGACGAGAGGGGCACGTAGTAGAAGGGGTAGTAGGGGTGCTCCCACACGTAGAGGGCTGAGGTGGTGTCGGCCACGTAGACGCCGTTGAAAAGGATGCGGATGCGCTTGGGCGTCGGCAGGGTTTTGTGGGGGCCTTCCCTGAGGAGCCTCTGGCCCAGTTGGAGGAGGTCCGGTTTGGAGTGAGGGCTTGCCATGGTTTGGGAGTGCTATGTTTGTTTGTTTGTTTGTTTGTTTGTTTGTTTGTTAACAGTTGTGTTGCTAATACAATACAAGCGGCGTGAAAGTGTATAGTATAGCGTGCTGGCGTCTGGAGATCTACACGATGTAACGGAGCGACAAAACAGAACCTTGTTCACGTCGCAGAGTCGTTTGAGTGATTATGGAGTTCGATCAATAGCATCCCGCTGTACCGCAAAAGATAGCTGTCCCTTTAAAGCTGGGGAGGTGATGGCGTCACGGAGCATTGTGTGGGGTAATTAGGACATGCAGAGACAAGCTAGGATCGAGTACCGAACCACTGGGACCATCGTGGGGTAGCTTCGATGCAGCCCTATCATAGTATCGTGACAATGCAGTGCTGGCGTGGCACGACGGGGTTTGTGGTGTGTAATCTCGTTTAAGACGCATGTGCTACTAAGCGAATGGCCTCATGTATGGTTTGGTTGTCATGCGCAGGAAGTATGATTGTCTTGTTTCACACGCCTTGAGTCAATCATGCATAGGTCAGGTCCCTGTAAATGTTCGTCCTCTGATGATTAGAATTCACGAGGTATGAACGTGTAAGTGCTTTTCCCGTAGGCTAGGATGATAGTTCGTCACAAGTTCAAGTTGACGTGAACAGCAGACACTACTACTCAAACTTACAGGCAAGAACGAAAGGACCATATATGGCTTGTATTCGCAGCACAATTTGCCTCCGTCTAAACTCTATCAAACGTATTGGGTATCTCAAATGATCCGGCGTGCCTGCAATACAGTACAGTGAAAGTTTGCACCACCTTTACCATGCTACCATGCCGCCACAATGCTGAAAAGGCAAGAAAAATGACAACCTTCATGTGCAATATCCTTGACCGTTACCATGCTTGTGCAATACCCTGTTGTTTTTCCTTTCCTAAATGCTCCCCGTTGCATGCTATTATTGTTTGATTCCGAACGCCCCAAGCATGCATACTCAAACCAAGACATGATCGCTGTGTACCATTTCGCAGCATTGTCGAAAGTATAGGCCTTACTCAGTGTTAGGCAGTATACGCTCTCTGTGATACTTGGGGCGGCGGCGGCGAATCGGTGTCTGGATGTTGACACTCTGGTCGAGGAGGCGCGCCAATCTGAAGGGTGTGGAAGGACTGTGTCCTTTTCGAGGAGCACACCCCTAGTCGTCCTCCACGAATGGATCAGCTCCAATTTCCAGTCGTTTCGCAGCCGGCTCACTTTGGTCCTCAAGTATGCCGTATTTCTCCATCCATTGCTTCCGTAGCACTTGGTAGATGAACAAGTACTGCAGCTCTGCCTGTACCATCATCTTTCGCTGTTCTCGGAGGGTGTTGACTGTTTCGAAGACGAGGTCACCCTGGACCTCATCGTACATCTCGAGGTCTCCCGAGTCAATCTCGCGCATGAGGTGCTCCAGGGCAATGAAGGTGCCGCTGCGTCCTACACCGGCAGAACAGTGAACAATCCGAGGATTGTCTTCGCTGGCATTCTTGTCGCGAGAGATGCTCATGAGCTCGAAGAAGGAGTTTATGTCCTCGAGGGCGGGAACACCAAAGTCGGGCCACCTCTTGTATAGCAAATGCCACACTTCCATATGGTCCTCGCGGCCGTCGACCTGGACCTGCAACTTGCGCATCTCGATGGCGCCGTCTGCCTTTTCTTCTATACCTACACATCTTACTTGCGCCCGCCACCCATCTTGAAACTCATCGTGCTCGCCAATGACAATGGTACCGTCTATGGCACGCGGATAGTAGGGGAAGCACTTCTCTGCGTTGTTCTCATGCGTCTCAGTCAACATGACCATAACAGCCGGGCTTGTCAACTGTTCTGACACCATGCGCCATACATGCTCCGATGTTCTCTCAGTTGGACCTTGCATGGCGATGTACTTGTGCGGCGGTCTTCTCTCTGGCGCCAGAGGAGAGTGCAGTACGATAGGCGAGGCATTGATGTAATCAGCAGCGCCTTCGGGAACTTGCAGCCTGACTCGGTTGTTGTTCCAGGGCTGGATGTTGCCATATCGATCCAGGGATCGGAAAGCCAGGTCGACTCGCGCAAACTTGAAAGTTGGTGACGCATTCGTCATGCCTTGAAACACACGATTCCGCTCATTCCAGGTGATTTCGTTGTACTTGGCAATGATGTCTGCGATACAAAGTGGTAAGTCCAGAAGTCCATATGTCATGTAAGACGGTCGAAGAGAGACATCATGCACATACCCTGCTCGGAGAGGTTCAAGAAGGCGGGAATCTTAGGCGGCTGCCGCTCCTTGGCGCCTTTCTTGCTCCCGTTCCCGTTCTTCTGTTGCTGCCCGCCCTTGGCGCTGCTTGGAGAGATGGAAGCAGTATCCTTATTGGGTGGCATCGTCTCGTGGCCTACAAGACCATCTTGCTTGACGATAGCGGGCGAAGTGGGTTGAGGCAATGCAGCGGGTGCAGGAGATCGTGCGCGCTTGTTCGAGGACCGGTGGAAATGCAGCTTCCCAAAGGTCGAAGGGGACTTGATTGGACGGAAGATGCCGTGGCTAGACTTGGGCGGCGTGGTAGACGTCGTTATGGTGAGGAGAGGAGGTGCGGTGGTGTGAGTATCTGGTTTTATATTCGTATCTGCATTCGTATTCGGTGAGGGCGAGTGATGGTTGCCGTCATCATTCGTGGCAGTAACAGTAGCATTAGCATTAGCAGTAGCAGTAGCTGCACTGACTGGCGACTGCCCGGGCGAAGAAGTAGCAGAGGTAGTATTGCTACCAGCAGCATTGGCCTTGCGGCCGGTGCGCCGGAAGCGGGCTGAGAAACTTCTGTGGTCCATTATCGTCGGGCGTCTCACCAGTTGGTGTCCTGGCAGGCAGAACTGGGAAAGACGCCGGGGTGGTGGGAAGGCCACTATCGAGGATGGATCAAGTATTACTTGGTGGTGTGGTGGAGGAATGACGCAGCTCGGCGACCCGGAGTTTTGGTTCTTGGTTAAGGCCGTGAGCTGAAATCGAAAATCGAAAATCGAAAATCGAAAATCGAAAATGGAAATGGAAATGGAAGTCGAACTCGAACTCGAACTCGAACTCGAACTCGCCCGGGTTTTGGGGGCTGACTATAGTGCCTAAGCTGTGCTACTATTTCAGGACCAAAATTTCCACATCGGTGGCAAGAAGGTCCCAAGAAGGTCCCAAGTCGTCGGAGGTGGCAGGCACAATGGATGCCCCGACCTGCTGGACTCCTCTTGCCTCACCTCGAGAAGATCGAGTGACGAACCGCCAGACCACGCACACCTACGCACAGGTTTGTTATTGATGATTCGTCAGGTGGTGAGGCGTGTGTCGCATGGATGTGTTCGAACTTCGGGCTCGAGAGGATCGGCCGGAAGGATCAATGTGTCGCGTAGTGTCTTAATATAGAGCGAGGCCCCCTGAGTCAAAAGCCTGCCGCGACCAATACAAAGTTCCCAAAGTCAAACCATAACCCAAAACGACCCGATGGCGCATTCCCACCGCGGAGTTTGGGGACTTTGGGAAATTTACCAACAAGAATTCTACAGATTTGGGGGCAGCAAAAAGGAGGGACTCCGTCCCAGGGTCTTCGTAGGAAACCGATCCTTCAAGGTGGGAGTCACGAATCACATTGTCAGCAGCATCTCAAGCTGCAGGCTGATTGATGATCTCGATTCTCCACCCCTGTTACGCGACCTATTAAACCTCGTCCGAAATAGAGGGGCTCAATGGATCCCAATCAGGCCTGCTGCTCGTGTGCTGCAGATTGCCATTTTGGAACCATATGCGCAGAGGCGTTCGCCGGCTAGGACCTGCCTGTGAGTTCGGGCAAACAGAAACAGTGCCCAATGTTCATGCATTCCTAAGGCACCATGCCGATCATCCAGCCTGTCGGGGTGCTTAGCAGTCCAAATGCATGCAGTTTAATGCGTGCCTGCGTGCCACTGTGGGCGACGCTTCGGCACTCGTACCTAATCACTAGCTCCCGAGCAAGCAGTGGACACAAGAACATGTACATGCATGTAGGCACACCATCGACCTCGCAGCTACTGTAAGTTACATAGTAATCGACTGACTTATAGTGCATATTACCCACTTATCACAACCCGGAATGAGCAAGAACTATAGACCGCCGAAATCTGCCAAAGTAAGGTTAATTGATCTAAGGTTAGAAACGTCGACATAGGCCTCACTGGTGTAATACAGAACGACGCAAGGAAATTGTGGTCATGCCAATAACAGTAAGCCCTGAGGTGACTGTGCCGATTCTTTGCCGAGGTCCTGCGTGAACAAAAGCCGCTATAATAGTATTGGCAATTTTGGGCACGGCATGGGTAGGGCAACCTCGAGCTCAGACTTCCATGCTTAGTTCCGCACTCAATGGAATTGTGGCCGCGTTGCGCTGTTTGTTTACAACAATAACCTTAAGTAAAGGATTGCGAAACCGTATAATTTGATACTAAGGACTTGTATGATTCCCGCCGTATGAATGTTCGTCCGGCTGAGTTGATACATCTAGACAGTCTAAGGATGCAATCATGTTGTAGATCAAATTTGCTTGTGAAATCTAATGACTTGAACCCTGGAGTATGTTTCCGTGCCCCATAGGAATGACGTTCATCTCTTCTTCGTTGTTTTCAACCTGATATACAAGATAACGATCATCTTTCTATGAGAGAATACAGAGTAAAATCTCTCCAAATACATGGAAAAGCGGTCGCTGGCGCCACCGGTCTCTGGCCCAATTTAGTCGGCCAGCAAACTTGACGATGAGCACCACGTCCACAGATGAGAGAGAGCCAGCATCCCAAGTTTTCTGGATTCTATCGATTATAGCTATGGAAATTCATTAATTAAACCTGATGAGGAATGAATATACAGCGTAGTCCTATAGTAATGATGACTGATTAAGAAATTGGATATTATGCGTATGAAGATCTTGACATGGTATTTCAGGGTAAGACGAGCAGAAATACAACAAAATCTTGTACGTGATATACAATGCTCAAGTAGGCTCTTCATGTAATTAAAATTTCTAAAACATCAACACTTTGAAGGGACGACCTATCCAGATCAACCCACTTAGGTTACAAATCAAATATATACGTACGAAACATCTGCCGTATGGCCTTTCCATCTCTATACTTTGGAGGTTCCAATAACTGTAGTGTTTGCGCGGCCTTTAAAGGACTCTTGTTTTCTACCCCAAGTATCGCTTTGAGAGGATCAAATGTTTGAAAGTTGAGATGTTTGATTTGAGAAATACACATGTCTATAACCTCGAAATGCCCAATTTTTATTTATTTATCTCCTCGAACTTGCTACCATGCCGTTCCCCGAATATTTTCCCCCTCCCTCCCTTATCGCCCAGCTATATAACGAACTCGTCACTTCGTCTTTGAACATGTCTACTTGATACATAACATGCACATGTGAGATTCCTATTTCATTTTTCTTCTGGCTTAAGCGTTGAGGCCAGGCCATTAAATTCCAGAAGCATAGGTGATAAGAGAACCGGACCAGAGGCACACGCCCTTATACACCTTACACCTTGACGCAGTCGTACTGCGAACTGAGAACATGCAAATGTCGAAATATATTTGGTTCAGTATCACCTGTCAGCAACATGTGGGCGCACACCGTTTGGAACTGGACAACCGTGGTCAGCAAGAACGGCCAATCCTCTCACACCGCAGAAACCTGATACTCTTGTAGCGCGCTATTGGGGACGCACCGTTGGTAAATCTCCTTAGTATGAGATTAAATCCTGAACTCTATTCGTGAATGCGCCGCTTCTATGCGAACAGTCAGTGGACTCACTGGTTGAAGACCGGCAATCGATAATCATTGAATTCGACGACAAACACACTATTGATGTTGTTGACCCCGTGGGCGATGACTGTATAAAGTGTAAGCTCAATATCAATTTTGGCTATAAAGTTCAGCTTCTTACATGTATTCCACCGACGAATTCACGCTCGCGGAACCATGCTTCAAAACACACTTAAATATTTTCCGAGGGTACCTATGGTTGACCGCGAAGGGCTTTATACCGTTCGATCTGCCCGGCCAATGGTACCCGTAATAACAATACGTTCAGCGTATTTCGCATTGGCAGTGATCTACCAGAAATATTAAACGTACGGCCTCCGTTTGCAAAGAAGAAAAAAAAGTAAATGTCGAAAAAAGCATGGACCATGAATTTAGGGTCGACTTTACTAAAGTAACATAATTTTCTTCGGTGAACTTTTGACGGACACATGTTACTTGTGTCGCATGGGAGCTTTTCATGAGTTTATATTCCAGGTGTGAAAGCTGCATCATAGCTGCGACAGTCATGAATAAAGCATGAGTCATAAAGAACTTGATCCTCAAGGTAAGATTGTTGCGTAAGCGAATCTAAAGGGCATTTTTCGATGATTACCTTGAGTATGATAAGAATGAGCAACATCAGAGAAGTAGCGGCGAGTCTCCTGATAGAAATTCTAAATCGTCTATCTACTAAGGAAAAAAAGAACAATAAGTGATGTTAAGGTCTATACATACGGATGTACACGTAGCATTGTGTGGACAAAATCCTTGCGACCAGACCACTAATGAGGAATGCACCTTGGTCGCCCTGCCCCGGCCAGACCAGTGGACATGAGCAAGAATGAGACGAAAGTGCGAATGTCTTATACTTGGGTCTAACGTGTAAATTGGGTTGGATCCAGCTTTCGGTCAGGCAGGGGAATCGCGTGGAACTTAGGGTTAACAAACCACAAAGAGAAGACCATAATGGATTATTCATGGCTATGTTTATCTCCCTCTATTCCAGTATTATACTTTATGCCGTCAGCTCTCAAAAATTGTACGTCTCTTCTTGTCTCAATATTAGCTATTGCCTTGTCCCGCATGTGGTATTGTCTTGCCAGTGAATATGCGCTGTCATACAACAATAAGGTACTTGACAGTACCCAGGCTAACCTAGTAATCATTTAACTGTTAGGCCCGATTTCTGGAAGCCACAATCCAATGAAAATTCCGCTTTACTGTACATATATTGTTTTGTTGGTTGATATTCCTCTTTCCACATGAATTGTTGAAAAGAAAAAGGCTTGAAAACATGAACTCTTCTTGTAGCAGCTGCAATTTTACTGGTCCTGTGGTTCCCAATCTGCAACCGAACTTACAAGGAAGTCGCAGTCCTCGCAAGACTGGCCAAGCACTTGGCATGTATCCCTGTCAGCTTCGCCGCAAATCTTTGGGCGCCGCTGCGATCTCACTTCGAAATGTAACTTGATTGCGCAGTTTCTCATCAAATTGTACCTTTTCGCGTTGCAATCCATTGAGAGCTCGACGTTACGGTGGACTGGCACCACGCGCCACCGCATTTGGACTATTGAACACATCGGCACAATGCACTTGAAGCCATTTCACGTTTCGCGCCTCGTACTTGGCATATTAGCCGTCTCCATCAACCTCGTTGGAGCCCAAAATGGCACCAACCAAGGGGCTAACGTTGCGGAGGCAGATTTGCTGTGGCCACGGGAGGGTGAGACCTTCGCACTTAACGGCAAGGGAATGGCCATGGTAGTTGCGATTCAAAACTCCGCCGAAGCCCAGAAATACGGCTGGAGAGTGTCTTGGCTAATGTGTCAAAACCGTACAGACATGTTTCGGGAGTGCGCCTTCACGGGCGACTTCAGCGATTCACATACGGCTTTGAGGAATGACTCGGTAGTCGACGAGAGAAGTGGCAACGACCACGGCAACGATGTCTACATCGAGATCAGCCATTCCTACTGGTATTCTGGTTCTGGGAGCGCAGACTTCGATTATCACTTTGGCGGAGTGTACACCTTTGAGTGGCGCTTCTCGATAGGGCCATGGTGTGAGTTTACCAACACGAGCACATCGTATAGCATATCTCAACTCATCAGTCGTGGTGTGTTCAATGTCACGCTGGCCCCATCCGCGCCTTACCCAACGCCAACACCGACGACGTGTGGCAGCTTCTTGGGAGCTGTAAGCTATGCAGGGGCGGCGGAATATGTGTTTGGCCATAGCGTTGCCAACTCACCTGGATGCGTTCAGACGCAGCCCGTGACTATCGCTCCAACACCATGTCGTGCGACGCTCGGCGCTGGACAATTAGCCACAGCGGCCGCTCTTATGGGCTGGGATCAATCAAATCCAAACGCTACATCAGCCATCTCAGTCCCGACGGAAACCGGGAAGAGCCTCTCCAGCACAACAGTAGCTAATGGGTTGCGTGTTTTTGTTGCTTTATTATCCGCTATCATGCTGCGAGATTACTTGTGGTAACGATGCCATTGATTAGCAAACAGTTCATTACGTCTTCAAAAAAAAAAAAAAAGAAGATCCTGTTCTTTGACAAGGCTTACACCAGCTGGTCCTAGTTTATTTAGATGGAAGGTTGGCTACACCACTATTTTGGATGATGTAGAAAACTACCTCAATTCGGCACAAATATCCATGAATTAGAGTGGCTATGACTAAGATATATGAACAGAAACACTGCTCTTTGTTCTGTAGGTCCTTACGTGATCCTGTACAGATTCTTGTCTGTTGTTTATCGACAAAATAATGTCAAATGTACCCGCAAGCCCGAAGAAGTAAAATAATTCTTGTTTGTATAAAGGCCGTACTAGTAGCCGTAGGGTGGCTCATGTATACTTATGTACATAATGGCCCCTACCTCCGTTGATATATTGAAAGTCAATCAAGAACTACTGGAAAATCATCTGAGTACCGAACGAACCTGCCTCATCTTGGGCTACCTGCTGCTTATTAATCGACACTCAGATGAACCACGCTTCTCGAAAATCACCATGCGCATAAGGTATATATTCAAATATGTAGGTAATCAAAACTTATTAATTTTCATTTGTGAAGATCATGCTAACGTGTTACTTTCATTTAGGGACATGGCTGTAACATGTGTGAATTCAAGAAGGCATATCCAGACGACTGCCACGATTTTCTGGCCAAGATTCATTCGAATAGTTATCTTTTTCCACAGTATTCACCTTCCAGCTAGTTATTATAGTTGAGTAGGAAGTCGCTCCAATAAAGGCACATTCGTGCTTATGTGTGGCCCGGTAAACTAATTGTGATTGGAGATGATAATAACCTAGTAGGTTGATAAATAAAATTGTAACCATCTAATATTACTTTGAAGTAATGTGACCATGCTCACTAGCCTTGTCTTTCAGTGCCTTACAAGCCTTTTCCCAAGCAGCATTCTCGGGGTATAACGCAGACAAGAGATACGCCCAAGTCATTCGCTGGGTGACCGCCAATCGCTCTGCATTCTCATCATCCGTCTCTTTCGCATCCCAACCAGCGACGCCCCCAAACCCATGACCGCCACCGTGCAACGTCAGCAAATAATCCGCACCGGGGCCGTGATGGAACGGGTCAGCATGCCATTCGGGTCCACGGTCTGTGAAATTCTTAGAGTGATCAGCATCTCCAATAACGACAAGCGTTTTTGTGTTAAGATGTGTCCAGCCCGTGTTCATCACAGTCGAGTAATTCTCTCTCGCAAACTCATTGAGACTGTCTCCGCCGTTGCCCGGTGCACCTAGAAGCACACCCGTCTTGATGCGCGAATCGCTCAGGTCTACATTCAAGATGTTGGCCTTGGGGTCGTTGAATGTGGCGCCGAGGAGAAGCCCTGCAGTGGCGCCGCCCAAGGAATGTCCGACGACGGCGACCTTGTCACGGTCGATCCGTCCTGCTAAGAACGATGCTTGCGCTTCGATCTCGTCGAGATTATCCAAGATGAGCGACATCTCTTTCGGGCGAGACTCAAAAAACAGCGGACCTCCTGGGCCATCAGATTTGAGGCCCGCAACCTTCGAGTTTGCGTGGGTGGGTTGGATGACAACAAAGCCGTGCTCCGCGTAGAAATTGGCTAGAGGTGCGTAGCCATCTTTCGAGGGAATATAGAGCGATGGTCCATGACCATGTGATAGCAAAACAATGGGTAAGTCTTTGCCAGTTGTTGGCGCAGTTATCCGTACCTCCAGAGGAGCACCACGTTCCGGTGCAGGTATTGTAACTCGATTGATAGAAAGTGTTATATTCGAGTCGCCCACGGGGATCTGTGATGCATCCTTGATAAGATTATTCATTGTTGTTTAATTTGTTGCTGCTTCAACTGAAATGGTGTTTGTTATTGCGAGGTTGGGATTTGAGTTGATGATAGAACGAATTATTGTTTCCTGACTGGTAAGCAGTAGATGTACTGACTGTCTCGAGGTTTACTCTTGTATTTATATTCACTTATCTTGTGTTTGTATTAGACACAGTCCATGGTGGACTTAGTATGATCGAAATGTGCGACGGACTTAAGCAGCTGTGTTCCGCAACATTGATCTAAGGTTAGTGGTCTTATCCAATCAGCGACAGGGCTGTACTCCACCACAATGATACGCCCACCATAGCTTTAGGAGGCTACGGATCCGTATAATGCAGCTAACAATCTAGGCCTATCGCACGGCACCTGCTAGGCTTGATTTGGAAAATGCTTTATTCGTAACGCGTTCCTGCCAAACCCATAGATTCAATCTTAACCCCGATTTATAACAACTATGCACCATGTGAGCCCGGAACTAAAGTGACAGCAATTCGTTCGGGCAATGTAGAATTCGATATGAAGATGAAAATAGAACGAGGATCCATATTTGGAGTAAACTATAATCATCTAACAACAACCAAATCAGCAATACACCCGTCAGTACCTCAAGGAGCCTGCCATCCACTCGAAGCATACCTTTTTAGAAACTCAAGCCTAAGTGCGAGAGCGGCAACTCGCCAGACGCGACAAACAGCATGTGCGGTGCGGGCAACTGATCTGGGCAATGAAATCTCAGAAAATTGCCTCTCACGCCCAGTAGACTGGTGTATTGCAACGCTGACCCACACACTAACCGTGGATGCCTCACCATGGGCTTTGATACCACTCGCGCCGACAAGCAAGCGAGGTTGTATATCGAGGCAAGGGTTGCGTGCAAGGCGGAGGCGTTCGGACTCCGTGACGTTGTAGCCGCTATTGGTGTAGAAATAAAGCCACAGACGTACGAGTCTGGGTGCTGCCAACGTTCACAAGCTGAGTGTTCCAGCTTGGTACTGATGACCAGGCAGTTGGGATTATGATTGTGGCCACGATGTTCGAAGCTGCAACCGCGCAAGTCTGCCCAAGTGGCTGTGCGCTACGGGTGTCGTTTGGCATTATCGCCGGTGTACGCATGCAAGCTCTTGTCGTAAGTCTTCCTGTGAAGGGGGCGACCCGAGTTAGCTCTCAGCACCTTGTCATGCCAATACCGAGTTCGGCTCATACTCGAGCTAGGTCTGAAGAAAGATGACCATGCTATTGAGCAGAAGGCTACCCCAGCAAGAGAAGCGTATAGTCGATTTGCAAAGGTAGTCTGAATTGTAATCAAACATTTGTATCTGGCCGATTGCGGGGATCAAGTCATTGGTGTACCACGAGACATTACCAAGATGGGATGCGAACAGTTTTAAACCACTGCTTGCGCATATATTTCGTGCTACTGTAAGCCTCATCTTCCGTCCTGCCCTGGGAGCTGCTTCTGTCAAAGGTGAATCAACCATGTCCGGCAGGCGGCTCTCGTCCAACGCAAATTATACCCTTCGACACCACCAGAAAGCGATCTTCCGCGCAGCACCTTGATTATACCGCCATATATTACACTCCACGATATCAATTGAAACCACGAATGAGTCATTGATAACCACATGGGAGCGCAACGCTCCACCAATTCGTCTCAAGCCAGAGGTAATTCTTATACTAGAGCCATCGCTGAAGTTGATAGGGCAGGGGGTTGTCAACCAATCAGTCAAGAAAGAGGCAATGGCAAAGAGTGATAAAACTAATAGGAAGTTAAACATTGATATTAAGAATCCAGGGTTTGGCACACGTAGCGGATGGTTTCACGATTCCTAAAAGACCAGTGGAAGAACAAGGCACAACCAACAGGACTCAGGCTATTGCAGGGAGAATGAAGAGATAACTAGACTATTGGTGAGAGCGAAAGGAACCATTTCTGTCGGAATCCTGTCCCGAGTTTTGTATTATAGGGTATCTTATTTCGAAGCATGTTAGGTGCTTGCTCGTCCGGCGGGACTGATATGTCCCGATCGATGAACCGCTTCAGTGACTTCGCTTTACTATCACCCTTGAGTGGCATAGATCCCTGCTAGCCTACTTGGATTATATATAGTTCTATCTTCTGTTCGTTTCTCGTGATGTTCGACTACTACTCAATGGTGTTGGATGTCAATTTGTCGGCTCACAACAATACCGCCCGGCACGTAAGGGTGAGCCGCCCCTCGAGAAGTGCCCCGGCCAGGCTCCATGATGACTTTTTGACTATCGCCATCGCTCGATACACTACTCCGGTCACCACCTTGTATTTGAGTGGAATTCATGTTCTTCTCTTTCGTAGAGTGCAGTGTTCCGAGTTCATGGCCCGCATCGAATGATCTGTACGGATGCGTAACCTTGCTGGGTAAACCGTTTGGGGTCATGCCACTGGGTGCAGTACCTCCGCTGGAGCCGCCGAGTCCGAGAATGCGACGGAATAATGGTCGTAGTGTCGACTAGCAGAGGTTAGTTATAAGAATTTGAAGAGCACGAATGTGGGACGTACCAGATTGCCAACAAACATGCCGATACCATTTTCACAGTAACCCCAAATCACAATGTTGGAAAGACCATAGAGGTACTCAGTTGACGACGTCAAGTTGACTGTGTACTTCAGACGAATGCAGGCGCTGACCGATGCACTGAATATGGTTAGCATTCCGAGGCACGTATAAACGTCATTACGTAGGTCTTACAAGATACCAAGACCCAAGATAGCACCAACAGAAATTTTAGCGTTTGTGTTCATTTTGACGTTCCACAGAAGAGGGATAGGCATCAGCGCTGTAGCCCAGTCCGTGAAGATATTGACGGCCGTCGTAGCATAGTAGATATCGGCCAAAATGTAGGCTGGTTGACAAGTACCAATATCGGTCCAAGCAGCAGAGACGGGACTGCATTGGAAGATGATATAGAGTGCCGCAATAAGATTCATTGTGGTAAACATTGCCATGATGCCATACTGACACCATACAAACCAGGATTTGTTTTCAGCAATGCGCACAAGCATGAAAGAGATACTGAGTTTGATGGGAATGATCGCAACGCAATAAAATACTTCGAACAGGAAAAACCACTACAATCATCAGCAAGGCCCTGAAATCATTTAGGGATAAGACTCACAAATAGACCGTCTACTTGGTAGTGGACATTTTCCGCCAATTCCAGCCTCCATTGATGTATGCCAACGCCATAAAGCGATGCAAGGATGCATGCTATCGATAGGACCAGAAGAGGAAACTGGACAGAGAGTATTAGACTACGATCAAGGTCAAACGATACTAGTTTAACTCACTGCTGCCACAGTCATCAGCCAATCTTCCGTACCCCATGATCGCCTCGTGATACGAGTGTAGACTCGAAGGCCAAATGTTATGTATGCTAATAGCATGACAGTGATGACCGTTCCCGCAACATGAGGAGCATCGTCCTACAGCAGTCATTAGTTGTGAGAGCCCAAAGATAGCCCACCACAGAGCCAGACATACCATAAAAATGGCCATGTTGATGCCTTAAGGACGAAAGAAACAGCAAACTCAAAATCAACGTCCAAGTGGACGGCAAAGTTGACGGATGGGCTTAACGCAGTGAATGGATATCAAAACAAGAAAGTGAAAGAGCGAAGGTTCGTCTGGAACAGATACAGAAAGCAAGAATCCGGGGGAAGTATGACACTTCCAACTCCACCCATTAGGAGAAGGAAACAGCTTTGGCAGCGGTACACCCTCTCAGATATTAACTGCTTCAACCCTGGAACGGTGGATACTATACTGGCTCCAGGCAACGCACGAGGGACACCCCTGAAGTGCAAATGTACGAAAAGGTGAGTAGTAGGAAATTCAAAGGTCTCCATTAAATGGGCCAGCCATTGGGTTGTCTTCCGACTCGCAATGGTGTGGTTATCGCCTATGTATCATCAAGGCCTGGTGCGAGGCGCTGAACGGATTTGCTGCAGTAACAAGAATGGCATCTGGGCACTATATGGAACCGCATAGCCCTAACCAGGCGTTGTTGCGAGACTGGGTCTGGAATATCTAGCGCAGGTCCGTCTCACAGAGCGGGTCCACTATAGAGCTATAAGTCCCCACTGAGCCCATCGTCTGTGCCGAAAGAGTGAGATGTGCAAGCATCTTTACTGTAATGAGTCTTCTTTCCGGTGCCGATCTCCAATTTTCGACGCATAAACTAGATGTCTAGTTTCAAACCGCATTGCTGGGTACGTCGGTTCATCAAAGGTTTGCAGTGACCTAATTTGGTCAGAAGTTGTCGCATCGTATGGCGCGATGATGATACCTCGCCCATATCCGAAGCCCATTTGGCCAAACCTGTTCGTGACTTGACTGTCTCACGCTAACCTAGGCATCAACAGTCATGACATTGTAGAGTTGGCCAACTCACGGACTGGTCATTGCTCTACGGAGTGTGAATGATTTTACTGCAACTTTCGTGCCGTGTCCTGAGACTCAAAAGGAACAAATGCGCTGCGGTCCCCGAATTACTTGCCGTTCCAATCAGATGGGTTTTTGTCGGCGCGCTTATGCATTAACACAGCTGTAATTGTCATCCTTTGCATTTTTGTGTGTATATGCAAGGAACACCGCGGCAGCCTCGGACAGAAAATGTGGACAAAATTGTTCCAGAATGGAAATCATTACCGTGATAAAACGGTGCCAGCAATATCTGTGGAGTAAACGTCGCAAATAAGACGGACGATTGTTCGCACGAAAATAAAATTCTTGGCAGGGCAGGCGGGGGCTAGTTTCTGACAGCACGTTCTAACGGCCCTCCAGTCTTGATTATTTCCCGTAGCTGAAAAGTAAATGGCCGCTTCAGGACTCGTCGATAGTTCGTCAGCAACGGCGCGGCTGCCATCGTCATACAAGTAGGATAAGGCGAACTGGTTCAGGTATGTCGCACCGCATCCGCATGAGCAGCAAGTATTTGAACGTCAAGACCGTTTAGCTAATGAGTACCCCGGGTAACTGTGGCCACAACAAGGCTGGGCCTCGGCGGAACACTAGATGCTGGCGGGTTGCCAAAACAACTTGCGATTGCAACTGGTACCCAGTTGGTCTCATTAAATTATGTAAGATCGTCTTTTCTGAAATGGCCTGCTGACAATTTAAGCGCGTTCTGATTGAGTAGCTACCGGAACCGATGCTTATATGTGTCCAGCCCTGCAATCAGCCTTATCACTCAAAGCTTGTGGCTGGCTTCTACTTGGCACTTAATAGGATCTGGTAGAGCGCTAATATCTCGGAAACATTTGATCTGTACAAGCACAACTGATATGTCTCAACTATGCTCAGTCCGACCATATTTGCGGCCAGCACGCAACTCAACTAAGGAGAAATAAGTTTGAATTGCTCAGCGGCCACTTTGCTGCAGTTCCTCGAGTGATGTGCGAAGCAAACGCTCCTTCGATATTTGGCGTTTGGCTTGAACTCAAGTTGTCCACGAATTTAATGGATAAGCGGGCCCCCGAAAGCTTGTCGCACGCTGCCGCATTGGCGACCAGGCCAGTCTGTAATGGAATCCGATACGGTAACCTCGGCAAATTAATCCTCACCAGCCAGGTGGAAATACAGGGCTACAGAAGCCATTTTCGGCATCGATTTTCAAAGGGGTCCCCACCAATTTCTGGCGGCGACGCGGCTGTGAAGCATTTGCTACTATGGTAAAGTCAGAGCCACTGGGTGATCACAGCACTCGTTGATGCTACCTACCCAGGGTTCGCCGGTTACATACCCGCCCGTGTGCGCAAGCATGCTTGTTAGATCTGTCCATGTCTCCTTGTGCTTCATTGGATCTGTAAATTTCCGTCTTACGAGCGTCTCCATCAATGATCTCAGGAGGCAATATTTACCTTGCATTTTGGTACATGCTCACCGCTGCACACTGTGTGCTAACATGGTAAAACCTAGTAAGGGCTGGTAAAGTACGTTTGTCCTAACAAACAGCCGAATAACGCAATACTTCAGCAATAAGGCTTTGTGAGCATTCCTACATCAGTACAGTAGGCAAGCTCGTTTTTCTGTTGTCTAATACGATGTCTTCGAACACGCGTCTCTCACAATACCAGTTATGCATGCTTTTAGAGTGTCAGAGAAACATATGCTTGTCTCGGAAGGAAGGCTCGGGAACACGACCGCCCCGTAAGAAAGAAAGGAGCCGAATGACTTTGCCGACCACGTTCATCAACCGCTTTCGCCATGCATGCCGCAAACGTATTAACCACTTTTACAGTTCGCGAACGTTACCGGGATTGAGGCCTGTCGGAATACATGGATGTTTGCTTCCTGCAGGTGTTTTTGAACAGCGGCAGGGTATTTCGCCGACAAACCCGGAAGATCTCTTCAATGAATGGATCTGCATTTCCAAGCTTGGAAAGATGGTCGGTATCCAGTTCCAGGCTCTCCCAGTCTCGTGCATAGTATATCACTCCAAAGCGAACGGCCGCACGGCGCTGAGCGCGAAACAGCCTTGTTAGTCCGTAACAGTGGTTTTGCGTGGGGAATAGCTCATCATCGTTGTTGTAAAAGGGGAATCCCAAATTACCTCGGCATCATCGACTACGCTGGGTTGCTCTGATAATGTTCGATCGCTGCTACTTAATTAAGGTGTTCGCGCCTGTGCCAGGAATACTTCTTGAGGTAGAAGGGTCGTCCTACTATAAAGGACAAAAGCGGCGTTTTGTGTTGAGGCATACTATTCCGAGGCCTGCCTTCTTGCTACATATTGTAGCTTTTCCATCACTGCAGATCGATGGTGATACCGTAGTACGGACGGACTATATTGCCCTCTAGGGTATAGGATTTACAATTGCCTGTCCCAGAAACCTGGATCAGGCCGGTTGGAAGGGCCAAACCCCTTTTAAGTGAAACACTGAAACTTTCACGTACTCCGCCCCATCCTCGTTCGTTCATTTATCTACTCCGCGCCGAATCTGAAAATGTATACTGGAGCCTTGTCCACAACCCCGCGTTTGCATTATCTATCTCGCTAACGGGTTCCGCACATAGTCAGTCACGTCCCGTGGGAAAAGAAAAAAAAAAAAAAAAAAACACCATCTCAGATCTTGAAGCCAACTACCGTGGTTGGCCGCCATACTCCTCGTCTTGGGCTAGTTGAGCACCACACTCATAAAGGTCGGTTACGGAGCGCCAGGGACTTATTTTAGCCGCCATCTCCTACGCGTCTGTGTTAGCATCTCGTTTGTGCGGCGGACTTGGTTCGCATAACTGATCTCACGACAATTCATGATAAAATCTCAATTGGATTAAACAACAGTTATATCAATATGATAAGTTCCAGTATTGCAGGGCTGAAACTTGGAGTTCGTATAGTCCCAGCATTAGCTGGCGCTATTGAGCCCATTCTCCGGTTTCTTAATTTATCAATAGTCGATGTCAGCTGAGCCGCTTACAGCCGGAAGTCTTTCGCCTTTAGGATTAATACCAACGGTTTGTTTTGTGTAGACGTTCGTCCCACTTCTTGTCGCTTATCGGTGCTCGACGGATGATGCGAGGCACCGGTTCATCCTGTGACTAGCCCTACTGACCTGCACATATGTCCAGCTGGGGACTATCTATATTTCCTTCTCCCCAGAAGATCTTTAATGTAGTCTACTGGTGTAGGCACGAAGGTTACGATCGTAACCACCCCCCACCTAAGGACAATATGATCCGATCACAGCACTGACATAATCGCAGAATGATGAGACAAGGGTTATTTATGGCTTTATCTGTACATTCTGTTCCACTCGCGGCATTCTTTTTTTGCAAAAGTGAACGTGGCTTGAATAGTCTCGATCAATAACGCTATTTTCAACTTCTTGATAGCTTCTAGCCACCTCATGCCTTGGCATATAAAGATAACGTATTGTAGTGAGTTGGTTGGTGATAGTGTGTCGACGATTCAGCATAGCAATCACGCGAAGCTGCCAACAGACGATACCAGGCAGCGAGCCTCGAGACAGTTTAGATTAGGATGCGCATGTCTATACGTCCTTAGAGTCCCCATATGGAGCTGACTAGGTGGGAAATGCTCGCGCTGAGATCTCAACCAAGACCAGAATGGGTTTGGTTTTGTGATTGGACAACTGGAGCATCATGGCAGGATAGCTTATTGGCCCCGGCAAGGCTTTCACCTCTGAGTGGTGTTATATCGTGGGTGAGTGATGTTCGTTCTTTTGGAACGTCTTGGTTCCCAGGATTAGTGTATCATGTAGCCAGGTGTATTCAGTCGAAAGGCTGAGAGGAAAGAAGACGGCCTTGGCATCTTGCGAAGAGCATGGGAAAGCTGGTAACGAAAATTGACAGCCGTGGGGACCAACACAAGAATGGAGCTCGTAACGTTACTGAATTCATGGATGCATTTCGACAGCTGGGAGATTTGAGGTATTTGGCCAGATCAATTATGATTCCCGAATCGACCATACGGGTGTGTCTCTGAGCACAAGGGTCGGGCATGGGGCTGAAGGCAATGGATGGGTAATAACCAGTGATAACCGCTAACATACCATATATGTGGTGGATATTAGCCAGCGTAGTCAAGTTAATGAACGGCTCTTGTCCTCTTATTTGTAATATGAATTAATATGGAGTGTTCAGATGTGTAGTTCTAGAGCATAACATTATTTACAATAAACTGTACGTATTGGGGTTTAAAATCTAGGAAATATTCTGTTTTCTTTTTGCTAGGCCTCCGCCGGGCCCTTCAGGAGACATACTGGACTTGATCTCGTTAAGCTTAATATAGTAGTGCTCTAACGGGCCAAGAGCTTGCTTGGTAGGATATAACCCGTCTTACTTGAGGTTGACCAAGAATGTTCGCTCTGTGCTGCTTGGCAGCTCAACGGTTTAGACTGAACAACGTGCCTTGCATGAGACACAAGCACATTACTTTCATGATCGCATTAATCTGTATAGTAACAAAACTATGAGGAATTTTTATCTAGCAACCTGTTAGCACACTTAAAGTGTGGAGTTGAGCGTGTTGGTAAACTCTGATGTTTACTTAGGAGCGCATTTGAAGAATCGCTGAAATTGCATGGCTCGTGAAATGAGAGGCCCAACTGGTTGGAGCGAGGGCTCAGGTATTGTAGTCTAATAGAAATAGGATATACATTCAGTGTGTTGTCTGCGGAAAATCAGAAATATTACCACATCATCACTCATCCTATAATCCGATCTTCGAGGCATCACCCACCGAAGCACACCTGCCCCACAAACGTTCTCTCCGCCGCTTCTAGAATTATCATCGTCACCATGAAGATTGTACCATGCTACTGTCTTCGCGCTATTAGCTTGCCAGGCCATGGCTCTCCCTTTCGAAGAAGTCCCCCGGGCAAGCAGTGGAGTATTAGAGCGTCAATGAAAGCTCACGCAGTCCTCAACGCGCTCTGGACAAGCGTTCAAACTATAAGCCTCTTGACAATGTTGACCAAAATCGGAAGCAGTAGTGCAGTGTAGGTTCTATTCTGTGTCTCTAGAAGTCTGGTCATTACTTCTACGAACACAGATCGGTTAGCAAGTGTAGTCTACATGGCACAAGGGTTATGCACGCTCGCCCACGGTGTAATATGTGACCTTTGTATAAGGGCGATTAGGTTGGCATTTCACATGGTGGCAAGACGTTCTCCACCTGGCATGGGTATGGGTGACTGCTTCGAAGGACTATACGATGGACTAGGTTGCTTCATCGGCTTCGTTGAGATCACAGCGCCAAATTCTACTAACCTTGGCGCCTCATCTCCGAGAGTCTAGCGTTACAGTCACGTGATTATTGAGCAATGTGCATCCAGTGGCGCTACCCCGCGCTCTGTTTGCTTTCTTACGAGCCATGCATGAGATACCATTGCGTCAGAATTTAGCAATGCTAAGCGGCACAGCAGGGGATGCTGCAGAGCGGGATGGCCGGAGTTACGATAAGAGGGACAACCGCAAGAGGTCCGGTAAGCCGAAAGTCAAGACTGGGTGCATAACATGGTAAGTGTGTTTGTTCTCCGCCCAATATCATTTCGCCCCCTTTTTAGCTTGAAAAGCTAACAGTCTCCTACAGCAAGTGAGTATCCACATCCGGTCACTGTTGATCGTTGTGACTTACACATTAACAACGGTCAATTAGGATTCGACGCATAAAGTGCGATGAAGGCCGTCCTAGCTGTCTACGGTGCACATCAACCGGTCGGAAATGTGATGGTTATATCGAACGCTCTCCGTCCCCTAAAGGACAGTCTCCTTCGCGGAGGTCGTCAACCGACACCTCGGTAGTCAGATCTCATAGAGCAATTCTACCACGTATTGTGAGGCAGATCAGTCCAGACATTCAAGGGACAGAACACGAGCGCTTGTATTTCCATCGCTTTCGAAATGAGGCACTGAGAGGCCTCGCTCTCCATGCAGCCAATGTGGGCTCTTTAGTAAGTATTTTCGGTATCATTTCTACCCTCTCTTAGCATGTATACGAAGCCGACAGTTCCTATCAGAGACAATTATCTCTTCGTGACTATTTCACGATACCCACGAGTATCCCTTATGCCATTCTATGGGGAAAAAACTACTGACCCTAAATGGTGTAGTGGGAGCGTCTGGTGCCGCGTATCGCGCACTATAACGATGCTGTTAGGCATGCGCTCATAGCGCTGGGATCGGCGTATGAGTTGCAACAGCGACGCGCATCATCAACGACCATTTCTGATGTGTTCCAGCTCGAGGTCTTCACCCTCCAGCAGTACAATATGGCGATCCAATCACTCCGTACACATTTACTCTCACCGTCTGACGACCACGTTGGGATCACATTGTTATGTAGTCTCATCTTCACTTCCCTAGAAACATTTCGCCAGAACCCCGAAACTGCTATTACCCACTTCTCTAGCGGGACTCGAGTCATTGAGCAATTACCGAATAGTGTATTGAACGATATTATGTCAACTGCAGGATCATCTTCCGGGAGTTTCGACGGCCCGATTTCGAGAGCTGAACTCCGGGAGTTTATTTCTTTCTACCAAGAATTTGAGCTTGGGACGAGAGTCCACGGTGTGCCGGCCAGACCAACCTTGTCACTACGCTTGCGCGATGTGACCCAAGAAGACGACGGGCCGTGGGAGGACTACAGAAGCTTGAACGAATGTCATGCACATTTTCACACATGGGCGCATCACGTGTATGCAAGGATGTGGGAGACCCGATCACATAAGGACGACTTCACGTTTTGGTCCCAACCTGAGCAGAGAGGCTCGCAAGCCCGTCTCATTAATCAAGGACGCCGGGTCGTAGCTATGACAGACCGTTTTATGTCAAGCCCATTCGCGCCAGACCGCGAAGAAGATAAGGCTGGTTACATTTCCGGACTCCTGGACAAGATGCACGGACGAGGAGTCCTGTTGACAGCCCAGTGTATGCCTAAAAGCTATACTCGAAGGGAATTAAGACACTTCGATCCTCTTTGGCGCGAGGTCTTGACGATAATTGAAGATATCATCAATTTAATCGAGGATCAAAATCATGTTCCGGATGGGAGAGGAGGCACTTCAGCGAGTAATCAACGAGGCCCTCTCATCACGCTCGATTCCGGCATTCTGATTGGGTTTCACGTGACCCTTTATGCCACTGGGGACCGAGATATTAGAAGGCGAGCTATGGGCCTTTTACGACGTATAAGAAATAAGCGCGAGGGACTTTATGATGCGACCGAGCTCCTGAAAGTCTTTGAGGCACTTGGGGCAGATGGACAAGGTACTTACGCCGACCAGCTGCTTCTAGATGATCCTGCTGGACCAGGTCTTGGTGGGTTGGATGGTCCTTTAGGGCTTGAGAATAGGCTCGCGGCATTAAGTCTGAGCGAAGGACGCAAGAAAACTCCTGGTAATACTTGACGTTGCTCAAACTCATAATATATTTCGGATGCGCCGCTCTCTTGTTCTAGGCGATGGGTGCGCTTCATCTCGCATAGAGATTGGAGCATAGAATAGCGACATCTCGAATACTAACTCGATGTCCTTTATGCAGCGGTCGAGTGCCAATATTAGTAAAAAGGTGCATCAATATCCTCAACCAATCACAATATGATCGTGTTACCTGGATATATTTTCCTCTTGAATTAGATCGATAAGCTCATAGTCCGAATAAACTGTGATGAACGCCGGGTTGATCTACATTTGACCAGCTTTATCACCAGACGCAAGCACAGAATCGATGGAATGCGTAGTTTCACGGTGATGTCTACGAATGGGCTCATGTGGAAGTGATTAAACCATTACCTCATTAATGTCTAAGAACTAAACCATATTGTCTATCAATTGTAAAGGGATCGCATTTATTGGCACCTGCGGTCCTGCAACAGCAAAGGCTGCGCCGGAAACATCGCGGTATCGTCGAGACCATTTTCCATTGGTTACTCGTTGAAACACAGCGCATAATATTACCAATGCGTCGGCCAAAGTCCTTGTAAATTAACATCAAACAGCTCAAAATTCGGTACATAAAAGAACGCAGTAGATGGTTGGAGGGCCCATGCAGACACTGTCTTGCGACCTTGTAGTACCATCAGCAATCGTCCATCTATAAATGTGTAGCAGGAGTTGGCGATATACTGTCATGAAGGCGCTGGAGGCTTGAAGCGATGCCACGACGGACATACTCAGGAGCAGTGACGACCTCGTTCTTATGGATGGTTCCGATGTAGTCGGATTCCATATTGTAGATGATGGTAGCGATGCTTTCGGGCAAGTCTCGACCATAGGCAGAACACCTGTATGAAAAATTAAGCATTATTCAACCTTCAAAAACTCTGTGTTGGAATGAGAAGTTACGGGGGCAAGCTTCGGGAAACTTACATTATATCCAAATGCTTCTTGGCCAGCTTTGAAGACTTTTCAAACATGGTCTTCTGGTTTCGTTGCACCTGCTCGCAAACGATATCTCTCATGCGCGCGATAGATCCTCGACCCTTCTCCTGTTTGCAGCTTGACCAAGCATTTGCCATGGCCTGCTTTATGCCAGGGGTAAGTTCGCGATTAGCCTCTCGCTGCCAACCGTCGATATTTTGGCCAAACTCAGCCTGACTACTTTTTATGGCTTCGATGTGCATCATCAGCTGAGGCCGAAGCATGTCGATGCGATTGGCTGTTCCCTTGTGCTGCACATCAGATCGAATTCTCCCATGGAAACCTTCGATCGCGATTTTGGTCGTTAGATAGAAGTCATTCAGGATTCGAGGTAAGTCACGGGAGAAGGTGGCTTCCCATGCATCGGCTATCAACACCTTGAAAGGTTTCACCAGATTTTCGTTGAAATCGATCTTGTCTTGCCCTTTCCGAGCGTATATGCCGCTTGTTTTTCAATCGTTAGTCTGTCGAGTCATGAAAGGGAATCTGAACTTACCCGCGACGACAGACGGCCCCGTACGTGGCCCAGTGGTATAGACCGCCTTCGTCTTTTGGTGTACCCCAACCGCTTGCGATGTCAGAGACAGACAGAGAAGCCTTCTTCACAGCGATATCAAAACCTCTGTAAAGCTGTTTGCGGAAGATGTCCCGGCAGTCAACAACACTCTTTTTGGCGGCAGAATCAAGTGTCTATAATCCATGAGAAGGGAACCTTTATCATGCAGCTTGTTTCATAGTCATACCTTCTCCAGCTCGAGAATGCAATCTTTCACGATCTGTATTTCCCTTGCGGCTTCAGCTTCAGAGATCGAGACGTCCAGATCCTTGACGTCCAGCCATGCCCTCAAGCTCTGGAAGACTCGGAGACAGCTACTGAGGAACTTTGTGCAAGCAGCGACCCGGCCAAGTTCAGTCATTCTTTGTGCGTGCGCCTTGAGCTGAGGTATCTCAGTCTGGTCAAAATCGACAAACCCTGCGAATTCAGCATCCGCCTTGGTAGGGTACATTTTCGCCTGGTAAGCTCGGCTACTGACGCAAAACACGGGCAGGGAATCGGCAATCTGCTTATAATCGCGTATTCGGTGGTTGTGATCGAAGTTTTCGGCATTTTCTCGTATGGCCGTCTCTTGATCAAGCCTATAACTCTAGTCAGTATAGTTAGATGACTCGCGAGCCACATGATAGTGACCTACAGTTCGATACCTTGAGCGAAGTGATTCTGGATATCCGTTCGCGAGTACTTGTTCCGCTCCGTAATGCACCGAGACAGAAGATTACTTTCCGATTCCTTGCACTTATCCTCTAAAGCCTGAGCATCGTCGTCGATAGTGATGATGCGGGCTTTGAGTTCTCGGATGTTCTTCTTGATGCCAATATTCTCAACCGCCAGTCGAGATAGCATCGTTTGAATCTCCTCAGCAGACAGTGACCTCCCGTTCCCCGACGCATTGGCATCCTCATCTTCGTCATCGGTTAAATCAATGATAATATGCTGTGATCGACGTCTTTTGCTAGATTGCGAACTTTGAGTTGTGCATTTTCGCTTGCTTCCCTCGGTCAGCGGGGCAGATACCGGATGCCCCTGCGCCTGCTTGGTGGCCAGTGTCTGCCAAACTTGAAGTTTCTTGTTAAGGGAAGACGCTTCTTTTGACGCCTTAGTTATTGTATCTCTAAGCTGTTCAATCTCAGCTATCTTCGCGGGGACTTCGACATCTACTCTGTCCTTGAGCGCTAGTAAATCTCTGTACTCGCTGTCAAGATTCTCGCATCTGTTCTTGAGGCTCTCTACAGCCTCCTCAATTAGAATTTCATCTGTTCGAGAACACACGAAAGACACTATAGAGAAGCCACCGTCAAACTTCAACTGCATCTTGAAAGTTTCTCCAAGCAGATGCTGTGCTGCCTTGTTGTCGACGGCTCTGATGATGGGCGCGACAACCCAGATGCCGTTGCATTTTTCAAGATACTTGTCAGCAACGGTTGCTCGAGCCGCGTTCGAGTCTCCAACTCCAGGCAAATCAACCAAAACTATACCATTCCTCAGAATCTCAGACTTCAGAAATATTCTTACCACTTTAATAAGCGGCCAAAGCTCCGAAGGACCAGAGCTTTCTCGAGAGTCCGAGTTCTTCTCCTTGCTATCGATGTACTGATGAACCCGTTTATATAACAGGTCTGCCGAAGGGGCATAGATCTTCTCAGTGGAGCCCAACAGTCCTCGAATCGAAGCGTCGCGGGCGAGACAGCTCTCGTTAGTCTTGGTGAGCGCCTCCAGTTCCAGTAGAGGATATATTGACTTGATCTTAGCCCAAGCTACACCAGCATCGGAATCCTTGTTGTTAGTCGTAAAGGTGCTACTGTTACTGTCTGAGAGATCGCTGAATAGATGACCCAGCTCGGCGCGCCACTCTTCCCGTGTGATGAATTCAATCTCGGCTTGATAGCGCTCTTCGGGCAGCTCTGACTCGTTCCATGATATTTCTGTCGAGACTGCAGTGCAAGCGCGCATGCAGTTGGTGGGAACAATCTTCTTTTCACCGATTAACGCATTGATGAGACTGCTCTTGCCAGAACCCGTCTCACCCACCAAGCCAATGATGATATGTGCAGCTTTGTAGCTCAGCATTAAATCTTCGACACCCTTAAGACAGCGACTGGCGTTCGGGTTGTCCGTGAAACTTTGTAGAAGAGGAGATATGTTTCCAAGAGTAGTTTTTGTGCAATCGACTACCTCCTCTAGTTCAGAGGGTATGCCTCTAGCGATCACCTGGTTGAGACGCTGAATTGTGATCCCAGCAATCTCATCTGAAGTCGTATTGATTGTAGTAGCCATGGGAGACGAAGATTTCCTTATTTGATCTTTATCTTCAGTACAATCCGGAGCGGGCTGGGAAGGAAGTGATTGCGTGGACTCCAGTGCAGCTGTCTCAGCCTTGATAGCGATGGTCACGTCTTCTGTAGTAGACTGGTTTTGAGCTGCAACTTGTGTGTAAGATGAGTCTGATGAGATTTTAGGCTTGGAAGATGGACTCTCAGCGTGTGCTTCTTGCTTGATGGCCACATTCCGGGAAAGTACTGGAGTATCAGATGTGATACGACTGGCGCCGTCTATATCCTGTTTAGCTTTTTCCATTCTGAGTAGAAGTCCAAGGTCAATGGGCTAGATTTATAAATCCAAAGAGAGATGGATGGATAAAGTGGTATGACAACTCAAGACGATAACTAGTTGAAGGTGTGATGACAGTATGAAGCTGTTGTTGATTGACCACGTTGATTAGTTTGATGTTGGCAGCGTCTGTAACCACTGCTAGAGATCTGTGTTAGTTTGAGGTCTTTGGTGGGTAGGTATGATATTGCAGGAAAAATACTGCGAGATGGATGGAATCTGTCTCGGCTGGTGTTGGCGTACGGCTTGATGGTAGTTGAGGCAAGAGCGGTCCGTATGCGTGTTATGTGAACAGTTGAGTATAAGCAAAATTAAAGATTCTGCTACAGAGGAGGAAGGCACATCTCTAATGGTTGTGTCAAATCGTAATATAGATTTGGGTAGGTTAAGAGAATTGCGTATTTCCGAGTGTCTTATCTTATGTGAAAGTGATTTTGTCATTCACTTTCCCTCGTTGTTAATGTTTCATAGAGTGCTTGATTGATTACCCTATGAGTTTTTTGGCCACTAGACTTATTTGCAGAAAAAACCATTTTATAGTTGCAGGAGTTTAAATGGGAAACCACGAGAAAAGGGAAGAAGGGGAGGGGGGACCTGGACTTCCTAGGACCAAAATTTGAGTATACATAGCAAACCGGATATCGGAGCATATGTTAATAATTCGACTTGTAATTTAAACTAAACCACGGCTTTTAGATGCGGCTAATTTGTATACAGATCGGTATCATTTGTCTTGCATATTACGTGTGATGTCTCAATCAGCGTATTTATACCATCTCGTTCCTTCCAGCTCTGGAAACTTGCACGTAGGTTGTATGTGAAATACAGGGCATCGACGAAATGTAGTGTAGCGCTTTCACCAAGAATCCTGGGCATTGAGACACGTTTAGTATTCCAGGGTCTCCTATACTAACGTCCATGCTTAACATCTCTCCGTAGTGAATATATCCTGACCCATGATAGTCAGAATGGTCCGCTATACTGACGCTATGGCTTGTGCGTTGTGGTACTAGCGAAGAGCTGACGTGCATCCACGAATGAGACCACTCAAAAACTTTCATGATTGTTGAGCTATGCGAAACATCACTATGAAGTCTACGAGAAGGCTCCTTTATTTCTTCTTTACGCTGAGATGATCCGAGAAGACCGCACGAACGATGCTGAACTTCAGAACCAGTACCCTCTACGTTTAGTGAGTAAGCCTAGCTTTTCTTCCGTCTCAAATCTTCTGCTATCGAGTTTGATGCACAAACATTATCTTACATGTTACATTGGACAATGACTATTGCGTTGTGACCATAAATCTCACGGCGCGGCTTTGACAGTTGTCGTTACCGTATAGAATATAACTCAGTATATCATAGCAGAAGATTTCAAAGACGATGTAGCCTCGATCAATGAGAGCATAATAGCATCAGCATGGCTGAAATCGTTTCATTTTTACCATTAAAGCAACTATCAATACATTCCATACATTATGCGCAAATAATGCATTCTAGTCCATAACTGCCGCCCGAAACGTTGTGAATATGCTGAAACTAGGCTCAGCACAATAGACAGTCGTAGTTTCGGGACATTTGTTCCTGTTGCTTTTTTATTTCTTCAGTTTCAAAGCATAGCCGGAGCAGTATCATACACATGAAGAGGCTTCGTCAAAAATACATTACTGTGTCGACCTCGGAAGGTTGAGAGAAAAGAATTCCTGAGAATGAAAAGCCGAAGAGGATGGTGTGGGAGTCAGTGATGATGCAGACATTGATTGACATAACCAGTGATCCGCGAATAGTGCGCGCGAATCCATGTTTCTATGCGGGGGGTTTACCAGAAGTCATCGTCCTCCTGCTTTACATCGATGGTGTCGTCGGTGGTGTCATATGCAGATCTAAACTTGAAAAAGTCGTCGACCTCGGACAGAAGCATTTGTACTTCTGATCGTAAAACCTTGGAAGAGCTGGATATCTCTTGTCCAAGAATGATAAGTTCGTAGTCCATGGACAATGTGTCGACAATTTCGTGTATCTTGAGATACATATCCTGCTTGATCTCGCTGCAGAGCGCAAGGAGGCGCTCCTCCACAGTGTCGCAGGATTCTTCAAACATTAAGTCGCTCTGTTGTTGGATCTGATCTTGCATTACTTCTTTCATGCGCATAAAACTACCAATACCTAAGTGGCCCGTTAGATCGTGTATCAGTTTGCGATGGACTATGAGCTTACCATATTCTGCCACGCATGCGACATAAGCGCCATCAAGGGCTTCTACAATGGCTGGAGTGAATTCTCTGTTTGCACCTCTCTGGAGAGCATTGATCTTGTTGCGGAACTCAGTAACCATGTCCTTGAATACTCGGCAACGTACTTGGTTCTGCGTATCGAGCATCGCGATGTCATTTGCATTGATCTTGTAACGTAGACGACCTTTGTGATCAGAATGGAACTGTTCGGTCGTGTGTTGTATTTCGCCAGAGAACTTCTCTAATATTTGAGGCACGACCTTAGCAAATACTCTTTCCCACGCATTAGCGAGCGCGAACTTCAGAGGCTGTATCAACTCTTCGTTGAAATTTCGATAGCCTAAGCTGCCAGAAAATGAACCGCTACCTTGTGTTAGTTCCTTGACAAGTAAAAGACTGGCTATCTACTTACTCGCGGCGACAGGTGGCCTTGTATGTTGACCAGTACATCCCACCTTCTCCTGCCTTTTTGCCCCAGTTGGCAGCAATCTCAGGCGCTTCGACTCTCGCCTTCTCAGAGGCAGATTCGAATAAACTAAAGAGATGCTTCGCGAGACTTCGTTCGCAGTCCTTGATTGCCTTGTCCGCAAAACCGACCAAACTCTATGAAGACAGATTAACAAATTTTTCTGGGAGAGTAGAACAGATTTTACCTTGAGCAGTTGGTCTGTAACACCTTGTAGATAAGCCATTTCCACTTTCTTTTCACCGTCAGATAGTAGAACTTGTGTATTCATATCTCGAGCCCAAATAGACAGCGAGTTGAGTCGTTCGACGAAAGCATTTAAAAATTTCTTCGCTGCATTCGCACGGGCTTTTTCCGTCATCAAAATAGCATGCTGTTGTAACTTGGGGATTTCCGTAATGTCTTTATTATCAAAGCCTGGAACGTCGCCGTCGCCACGAAAACGGCCGCTGAGGGTTTGGTATGCAGTAGAACTGACACAGAAGACAGGCAGCGAAGCGGCAACCTCTGCATGATCTCTCATATCGTCCTCGGGGTCAAGTTTGTCTTCGTCGATATTATCCTGGTCTGCCCTGCATGGGAAGATTATCGTCAGCTGGAACGAACGACGCAGGATTGGGTTAATGGATTACTTACTCCTTGACACCACGGGCAAAGTCCTCCCGTATAGCCCCACGAGACTGGTTGTTTCGAGCCCGTATGCATATCGCTTTTGCGATAGGCTGCAACTCCAGAAGCTTGTCACTCCAGAATTTGTGCTCCTTGCGAAAGCACAAGATATCTTCCTCGCAGTTTTTCACAGAATCTAGATTTGCGGTTTTCTTTGTTTGACACCCCTTCAACGTCGACTGAACTTTCTGGCGGGACATGGGCTGTTTGTCCGGGTCGAATGGTGACTCACTTTCATCGTCATCTTTGCAATCATCGTCGTTTCTATCACCATACGAAGAAGTCGGCAAGGGACGGAACGTATCATTGCAGACCTTTTTCGTTGTTGATTGAGGCGGCCCACTTTGTCGCAACCCCGAGCGTTTCTGGGGAACCTCACATGGCAAGTATACGACTTCTCCATGTTCTTGTTTTGCTGCTAGCTTCTGCCAAATGTCGATTTTGAGTTCCGCATCGGCAAGAGAGACCATTTCTTCTCTGAGAATGCGCTCGCGCTTGTCTAGCTCTCGCTTCATGTTTCTCTCCTGCTCTTTGGTTTCTTCGAAATGATCGAGTACCTTGCAGTTTTCCTCAATTTCATCTGAGAAATCGAGATCTCTCATGGCCTCAGAGATGCTAATATCATCCGTCTTTGATGCAATGAAGGCCATGGTCGAAAACGAGCCGTCGTATTTCATTTGAAGTTTGAAAGTCTCGCCCAGCAACTTCTGAGCGGTCTTGTCCGACACTGCTCGGGAGATTGGAGCCACGACCCAGAGGCCACTGCACTGCTCGATATACTTATCGGCTACAGCTGCTCTAGCAGCGTTGGAATCATGGACGCCAGGCTATCATCTGTCAGTTTGAGGCTGTTTGTACCGATATATTGCTTACCAGATCAACAATCTTTGCACCAGTTGACAAAGCATGAGCTTTTGTGTAAATTCTTACGACTTTGATGAGAGGCCAGTATTCAAGCTTATGCTCACCGGTTGTTTTGTCTTTTTCTGGCCGGCCACGTCTTGTTGGCTTCCCTTCTGTACTATCAATGTACTGCTGCAGACAAGAAGAGAATGTCTCGACCGACTCTTCTGAGACTATCTTGGTGGTCCCTAGTATTTGGCGAACCTTGTAATTTTCTGAAAGCTCATTTAGGTCGGTCCGTGACAGGTCTTTCTTCGTAAGGTGAGGGTAAACTGCTTTGATCTTTGCCCATGCTACACCAGCCTCAGTGTCTCCGTTTGAGCTCTCGTGGGATACATTGCCTTTGGAATCCATCAAGTCATCCTTGAGCTGCTCCAACTCCTTGTCCCAGTCTTCCTCCGTGATGAACTCAATCTCACCTCTGTAGCGTTCCTCGGGCCTCATAGAGTTGTTGTAAGACAATTCTGTGATGACAGCAGTGCAGGCACGAAAGCAGCTGGTGGGAACCAAGCGTTCCTCATCAAGAATAGCATTGATGACGCTACTCTTTCCGGCTCCCGTATTTCCAACAACTCCAATGATGACTTGGGCAGGTTTGTTTCTGGCCTTCAGTTCCGACAGAAACTTGATCCATCTAGACGCATCAGCATCTTCCTGTGAGGCCCCAAATATAGTGTTCAGCTTGTCAATGACCTTGCAAGCAACTGATGCATATTGCTCCACCTCGTTCAGAGAACCATGGGCTGAAGCCTTCTCAAGCTGGTTGAAGTGAATGTGTCTTGTCATTTGACTGCTGCTGAATCCAGGGGATTTGACTGATGGAGAGGGACTACCCAAGCGGACGATACTATGAGGAGCTATAGTGGTGGTGCGTTCCGAAATATGAACCTGTTGGGTAGTGCTGACAAAAGTAGGCTGGGTGGCTGGAGCCGACAACGGCGTCTTGCTATCGCCATACTCTGGATAAGGTGGCATGGCGAAGAGAACTTATGGTACAGTGATGACAAGAATGGAATCTAACATGAGAATATGCAACACAAAATGATGTGGAACTTGGAACAACGACGAAGTGAATGAAGTCGCGCGATTGACAGCTTTAGGCATGCAGCCAGCTGAATTGTAGTAATAATCACAGAAAAGAATGAACGACAGCTTCAACGAGGATGCTTCAAAATTCTTATAACGGAGAAGCTGGTTTCAGAATGATGAAAGAAGTTTTGATGGTAGAAAGTGACGATGGTCGAAACTTGGTGAACGTGTTGAGTTTCAGAGACCTCGAAATTGCGGAACTGAAAAGCTCTCGAGTTAATTCAGCTAGGATTGTTTCTCAAGGCAGAAACGATATCTGGCTATTTACCGGGCGACGAGAATCGAACAATCCTTCGTGTCTTGTGACCCCTAACGAATAAAAACAATCAAGCTATGAAAACAGGTCTTTTGTTACCACAATCGAATAATCGTATCCACCCCCACAGCAGCTTGTAACATGCCCGTCGGGCTCTCTGTAGTATGTTCAGGTCAATATACAATACTAATCTATGTCCATAGTCATGAAATCGTGTCTTGCAGTCATATCGGGGCATCGGGTTTCTAAATGAGCACCGGACTTAACCTTCCAATGACACACCCCTTTCACGAATGCCTTGCCCACACCCTGGCCGCTTGGTTTACTTTACTTTACTTTATGTAACTTTTTTTTCTACCCTTCCTTGTCCTTCTTGCTCAGCTGAACACTAGGCGGGTTCCCGCTCGTCCAGGTGGTGGCCTTCTGCATGGTCTTCTTGCGCATGATGGCCATGATCTCCATCTCCATCTTGTCGATGCCCTTCTCGATGTCCTCATCCTCGAGGGCGTACTGCCGCTGGCGGCGGCGGTCCAGCCACCACCAGGACCCGACGATGGCCAGCGTCAGCGGGACCGTCACCGCAAAGTAGACCCAGAGCCACTGAGACACCTGCGCGTCTGTGCCGTCGTTGGGCCCGCTATTGTTGTCCGGCCCCACGTTGAAGTCGAAGAAGGTCATGGAGAAAATCGAGGCCAGGAAGGTGCCCGGCAGGAATACCGCGCCGAGCAGCGAGAGCGTCTTCATGGCGGTGCTGTCGCGCTTTGAAGCGTGAGCGAGACGGCGCTGTTGCGCTGCCATCTCCAAGTTGAGTTTGGATTCCTTTTGAGCTATAATATTGTAAAGCTGATCCAGCCAAGTCAGCAATCACTACCAAAAAGTAAACGAAGGAAAAGAAAATCCCAAACCAGTCTCGGTAGAAGAGCTTTTACTTACAGCCTGCCGCTGGATGTTCAGTCTCTCCAACGTCGTATGGGCATAATTCTCCACGCCCAGCAACTTGATACGATAAAAGTCCAGCCGACTCTCCATGCTCTTGTGCAGAGCCCCCGTCTCGCCATGGCGGCCCCTCTCCGGGCGAGATCCCTGCCAGAACTTCGCCATGGCAAGCTTCATCTCGTCGATGATGCTCTGGTATGCCTGCGGCCGCTTCCAGAGGACTTGGCTGTGGCACTCGACCAGATCGCGGTTGAGCACTTCCAGGTCGAGCTCCCGGTATCCTTCGTGCTCCTCGATCTCGTTACGCATGGTGACGGCGTTCTCGAGGCGGCGCAGCCAGTCACGAGCGTCGCGCTGCTTCTGGTCCGTCTTCGAGGACAGATCGTGCGACAGGATGATGACCGGCAGTAACATTGGGTGGCCGACCTGCGCGGCACAGGAGCGCAGGTGTGTCAGGGACTCCTCGATGTCCGAGGAAGGGGTACCCTTCACGTAGCCCGTCGTGATGGATGTGTTGAAAGAATGAGAGAGCATGATCTCCCAGCCGCGAGTCTTGCCCTTTTTGCGGACATCTGACTTGCGGAAGATAATCTCTGGATATTTCTGTTAGTGCCGGAGGGCATTTAACGACGAGCAAATATTTTCTAGACCCCTAAGACGAACGAGAACTCACGTAAGTGTGGATCGCTGGCGTCTTGATCAAATGCAGCCCAGAAAAAAGGTCCTACGACACTCGTTCCCTCAATGCCTCGGAAGGGCAACCGCATAGTTCTGACCATGCCCTCATACTGAGCCGGGTCCAGGGTAATATAATTTGGCGTGAAAGTCTCATTATGCTTTGCGTTCTTCTGGACACTGATCACGAAGCTCAGTATATATATCTCAGCAGGGACACTTAGTGGGCGCAACTCACACCAGTCGAAGGCCGTCTCTTAACTTAACGTCCTCGGGCAGTTTCGGTGGCTCAAAGGCTCCCTACAGTAGATCTTCAGGTCAGATCACCGTTCCTGCAGATAGGCCGTGATTGGTTCGCTCAGCGACTCCAAGGTCTCATCCTCCGGCGCGGTGCGGCTCGTAGGACGCATCATCCCCGCTCGGCACACCAAACTCCACCCCCCGTCCGGCAGACCGGCACAAAATGCGATCAAGGGTGGGCACAATCGGCGTGGCGGCGCCGTCTTTAAAACAAGGTCGAAGCCGGTTTGGACGACTTACCCGGCGATTTAGATAGTTCTCAAACTCATCGGGCGTAAGTGGATGCTCCTCAATCGTATTATAGACCGGATCCTGGTACCCCCCGTTAGCTTAAAGCCGGCAAAGCTGACGATGCACTCGGGCGGCGGTGTGCGCGCAAAACCGCAGCTGAAAACGAGCGCAGCCGTTCAACACAGCCCCAACTTGGAGTATGCTAACATGCAACGTCCAATTGGAAGCCGAAACCCGAATTGAAAGTACTTGCCGTATAGTTAAATATTTCTAGATAACTGGTATTCTCCGGGACGTGTTTACAGCTCGTAACGTAGCTGCGGAACATATAATCATCCATAATGGGCACTGACTTTCGCTTATGATCAATGCAAAAGCGGAAGGAATAAATCAATGTAGGAATCGAAAAGGTCAGGAAAGTATCACAGCATCTCTAGCAGCCAACTATATGCGTCGAGCTACGTTGTTTTGCCGCAAAAAGCATCAGAAACCCGGAAGTCTCGTGCAGTAGCCAACGGTTCTTCAGGAGCTTCGCGGTAAGAGATCTAACTTTATTGAGAATGGAGCCTCAATCAGAGCAAAAAAGTGCATTTTAGAAATTGGAGAGGTCGGTCGAGCTAGAACACCCCTGTCATGGTTGAATCAGACCATCACTCATGTAAGCAGAGGTGGGGGAACAGGGCTTCTTTATAGTGTGCATAAAGCATTGATGCGCTGCACAATTGGCCTGGTTTCTGAGCTGTTGCCTCACATGCACAGAACAAATATGAATTCACAAGTGTTGGGATGAATCTATACTTGGAGGTTCTCTCAGTGTCAATGGGGCTTTGCGGGAAAATCGGTATTCTGAAAAAGGAATGAGCTTCGTCGATAGTTTGATTCTTCTCAATAATGCTCCTAGCATAACAACCAGTCATTGCTCTACCGTGGCAGATAATGGATCGCCTTCGACCCTGATGGATACTAGGATGCGCCAACACCTTTACTATAATGCAAACCTAAGAAATACGGTCTCCAGGCCAAGTGCAATCCATCCCATCCTACAACTTTATCCTTTGCCAGACAGGCCGCAACCACCACATTCCCACTTCAACGCCACAACTTAGAGTAACTTGACTCAGAAGTCCCCAAAAAGATGTCCGAATCTAAGCTTTGTCAGCAAGATAAGATTTACCCAGAGGGAGGGAGGGGGGACGTACTCGTCGTGGCCCACAACGCCATACTTTTCTGTCTCTTCAGGATACCTATCGAATTGACTTGCGTCACCGGCACCAGCCTTCACTGGAGGTGTGTATGGAGCATCAATGTCTTTCCTCGATAGTCGATCCCACGTAACTTCGGCAAACCAGGGATGATTCTTGACATCTGCCGGCCCGCTGTAGAGATTGCCCAGTCGTTTCGTCAAGTCGGGCGTGATGAGTCGCTCCAGAAGATTATGCGCATCGGGATGAACATATTGAGGATACTTAACTTTTCCTTTCAAGATGTTTTCATAGATCTTCATTGGCGAGCCGCTATCCCAGAATGGAGTATAACCACACAGCATCTCGTAGATCAAGATGCCCAATGACCACCTTTTTGTGACATCAGCAACTCCAACTTTCTCTCTTGAAGCCAAGACAACTTACCAATCAACTGATTTGTTGTACCCCTTGTTACTAACAACCTCTGGGGCTAGGTAGTCGGGAGTACCGCACAGCGTCCAGGTCTTGTCTGGAACTCGCTTGGCAAAACCAAAATCCGTTATTTTGAGGTGGCCATGGCGGTCTAGAAGTAAGTTCTCCGGTTTTAGATCTCTGTAGATGATGTTTTTTTCGTGCAGGTATTCTAGCGCCAGAGTAACTTCTGCCGCATAGAACTTCGCGACAGGGTTTGGGAAGCGCTGTCATTTGTCAATATCACATCGCTATCGGGAGGGTGCGAGAATCTGGTTTACCCCTGATTTCCTTAACAATGAGAAGAGCTCTCCACCTTCGACGAAATCCATCACCATGTAGAGATTCCGGGAATCCTGGAAAGTTCCCCACAAGGTAATGAGGAACGGGTGCTTGACTTCGCCTAGCATTTTGCGCTCATCATTCGTATGTTCGACTTGCTTCATCTTCACCACTTGTGCTTTCTTCAACACTTTTACAGCATAAAACCGCTGGTTGTGCTTCGACTGCACTAGATGGACGCGCCCAAAACTTCCTGTGCCCAGTGTCCGTTGTATCTCGAAATCGGCAAGGGAATATTTGCCCTTGGTCACTCTTGTCTCGGACGCTTGCGGCACAGGTTGTTGTTGTTGTTGGACTTGCTGGTGCTGTTGTGACTGCCCATGCTGTCCTGCACCACCAGCACCTATGCAGTTGTCAGTAGAGCGAAAGCAACAAGCTGACACATTCGAGCCATACCGTCAGTCTGGGGCATATTTATGAGGTTATTGATGCTTGGTAAATTCTGTGGTGCCCCGACCTGCCCAGGGCTAGGGGAGGGCTGAATGCCAAAAGGCGGCTGCTGGAGCTGATGACTCTGCTGCACGACATTCATCTGCTGCCCTCCACTCGCCGAAGCTGGCTTTTGCGCTTGTTGATTCGCGGGTTGGTTCTGGGAGGATATGGTCCTTGTGTGCGAGGCTGTGCTGCCGGTGGTGGTCTGGGTCGGGGTATGACTGAGTTGGCTTTCGAAGCTATGCGAGGTAGTCGGCGTAACTGGGCTTGTGGGCTGGCTAGATGAGTGATCGGTCTTGTCCTCCCTCGTCCGCTTCTTCTTGAGGAAGCCTAAGGATGGCATGTGATATAATTTTGAGGGTATTCGAAGGGAAATGACCCCTTGTGTTGTTCCGTGGAGATGGACTGTAGAGTTCTCCAACACTTACGCAGCAGGAACGCGATGCCGGCTACGGTTTCCGAGCACAACCTTCAAGCTAGTGACAATCTGTTGCTTCGTCTGCAGACTCGTTGCTCGCTGCGGGGGTTGAACTGGGTGAGTAGGCAGTGCTCAAGGACAGAGCATTCCGGTGAATAAGTGTTCTAGGGACCTTGACTGGTGATCGCGACGAGTCTGCGGCGACTCATGGATCAGTTATGTGACCACGAATACGGGGGCAGGCCAGATAGCCAGTTGTAGATGCACTAACCGCAGTTGAATGTGCTAATGCTGATGGGTCGTGGGCGACGCAATTGCTTGCGGCTGGCCAAGAAAGAGCTTTGATACAAAGAGATTCAGCTCCAGTGCATACGTCAGAGTCAATTGAAGCGTTGCAGGTTGTCCGCCGCCCTTTCTTTGCCCTTGGAGGAAATGAAGGCAAGGGATTGCGTAGGTTAGCTCAAAGAGGGGTGACTGGGCGTAAGTTCGTGAACTAATAACTGGCGCGGTTCAAGCTGGCTTCTGGTCACCTCGACGTCGATGGAAATATTCGCAGTGCCTCAAGGCAGATTGGATGGCTCGGTATGAGATACTGTAGGATGACCTTCACTTGTTGAAAATTGGCACAAAGTCGGAGGGCCTGAATGGATAGAGGAGGATAGGTTATGCTACGGTATCAAGAGAGGAGGGGTGGATGAAAGCATGCGAAGGTCGATTAAGGTTCCGTAGCCTGTGAGTCTCTCAGTCGCGGCCAGAGCTAGGGAGTGTTCGGTGTAAGTTCAAGTTCAATACGGCAAAGCATGTCGCAGCACTTCAGGATGGACAATGGCACAACAGACAACTGAGCGATGGATCGCACAGGGTGGGGTTCATCTCGATGTTGTAACCGCAACCCAAGATCTAATTAAGAGCAGATGGTCGCAGTGGGCTGGGAAGGAAACGACAAGGATCCAGCGCTTCACGTTGCGAGAGCCGCGGGGTCAAAGACGGCGCCCAAAAGGTAACAGTATGTAGGTTGCAGGCGGGCTTGAGAAAGATGGGGCCGAAACCATGAATATTGCTTCTCCAAGACTAGAAAGGCCGCAGTGTATGGGAAAACTGGCTGCGATGATCCTTTTTCAGCTCGCTCTCGCACTTGCTATATCGAGTCGGTGTGCAACCGCCTGCTTCCTGCCAAAGGGTTTGGCATCCGCAATGGGCCGCAACTGTTGCGGTCAAGGGCTCTCTTCATTTACATATGTACAGAATTTGACAAATGATCAAACTCCGTCCAACACTAGGACAACGCATGGTAGTGACGGCAACCGGTGGATGCCAATTGACACTCTAAGGTTAGTTAGGTTTGAAGGCGGCTTGTCCATGAGGTTTATACTTCGTGGATGACATATTACACGTGTTTCGGCAACCTTGCCGCTCGTACAGCATAGACTCAAATTTCCACACAGCCTATATTTAAAGGTATATAAGTTATATATATATATATATATATATATGTATGCCTTCTTGTAATTTCCATATTTTTTCATGATTTCTCTGCCTATACATTATCAGCTAAGGGAAGCCCTTGACCTTTGTGGGGTAACAATGGCCAACTTCCTGGATGAATGCGTCATAGTCTTCTACTATTGGACAATTAGCCATTGCTTAGTGTGTTGACACCTTGAACCATAGCTCGACCACCAGAAAGCTGGTTGGGTTACATTTCAATCAGTCATATGTAGTAAGCATCTCTCGATGAATCAACAGGTTTGGTATCAAGTTTAGACATTGCTTTATGCTTGGGCCAGTACAGATGAACCCCAAATAGACCAATCAGAAAGTGTCGTTTTACGGCTTCGTGCCAAGTCACTTGGACATGGGCAGCGGCTCATAGATGACAATATCTTCAAAGCCGCAAGAAACAACAAACTTTTGACATATCGAACAAATATCAATACACATCCTTACGCCAGTCCATCTTAAAACCTAAGCAACACGATCATGAGGCGTGACTAGTCCGCGTCACAAGTAAATTATCCCGTTCGATGCAGATGGTATATACGATTCGTCCCCGATTCTGGGGTGTGGGCATACGCCAGAAATCACAAGACCCAATCCCTGCGGACGCGGCTCAACAGGCCCTTTAGAATCTGTGCGTCCTCCTCTTGCTGGTGCGGTAAGCAGTGAAGCCAACGTAGCCACCAGCCACAACCATGCCAAAGACGAGGAACTTGAAGAGGAACCATCCCCAGCCACCGCTCTTCTTGTTGTTGTTGCTGCCAAGAGGCTTGTTCTTTCTGCCCCGGTTGCCGCTGCCGGGAGACGACTTGCCAGTCTGGCTGCCACCCGGTGTGTAGAGGTTCTTTGCCTTGACCGAGATGATATCGTGGTTGTCACTTAGCTCGCCCGTCTCGGCGCTGAATCCGAGGTAGGTCACGGATGGAATCGCTGGGGGCTGGTCGGTCTCGAAACAGAGCGCCCACTCGTCTTCGCTCTTGTACTGCAACTCCAGCTTGAGCGACTTGTCCTGGAAGTAGGTCAATCGTAGCTTGGTGGGTACGCTCGCGTGTCGGAGTCCTCGAGCAGAGCAGCCAGCAAACTCCGTGTCCTTTCCGTCGTTGTTCTTGTTGTAGCTGGTCTTGCCATCGCCGATCATGGCCATGACGTAGGGAAAGACGACACCCGGGCGGTTGTTCTTGTAAGTATCGACGAAGAGACCTAGACCCTCAAAGTTATCCTTGTGTCCGAAGACAGGACCGAGCTCCCCGCGCTCTTTCGTGAGCCACATGGCGAAGCCATCGCCGTATAGCTGGTTGTGTCCGTGAACCTTGAACTCGACCTCGATTTCCCAGTTCGTGGCAGTCAGGGGCACTCTGGAGAACAGCCAACCGTTTTGCGAAGGTCGATCCGACGTCAAGCGGATGTATCTGTGTATAGGTTAGTTTTCATGCATCTTGGTGCTCTGCTTTGCTTTGCTTTGCTCTGTGCTGCGTGGCACACATACGAGTCGGTTCGAACAAGCGTGTCGCCCCCAAAGTCATACCATCGGCTGGCCATATCCGAGTCGAGGTAGGGTTGCTGAAGCGTATGTGTACGCAGCTATATAGGGTCAGAGGAAGTGCTCCAGGGTGACACAGATGGGCGTCGAGACTCACCGAAATGCTTCGCACGTTGCCATCATCGTCGTGGCTGACGGCTCCGCTGGCAGCAGTCGCCGCCAACCATAAGGTCGACAGTCCTGTGAGCCACCTCATCTTCCAGACGTGGTGGGTAGTGAGAAATAAGAGTTAAGAAATATGCGCGAAACAGAATCGAAGGGAATGTATGGGGTTTGTCGAAAAAAGAGGTCAAAAGAAATTATGGTCTGGGCATGTGTCGTAACGGCGCAAAAGGCCTGTAGTTGCGTTGTGCAAACTGGACAGGGTCGTGTGCTGCCAGAAGAGAGTTGCTGGCCTTCTCGTGCTGCAGGGCGCTCCGGGAGGGAAGGAATAATTGCAATTATCCCAGATAATTCACTACTGGAAGTCAACGGGACCGCACTTCTTCATGGCACCGTTCAACGTAACACTGGTGGTCAAATCTCGCGGGAAGAGCAGGTTGACAGTAACTTTCTATTATTGGTTCTTGATCTCCGGTGTCCTCGATATATAAATCGCCTGTCATTCAATGTTTTACAAAGTTCAGCATGCTGCCACCTCATGAGTTGTGTCTCAGTGTGCTTTCGGCATACATATTCAGTTAAGCATAACGGACCCCTTCTCCCAAAAGTTCAAAGTGGCCAGCTTGCGAGCTTTCGTTTCATGAGAGCTACCCCTGCTTTTCAGGTGGGGCTAGCGCACCAAAACTATGGGCCAGCATAAAGTTGGCAGAGCAGTGAAAGCACCAAGAGCAGCAGCTCTTGAGGCTTGAGGCTTGAGGCTTGAGGCTTGATTGAGGCTGTTACTACATATGTGTGTAAGTTAGTGGTACTCCGTACCGGAGGTAGACTCCGTCCAAGCCTTGCGCTAAAGAAATAATCTTAGCCTTGACATCAATGACATCTCCAGGTCGAGAAGGTTTAGACAAAATACAAGGTCATTTAGGCTGCAAGCTCTCGTCGGTTACTTCTTCACATACGCACGCCTCGCCGTTCTCCAAACTCCAATCGAACTCACATTCTCGCCAAGATGGACTCGGAAAGCGTTAAACAAGAGGTTATCAAGCAGGTCCGCCAGCAATATGTCATGACCAATGCCCGGGAGTTGATCGAGGTATGGAGCTCCCTCCCATGGACCACAGCTTGCTCCAGCAGCATCCAGGCTAACTTTGTGCAGAAAATCAACGACCACTGCTTCCAGAAATGCGTCCCCAAGCCCGGTTCTTCCTTATCGAGCGGCGAACAGACCTGCTTCACTCAGTGTATGGAAAAGTACATGTCGGCATGGAATCAGGTCAGCACCACATACATCAGCCGGATACAGCGGGGAGACTAGACGTGGAACAACGAAATCGCGACCTACAAAACCGATCGCCTCTTTCTCTGCATATTGACTATATTTTAACTCTATAGTTGGCAGTGTATGATATCAATTGTGTACAAACTATGGCTGAAGGGGGGCCTGGTGGCCTCGGGGGGGTATAGAAACAGCATGTGCGCCGGGGGTATAGAGTGTATTATCACTTGTACAAGCAAAGTCGTGACTGCTTTGGGCAGGAAAGGCCCATCGTCAGGAGTCCAACTGCAAAAGCAGGTGTATAAATGGTATCAAAATTCGACTAAGAGCCCATCTTTTTTGCCTCTTCGGCAGCCCTTTTTCGGGCCAAATACCGTTCCTTGGCACTCGAAATATCTGATTCGGTCTTTCGGCTTTTCGAGGCGCGCTCGACCTTCTGCCGCTCATCTTCCTCCTCTTCTAGAGATCTCTTGAGTGCCTGTGCCAGCTGCGCTTCCATCATGCGAGATTGTCGTTCGCGCATGGCCTGCTTGCCACCGGGCTGGAAAGCGCCTCTCACGTCGCGGTCTTCCCTCCGTTCTGGTCTTGGGTCTTCCTGACGAACGTCGGGCTTCTTCTTTGCGACTAGATTCAGGCCACCCTTGAGGAGTTCCCGCTTGTCCACCACTTCTCCATCCTCGTTGATTGCAATGGAGCCGCCTTTCGCATTGATCTCCTTTGCCCTTTCCGCCGTGCTTGCCGGCCTCTCCTCCCCCGCGTCGTGGTTGTCGGTCTCCTGGGGCCCATTCCTCGCCCGCTCTTCAGCGGCCTTCATCATTTCGGCATGCCGTTGATCCCCCCTGTTGAGCATGTCCTTGTAAAACGCGGCCATGCCGCCACCCTTGTTCTTCTTCGCTTCGTCTTCCTCGCGGCGCTTTTCTTCCTCTTCTAGTTTGCGATTCTCCTCCTGTTGCTGCTTGTAGGCTTCGGTGACGAATTTGTCCTTATCCGCGAATTCGTCGCCCTCGGCCTCCCGCTCCCGTGCAATCTTTTTCTCCTCGGCGATCAAGGCGTCGCGCTTCCTGACTGCGGCAGAAGCTATGAGGTTCTTCATGTACTTTGGGCGGCGGTCCTGGTCTTGTTGGGTGGCCTTGTTCTCGGGCTTCATGGAGTCGTAGACGCCATCGTAATCGTAGACAGAGGGGTCGAGCTCCTCGGCAGCTTCTGCATTCTTGCGGGACTCAAGGGCGGAGGACAGGTCACCGTAGACGGAGGTTTGAGGCTTCTTGGGCCTGGGTGGTGCGGTCGGGGGCGCGGGGGCGCGGTGTTTTTGTTTTGAGGTTGGCTTGGTGAATGGATTTTGTTCCGGCTCGTCATGATCCGAGTCGGATTCGTCTGCACCGCCGAATGCGGTGCCAAAAGCGGTCCGCGGCTTTGGTTTGGAGGGCGCTGGCTTTGCGCCGGGCTTCTTGGCCAGGTTTAGACCAAACGAGAGGCCTGGTTTGCTCATGATGCTGGCAACGAGAAGTGTGGCCAATCAATCGATTTGCTAGGGTTGGCAATAGCAGTGGGTTATGCGACAGGACTGGCGAGGGGTATTGGATTGGGTGGATGGAACTGGAATTGAAATTGGAGTTGGAATTGGCGTTGGCATTGCACGAGAGCGAGCCTACGGGCAGGTACTGTAACAAGCTTCGAAGCTTCCCCAGCTGCAAGCACGGATCGATAAGGTTGATTAAAATCAGTTAATTCTTGGAGCCTTATCGGGGATTTTTCCAGGGGTCCCCCACCCATTCCCATCCCGCCTTCCACCTTCCGCCCTCCGTCATTTGGCACTCCATTGCATTGTATCCCATCGTATCGCGTCGGGGCGCATCGCGGCGCATCGCATCGCATTGTATTTCGTCCCATCCCGTCTCTCCCCGCCGTATCCTGGAGGGGGTTTTCCCAAATCCCATACCCAGCCGCAATCTCGACGAGTCACGAGCGGCACCGTCGTGGCCCCCGGTAACCACCACATATGATGCTACTGCGGACATGACAACAGAGCCATCGTCGCCCAAGCGGCGGCATATATTGTCAGCTTACAACCCTGAAGAGCCGCCCCCGACTTCCACACATGAGGAGCACAACGCTGCACCCGAACAACCCGTCTCTGTATCACCGCGCCGCTCCACGGCCACTCCGCTAGCCACAGGTGACGGTGCCGCACCAGAGTATACCGAAAACCACCACAAATCCTCAAAGTTCCGTTTCAAGTCGAGCCGTCGATCCCGTCGCTCATCACGACACCGCCAACGGGATTACGACGACCATGGCAAGGAAGCCTCGCACCGCTCATCGACAAAGCGTCGCGATGGAGAACGTGATGATGGCCACGACAGCGACCGTGATGAGCACACCAGTTCCCGCCGCCACAGGCACCATCACCACCACCATAGACATAAGAGGCGACGCGACCGCCCGCGCACCCGCTCGCCTACGCCGCCGAACCCACATGGACCACCCCCACTGAGTCCCGAAACGGCTTTTCGCGAGTCGCTCTTCGACGCCATGGCCGACGACGAAGGCGCTGCGTACTGGGAGGGCGTCTACGGCCAACCCGTACACCTATACTCCAACCAGAGATCTGGACCCCAGGGCGAGCTCGAGCAGATGGACGACGACGAGTACGCTGCCTACGTCCGACAGAAGATGTGGGAGAAGACCCACCAGGGGCTGCTCGAGGAACGAGCGAGGCGCCAAGAGCAGGAGAGGCAGAAAGAGGACAAGCAGAAAGAAGCGCATAAGCTCACCAAGGAAATGGAAGATAGTCTTCGGCGTGGTGACGAGAGAAGAAAACGAAAGGGCTGGAGGTCAAGGTGGGATGCCTACCTTCAAGCCTGGTCCGAGTGGGACGGCCATGTCGAGACCATGAGCTGGCCAGTAGCAGGAGGCAGCAGAGCGGACATCAGCAGCGAAAATGTCAGGGACTTCTTGATCAACGGCCTCGACCCCCTCGCGATAGGTGAGAAGGAGTTTCTGGCCAAGCTGAAGGAGGAACGAGTTCGATGGCATCCGGACAAGATTCAGCAGAGGCTGGGCGCAAGGTTTGATGATTCCGTTCGTCAAGACGTGACAGCAGTCTTCCAGATCATTGATAAACTATGGTCCGACACTCGGTCAAACGGATGACATGCAAAAGGCAAGGCGTTTTACTGGTCCTGTATTTTTCTCAACATTTCACTCACAAGATACCCATGGCTATTAGAACAAGAACTGGAAAAAAAACTCATATTCTCTCGCTATGCATAATATGTACCTGTCAACATGCCACCGTGGAATCCAACGAATAGGCGCCTTGCCAACTATGAATCACTTTTCCGAATCACTACCACTTTCCTCTCCTTCTCCTTCTCCTTTTTCCTCTTCCTCTTTCACGGTATCCTGCACTAGTTTGACCTGCCACGATTAGTTCCTCGAACCCTACCGCCGATACAAGGAATGTGACTTACCCACGGTCCGTGAATCGCTCCCGTACCGGCACCGATCAGGATGCCAAGCCCCGTCGTTGGTATCGCCGCTACGCCGCCCACGATGCTTCCTATCACCGTCCCCAGACCACCAGCGACGCCCGCGCCGATACCTGCGCCCGCCGCACCACCCTGAAACGCACCATTTTGCACTGATAATTATTCAGCATAAGAACTACTCGCTACCAGTGCAGCGACACGAGGTAGACTGACAACAAAAAAAAAGAGGAAGAAAAAAAAAGAGGAAGAAAAAAAAAGGGAAGAAAAAAACAGTACTCACGCCGCGACGCCTGCTTGATCAGCTTCTTCGCCTTCTGCTCCAGCTCACCGGCCTGCGCCCGCAGCTTCTCGGCCTCCTCGGGATTCTCCTCGGCGAGCTTCTCGGCTTGCTCGCGCAGCTGGGTCGCCTGCACCTCCGCGTCCTTGGACTCCTCGAGCTTGGCCGTCAGGTCCTTCATCAGCTTGTCCTTGGTGCCCCATTTGGACTTGGCCTTCTCCGAGAGCTCCCCCGAGCCCTCGATGGCCTCTGACTGCGGGATAGGCTTCTGCTCGCCGTCGGCCATGGTTCTGCGTTTGACTGTCCTTTTTCCGGGGGGTTGTTGCCTTCCTGGGGGGTGGGCGTGGGCGTGCCGTATCAGTTGCTTTCTGTTGCGAGACGGCGATATTAACAGATTTTTGTTAGGAATCGGTTATATTACGTGCACCTCAAGAACAAGCTTATCGAAAGGTATCATAAAGGTGGATTTTCACTATCACGCATCAAATATGAGCTGCGCCGTTGACCTCACGAAGACCCTGTTTCCACTGCCCGCCGGGGCTGGTGGGGCTGCGTATGACGTACATTCGCGGGTGATCTGCATCGCATAGTCTCGGGTGGTCGTCTTTCGGGTCACACTGGGCTTCGTAACATGAGATTTATATAACCATGTAACAATCTCGTCACGCGCATCGCTATCAATATACTTGCTCCGTCTGGCAGAAAGAACTGTCTGGCCAGGATTGTGGGAGCAAAGGAATTGGCATCGTATCCTGACATATTGTAACATCTTTCGAGAGCTACATTCAACAGTGCTATCATTATAGTTTATAGAAACACTATGATCATCTCTGATTTTTTATCATCACTGATTTTTTATCATCAATCAGCGCTTCACCGTGTTTGCAGAGGGCGCATTGCACAGATAAAACAAAGCTGTCAGACCGAAAAAAATTCAGAGCTTCGCCTTGCCATCCGGTCCGAGGAGGTAGGACTTCTGATATGGCAGCCCCAAAAATTCATAAACAAAGTGCCATCTTGATTCCGTTAGCCATTCAGTCTACATTGTACCTCTGCGTCTCAACGGACTTTGGGGGGAAGAAAAAGAAGAAGAAGAGGAACGAGAAGAAGAAGGAGAAGAAATATGCACTCACCGATCAGTCCCAAAGAACGGCTCGCTCTTCCCTTGGTCGTTCGTGACCCAGAGCCAAGGCGCTCCAAAAGCGCCTCGCTCGAGAGCTTCTTCTACCGTGGTCTTCAACTCGGCCTTCCACTTGGCTTCACCTGTTGCCTTTAATATATTCTCAACATCATGATTCGAGAACAGTGGCTGCGAGCTTTGCTTCTCGCTTGCGCCACCGAAACCACTCCGTACCTCGGCCAGCGCCTTGGCCAACTCCGCGGCCTCGCAGAGGTTGCGTTTCGGCGGGCCCCAGAACAGGTGCAGGAAGTAATGCCAGGTCGTTAGATATGCCTCGAGCGAATACGTTGCCTTGATATAGTGCAGGGCCCTCAGCGGAAGCATCGTGCGAGACACCGCCATCAGGTCTTCAGGAGGAGAGATGTCTGGGAGACCGACGGCGTGCTGGGTGCGGTCTGCATCGAGGCTACCGTACTTGGCTTTCGCTGGTACGGTCCATGGTGGTCTGTTTCCTGCACGACGAATCAGCTTTTTGTTGGTCTTCGATTAAGTGTATGCAGCCTCAAAAAAGGGGGGTTTTTTTTTCTTCTTCTTCTTCTTCTTCTTCTTCTTCTTCTTCTTCTTCTTCTTCTTCTTCTTCTTCTTCTTCTTCTTCTTCTTCTTTTGTCTCCGTTCTGCATTGATTGCGGAGATATCCCGTTCAAGCAAACTCAGTAGACTCTCGAGGATTCCTGACAGATAATCTCCAGAAAGATTACTAAACAATCTCTACGGAATTCTTAAGAATATCCGTATCCGGTATTATAAGAAACTGGCAAATAAATAACAAAAGAGTAGCCCGTTGCATGAGCTCCAGCACGAGTAGTGTACAAGCCCCATGCAAGTTACCGGTAGTCAGGTCATAGTATATAAAGCACTGTAGGACTTAGAAATGATGACGACCTACCTGAAGCAGCCATAATACCGCCGAGAAAGAAAGGCTTGATGCTGTATATACATCAGCACACGCGCAAAATATTATTCATAGAATGGCTTACTCTACTTGTACTCCGTGAGCTTCCAAAAGCGACCTAGTGTCGAGGAGCTGCTTGAAGGCTACATAGCTGTAGAAGGATACTATTTACTTATCATCAGCCTATCACGCACGTCTACTCGGACTGTTCGGGCTCACCAATGTCCAGGTAAATCTCAATTCGGCCAGTCATGGTCAAGGCTCAGCTGGGGGGGGGGGGGGGGGGGGGGGGTTCGGCTGTTAGGATATTGTACGGTAGTGAGCGCCACTGACCCCACGCTTATCAAATCGGTGGTAAACCAGGAAACGGACTTGTGACTGGAAAGTAGTTGAGTTATCTTTGAAAGTTACGGCTTCGATGGCGTGCTAGAGGTTTTGATAGTACCACTGGTCGAACTGAGGAGTCTTGAGTCCTATTGTGTCATCACCAGGGGTCGTGCTGGAGAAGAGCCTCGGTTGCCGGCAGCACGGCCCCACCTAAACTCCGGGCAGCTCGATTAGTGATCCATCATCACCTGCCGAAAGCTTCGGCGCATATTACCTAGACCTCCAGCCAGCGTTAGCATTAAGGGATCCCTCCCTCTATATCATGTATATATGCGATCGATTACCTCGGGAGTGTAGCCATTGTTGAAGCGTAGCAATGGATGAGAAGAGAGTTGCCCTCGTCGTCGGAGCCTCCAGGGGTATCGGGCGGCAGATCGCCATTGACCTTGCCAAAAGTCAATATGCGGGTGAGCTCAAAATCAATAGGTCTATGACTATCGTGAACTAAAACCCGGAAGTTGTGGTTGCCGCGAAGTCTACAAGTGATGCAGCGAAAGTTACACCATTCCCACCAGACCCCAACTCTCCCGAGTCGACAATCTCGACCGTGACGCGGGAGATCCTAGAATCTGGAGGAGATGCGGTAGCTATCTCTGTCGACACTCGGGACTATGCAAGCATCGAAGCCCTCATCACCAAGACGATAGAGACCTACGGTCGTCTCGATGTGCTAGTCTACAACTCTGGCGCCATCTGGTGGGCATCCGTCGAGGACACGCCCATGAAAAGATTCCAGCTAATGCAGCGTGTGAACATCGAGGGCCTCTACGGCGCAGTTCAAGCAGCCCTGCCGCATCTCAAGAAGCACAAGCGGGGCCGGATCATCGTCGTGAGCCCGCCGATCTATTCCCGGTTCTTCAGGGGCAAGACGGCCTACGCCATGGGCAAGGTGGGCATGAGCGTCTTGACCAAGGGCCTGGCGATGGACTTCCAGAGGCAAGGGCTTGGGGAAATGGCGATCACGAGTATTTGGCCCGCCGCCGCTATCGAAAGCGGCGCGACGAAGAAGATGACGGAGAAGAACCCGGGTGAGGCACGCGATCTCAGGAAGGCCACTATCTTCTCTGATGCGGTGTTGGCCATGCTAGAGGCTCCGGCCGAGAGTGTCAACGGCAGACTAGAGCTGGACGAAGATTTCCTCAGGACTGATGCTGGTATCTCTGATTTCTCAAAATACGCACTTGTTCCTGGTTCGACGCCGAGACGGATCATGCCGACAAAGTTACCTGATTTAACCGTTGAAGAACAAGACGACGAAGGCAAGAGGATGGATAGTGCCTTGGAAAAGTCAAAATTGTGAACGCCAGGCGTATCCATAATATCATCACCTATTGATTTACATGTACAATTACCTGCAATCTACACATGCTCTTACAGTCTACACATGCTCTTACAGACTACATAGTGTTAAAGCTCATGTGTCGAGTTAACGTACTACCGCTTCACAATTTTTTCACTCGAAACGAGTTATTGCATAACTTCTTAAGACACCTAGAGCTTCTAAAACTTGAGTGCAAGTCGGTTTGAAAAGGATTTCCCTTAAGATTCCCGAAAGGCACCGCTCAGTAGTCGAGAACCTTACAGATACCCACTCAAGATAGAACACCAACAACCAGGCAGAAAACTGCGGAAGGATCGGTGTGCAAATGCCTTGTGTCGTGTTTCTCAAGGCAGATACGGACAGCGCGACAAGAAGTGGCGGGATATTCTGTCAAAGACCATGACTGTTTCACTAATTAGGATCTATGAATCAAGGTTACAAAACAATACTGTACATATGTCCACTTAATGCAATTTACCAGAGGCTAAGAAGTTAATCCCTGGACGTCGAGTAGTGCAATCAAAATGCCGAATTACGTATACCGTACTTAATATCCGCTCTCGAGGTCAAAGTCGCACCGGTCTCAATGCGCCTCATGTGATCATCGTAAGCCAAGGTCTTTCGCCATCTCACGGACTTGGTCATTAATTTTACTGGTTTCTGACCCCAAAGTGTGAACAGCACGAAGCGCATGGAATTTTGGCACAATGTCTCAGGATTCTGCGCTTGGTGTAAGACATGCCGCTGTCACCCCCACACACATAACAGCTTATCGTGGTATACGACCAATAAACATCACAGAACTCTTGTCCTATGCATTGAGATTCACAAATTCACAAATTCAACTTCACCCCTATGCAGCGATGTGCGGATTCTCAAAGGAGTGGGATCCTGTTTGTCGAGAGCGCAGACGTACAATAAGAACCAGACATTATTCTCAAACTGGCCACGATGGCGCGTAGAGAGAATCACTGTCTTAACGTGTGTCAAGGTAGATTAATCTTGTGATGACCTGGGGGCAAATTATAGTTTGACAGTCTGGGTCGCCAGATGTGTTTCGCGCCACAAACCCATCACGACGGGTGCAACAGGCAGCGTTATCAACTTGAGAGACCCCCCGAGAAGGGTGAGTAGAGCTTGCCGCTGTAGACTCGTTCTCATCTCTGCTGCTCATTTTAATACTACTGCTTTTCGAAAATATGGATGCGTCTCAAGCCGGACGTAGGTCCTCCGGCGAGGACGACACACTCATTGACCCGGACTATTTCACAACGACCGAGGACGCCGGGCTTCTCGCAAATGAGAAGCCCAATCAACCACTATCACGCTGGCGGCGGCTTATCGGAATGAGAGGAAAAGCGTCGACATCCCCGCATGACGGGTCCTCCGCGGGGCCAAGAACGTCTATCCTGTCGAGAATCATGCCCAATGTACTGGCCCTTACCGTCTTCCTTCTCCCATCATATTTCCAGAGCCTGTTCTCGCGCTCTTCCAGGTCGGCTAACGACGCGAAAGCCAACAAGAAACCGCTCCACGCAACCGCGTACCTAGACGGGCTCCGCGGCGTCGCCGCGCTCATCGTCTACGTCTACCACTGGAACTACCTGTGGTTCCCGTTCCTGCGCAAGGGGTACGGGTCGCCGGCGGCCGAGAACGTGTTCCTGCAGCGGCCCATCGTGCGGATCCTGCACTCGGGCCGGGCCTCGGTGACGCTGTTCTTCGTCATCTCGGGCTACGTCATCACGCTCAAGACGCTGTCCACCATCCACGCCGGGCAGACGGGCAGGGCACTCGAGGTTCTGTCCGGGTCGCTCTTCCGCCGGCCCTTCCGGCTCTACCTGCCCATCATCGTGCAGACGCTGGTGATACTGGTCATGATCCGGTGGGACCTGTTCCAGCACGACGTGACGGGGTTCGGCTCGCCGCCGAGGATGGAGACCCTGTCCCAGCAGCTGGACCACTGGTGGATCAACTTCCAGTTCATGGTCAACCCGTTCCGGGCGATATCGGGCAGGCAAAACCTGTACTCACCCCCGTATAACGGCCACCTGTGGACCATACCCATCGAGTTCAAGGGGAGCGTTCTGGTATTTGCGCTCCTGCTTGCCTTTGCGAGGTGCAGGCGCTGGATCCACCTCGGTGCCACGGGCGCCTGCGCCATATGGCTGGCGCAGATGGGTGACATGGACATGACCTTGTTCTGTGCGGGAATGATCCTGGCAGAGATAAGCCTGCTGTTCCCGCCGTCCGACGGAGAGGCGTCTTCTCTGCCATGGCAGCGGACACCGGCGGTGAAGAGCACAAAGCAGATCAAGACGATCAGGCTTTTCCGCCACATGGCGACTATAGCCTTGTTCCTCCTCGCCGTGTACTGCATGTGCTACCCGGAGCAGGACGGCCCGGCGTCACCGGGCTACATAACCCTGACGAAAATGGTTCCGGTATACTACAGAAGCCGTGAGGACTTCATCGAGTGGTTCTGGACCGCCACGGGCTCAATCCTGTTCATCCCCGCACTCATGTACTCGCCCACGTCCTCTGCGACACTCTTTCCCTCTCCCCGGCGCCTCCTCTGCTGTTTTGGGGCGGTCGCAGGCGGGCGATTACGACTGAGACGCGCACCACAGGACATAGAGCAGCAGCAGCAGCAGCAGCAGCAAAACACGGCGGCGATCGAGCAGTTGCAACCACAACCCCAGCCTCAGGCACAGCCACTCTTGCAGCGCATGTTCACGCACCCGTTCTCGCAGTACCTGGGGCATATCTCGTACGCGCTGTACCTGACGCACGGGTGCGTGAACCACACGATCGGCACGCAGTTCCTCAACCCGGCGTTCGCGGGGTGGCGGGCGGCGGAGCAGAAGGCGGCGGCCAGCCAGCAGGAAGGGGTCGCGACCGTGGTGCTGGCGGCGGCCTGGAACGCTTACGTGTGGAAGGCGGCCTGGGCGACCATTGTGAACACGTTCGTCCTGTTCTGGGTCAGCGACGTCTTCTGGCGGCTCGTCGACGCCAGGGCTGTCTTACTTACCAGGTGGCTGGGAGAGAAGGCGAAGGCGAAATAAGAGTAAAGAAAGCCAAACGGTGTGGTTGACTTGTGTCATTTGTCGTGACTTGTAGGAATATTGTTTGTGACGGTTGTATTTATGTACGTATTAGAGGTTATGTCAGTCGGAAGTACTCTTTTGGGGACTGCATAGCACATTGCGATGCAGATCCATAACCCCTTGTGGGTAAGCGTTCTCGGAGACGAGACAGCATATCTGGTTCATCTCATATGATAGGCCCAGGCAGCTGTTTGGACTTCCTATTTCGAGCAACATTCGCAGTTTTTCAGCAACTACTCCCAACATCAAGAGAAAGAGCCATTTAATCATCAAGGTTGGAGAGCGAGCCTAGAATGTAGAGAAATTTTAATGATTCATTGACATCCTGTACTCCAACAGATATACAATCCAGGCTGCACTGCCATCCGAACGCTCCTCGATGCCGAACTCCGTAGAAAATGTTTTAGCCTAACCAATGATGCCTCCATCCAGTTGTGTGAAGGTGGTTGTTGCAAGAACAGGCGTCATGACCCCCCGAGTGATTATGTATACGTAGCTGAGAACTCGCCGCCATTGTGCTGCACTCTTGCCGCACACAGCAGGTTATGACATGTGGACACTAGAGCTGCTGAAAGCTTGGCGTCCTGAGACTATTGTTGTTCGCCACGTAACCGTGCCTGCACCTTTTCTCTATGTGCCCTGTTCTTCAGGTGAACTTCAAAATTAATGGCCGTCATCTCCGGTCCAGGGGTGTAGAGTTTTCCAGGGCAATCAAGACATCGAATGCGCGGTAAGAAGCAGAACTTGATATTCGGTGATATAGGGTTGCCTGCCTGCGGCATTGAGCACGGCACATTTGTGGTAGCATCAAGTGCAGTGTATCGCATCAAGCCTTCGAATTGGTCATTGGCGTATTCTGCCGTTTCTTTCCATGCCTCTAATGCTTGAACAAGCCAGGCAGGAGGTGGAGGCTATGCGATGGTGTGAGTGTTTGCTTTTGCAGTGAACTAGGAGGGGGCAGGGACAGGGAAGAAGGTGTCTGACTTCAAACCATCCTTCATAGATCATAGAGACTGCTAGAATAACGGAATTGTGGGGTTCTAGGTCTGTTCAAAAATTGGGCAAGGGGGCTTACAGGAGTGGGCACAGGGGTCGTAGGCGTAGGGGCCGGAGCATCCACACGGCTGATCTGCCCAGGTGCTACGCCATTAGCTGGAGGTTTTGCCGGGACGGTTGCAGCTGTGCTTGAGGCATTAGGGGTAGACGGAGGTGGCATTGAACTCGACACAGATGCACTAGGTGCCCGCGTGTGAGGCATTGAAGGTGTTCGGGTTGCCGATGGAGTGCCCTGTTTCAGCTTCAGGTCGCGATAGAGCTGCCTGAGTTTCTCCTTTCCAACCCGCAATGTTACGATCATGTGCTGTGGCTCTTCAGTGGCTTCCCTGGTCAACTCGCGGCCAGATCTCCGAGAGGTGCGCGTTTCGTGATGGTGTATCGTCGCTTCAGGCGTTTCAGAACGGCCGATGTTTGCCATACGAGAGACTGCAGCTGACGCAGCACCCCGCATTCCTCGTGTTCTAGCAGTGCCTTGCAACTGTGCGGCTGCAGGAGAATCAGGCGAAGAATCTTCACTATCGTCCGAATCAGACAGGTCATCCCTCACCCGTCCCTTGCGTCCAACTCCAGTACCAGCGACTCTCTTATACAAGGTGCTGTCCTCGACATTGATGGCTGCACCAGGTAGGACAGATGAGACCACAAGCGTACGAATAGTCCTCTGCCGCTCCTTGAGATCAGGTAATGAAGGACCACCCCTCCGGGTAACTGTTGCTCTCTTCTGCCGCCGTTGTTCGCGCTGAAATATTACTTCGTTCTTCTCCAATTCTTGCTCGGAGAGCTCATAAAGGTAGGGCGCGTATTCTTTGGCTTGTTGCTGAGGTCTGAATACGGTGGGCAGGGGAGAAGGCAGGAACGCAGCCACCAGATCAGGATCTTCTATAGGGCGCCCATCGAATGGATGTCCTATGCTATACAAACTCCGGGCAAAAAGATGTGTCTGTTCGCGGATGCAATGTGCAATGGCCGTCACGAACTCGCCACTAAGAGACATTTCCTTGGCCATGCTCGTGGCGAACTCCTCGGGTGAATTTAGGGGGTTGTTCATGTCCCATTCGAACTGATCGACCAAGGTGAGCTGTCCGATGGTAATGTTGAGCTTGATCAGGACGCGCATCTCATCATTCTTCCAAGCTGAATAAGGCAACTCTGGGTCCAAGGCATCCTCATCGGAGAAGACAAAGGGGTAGAAATCATTCAGCTGCTCCTTCATCTGCACAATGACTTGTTCGTAGATTGGTTGAGCGACGGGGGGCTTGAGGCCCATATCCTCAATCAATTGCATGGCAAACAGTTCTGGCGCAGCTAAGCGCTCGTGAAGGTTCCAGGTAAATGTGTCGCGCAGCCGAATCTTGTCCATATCCACATCTAGGCGCACAGGTATCAGCTCTTCGTGCTGTTCTGCCTGCTGTTTCATGTCCCTCCGCTTCCATTTGAGGGGCGGTGTAGTTTGTTTGCCAAGCCGTGGCTTCTGCTGAGGATACAGCAGCCTCGCAGGACCGCCAAGCTCTGTCCGTCCGTTGCCATACCCATTATAGCCTTCACCGTATAGTCTGCTCGGGGGGAATGCGTGGCGGCCCTCATTACGAACCATCTTGTAATCCTGAATCATCTTGAACGTGTCCTTGTTGTGGTCGTTGAGACGTCTCTGATCCTCGACAATGGCGGCTGCATGGAGATGGTCTCGGGTGATATACTGGTTGATGCGCACCTGGTCGAAGGAGTCCTTGTCGCGGAGGGGGAGCCGCGTGGCATTCGCGTCAGGCGCATCCTGTCCATATTTAGGAGTTGAGTTGGATGAATGTTCTGATTTGGCGGTGGACGTTGAGGACAAGGCAGCGGCGGTGCCAGCGCCAGCGCCAGGACCAGTGGCAGAGCCCGAGCCAGCACCAACCGCGGCGCTGGAGGCCATCTCGTTGTCCTGCGTGGTCGCCATGGTGAATAGAGATTGCGAATTACATGTAGCGACTCGGAATTACCGGGTGTGGATCATGCGATGATGCTGTTGGGGCCTGCGCGCGGCGATCTGGTTGGCTGAATATTGGCCGACGATGAAGTTGACGAGGCTTGCGGAACTCCAACCAAGTCGCGATTGAATCGAGTGAAAAAGAAGCGGCCGGCTATCGAATGAACAAGCACCTGGGAATTGGCTTAGTGCTCCTGCCCGGACATACATAACTAAGGTTAGTACGCATGCAGTACGCGATCGCGCCCGACCTTTCCTCTTTTGGGACAAGTACGATTGTCAAGCTCTAACCTTTGTGTGTACAGTAACTTATGTAATAAAGGGGCACGTGCACTGGTCTGGCCGAAGGGGGAGGCAAGGAGGATAGGAAAACTGAAAACAGAAGACGCAGCCGCCACGGGCTACACGCTTGCTACATACACAGAGCACTTGATTGTCATCAAGAAAAATACCAACTACAGCTTAGACCGTATTCGTGTGTTGTTCATGTGTTGCTACACGGTAGTTACAAACGAGTGTCAGGCTGCTGGCTTGTCTGCATGCAGATCCGAGCATTCACTTGATTCATGCCATGCCCAGACTATCTTATCCATCGGTGAACACTCTTGGCTAGAAACATGGGGAAGCCTTGTATGTTACCCTCTCGGGAGATCAAGCATTGTGTTGCCTTGGTCGTCAGGTCCGAGATGCCGTCCACCTCGAATGCTCCATTGCATGGCTATAGCCTATACGGATTGGGATGTTGAATAGGCTAGGTTCCCTACATCCCCCGATGGCAAACCACCAAGCGGAGGACTTCATGTTCATGCCAGAAAATCCATTGAGAAGTTACTCTTTCCCATCCTTAGTTGCTTGTCGCAAACAGTCTGGCCTTATTGTCCTTGTTACGCGTGCTTAGTGTTGCATGCCCGGGTGGTTCAGCAACATTGCATCATACTGTCTACGGCAACAAATTGCTTGAGGGGCCTTGGGATTGAGATTCCCATGTATAAGTAGCTACTGTAGGCCAGGTGAATAAAATCCATGCTCAACTTGCATAGCAGAAGGGGCAATAAGTCATACCATGTATGTACCTACATTAATGTCTGGTCTAATCTAGGATAGGCCAAGCTGCACCGCGTTGTGCTGTGCTGTGGTGAAAGTGGAACTCCGTTCGCGAGCTTTCAGTGGATAGACGTCACTTGTTGATTGAAGCTCAGCGGGGGACCGACGATTACGTTTGTAACAAACCGCAGTGCCTCAGTTGAGCAAAGCTTCCCACAATGCGGGGCACAACAAGTAGGGTAGCAAATAATTGAATGCAAAACCACCAAAAACCCATAACTATCCATACCTTACTTTGGTCCACGCCCTCGCCTTCCTCTTCTCTTACACACCTGCCAGCTTTACAGAGAAACCAAGCCCAACCCAACCCAGTTCACTCACTTGACATTACGAATATTTCAACATGGCCGACACCAAGGAAGTCGTCGGTACGTACTAACCATAAAAGACACATCACATCACATCACATCACCCCCACCTCCGTATACATACATACACACACATACATGCATACATATAGCTTGCGCGCTGAAGCTCAACACACTGAACTACCCCGCCATTCAAAACACAACATCACATTCCCAAACTGCGCTCGCCTGCGTAGCACGAGACTCTATACCGTGAACCAAGAAATCGACTGACTTTGCTTCTGCCTGATAGACTACAGTCTGAACAACCCAGACACACTCACCAAGTACAAGACTGCCGGTACCATCTCCGAGAAGGTGCTTGCCGAGGTTTCCAAGCTTGTTGTCCCCGGCGAGAAGATTGTCGACATCTGCGCCAAGGGTGACAAGCTTCTTGCAGATGAGGTCAACAAGGTCTTTGCTAAGACCAAGTTCAAGGGTTAGTAACACCGTTTCCGAGGAGCTGCAGAGTCGAGACTATTTGATCCGGTGGCAGCAGCTTACACAATTCTGCTCAGGTTTCGCCCACCCCACAACTGTTTCTCCCGCTGCTTTCGTTACCCCGTACACTCCTCTCTCCTCCGACGAGGCCGAGGCCAATGTCACCATCCAGGCCGGTGAGCCCATCAAGATCCAGCTAGGCGCTCAAGTCGACGGTTTCGGTACCATTGTCTGCGGAACTGTCCTTGCCCAGGAGAAGGGCAAGGAGTCCGAGGAAGTCAGCGGCCGCGAGGCAGACCTGTTCCTTGCGACTCACTACGCCAACGAATTGCTTCTGAGACTCTTGCTCCCCCCTGGAACACTGTCAGCAGGCACAGACGAGGAGAAGGCCAAGGCCGCAAAGGAGAAGTCCCCGACGCAAAGCAAGATCACCTCTCTCTTGGAGAAGGTCGTCAAGAGCTATGATTGCAACTTGGTAGAGAGCACAACCTCGTGGCTCTTTGGTCGCAACGAGATCGAGGACAAGAAGAAGATTGTTCTTGCGCCAAGCGAGGGCACCCGAGGTGATGGAATCCCCGAGATTGGCGAGGTCTGGGGTGTCGAGATCGGTGTCAGCCAGGGCACCGGCAAGGTCAAGAAGTTCGAGAACAGAGCCACTCTGCACCGTCTTGCCAACGAGAACGGTATCGCCAAGAGACCGTCTTCCAAGAAGTTGATGCACGATGTCAAGACCAAGTTCCACAAGTTCCCCTTCAGCTTGAGGCAGCTCGAGAGCGAGCGTGACGCCAAGCTGGGCGCCATGGAGTGCACTCGTAATGGATTCCTTCGCGAGTACGAGGTCGTTGGTGACAAGGAGAACGCCCCTGTCGCCCGTCTCCTGACCACCGTTGGTAAGTCATATCTACCGCGTCCAGATATATGAGCACCCTGGGGCTAACATGATGAAGCTATTACCAAGAACGGTATCACCAAGCTTGGTGGTCCTCCCGCCCTGGACTTGAGCAAGTTCAAGTCGGACAAGAAGATCACTGACGAGGAGGTCCTGAAGATCCTTGAGCAGCCCCTGGCAAAAAACAAGGGCAAGAAGGTCAACAAGAAGAAGAAGAAGCCCGCCAAGAAGGCCGCTAAGAAGGACGGCGAGGAGAGCGAAGATGAGAGCGACGACGAGTAGGCCACGCTCCCAGATACTCGGGAGCAGATGTGTATTAACCAAAATTTCTACAATATCGGCGATCATGGCATCCAAAGGAAGCAATTATATATCAAGCATTTTAAGGCTGAAAGTTTCAGGGACTATCTCTCAGTGCGGTTGAGTCCAAAGCAACCATGGCCTGCGGTTTCTAGCGAGAGCATGTCGTGCGCGACACTCTGCACAAGCCTCGCAGAAAAGCTGCTGTGCCCAGGATAACTCAACTGCCCAAGCCCAAGTCCAAGCCCAGGCCACATAGACTACTAGAGATGCGCAAAGATAAAAGACAAAAAAGAAAATGCAGAGTCTCCAGAATTCGATGGCGAGTTTGCGTGAGTCATTCATCAGGCGCCTCTTGATACCGCGTATGAATCTGCACGGCAGCCTATGTGTACATGCGGTGGAGGTATGCAACGTGCAGGTGCCACGCCCTCCTGACCCCTTACTGGCAATCCACCCGAGTGTGAATGAGTGAGTTCGGACCAGCAACCCCGCCACATCCGAGGAGTGATCCTCCAAGTCGAGAGTGAGAGACCTTCCCAAGGCGTAGATAAGAAGAACAACAATCCATTACTTTGCTCGCATTCTTGGACCCTGATCGTGGTCGGCTACCTTGTCAATACGGAAGTAAGGCGTGCATGATTCCACGCGGGCGCCTCGGGGAGGGAGATCTGTTTGACGACCAGCACTTCCAAGACAGCCCTGCTCGACTGGTCCGCAACAGAAACAACTGGAACACCAGAAACGGGTGGCCTCGTTAAGCAATCTCGGAGAAGCTCCAAATCCACTCAGAAAGGAACCTTCGGGATTTTATATATATATATTTTTGGGGGGGTTAGATAGTATAGGCGTTGATCGCGGTGGTATTACGGTGGCAGGGCCTCGAGTTTGCGGACCCTCCTGGAATGAGCCCCCCTTGTCCCTAGCGTCTCTCCGTGTGGCACTCCGAGAATTTGGCCCTCCCAAAACTCCCATCCTTCAATCGCGTGCAAGCTACGTCAGGACGCGCCGATTCATCGTCGAAAGTGCTATTGTCCAGGAAGGTAGGTGATGCATTGTCCATTCCCATCCGCAGGTCGCGAGCTAACTAGCAATTAGACGCGACGAGAACGAGTGCATGCCTATTGTAGTTGGAACAATAGGGGGCGTTTGCCCACGCGCGAAGCCATGATGCCGTCCACCTCCAAGTCCGCACGCTCGCGCTTCTCGAGCCCACTGCACCTCTCCAGCTCACCTTCGAGTCACAACAAAGGGGTCACCACCGATGGACAGAGGAAATTCTTGCAGCGCTGGCTGGAACCACCTGTGCAGAACAAAGCAAGCTTCCAGGAAGCAGGATTGATGCGAGGCGGTGTCGTCGAGAACATGGCGCCTCTGGGGACGCTGCCGAAGCAGGCAAAAAAGCTGACACCGGTGGGAGGAGAGGGCACCCCTACTCCTACACCGGGTCCTGTCTCTGCGGTGAAGAAGATTGTGCTCAAGAAGCCGGCTACGAAACCTGCACATGTGGAGGAAAGCATACTGCAGCCTGTTGCCACCATAGAGTCACCAGATAGGGATTCATTTTCGCCAACGCGCCCCATCTTCCCCGTAAATGGACTCGACGATGAGGACGACGATGACTATATGCCTATGCCAAAGAAGGCTCCAAAAAGTCGTCGATCGTCCACTGGGCAGGGCGCGAATCCCGGTTGTGTTGCTGGTAGTGCAGCACGCCCCGTTCGTGCCGGCCGCCGCAGCACCGCAGCCCTTCAAAAGAGTTCTTCACCTTCGCCCTTGACACAACCCAAGCCCCCCACAAATGAGAGCCAATCACGCTCGCATTCCCAGTCAATTTCACACTCGTCAATTCCTGCACAAACATCTCAACCCGACCGACGATCCCATCAAACTCCACAGCCGCAGCCACAGGTGGTCGTCGAACCGGCAACACAAACAGTGACTGGTTTTGCACATATCGCCATGGCTGCGTTCCAGGCTCCCGCTTCGGTTCAAAGACTGCCTGAGAGCAAGGAGTTCGTGGACAACATTGTGGAAGCTGCTGTCGACGAAGCGCTACGTCACAATCGCTATCCAACAGCTTACGCGCTTCGTAGTCTCTACGATGAGTACCATGAGAATCCCCACTTTGTTTCCATGTTCGAGGACGTTTTTCATCAAAGAGCGGATATTGATGCCTTGACAGAATTCAATCGCCTTGTTCAGACGCGAAAGAAGGATGGGAAGTTTGAGAACAAAGGTTTTCACTACTGGGTTCCTCCTCCAGCACATACCCAGCATCACACACCCCCGAAACCGATGGCTGCACCTTACGGCCAGTTGCTGAGAATGGACCTCACTCCAGCAAAAACCAAAGTTACCAGCTTTGATTTTGATCAGCATGTACACAAGAAGCAGAAAATCGAGGACCAAGACAACGCTTCTGCCGTGGCGGTCATGGCTTCACTGCCGAGTGCAGGCTCAGCTTACATTCCTTCCAGTGATGGGCCTACAAGTCCGCCTCCGGCTCCAACGTCTGCCCCCGACGTCGTTCCTGCCGCTGTTCTACCTGCTGCGCCAACGACAGCTAACGGGGCCCAAGAGACAAATGGAACACATGGCATCAGCATGGTGAACGGCATCAACGGCTTCAAGGGTCTCAAGGTCCACAAATCTCCGCACAAATCGCCTCACAAATCTCCGGGAAAGATAAAGAAGCGGCAGCAGAGATCTGGGTCCGTGAGCAGCGACTCATCTCTTTCTAGTGTTCCTGATGACGCGCTGGTTGATTACGATGATTTTATGGATCAGGTGGACGAGGAGCTGGGCGTTTCGCGCCCTAGTACTGCCGAGCCAAATGATGCACCAACCCCGGCAAGCTCTTCTCAGCCAATCAACGCCCGCCAGAAGAGACCCGCGTCCAAAAAGAAGATCCAGTCCCCCGAACTTGATCCATCTCTGGACATTGCTTCTACTCATCATCCTCTACCCTCCCCAGATCTTGACATGCCCGTCGCCATCGCGGTCAACGGCGCATCTCATCAACGCAACCAAAAGTATTTATTCCACAGCAAGCTAAAGAGCAAATCTGCTGAGCCAGATGACTCCCTGCGTCTTATCGAAAAAAAGGTGATTGCCAGAGACGGAACACATGCACTCACGAAAGGGATCGTGGCAGATAGCTTTGTTCGTCCTCCGTTGGCATCAGATCCCTTTGAGGACAGTCTGCCCACATTGGCACCTGCCCCCCGTTCTGCACGAACGCCGGCTCCGCCTCTATCTCTGCGAGCAGTAAGAGCAGCGAAGAGGCACAATGAGCTTACGGATGAGGCCAGCTCGCCCACCACTGCTGTACGGGCTGATCTCGAGCCCCCATCATCAGCACGCAGTTCAAGAGCGGCGACGCCGTCAAATGTGCGTGCCAACAAAAAGCCGCGGGTTGGATTACGCGTCAAGACATCGTACGTACAAGAATCTTTCAATTTTCTCTGTTCACGTTTTATCTGTGGCTGGGTGTGCGAGTGACGCTCGCGACCCAACAGCCTTGATTTTTTGTTGAAAATCAACAGCTCATTCGCGTAGCCATGTGGCACCACATAATCCTGCATTGGGTGGAGGCAAATCCAAGTTTCAAAATGAAACCGACTCCTTAGATTTCAGCAGCGAGTTTTTATGGTGCGTTTGCTAATCTTATTCTGTGTCTGCAGGCCTATGAAGAAGAAGGGGACATCTGCGGGAATTCCTCGTGGCGGTGGGGAGCGTCCCAGCCCAGTTCTGAACGGGCCTCAACATGACAAGGTAAGCTATCTCCTCAAGTTGACTCGCAAAAGTCTAAAAGATACTGGCGACCATGTTTCCGCGCCAATTTTGGATCTTTTGGGCGGCTTCATGGTGGCATGGCAATGGTGCTGCGCCAGGTTGCGAACAAGTGTTCGTGGTGGCAATGCCCGGACTCCCGCTTTTGCCGAACTCTGGGGCAGATTTCGTCCATCAGGTTCCACGTCCATCATGCTGACCGAGATCCGCTAGGATGAAAACGACGACTCATGCTATACCTGCGGCGGCAGTGGTGAGCTTGTCTGTTGCGACGGGTGTAATTATTCCTTCCATTTCCTCTGCATCGATCCTCCTATGGATGAGAATATCATGCCGGACGACTGGTACTGCAACGAATGCACGCATAAGTACTTCCCAGAGAAGCTCACGGGACACCGCGGCGCCTTTGGGACGCTACTGGATGCTCTTGACAAGAAGAACCCTCGAGCCTTCAGATTACCACAGGATATACGTGAGTTTTTCGAAGGCGTCAAGACAGGCGCCGATGGAGAGTATGAGGAGACTACCAGCACCAAGCCCAAGTAAGTCCAACCACGTTCAATGGCACGTGCGACCATCCTGCTAACGTGGTATTCTCAACAGGCCGAACAAGAAAGGCTACGAGGAAGCGTTTGACTTCTTCAGGGTCAGAAATGCAGACAACAAAGCTGTATTATGCTACCAATGCCATCAAGGTGTCACAGCTAACAGACCAATCATTCCCTGTTCTGTCTGCGGGCTTAACTGGCACCTAGACTGCCTTGATCCTCCTCTAGCTGTACCACCTGTCCTGCGAAACTGGCGGTGTCCTTGTCACGTTGAGGATGCCTTCATGGCTGATCTCGCCCCTGCACACAAATATCGTAAGATCAAGAATGCGCCCGTCATTGAGCAGGCCTACAGCCGTGGCATGCGAAACAATGGCTGGATTGAGATAGAGGAAGATGACGACGATGAAGAGGACACCTGGGCAGCGACGCGCAGAGACTTTGGCCGTGTTTACCGATTGCCGGAGAAGGGCATCAAACTGGATTTCCTGTCTCGGTGAGTCTCATAGGACTGCCCACCACTAATTTCGCTAGGGCGCTAATCAAACTCGTTGCAGGGTGCACGAAAACCGAGCCAAAGCTCGCCCAGGAGCACAGTCCCGCTCTTTCGACCCCGCTTTGTCCCTCGCCTCCCGTAGCATTGAGGAACAACAGGCAGCACTGAACTTGTCTCGGCTCGCTGGCAGCTGTGGTGGTAATGGCCTGGACCAGCTTGTGAGCACTCTCGTCGTAAGTTGAGCAACATCTTGTCTCTCGAAAGTGTCATGTCACTAACATCAGCGCACAGGCAAACGCTCCTCCTGCTGCTATCTCCTTGATTGCGTCGGGTGACGCTACACATTTTGACAGTGGCAAGTTGGCTCAGACAGATCAGAACTCTCTACACGCAGTCCTCGCCCATCTTGATGCTATGCGAAATAACGTGGTCAAACTCATGGAGAGCAACGCCATTTCACCCGCTCAGGTGGCAACTCCTCAGAATAGCCAAAGCGAAGATTCTGCTATGCAGCTGGACTAATCATCTGGTCTTTGGCTTACACACAATCCAGCCTTGTGGCTACCCGTTCTGCCGCTTGCCATTGTTAGACACTGCTTGGCATCCTCATATCAAGTTACTCCTCAAGCAGATCTCTTAGATCACGATTACGACTCGCTCGCCTGTTAGCAAGCGGAGAGCACTTGGAATAAGTGCTTTCTCATTCTGCTTTCTGACCAGCACTTAACGATCGCATATTGTCGATTGTTTTCTCAGTCAAGGGGCCCGCTGAATATACTTTCATCGTTTGTATGTATGAATAGGATCCAGCCCATGCTTGTCTAGCAGCGGTGTTTTCCTAGGCTTTCATGGAGTCCTGGTTGGTTGGCCGACCGGCCCTCTGCAGTTCGCTAGTCATCTTGTTTGCCCAATCGGTCGTCAAATAGCTCCGTTTGACGTTCCTTGTGGTCATCTGCTCCGTTTGCTTTTGCAATGCCCTTTCGACATCGTTGCCTTCTGAATTCTGGAGTGTCGAACGGATTGACTCGAAATGCGATGGGAATTCAGTACATGAAAGGATGGAAATGGAAACTGGCGTTCACAGATAGGACACATGGAGTGGCTTCTAGCCATAGCGTATATTAGTGAAATTGATCCCATCAATATTCTTCAGGATATGCTTGACCTCTTTGCCTTCTCTGGCGCAGTCGACCATATAATTATGTGTTTGCTTTTGCTCTCTGCTGTGCTAATCTATCTACAACAAAGCTTACCTTGACACTCGGACGTATTTCTTTCCGTTGGGCATTCTCGCACTAATAAGATCGCTTCACAAGCTTCTACGGATCCGGTTCTTTTTTTCCTTGGTGAGGTTGGATTTCTTGTTCATGGGAGTTCCAGTCGAGCAACAATGCTTCGACCTCCTCCCCCCCCCCCTTTTTTTTCCTTCCGGTTTTCACCATTTCCCCAACCCCCCGAATTTTTTTTTTGGAGAAAAATTTCCCGAACTATGGAGGAGCTTCCTCCATCGTAACGCGCCACGTCAGCCCACTGTCACGACTAACAAGGAAACCCCAAAGCAAAGCGAAAAGGGAACATGGTATCTCGGGCGCACATGTGAGTGATAGAATCGCGCCACCCATCATGACATTCATACTTTTTTTTTTTTTTTCGAGTGCTGCTAGTCGGCGGCGTGTAGCTTTCTTCGCTGCTGGTGCGGCCTGGGTCATGGCTTGAGTACAAAGCCAGCCGGGGGATGAAATTTACAGACATGATACACCAAGCCCGGCGTCGCCCGGTCTGATATGACATCGGCACGGCACAGATCTATATTTTCGTCGCGGGCACGTCTGTCTGTAGTGATCCTGCTTTTCGCCGCGACGTTCAAAATCCACTACTCGGCATGATCTCATCTCATCTTGTCTTACTCCATCGTGGGATGGGTGTGGTCATCGCGTGTTTCCCACGCCGGTACCGGGTCATAATTTGTGTAAGAAAAACTTTAATAAAAAGAAAAAGACCTTTCGGCTTCGTGTAACGACAAATTGTTTTCTGCGTGGGCTGAAATATAGTTCTCAACCAAACAGAAATTCATTTAGGATCTTGGCCTTGTAGTACGTGGGCAAATAAGATTTAAAGATGTAGTAAGTACCCAGCGATGGCTTTAGTAAAAAGTGACAGATCATGGGCTCAGTCAAGTAATGTGATGACACGAGACAAATGAGCAAGAGATCAACCGGCTTCTGAAATAATTGGTTCTTCATATCATATACGCTCTAAACATACAGGCGTATCTATCGCCTAGCGATTGGCCATGCTCCATCTAGTTCAGTGCCAGACCTTCCAGAATCAAGCTCGCTCCCCAGCTCTCAAAATCAGGACCTTGACCTCTGAAATCTCTTTCCTTCCCTTCGCGTTCCCAAAAGGCCTGCAGCTCAGGTTGGGTCTTAGCCATGAGAATAAGGTTCGTACATGATTCAAACATCATGTCAACACCTAGGCGGCATTGAACTGCATGGGTGGTTTCCCAGAAGCTGCGTAAAGGCCATTGGGCGAGCTCACATTGAGATGCACCATTGTGATCACCTGTCTTAATAACATCATAATCACGGCTCGTCAAAACGTGACATGTAACTCCTTTAATCCATAATCATCGAACTCCGTACCCGAACATTTGGTCATGCCAAAGACTTCAGAAGAATGCTTTTGTCTAGCCAGAGATGATGTTCCGGGAAAGGAAGAATCATCTCTACAACGTCACAGTCAGCACGGAGCGTCTACGGTCGAGGTGATTTCCTGCCTCTGTGGGGAGGTTGACCTACGCGTCCGCGCCTCGTGTTGACTGGTTGTTCTTGCATGTAGGGCATGTTTTGCATTCCGCTGATGCCGTTGTAGCCATAGCTACCCATTCCCATTGGCATATTGAAGCCTGGGGGAGCAAAGCCTGAAGGTGCTCCTGGCGGCTGGATAGGACTGCCGTTCGCAAGGGGTTGATTACGGTACTGGTCGATAGGCGGCGTGGGACTGTTGTATCCATTGTAGCCAGCTTGCATGCCCGTGAAGAAGTTGTTCATGGGCGGGTTGCCTCGTGGCAACATATTCTGCTGATACTGCAGCTGCTGCATGTTGGAGACCATCGCAGGGTTGTTGCCATTGAACATGCCACTTTGTTGGCCGTATTGCGGGAAGGGAGGCATGGCAGATTCATTGCCATCACCTCTACCATAGCCCATGTCGTAATTGCCGGGAGCACTGGCCGGGTTGAGGGGGTTCAAGTACTGGCTGCCATATTGGGCATTTTGCTGAGCTGCCGCTGCGTTCGCCTGCGCATGACCCTGTGCCTGTCTCGAAGCTGGACGTTGTCGCTCAGTTGCGCTGATAGAATGATCCCGAGAACCTCCACCATTGCGAGTGGACAAGCCAACCTCATCCATCAGGCGCTTGTAACCTTGGTTGGGTTGAGCCTTGATGCGAATGAGGACGTTCTTGACGTTCTCAACGACTTGGCTTCGGATGCTCTCATCAAAGAATGGTGTGGTTAAAACCTTGAAGATCAAAGTTGCACCACAGGCGTGGTCGCTGAGAATCGCCTCCAGGACCTGGTCCTTTGGTGTGAAGAACAGAGCCTTGAGGATTGTGTCGCGGGCGTCAGCCTCGGCTTTTTGGTTAATGACCTTGAGCACGGTAAGGTAGGCAACCTTGTGTGTGCACAAGTGAATCAAGTACGGAACTAGCTGTGGTGCTAGCACGCTGCGTCGCTGCGGGAAGGTGCATGTGTCAAGGAACCAGGTCAAAAGCAGAGCACCGTTTGCATTGGTTGCAAGTTGTACACTGTTCAGAGCGATCGCTCCGGCAAGCATTCGCTGCTGGTCCTTGGTTGAGTGGTGGCTCTCAAGACAGGCTCTCATAGCCCTTGCGCCGTATCGACCTTGACCAATATCCCACATCTTGCTAAGCATAGTCTCGAAAATGAAATCGTTGTAGGGGCTGCCAAACTTCAGGCAACCTTGCAAGACGTAGTTTCCGTATTGGTCCAGGAACAACGGAATAGTGTAGGGTCGGACATGTTCGACGATCAGAGTCATCTGCTGAGGTGTCTTGCACACGTCAATGATCTTCTGTGCAGCCCAGGTACCGTTCTTGTGCACACCAATCTCTGCCAAGTGTGGAGCAATCTCGCCCAGCATGGCATCACGGATGTTGTCAGAGCAATGCTCAAACAATTTCTGAACTACGGTGTTGCCAAGATAGTCTGACGCCAGTTCAGCGATTTCGGGAAGCATGTCGAGAGCAATGTTCTCGATTTCAGGCTGGGATAGACTCTGATTGTCAATACGCTTGCGGATATCTCGTAGTTTCGGTGCATCGTGAACGCGGGTGTGAGTTGGCTCTCTGACAGGAGGGATCTCATCAACAAAGTTGGTGAACTGAACAGCGGAATTCAGACTATGCGAGATCCTGAAGGTGTCCTCATCAGTAGCACCAAAAGACTTGACGATTTGAACAATGTCCGCCGTGATTTCGTGCAGAGGAGGGATCACAGGGGCTGCGTTTGCTTGTGAGGCAACCCCCGCTGCATCCACTGCATTGGCAGCATTCGAGGCAGAATTTTCACCGCCCTTGGCAAAAGGGTCTGGACTGGGCGAGGGGAAGACCCCGTCATGGCCCGGAGTGTTCGAAGCAGAGGGTGGCTTTGCAAAGTTGATGCGGATTGGACCAGCTCCGGGGAAGATCTCCTTCCCATTCATGGCCGACTTGGCAGACATGGCGCTGTCAATGCGCTCGAAATTGACAAAACCACAATTCTTGTGCGTCAAGACTCTCACTGAAATGATGGGGCCGTATTGCTTGAACATCTCCGTCAACGTCGAGGTGGTGGTAGAGGTGGGAATACTGCCCAGCCACAAAGCACTCGTGGGCCCTTCAAGACCTTCTTCCGCGCTGAGCAGACCATTGTTACGGCTGTTAGAGCGCCCCAAATTCATTGCAGCTACAGCCTGGGGAAGATCATCAAATTCTTTGTCGTCTGGCAGCCGGAGCTCAGTAGCAGTCATGGAGCTGTCCAAACGAGAAGGGGTGTGGTAGAAATTGCGGAGACCTCGGGAGCCTGCAGCGGTCAGATCCAAACCGCCCACGGTTCTGGCCCTTGGTCGTGCCATGGTCTGGGCAGCCAGGTTTTGAAGATTCTGAACAGCGATGTTGTGATTGTGAATGGCTGCTTGCGTAGCCGCGAGCTGATCTTGAAGGAGAGCTGCAGCATACTGGCTCTCAGGGTCATCATAATCATCATCGTCCTCATCGGCGTACTTGTCCTTGTTGTTCACAGAGTACGAACGGAATCGATTTGCTTGCTTGGTGAAATCGGCAAGGCCAGGCAGGTAAGGACCGGCCAGCTGTGCGCGGGCAGGCTGCGGTGTCTCGGCCAGACCAAGATAATCCAGCGTGCGCATGTGGACGTCATTCTCACCATTGCCCTCTTTCGAGAATGCAGACTGCGCAGGTGAGCTCGGGCCGTTCGATCCAACACTGGCGATACTGGCGAGAGTGTTTCCTCGTTCGCGCCCAGAGGGGTTCCAGCTGCCGCTGAAGAGGGTCGGTCCAAAGGGGGAGCTTGTGCCAGGAATGTTGGCGAATGGGCTGCGCTGCGGCATGGAGCCGGCTCGCAGTCTCGAGAGTAGGGAGCTAGAACCAGACGCGGTTTGGCCAGAGGAGTCCGTCAGGCCTGGCGAAGGGGATTTGCCGAACGGGCTCTGCGACGGGCTCACGCGTGAAGACTGGGCGGCCAGAGTTGGAATACTCAGGAGTCCATTTCCAACGGGTGCTCCTGGGAATCTGGATGGAACGGTGCCAGCACGACCACGGCGTCCCGCCGACGGCAAGCTGTCGGCAGTTGGCTGCTGGACGAAATCAGGAAAGCCATCGGTGGGAGACTCCGGGATATTCTCGCGCAATGGAGTAGAATTTCCGCTGGTAGGCGGGCCGCCCCAAGGGTTCAAGGGCACGCCTTCCTGGGCTTGAATTTCGCGAGCTCTGCAGATGGCTGATTAGCTGCCTTGTTCATATTTACGTGGCATATAGCTCTGGATTATACGCTAGAGATGAGACATGATGTCTAGCTTACCTTTTGGAAAATAGTCTGCCAGAGCCAGGTATGTCATGCGAAGGAGAACCTGCCCCGGATCGCGTGGCTCCTGCCATCTTGTTACCAGCGGCGTTCAATCCGCCGGACATGCCAAAGGGGGACCTGACACCTGATGGGCCCGATGCCTCAATAGGGGACTGCGAGGTGGATGTAGTTGGTGAAGAGGAGCGACCCTGGGTTGTAGGTGGGAAACCAAGGGCCAAATGTTCAGATCTAGCACTTGACATTATCGATTATTCGTCCAACCTTTCATCCGGAGATGCGATCTGTATATGTAGATATCGGGTAGTAGGTTGGATATTAACCACTGTTTAGTACTAGAACTATGATTTTGAGGTCGTGCCGTGACGATGTTGGAGTATGTGCCGATCGACTGAAGGGGGGGCGTGTCGGCCGATGTGGTCGATTCGAGGTGACCGGGGCGATTGATATTACGTCGTCCAGACTCGATCAATTGTGGGTGTATAGAAAGTCAAAGGAGTGGCGTTGTCGAAAATAGTAATCCCAACGGCTTCCTACAGAAATTGAAGCTGGGCTGGGTTATTACAAGGCACGGCTGGTCAGGACACTGTCTAGAGGTCCAGATTCAAGTCCAGGTCCACGGGACACATAGGCCGTAGCCGTGGTTGGTCTCGAAAAAGATGCGAAGAAGATGTCGAGATCGGTCGTGTTTCGATTTGATGCAACGAGTGTCGAGGCCGAGTATCTAGGTATCGGGCTCTTGCTGCGAGGTTGGATTTCTTGACTTCAGGATGGAGTTCAAGAGGGTCGGCAATTGACTGTCCTAGCAGGTTGCACTCTTACTCAATCGTCTCCCAAGGTTTGATAGACTCGATTAAGACTCGGTATGACGTTCTCAGATACGAGCCAGCGAGCTTGCAGCAGGGAAGAGATTTCGAAACTGGGGAGGAGACAGACGACGGGGTGGGAAAAATAAAAAAGAGAACCAAGCCAACGGATCAATATACAGGCTGCATTAGTTAAGGTCCAGTTTGGAGATGGAGCAGTGGGAAAGCCTGGAGAAAGGATAGAGGGTAAAGAAATCCAGGAAAAAAGGAAGAGGGCTGGATATGTGTGTACTGAAATGGATTACGAGATGGGGATGGGGATGGGGATGGAGTTGTGGATAAGATGTGTCCTTGGATCTCACGACCGAAAAAAAAACCCCAATCCAGATCAAGCAAGCAATTGGAAGCAAGCAGACAGACGCAGACTCCAGAGGCAGACACACAGGCAGAGGCAGAGGCACACGCAGACGCAGACGCAGACGCAGACAGAAAAGCAGACTCCAGAGCAGCCAGTCTTTTTCCCTGGACCAATACATACTAACTTACAATTTGGTGTGATGTGCAACAGGGGGGGAGAAGCCTTGCGCCCATGCCCCCCATGCCCCGACGCCCCAATGCCATGCTATGCCCGTGCCTGTGCCTGTACTGTGCCTACCACCTGCTATGGATGGTGCAGTAAAGGTGCAGCGTGGTGGGGTTCTTTAACGCCTGTCGCACTCGATCCAGGAGGCGAAAGACTTGCACTACGGGCCACTCACGGCCTAAAACCGATGTACTGCAATACAAGTGAGGCGTTGGAAGCATTGGCACTCTAGAAGAGAATAGCGGCGGTTTGGGAAAAGATGAAACAACAGATTCAATTTAGGGGCTGCTGCACATCGACTCCAATGGATCCCATCTGTACAAGCTGCACCAACCAACCAATAGCTTCCTTTCTTTCCTTCGCAACCTCACCCTGGTAGTCCATCGTCTTGCTTTACCACTCCCGAGCCTCCATATTACATACAGAGCCAGAGCTGTTCAATCTGACAGCAGTCGTGCTACCGTAGGCAAGTCTCTTCTATTTGATTCTTCTTCTCATATTATTAGCCATCATAAATACTCTGGTCTTATTCAGGAATTCCCGAGGACACTTGCTCGTGTGCTTTAGGTCATCTGCCTCAATATGTGTGACACTGGGTAGACATTTCTTTTGTTCCTTGCCGGAACTTTTAAGGCGGCCAGACCATGGCCAGACTCCAGAATCTCACTACTACAAAGTACCGCCTTTTAGTCACTCTGGGCACATCGTCATCCTGCCAGTTCCTCCCCCCCTCCCCCTTCTTATTAGCATCTACCACGAACTGCCCAGTGCTTTCGAAACCTCAAATCAATCCAAAGCACTGGGTTCTGATAACGCATAAAAGAACACGTCAAAGTCTGATGCTTCTTCCAACCATGGCTTCTATCGCTGTCGCCGCAAGGAAACAGCTTGAGAATCTTACGAACCTCAGCGGCCTTTTCCCCACAGATCCTCAGATCTAAGACAACGTACAATACATGCATGCCCAACTAATGCGGACCGCCAGTATGCCCACAGTCTTGCCGTCTCGAAATGATGGCGTCTGTCATCACCCGAAACTACAGTGGTACGAACCACTCGATGATTGGCAAATATTCTTGCAGCGTCTGCACAATGTGACTTTCCCACCAATAGCTTTCCGAACAACGGCAGCCCATGGAAGTGGGTTTCCATTACGGGTTTTTGCCCACATTCATAGCCTAGTTTATTTTATAGGCCGCTCAAGGAAATCTCTTTGTCTGGCTGGTTGGCCACGCACATGTGAAGTTTCAACTTCGTATAAATTCACCAAGCATGCCACTTGTACGGTGCTTCCCAATGCTTGAACGACACCTTGAGACTGTCCCAATCACGACTCGTCCTGGGATGAAAAAGGAGATGCTATTTTTGACATGTCACGTCTAGACAGCATTGACCTTGCTGTGGATCTTAAGACGATACAGCTTCACATATATGATGTGGCACACTTGACGTTGTACTTTACTCTTTCGGGGTCGTTTTGAAGTCGCAATACCTGGGGTACGCTAATTTGGATCCGGCAGTGCAAAACGTTCTCGAACGAATGCAGAACGTAAGATACTTTTTGGACGCAACCTCGCTGTCCTCGTACCTGGTCGACCTGCGAAGTATATGCCGAAGCTGTGATACGACCAAGTTGATTGCGTTTCTATCGCATTGGCCTTGTTCTGGTCGGGGTCGACCGTGAAGCAGGCAGATTGAATCAAAATCCAAGGACGGCCGTTGAAACGCCGAGTTTGTGCGCTCTCATTCTTAGCACAGAACGGTCAAACCACTACAAAGCTCATTTCAATATCTAAGAGAGCTGGTGATCGACAGCAATCCCGAGGCCGCAATTTCTCCGCCTAAGAGACCCGTGTTCTCTTTCATGCAGGCTACTCAAGAGAGAATCCCCAAGATAGCTATTCCATTAATGCCTCGATGTGAGAAGGCTGGCGAAGCAAGCACCCTGCACAAGTCCGTCGTTGCGGACATTTTCAGCTGAAGTTGGGTGATCGCCGGTCAGCTCGAATCTCTCGGGTCCAACCGAGTTGTTCGACTTCTAGTACAAGAAGATAAGATGCCTTCAAATGCTCTGAACGATATAGCCGGCGACTGCAACTAGACGGGATGATGTTGCAGGGCTGCAAATCCCTGCCTCTGTTGGCCTTGCTTCGGAACGATGCCTAGCCAATCAAAGGATCTGGCGACATCTGAACCAGGGGCAAGCAGAAATCTGAAACGCAGCTGCACATGACGCGATATGCGAGCCTATGCCTGTGGCCAGCCATTGCATGCTTCGGTTTAGCTGCTTTTCACTGGCATTGATAAACCACCGCCAGTGCAAGAGCCTTATCACCAAAGCGCTCGCACATGCCCAATATGCGAATCTCCTCCCGATTCTTCGTGTTCTTTGCATGCCTTGAACTTGCTTTGCTCACCACCGATACAAGAATGTAGCCAGCATTGCCCGCCCGATAAGCGGACACAGTAGTTCGTGCTCGTATGGTATCCGCCCTCCCTGTCGGGCTAATGGTTTAGCATCCATCACCCCTATAACCGCGGGAGATCGGCTCCAGAACCTCGAGACTCACAGACCCGCAGCTGATGCTCATAACAAGATGTTAAACCTATATTTATCTCTTGCACGGTGCACCTGCTACCTCCTGGGGCATGTTGTCCTTCATGCATAATTGAAAGCTCCGCCGGGGGAGTACCTGTCCTCAAGCCACTATCAGCAATGACGTCGTTTCGCAGCAGGAAGGAAGCCTTGGTTATCGTCTCTGCCTCAAAGGAATCCGAGGGCGCATTCGTTTATGCGCAAGATTTACGCGATGCAACCAGATCAACGCAACACTTCCAATACTCATGGCTATATTTATGCCACGGGATTGAACTGCTTGCTTTGCCTTGAGTTGTACACATCATGAACGCTGTTCAGATAGCAAAACACAAGCATTCGTTTTCAAGTACCTACGTACCTCGCATTAGCCTCAAGTGGCTCGTATGCTCAAAATACAACAGCAGGAGCTTGTATTGCTGCATATGTCATGTGTGGGGTGAACAGGTTAATTTCTACATCCGCCGATATATCGTGAAGCATGCAAATCGCCGGGCTATGCTCGGCAACCGTGAGCAGTCTAAGGCTTTGTATTGTTTGGCGCATTTGATAATGTCTGCTTTTCCTTACTTGATCTCCAGCACCGCTGGAGCGTTCGCGACTGAGTAGCGAATTATCTCAACGTGTTTTTTTGGGGGACATTTGCTCCAAACAGGAAGAAGAAACAGTAGGCTGAAAACTCAGCGGCCGGTGTGAAGTACAACAATTCTAATTCCGCGCATTTGAGCAAATTCTCAAGTACTCCATAGGCCTGTGCCTATCCTCCATTACCAAATGCGTCCCTACATGCTCGCTTAGCGCTGCTGCTCTCTTGTGATCGGGATCTTGTTTGGCCAGTGATTTTTCTATAGCCTATGACAGTGGTCTGGATCTTTCATCCTCATAAGAGTTTTACACAAGTGGGCAAATCACGAGGTCTTTGCGCTGGCAGCCCTGCGGATTGCTTGAAGTTGCAATTCGTTGGGGCTTATGTCCAGCAACACTGTTTCTGCAATGTCATATCTCGTCCTCGAACATCCTCGAAAAAGAAAAGGAAAGAAAGTGCCCAGAATCCCAATCTACCCCATGGTATAACCCTAAGCGCCAATGTTGTTTGATGCCATTTCCCGGTTACTCCTGTGACAAAAACAAGAAGGAGAAGGAGAGGAAAAAGGAAGAAGGAAAAGGCTTCCCCGCCTCCACCTTCAAAAGAAAGCCGCGCCACCGATCATGCCGACCTCGGGACAGTACTTCATTATCTTGGCCATATTGCCCTTCTGCCACCTCATGGGCTGGTGGAACCCAAGCGGCATCTCCTCGGACCAGACCGTCTCGACGGCGAACCTCCTCGCGACCTCCTCGCCGGGCAGGTTCGCCCCGGGCGTCCCGTCCGCCCGCGCCGGCAGCTCCTGCATGCGCGTGTACAGCCACTGGTCCTCGAACTTCATGTTGGCAGGGGCGCCGGGGACCTCGCTGTCGGCAGCCCAGCTGTGCCGGCCCAGGATCTCCAGGACGAGGGCGCGGCTGCGCAGGCTGAGGCCCCCGTTGTAGCCCTGCCCGTAGGCCCGGTCGATGGGCGCCCCGATCAGGTCCCAGCGCAGGAAGTCGTCGACGCGCTGCGGCGACGCCGAGCAGACGATGCTGTCGTCCTGGAACATGAGCACCTTCTCGTACGGCGCCAGGTCCTCCCAGATCCACGCGTCCGTCAGGAACAGCGACACCGCCCGGTGGCTGCTCAAGGACGCCGTCGAAGGCAGGAACCGGACCTCGATGCGGCCCTCGTCCACGGCCCGGCGGAACGGCGCCGACACGCTGAGGTTGGCCGCCGTCGCCGGCACGGTGTAGAAGATGATGGGCCACTCGGGCCCGAGCACGCTGTGAAAGTGAAGCATCACGGGGATCAGGTTCTCGAGGGGCCGGTTCTCGATGATGACTGCCACGCGGTCCGTGTGTTTCTTCACTCCGGGTAACGTCGTAGTGGTGGGGGTGGTGATTACTTGCTTTGTTGGCTTCGGGGACGCCAGTAGTGATGTTGGCGTGGACGGGATGTTGTTATTGGTGTCACTATTACTATTGCTGCCATCTTTGAAACTGGGCGAGCCTATATCACTGTCCACTGGGATGCTGACGTCTATTGTCTCCTGGTTGTCTTGTGGTACTATTGTTACCGTGTCTCCATCATCGTTGCGCTGGTGGGGTTGGTGTGTAAGTCGTTGCCAAGAATCATATAGCGCGGATTATACGGAGAGGGGCACTGCTTGACAACAGACGGACAACTTACATGGAAACGAGAGAAACCAGCTAACAGCCAGAAGAATATGAGCAATGTGAAGGCCTTGATAACCGCCGGCTTACTGATACCCAGGGACGATCCAGGAAAACTCGGGGACGTAGGTGACGATGAAGATGGTGGAGGATACATCCTTCTATAAGAAAAGGAGCAAAAAAGAGTCAGGGTATATGAAGACAAGTGTAACACTACAAACTCTAGGAGGGACAGAGACACGCAAGAAGCGTCCAAATCAAAAGTTCTAAGTGCTCAACACAGACGAATCATGAACAACGGGGGATGTCAGGCGCACAAAGGAATAACGCTTTACACGCGGAAGCTGGCAAGAGATTCAAGAAAACAAGCATGGTGAGAGAGGGACCAATGCGAGGAAGAACGAAATGATCGAAGCCCAGGAATCCACCCCTCAGCTCCCTCCCTGCACGCCGTGTATGTCGGTTCATCCGGCGATAGTCATATCTAAAGCGAGCGAGACCCCGTACAACAACCCTCGCAGAGGATCAGCTACGTTCTACTCCAGGGTCTCAGACACAAAGCGAACAATTTCGACTAGCTTCCTGTTGGTGCACCATGGGCCTTTACCAAGTCGTACGTACCCTTAGCGCCATTGATGTCTAAGACTTGTATTTTTATTTTTTTAATTGTCCCTCTCTGGCCTGTGCGCCACACTCTCTCTCATCTTACAGGTGTCAACATTATTTTACTTTAGCTGAGTCAAAGTCAGTGTCATGCTACCTTCTCGAGTACGAGGCAGTTTCATCGATACCGGCTGATGGCGATCGGATGAGAGTCGGGTTGCGAACCTGGTCGAAGGTCCATGCACAGTCCCATCATCATGGATCCAGAGGCCACGCAGTCTTGGCGCTTCGAGAATAGATGTCCCCACATCGGCCGCGCAACCTTGTTGCGTAATTGTACATGCGAGAACCGATCATGTAAAGCCAGCCCCAGGGGCGTTTTCGACTTGCCAGCACGTGGAAATTATTATTCAAGACAGAGCCGTTGTCAAGTTTGTTCATGCTTTGGCTTAAAGTCTGGCAGAAGTCTTAGAGTTTGGGACCCGTCTACTAGTCGTGTTGTGAAACAAATGAGGTCGATCGTGGAGACCCAAGTTTACAGGCCACGGAGCTGATTGCCAACGAGTTTTTCCTGGTATAATACGAATTTGCCTTGACAGTTACAAGATATCTAAGTGTGAAGCTGGTCGTATAGCACGGAATACATGGAACACTTGGGTAGGAGGTGAACGGTAGAATTCATGTGATTATGGGTCTGTGACTTCATGATCACTGACTGAATATCTTCTGGGTATCAAAACTTCCTATGCTTGCGTGATGCATGTGTTATCCACAGTGTCCCTCAAGATATACACCGACTCCAATATCCCAAAATGTATTAAAAGTTTCGCGGGGCCGCCCAATCAATGGGGAGCGGGAGCTTCGGTATATGCCTATAATGCCCATTCATTTTTATCGTCGTCCACCGCGATGAAAGGCTCATCGATGCGCTTGATAGCATATTCGCTACAAAGAATACTGAACGCAGAGTTAATACTGAAAACGGACGTCTCTAGCAAGGGAGATTAGTCGGAACGACTTACCATGCTGACGCAACAAGTGCATCCAACTCAGCAACCATGGCATCCTTCTTCGAGCCACTGACAAGCCCTTTGCTAATCTGGACCTGGCATTCCTTTATTCTTTTGCTTCTGCCGACACCAGCCTGTTTCAGGACCTCCTTTCCGAGACAGTCAGAGTGAAAGGCGTGCTGGCAAGGGAAGACGAAGAACTGCCTGCTCAACAAAGGGAGAGCACAAACATAACATTTCTCGCCAGGCTCCACAATTGCGTATCGGTGATCTAGGGCTGCGATATCGATCTTAATGTTTGCCGCTGTTTGTGAGCTCTCATCCATCTCTTGCTTAAGACCGTCAATGTTGCGGCTATAATCTTCTAATGCATTACAAATCTCGTCTTTGAAGTCGTCTATGACAACAAAATCCGGGAAGAACGGGATCAAGTCTTCTATTTTCAGCAGATCGCACCTCTTGAGGAAGTCGATCGCTGTTTTGATGCCGTTAGATTGCGAGATAACCTTCTTCGCTACCGCTAACCAAAGCTTTTTGCGAAGCGCCGGGTTGTCCATTGGCCTGTCTGCAATGATAGACGCATACTCTATTTCGTTGTGTGAAAGAGCCAAGTCGACAGCCTGAACGTATTGTCCCATATTCGTATAGATGTGCACACAAGCTAACGTACGCTTATGCTGTATGCAGAGCCGCAGGGCAAAGTCGGGATCGAATCGAGGCTCATCACCTTGAGACTCGAGATAGCTGAGAAAGCCTGATTCATCTTTATTCGGATGCGATGCATATATGGACACTAGAGTGTTGTGAACTGCGGCGTCCGATGAGTTGAGTTGGTTGATAACATATTGCAGATATCGAACAGCTTGGTTTTGCACCAATGGACCGGAAAAGTAGCGGTCATAATCCAGTAATGCAGGTATGATGTTGCGCGGCTTTAGGTTGGGATGCCTCATCATGATTTCGACCAGTTCGTGGCCGACATGTGTCATTAAAACACTACTATACTTGTAGAAAACCTCGGGGTCCGTCTGCTTCTTGAGGACATTCAAAGCCTCGATCCACCGCTCTCTTTGCACCCAGTAAGAGAGGACAAAGTTATAATCATTGACGGCATTTGCGAAGAACAGAAGCTCTTCTTCTCTGGCGTGGCTGCTGATGACGTCGTATATTGTTTTGCTGTCGAGGTCCGACTTGTGCTTGTTCACAAAGCTCTGAAACTCTTCTCGAATCGTGCTCAGTTGCTCTTTTGACTGATCCGTGTTAAGGTTTTCCACCAGCTCAGCTTCGGTTTTGATGGTGTCCTCGAGAGAGTTGAGCTTTGCCATGAATATTTCCACCAGCCAAGTAGCGATCATGGTTCTCTGCATAGTCTGTGCCTTTTTGTAGCTCATGAGCTTCGTGAGGAGATACTTCCGCAATGCATCATTCTGATTGTTGTCGATGAATGCAAGGGCGACCTCTTCGAAGGGTTTGCTGCTCTTTCCATAAACGCCGGCGGCCTCTATAAACTGGCCTTTGGCCGCTAAATAGTCCCCGGAAGCCATGGCAATGGCGTCTTTCTGTGCGGGGGTGTGTGCATAATGCAGGGCCTGGTCGAACTGCTGTCTCTCGAGCATTATCCGCCAGATGTCCCTATCCTCTTCTCTGACAACAATCTCAAAGATGTTCGTGGCTGTGAATAGCCAGAATGTGTTTTTCTGCTGGTCCACGTAGAGGCCTAGTGCTTTCTGATCTGCGTCGAGGACGACTTGGTCATATATGATCGAGCCAGTTAAGCGGTTGGCAGCGACTACGCGCCTACCGACTAAACTTATGATATGCCACTGAGTTAATATGGCTGCCTCAATGACTTCTCCCGACGCTTTCTTTCGACCTGAGGTGTCAGATGAGACCAGCTGAGATCTGGGCAGCAGCTTTGATTCGCCGTAGACTTTCGACCCCAGTTCCGCGGTTGCGGGCGTCGTCAGCAACTTGCCATGATAGACACCAAGCGAGGAAAGCCAAGCGAAAGCCCTTTCCTGCGCTACCTCATCGTAGGCATTCGTAGTAGGAGTGTCAGGCGTGACAGCCAGACTCGAGGGTGCCGTCCCCGAGCCTCTGGATAGTTCGTGGATTGTAGGTTGTTCTGCGTCGAACAGCTTGGTATATATCGAGCCGCTTCCATCGTGGTGATGACGCCCGACCTTGCCGACGAGATGAAACAGTCTATTCTGTGTGCTTATGACCACCCTCCTAATGTCGGTTTTGCCGCCCACATTGTCCACCCATAAGCCTGTGACGGGCCCGTCGGGGAGCTTCTGCAGGACCTTGAGGTACTTCTCCTCTTTTCTGTAGAACTCGTTGGTGCTCTCGATGAATGTCTCGTATATGTTGCCGTCGCTGGCGCCGATCAACATCTCCCTCGTGGATGCGGTGGGGAGACTTGGGTTCCAAGCCACGCTCTCAATGGTAACACCACGCAGACGTCCCAGCGGCCGCGGCTGCCGACTCTGCGAGTGCAGATAGTAGTTCTCGCCCAGGCTGGTGGCGATGATCAGATGCGAGGCGGTGGGATCGAGGAACATGCGGCGGATGACACCGACCTCGGACGGGCGCTTGGGCAGGTCGATGTCGTCGATGTCCTCAGGGCGGTTGAGGTCGATGCGCAGGATACGGCCGTTGGAGAGGGCGAGAACCAGGACATTGTTGGCGACCTGGGCGGCCACAAAGTCAGCCGCGATGCTGAACTGCAGCTGGACGGGGTCGACATCGAAGATGGGCAATCCACCAGCCCCGTCGTCGAGCGAGAGGCCGGCAACACCATTCGTGGCGGCAGGGAAGCCGTTAGTCCCGTCTAGAGCCATCCCTTTACTCCTTCAGCTGTGCATGTCGGCAGTCGATTTATAATATGGTTTTCGTCGCCGTGGAAATGTGTGACGACCAAGCAGCAGCTGAGGCGCAGTAGCTTTCCGAGCTGTTGGAGCTGTTGTTACCTTGGGCTGCAGACGTGCTGAGTGAATGTTGGGGTACGGGGTAGCAGCGGAATGTCTAGCCGGGGTTATGCACGTATTGAGGGCCGGGTTGAATGACATGACGTAACTTACTATACTAAGTAGGCAAGCACTTTTGTAGCTATATGATTTACTTCAACCCGTGGTAATTTTACGATATTGTGAAGAGTCTTGTCAAACTCCCAGTGACGTCTATTGTTCCCGAGCCACGTAATGTCCCTTGTTCCCAGTCGGCTTTATGGCATGGTTTGACTCATGGTTCAGAAACCATCTTATTCTGCACTTCCTAGCCCAAGACCAAACAAGTGATACAACCCAGCTCCGAGAGAATTGATTTTATTATCCATTCTCCAGACTGATGCTATGCAGGTTCGGATTGTCAATACAACCCATGCGCGGCTCACTAATTCTTCAATTCCCGTCTTCTCTTTCGATGTTGCTATATGCGGGCCTACACTATGATCATCTCGGCCGATGGAGAATGCTACGGATCAGGCTTGCAGGGTACCTTGCGGGCTATATTCTACTTGTTAGACATACAACAGTTACCAATGACGAGAACCAATAGGCATCGGTCGTAGCTGTGTACTGAGAATGCATCTCAATGTCCCAATCAATGCTTGCGTGGGAATACATGGACTCTCACTCCTTTGGAATCATTCCTGGGTTCACTGAGAAAACAATCTACAGCGTGGTCGACGTCCCTCTCCCGAATCACGTCGTAGAGCTCGAGGTCGAACCGCCGGAATACCTTCGCCAGGCCTATGTACATCTCTGCCCAAGCAAGACTTGGCAAGAGAACTGTCAGTCCAGGGGTTTTCTGCTCCACAGTGAGACACTTACTTCATTCCGATGCAGTTTCTGTGGCCTCGATGAAATGGCACGAAATGACGGTTGTTTTCGGCAAGGTTTGGGTTTGATGGAAGCCAACGTGTCGGGTCGAAGCTTGCCGGACTCGGAAACGTCGCGGCGTCCATCATAAGCTCTGCAAGTGTCATGCTCACAGGTGTCTGGCGGGGAGTCTTAATTCAGCTGCCCAAGGTCGAGTAGGTAGGTGATTATGTGATCTTCGCTTACATTTGGGGGTATGGCCCAGTCCTTGTACCGCAGCCATTCTGTCGGTGCTATTAATGGTGCCCTAGATGTGATGAGGGCTGCGATCCGCAAGGATTCCTTGAGCACGGCCGTCTTTATGTGACAAGCACTTATAGTCAGTTCAGAACATGTCTTTTGCTTCGACTACAGATTGTAAGCGTTTACTTACAAACCATTGGAGCTGCTCGAGTTCCGCGAGTCCCACCTCTGAGTTGGGACGAGGCATCACGGTCTCAAGCTCTTGCCTCAGCCGCTTAAGATGTGGCGGGTTGGCGAGCAGGTGGTATATCGCAGTAGTCATCGTACGGCCTACCGTGTCCCCACCCCCTGTGAGAAGTGCGAAAGATTCCTCGGCCATCCGGTCGGAGGTTTTATCCAGTGCCGTCAGATCTGACGAAAGTATCGTGAAGTAAAGGTTCTTTGAGTCTCTACTAGAGGCGTCTTTCTCTTTCTCATAACGGCGAGTCTCAGACCTGCTCTGGGCCTGCATGTCCTGTATGCGTGCGGGTTTACGTTAGTCTGCCCACAAACGAAAGGCGTAAGAGTGGGAGAGCAGTCAATCATGGGTGCCTTACCTTGTGGATACTCAGCACTCGGCCAAGTCCCGGCGAGATCACTTGGACAAGATGGAGAGGCAACTTCAATACATGGGGCATTAGCCAGTAGAGCTGCCTAACTACAGGCGTCATATACAGCAATTGTACAATATTCCGCCGCCAATCCACAGCACGGTCCCAGTTGATGAGAAGATTCATCTCACCGAACTCGGGCAATACAATGGCGCAGACCAGATCCGTCGAGTACGCCAGCACGGGCACCCGGACATTGATGGGCACGCCGTCGCGCCTGGCCTTCTCAAAGACTTCGCAGAAAAGCTCGGCCTTGCGCTGCACCAGGTCCAACTTCCCGATGATGGCTTGGCGCGAGAAATAATTGGCCACGGCGCCGCGCCGGCGGCGGTGCATGTCGTGTCCCAGCGTGCCAAACATGGCCCGGGGTACGCCTTGCACGTAGGCAGTGGGAGCGTACTTGTCGCGCTGTGCAGAGCCTCCGGCGTACAGCATGGGAAAGAACTCCGGGTCGCTTACGTGCAGCTCATGGGGGTTGATACGCACGATGGGCCCATAGCAGGCATGCATGCGCTGGATCTCCAGACTAAACGTCGTTATGATTGCCGCCTCCCCCAGGGCGTTGCTGGCGCTGGCACTGCTGAGGTGGCGTAGGATCACGTCGACGTAAAACTCGTACCATCCTGTGAATGCGGTAATTTTGGGTCCAGGGAACCTGGCAAGGGGATGGAGGGTTAGGCGGTAAAGACCCAGAGCTATGGTATACAAGAGACTGACTGAGATCAGGTAGGTGAGTAATGATGATGCGGAACAGCCCCAAATATTGCAAACCTGACCGGGCCAGCTAGTAGGAAGTAGCTTTGTCATTTCTGCGGATCATCACTTGACGACAGGCGTGATACTATTTAAACGACCTCCTCAGCTTCAGGACAAAGACATAAGCGATGTCCTCATTGTTGCCTGTGGGGCGTGAAATGACTTGACCCAAATTGCACAAGATGAAAGAACCTATGAATCCTATGAGGGGAGGGGAGACGGAACTTTGACAATTTTTTGGGAACGTGGACGGGCTCTCAACGTCTGGGTACTTTGCGCACTATGAGCTGCACGGCTTACTCTTCCGTGTTTATGGATCCTTACTAGACGTGCCGTGACGTGCCGATCGTGGAGATCTAAAGACTTATATGTACCCTACCGTCTGCATATTAGATATACCTTGGGGCTAGAATGGACACTGCAGGTATAGATGCCCAGAAAGACGGACTTCATCACCCAAAAGGGCGTAGCGCGTGCAGCAGCAACCAATGGGACCCCAAGTGATATCACTATGCAGAGCCTACATCCAGAGATGAACAAATCGGTAGTTTGTGGCCGGTAAAAGACCATAAGCGCTATATTCTCCCGGCCAATGGACGACCTCATGCCAAGTCTTTGTGGTCTTCCGGCGCAGCATCTATACAAAGGGTATTGTGTCGTCTTCCTCTACCATCGATCCCGTGGGGGTACCAGCTGAAGACAAAGATGCCTGACGAAGTCTCACCACAAGAAGAAAAGGAGAAAGGAGAACCGCACAACCAGCCGGCTTGCTTCTCGTCAGGCCCTGCCGTCGCACACAAGAATGGAGCAACTTTCTGCGCGAGAAGGTATACTTGAAGCCCTGGATGGGCGAGAGTTCCGCATTGCAGACCTCTCCGCGTTATTTTCAAACTGGCCCCAGACCGTTAGCCCTTGTCTTGATGAGTTGCGTGGCCTGATACCCGAGATATTGATGAGGTATATGTTGCCAACTAGACTACTTTGATGTAATGACTGAAAATAAATGACCAGTCTCACGACCTCTTCTGAGAAACTTTTCAAGCTGAACAAGGCCGATTTTGCGCTCTTCGCAACTTCGTGGTGGCCGGACGCGCCATTGGGGAGAGCTCATATCCTGGCCTGTCTTGTTGTCTGGGTGAGAAGTCTAAGATCTAATAGGAGAGGTAGAGGCTAATCTAGGCCAAGCTTTTTGTATGGGACGATGGCAAGTAATCACGACTTTGAGCTTGCTCCGATATTCGCTACTGACAACTCCCAGAGATTGATGCCGAAGTTGGTACTATGGCAAGAGACTTGAAGGGGGCTCAGGAGTTCCGCGACGAGACGACCGAGTTTATGAGGCAGTACCTCGGGCTCTGCGAGCCAAAGGTAAAAACACCACGCAGCAGGATCATCGCCTTCTTCAAGGTGATCGGCGACGCCGCCTGCGAAACGTATTCGCTCGGTATGTTTCCCTCGCTGTGCTTGGCTCGCCTTGGTGAGGACTGTTCACTAATCCCCAAAGCCTTCAGGACACCGCAAGCTTCTTTTCAGCGAGCTCGAGTTCTTCATGAAGACTTCAGAGCTGGAACAGAGACGACGTCTGAGGGTCGATCTGCCCACATTGGATGAATATGTATCGTGCCGCATGGGAACAAGTGCCTGCAATGTCACGACCTTTTTCAACGAGTGCGCTCTCCCCTGGGCGTGTGTCGTAATTTGAGGGACAGCGAACAGCTCACAAGCGTACAGATTTTCCATAGGAGTCACTATACCGGCGCATATACTCACGAGCCCTAGCATGCGGAGGCTATGGGATGCGACCAATACCATTATCTGGGCGTGAGTACACTGTTGAAACGAAGTCATTTCCGTCGCCATGGTCGCTGACTGTCGACAACTCATTTGTTTAATCCAGTGTCAACGATCTGCTCTCCTTGAAGAAGGAGGTGGTAAGTGCATACCAACTCACACAAAGCAGAACGGTGACCCACATAGCTGACAGGATGGCCGAATTAGGCACAACAAACAGTGGATAGCCTGTTGCCATTGCTCTTCTACCAATACGGAGATCTGGAAAGATCGGCCCAGACGGCCATCGACCTCATCGCAGCTAACGTGGCAGAGTTTGACATGGTCGCGGAGAGGCTGCTGGAGAGGTGGCGTACGGACGACATCGCCGACTCCCTGAGATTATACATCGACGCTTGCAGATACAACTGCACTGGGAATTTGCACTGGAGTCTACGTACTGGGCGGTACGGAATCCACCAGGAAGCCATATCGAAGGGTATTATCGTCCGTCTCGAGTCGAAGATCTAGTGTATCCCTTATTACGCACTATACTCCCGCGACCGCGCCCTTTGGATGGTCCATAGAGGGTCATAGGTACTATTTATCTGGATCCAACTACATTCGCAAGTACGGTAATTATAGGGAATTTTACATGTCCAATACCATCAGATCACTCTTTTTTTAATTCTTAAGTTTTACTTGTTTATTAAAATTAAAGTAAAACGAGTCAACCATCCGTTCTTTGGTATTGTGATGCCGTTCTTGTTAGTCAGAAGCCAGCCTTTAATGTTTACAGAATACAGGCACAGTCAGCGAGTCTACAAGAGCGCAAAAGCTTACCAACTCTTATTTCTCATAACAGACCCTTTCTCAATAAGCTGTCTTCAGTTTATCATCACTCTGTGACATTCAGCTATTTGGCAGTTAGCAGCTCAAGGCCTTGAGATTTAATGGACGTACTGCGCCTTATGCTAGCTGTATGTATCTACGCAAGAGACCTGAGAAGCAGAAACTCTTCCCTAAATGTAATGAAGTGTGATCTCACCGAGGGAAAGGATGAGGTACGACGATGTGTCGCCTAGATGTGGAACGATGGAAAGTGCAGGTGGACAGCTTGAATTTACCGAGTGATAGATAAAACAGTCACCATCATATCCAACATAAGCTCTGCATATATCTCTCGAGGCAAAGCAGTAGTTCTCAATATATATTTGAATCAAATTCAAGTTATGATAAACATTTTATTAATATCAAGCGACAACATGGAGGGGAGCCAAGAAGAAGAACGCGCACAAATATACCAAAAACTCCCATTATATTTTGGGTATCAGCAATGAAAGTTGGCTTTGAGCTCTCCCGTCTTGCGTGGTTACAAGCAGCGTAATCTGTCGAGATATGTAACGTGCTCCACACGCACCGGGATATTTTCTTCGTCTTCTTTTCTTTTTCTTTTTCTCCTTTGAATAATCAGCTCGGGCCTATTTATGGCTTCGGACACTTCTCAGAATACCGGACTTGCAACTTCGCGAGTAGTATTGTCACCTTGACGAGCTCTGCTGTGCTTTTGTTTTCTCAGATACTGCGTGCATATTTTTGGGTCGTGTGTTAGTCGCAAGTCGAGGTAGTTCCTCGGCATTAAAGGTGTGACTGTCTTGGTCCTCTACTGCGTGTGCTTCATCCGCGCCAATGGTGCTCTTCATCCAGTTGACACGTTCAAAGCCTGGACTTTCAACTTATTGGCGCGGGGTTACATGGCCTGAATTTGCTTCATTCGACGTAGCCCTGTCTTGTGCTTCATATCCCGAAAGAAAGGAAACGTAGGATATGTTGTTGTCAGGCGTACTACCGCGCGTGTCGACATCCGTTGCGTCGTCCTTAGCAGTGGGTTGTGGCTCCCACTCGTGCGGTTTTCTTCCTGTAAGAACTTTAATCTGAACGTTGAGTCCCTCGGACATCTCTGGATCCAGAGCCATTTCTTTCAACACCTTTCTGAACTCATTTGCTGCAATATGCACATCTTCTGGCGTATACCCTTTGTACTTGCAGAGAAGCCGGAGAGCTTGTGCTTCAATGCTATCCAACAACGACTTCAGGAAAAGTTTGCCCGTCGACAATTCTTTGGGGCCTATCGGTATCCTTTTGGTAACCGATTTCACGTCGACAAAGCCAGCATCTCGAAGAAATTGAGGCTCCATATGGCCAACGCCAATTAAGTATCCTGACTCGATATGAGCATCTTTCCAGTCGAGCGCAATCTTGGCTGTCTTTGACTCTGAAAAGCCTGGTATGCGTGAGAAGTAATTGCCAGGCATCCACCTATCGTCGTCGTCCAATATTTCGATCCAGCCTCCTGGTTTACAGACTTTGAAGGCTTGCTGGTACACGAAAGGCCAGTCTCGAAAAGCGCCCGACATGTTACGGAAGTGGACCAAGTCGTACGAATCAGGCGGCCGTAGCCACTCGAGTTCAGCATTGTCGATCTCCCAGAACAAGTTAGGGGCAACGAACTTGGGGAAGATATCGGCGATGTCAATGCCGGTGACTTCGCAATCGGGATGTCGATCAGCTACATCAATGGCCCATTCTCCTGTGCCAGCGCCGACATCCAGTATCATCTGAGGATCCTCCAGCGGCGCGCTAAAAGGTTCGTCGTCGAACGCGCTCTTGTAAACCTCATGTACCAGAAAGAGACGGGTCTGTTCCAGTTCATCGTTGGGCATGTAATACGAGCCACAGTACCTCCTTCCATACTCCCAGATGTACTCTACATCGTGAGGGGCAATCGACCGAGTGGTAGCACCGTCGTCGTAAGATCCGGCAAGCCCACGGTCTCTGGACGGCCCCATGAAATGACTACATGGGTATAAAGACGTCGCGTCTTCGTTGGATAGGGTCTGTCCCGAGCGTTGGTTCACTCTCAGAGGAGCCTGGAGGCCAGTGTGTCCCATTTTTGCGTAATCGCTCGAATACTCGTCTACGGATGTCTGGTCGTCCACTTCAGGCATGTCCTCCATGATCGGCTCGTATGTGATTGTTCCTCCCTCGCGCAGTCCTGGCTCTATGGTGGAGCGGCTCAGTCTCTTCTTCTTTCCCATTTCCGCCTCATCAGCAGCACAGGGGGTCGCACTTGGCATATATCCTTGCGCAGTTTGGTCTACTTCGCATTGTCACGTAATTAGGTGAGTTGGTTCGTCAACACACGTGAATCGGTACAGTTGTAGTCATCGGTCGTGGCTTGTTGTCCGGCGTCGCGCAATGTCTTGAGTCTGCGGGCTACGAGTGTGACGAAGCTTCTTTCCCTCGTTTGTCCTTGTCTCAGCAGGTCATTGAGCCCAATTGCGTAAGTCGCACACTTGTCGCATGGGATGGATCTGAGACAAGGCAATATAGACAACCCCGCAGGTGCCTCTGGGGTTCGAGTGTTAAGGAAGGTGTGCAATCAAGAGCTCAAATATGGGCGTGAGTTTACGGAATTCGGAGTTGAAACCCCCAAGAAGCTCTAGAAAAGATGAGTTCGCGAGAGCCAACAGACTCGTTCGAGACCCCAAAGCTGACAACCACTACCCATTCGCCTGGGATGGCACGGTTACACCTGAAGCCAAGCTTTCTCTCCCGCCCTATCAGCGGGCACCCTCACCGAAGCGGCCTCCTCTGGGTCGATTAGTCCCAGGATCCGGGCTGCTGGGGAGGACCTCCGCTATTGGGTGGATGAAGCACGAAAAGCAAGTCTTAATGCACCCTACCTAACCAAAGGTCTTTGTGGGTATGGGCGCCATGTTATGTCAGACACTCTAGACGACGACAATATAGATGAGTGTGTCACCATTGACACCTGTGACAGCAAGACACCACAGACACGATTGATGCACCAGCAAAGGGGTGGAACATTTGTGTCTGGCCTATTATGTGGCTGAAATAGTCATATCTTAAATTTGCGTCTATGGTTGGAGCTACGAGTTAGGGCGGGGATCTAGCATTATTCCTCGGTCACTTGGCCATGATTCGAACCTTGCTCAGCCTTGAGAACAACGAGGTGCGAATGAGGTCGCCCATTAAGGTTAGGACAAGGTTACATTGCATGCCTGCATACCCAAATGTGCACGTGGCGTGTCTGTTCCGACGAACTGAGCCCTCAAACCCGGTTCTACGGCCGTTATGTTCAGAGAATATGCCGTGAATTACTGGTTGCTTCAAAGAATTACCCACGAAAAGAAATGCCCTAATACTTGAATATTGTGCTTTCTCACTGTGTCTCGCATATGCGGAGTAGTTCCTCAAAATAACTATCCGCAGAGATCGCCTCTGGGGGAATTTTTATCAACTCCCTTAACTCCCAAGAAACAAACATAGTATCATGATCGTACATCACCAACACCAAGCTCAAATTCAAACAGCTACAGCTGCATGCTTTCTGTTCGTTCCATTCGCTTCGTTGACAGGATTGGCTTTCCTCTTCTTTGCTGACTGAGGCCGCTCAGTGACCTCGGCATCGGGGTCTTGCACAACAGTGCTGACATCGCCGTCGCGCTTGACCACGGGGAAGGGGCTTAGAACGTTACTGATATCGCCCCACCATTTCTCTCCAAACTGCCTATACCAGCTGACGGTGATTTTCAAACCCACCTCAAATGGGGTCTTTTGGTCCCAACCCAACTTGCGGAGCTTGGTGCCGTCCACGGCATACCGGTGGTCATTGAATGGTCTGTCGTGTGTATACTTGACCCACTTGTCAAAGTCCGCCTTGCTCTCATTGGGGATGTCCATCTCCTTGAGGAGCTTGGAGCACAGGTCCATGTTGGAAATCTCATCGTATGATCCGACGTTGTAGACATGACCCAGCGTGCCCTTGTGCAGGATAGTGTCAAAGGCATCTGCCGCATCCCCAGCAAAGAGATATCTTCGCGTAGGACTTCCATCGCCATGAAGTACCACAGGCTGTCCACGATTCAACAGAGCAGTGAACTTGGGGATAATTTCTAATCATGGATTTAGTAACCATTTTCTCCGAAATTCCTGGGAAAGCCACCTACTCTCTGGGAACTGATGAGGCCCATATACGTTGTTACTTCTGACAATGATGACAGGCAACTTGAAGCTCTTCATATAAGAGTTGACAAGCATTTCTGCTGCGGCTTTGCTGGCGGCATAAGGGTTTGTTGGGGCCAGAATGCTCGTCTCCAACAGATCGTCATCATCGTCATTCACTTCACCATAAACCTCATCTGTGGAGATGTGAATAAATCGCTTAATGCCTACTTTCTTGGCACTCTCGAGCATCACATGAGTTCCATAGACATTTGTATGGGTGAACCCATACGAGTTGCCAAAACTCAGGTCCACGTGAGACTGGGCTGCGAAATGGAAGATGGTATCGATGTTGTACCGTTCCATACAGTCGAGAACCTCTTCGGGCTTTGTGATGTCGCCATGGTAGAACGTGAAATTTCTTTTGTTGTTGAGCATACGGGTATTGTTCAACGACGCGCAGTAGTCCAGCTTATCGAAAGAAACAATGTTGTAGGCATCCGGATAGGTCAGGGTCAAATGACGGACAAGCCAGCATGCGCTGCAATCTTGGTCAGCTACACCATCTTCATTTTGCAAAGAACAAGCTAAGGATGTCTCACATAAAGCCAGCTCCGCCAGTGATCATGATGTTCTTGACATCGGGTAAGGGCTCGAATTTAGTGCTGCCAGTCAAAATGGGTGCATCTTGCCAGACATCTGAGCTGCTGTAATTATACCCATTGCCATTTGTGGCGGCTGCCAGAGGTCTTGAGTCAGTAAACTTCCAGGATATAGGAACGAGGAGCCCCATACCAGGGTGGTTGCCATTGGTCTGACGTCCGGCGGTCATTTTGCCCAGTTAATACGGAGTATGGTGCACCTTGAAGTCTGGCTGCAAGAATGAAAAGAGACGAGAGGAAGATCCTTAAAGGCGAACGGGCAGACACTTAATGGTCAGAAAAAGATTCGTGGTCAGTAGAGCGGTAATTTGTGCAATTGCCTCAATTGAACCGCTTCGCCGCCACCCAGTTGTGGCTTTCAACGATAGGCAGTGTTTGTGCGACAATCCTCGGTTGCGACTTGGACAATCAAGGGCTGACGGTCTTGGAGTCCAGGTTATAGTTGCGATATGAAACACGTTTAATGATGAGCGGAAAATCACGAGTGAAGGGAGGTGAGAATTGGGGTGCGAGGCGGATGTTGTCTTATTTGAGTGACGTCTGACCAGATAGTGGGTTCAGGTTGGCTTTGAACGTGAGAGTCTGACACCCAGACAGTCCATAGGGAGCGCCGGCGTTCCCTCTTTTCTCCCGTTGCAAAAGTGGATATGAAGAAGAAAGAAAATGGTGCGGCTTGAGATGAACAAGATAACTGGGTGGCAATCAAAAGCAGAGCAAAATCAGGAAAAGGGTTGAATGAATAACTACTGCTTGTCCAGCCCGAAAGATTTGGTGAGGTTGGCCAAAGTCAATGGGCATCTTTTTCCTACTGTACGGAAAGAGCGTGCATGTGGGCCCATCAGACTCGGAGCCGCGTACGATTGTCAGGGCAAAATAGCACTGCTGCGCGGCCGTGTTTCCCGCTAGTGCTCCCAGCCTACCTTAACTAAAAGCCGGAAGTCGTGTCCATACAAGTCTGTGTTCTGCTGTCCATGAAGCTCACCATTATCATTGATTTGAAACCTGGTAGAACAGCATAACAGGCATTCAAACCATATTTTGTGCACATATTCTCAAAATGCTTGGCTTCCAAGCCGATCTACACATGGGCGCAGACGTTGTCAGCTGTTTTACTGCCGTCTTCCGAAGCAACGGCAGTCCGAAGCTCTTCCCAAACTTTATCGGTAACAGGGGGTGGTGAAGTGGAATGGAGTGGAATGCTTTTAGCCCAAGCATAGCCTCGTTACAACGATCTGGGAATGATCTGGAAAATGATCTGGAAAACGATCTCAACATGGATACGTGCCCGTACCATGTCATCGGCTCAATCGGAATTGTTGACTTGGTGGCACTTTGGTGATTTCCCATTCCTTGACATCTGGCGTTTTGCACTTTGCTAGCGGGTATGCGACCCTTGCCAAGAGATCTGGGGATGGATTACTATGTACTATGTACGGGCAGCCGAGCCAAGGGTGTTTGGAGGGGCAATTGCGTTTCAACCTGGGTCAGCTATGGGCACTTTATAGCACGTGGGATGATGGCAGAGCTGGATGGCAATGCTTCGTAGTTGTGATACTCCACCAGTGCTAATTCTGATACAAGTCCACATCACCAAGCTAGCCATGATTGACGTCGGCTCAGAAGGCGGTGCGCCAAGTGTGTGTGCAGATTGGCAGAATAGTCTAAACGCCGCGTAACCATTATCATTGTGCTTTCGTACGCATGCGGTTCAACAGATGGGCTATGTGATGTGTCGGGGCACCCACCATCTAACTAGTGATCAAATGACGTGCCTGGATTGGTGGCATTTAGCTATACAATTTCCACAAGTGGCTCCAATTGTGATGTGATACTCAGACTGTCTTGCAAGACATGATGTTTTGCTTTTTTTTTTTTTTTTTTCAAGATAGACAGGAGCAAACTTGCCGCTGTCAGCTCAATATGTCTGGTGTACGGGCCGGAGCCATATACCAAACAGTGTTATAAGGCATGGTTTGATGTGACAATGTCTCATAACTCGTGTATCTTGCGACTGTCAAATTTGTGTTGTAGATTGACGATGTTAGCCCACGCGCTGAGGAGCTTAATCCGATCTTCAATCGTGACGTACCTTGTCAACGTTACTTCCCGCAGGCGATGTGCTGTGTAATGTACACAACCTTATGAAGCCCAACCAAATTATTGGGCCTCGGTCCATGCTTGGCACCGAAACAAATGGTTGCATATAACCTATGGCGACCGAACTCTAGGGCTTACTCATAATTGTTGCTTTCGTCTAAAATAGCGACCACTTAGAGAAACGAATTGCTGGACCGCCACGGTCTCTTTCGTTTCGGTGTTCTCTACGAGACGCCCCGAACTGGAACTGTTCATTTCCAAAGACGCAGATCCCCTTGAGCTGCAAACAAGATTTGTGTCTGACTGTCTCGGGAAACAGTTCTTTGTATGTTCTCGAAGCTTGTGCTCCCGAGGCATGAACACCTAATCAAGTGATCAACTGGTGGGCACAAACGTTCCCGACGGCCACAACTATTTGCTTTGAGGGATTCATAGAAAACCACATAATAATCTTGGTATTCACGAAACTTTAGTAGTGGTAATTCTGAATGGGAACCCTGTGGTATTATGTGAGATGGAAGAGACGGCCTTGTCCAGGTATCCGAGTTGTACGATTCGTGAAGTTTTATATGCCTGACGCACGGCTGCCACCCCCCAATGCAACTTGATTGCTTGGCCAAACCCCCCCCCCCCCCCCCCCCTGTGTCCAATCGTATGCTGGACAGCGGTCGATCCCAAGTTCAGGCCTGGCAGTTGAGATCTGCAGACAATCCCGGCTGCAAAGCCACATGCAGATGACGGACCGTGGATGTAGTTTGTCTTGTGGCATTTGATTCTAGGAAATGCGGAGAGTTGACAAGCCAGTGGGTGGTCTCAATACCCAGGAGGGCCAATCTACGGTTAATTGAACGAGGAGATTGAATCCAATCAAACCATTGAATGCTAAATGGAATGTCTCTGTGGGCTTTGGCACGAGGCGACATAGACACTACTTCAGGGCTACACAGCAGAAATCCGAAGCAACAGGAAGGACTGGCCTGAAACTATAATGTTAGTATGTAGCTCGCGACAATTCGGTAGTGGGTTTCCTGCCGACGCTGCCGTTACGCCATCTGTGCCAGACTCCCTGCTCCCTGCTCGATTTGGGCGCCAGCTAGGCCAAACTCACAGCTGGAGGAGTGCGCAACCCCCCTTAGCGCCCCTCCCCAATGGATAAAATGCTAAACTAGGGGTACTGTGTTACGGTTAGGTATTTGAATTTTGGGCCGTACAAAATCCCTAGGTCCAAGTCCCAGACCAAGACAAGTGCCGTTTGGTTCCAAAAGTTACCTGCTGTACCTTCAATCCCCCCCTGGCGCTCGCCAAGTCTCCAGGTCACAGCGTCCCCAAGCCCCAGTGCATCTGTGCCATCACTTGGCTCTCTCGACGTTGAAATTATCGACATCATTCTGTCTCTGCAACGATTTCTGGGGCTGGACCACCATTCAGAGTGCTTTGCGCGGATTCACCTTCTCGGCCCGTTCTTGTTTGTTTGACTCTTTGGCTGTCAAGTACATAATCTCAGTCCCAATCCCAATGCGCGATTGAAGGGTCCTGGTGATCGATCTTCCTTCCCGCACCACCTGGAATCCTGCCAAGTCAAGTCACCTAAGCTGCAGTAAGCACTACTCCAATTTCGCCATGGCAGCCAACGTCTACAACAACAGCCCGCCGGCATCCAAGGCATCCTCCCCCGTTGTCGAATCCCACGACGAGAGCGAGAAGTACAAGAGCAGCTTTGAAGACCCGGACGGCGGCCGCATATCACAACACACCGCTGCCGGTGACCGAGACGGTCACGAAGAGGAAGGTCTGCTGGAGAAGGATGCTGTACCGCAACAGGCTCAGCCACCTACCAAGGAGGGCAGCGGCATGGGCAAAGCAGTCGTCTGGATGGTCATCAACACGCTGGCTACCATTGGTATAGTCTTCACCAACAAGGCCATCTTCTCCGATCCGTCCCTGAAGCTTGCCCAGCTGAGCTTTGCTTGCTTCCACTTCTTCATCACCTGGTTGACTCTCTATGTTCTTTCGCGACCCCAGCTCGGTTTCTTCCAGCCACGGAGGACCACCATTCGCGAGATCATTCCTCTGTCCATATCCATGTCTCTCAACGTCATCCTGCCAAACCTGTCTCTGGCTTTCTCGAGTGTAACGTTCTACCAGGTCGCTCGGATCCTGCTCACCCCTACTGTCGCCCTCATGAACTATGTCTTGTACAAGGCGACAATGCCGAGAAACGCAATTTTGGCTCTCATTCCCGCCTGTCTTGGTGTGGGCATGGTCTCGTACTACGACTCGCTTCCGTCCAACGATGCCAGCGTCAAGACGACGTCTGGACTAGGTGTCGTCTTTGCCTTTGCTGGCATTTTCGCTTCCTCTCTGTACACGGTCTGGATCGCCAGCTACCACCGAAAGCTGCAAATGTCAAGCATGCAACTTCTGTTCAACCAAGCTCCTGTTTCAGCTTTCCTGTTGCTCTATGTCATCCCATTTGTGGACACCTTCCCCGTCTGGTCTGAAGTGCCGATTAACCGATGGGTCATGATACTTATGGTAAGCCCACAATGGTCGCACGTTTGAACCAATCTAACCAACTTTAGTCTGGAGTGTTTGCCTCCCTTATCAACATATCTCAGTTCTTCATTATCGCCAAGACTGGGCCTGTCTCAAGCACAGTGGTTGGACATTTGAAGACGTGCACTATTGTTGCGCTCGGCTGGATGACTTCCGGCCGATCTGTGGGAGACAAATCCGTTTTGGGTGTATTTGTCGCTGTTGGAGGCATCATAGCGTAAGCAACGTCAACCATTAACAACCTGAGTGATTAGTGTTCACTAACGAATGCAGATATTCAATCGTAATGATCCAAGAAAAGAGGCGCAGTGGTGCTAAGGCTTAGCAGTACCTTCCCCTAAAGGCATCAATGGGAGTTACGGTGTTTTCATATGCATCATTTACAGGAGTCTTGTGGGACTGAATATACTTTAACATTTGTAAGGATCTTTTTGAGTTAAAAACGTAATGAGTGTCTGTTTCAAAGGCATGGCATTGAAATCAACCCGGTTATCCTGAGCCTGTCAACCTTGTATCAGGACGGTCATTTGCTACTTCTATGTTCTGGTAGTTACCGCCATTGCGGTTTGATAGTGTTGTCGGACAATAACCAAAACAAAACAAAAAGTTCAAGATACGCATGCAACTTTTCCAGTGGTAGTGCAACTGACTCTGTATTATACAAAGGGCCCAAGAGGCACTTGTTAAAATGTTAAAACAACGAAACAGTCATTACATTTTGTTACAGCGTTTCGGCGGCGGTTGATTGGATGCCACGAGCGTCCCTTTGGGTTGGGGTATACGTATGACTAAGCGCTGCCAAGAACATTTGGTCAACTATAAACGCCAACAACCAACAACCAACTGATAATAGTCAGAGGGGGAGACAGAACCTGATGGGGTTTTGGCCACTGCAAGGGTCAATTCAGTTGGTCGCACAGAAAGTGGCCTGTTCACAAAGAAGAAATTGCATTGTCCCACCAATGTTTTCAGCTGGAATTTTCATTGAGACAGTATCGTGTTCCCTTAGTCTCGATATTTTGCCAGGAACGTACTTGGTGAGGGAAAACTATGGCGTTATTCCATCTCATTCAAACCCCTTGCATCGTGGCGTACACGCGTATAGTTAACCGGTGGGGCGGTAGTCGTCAGCTCACAGCCCACCGGACGAATACCGAGAACCCACTCTAGCAAAGCGGTCGTCCTTGAGGTAGTGACTTCAGTATTCCACTCTTTGTTCACTCGCCCGGGCAATTTGATGCCATGGCGGTCATCACGTCTGGTCCATATTTGCATCTACTAGTCTTATGCGTGTTTGCCTGCATCCTCATACCGGCTCTGTCCCTCTACGGTCAGACCTCGTTTGAATACAGTAAAGGGGTCGGTTCTCAAGTCATAGGGGCCGTCACATCACATATCGATAAGTGGAAGAACCCTAACAAAGAACCTGGGGTTCGCGATGAGTACCTAGCCATCTGCCTCGCTGTCAGGGACCAGGCTCTCGACCTGCCCGAGTTCCTGCAGCATCACTACCACGCCATGGGCATACGGCGCTTCTATCTGCTCGACGACGGCTCGAGCCCGCCGCTCGAGGACAGCCTCGATACCTATGGCGTCCCCGCGGAGGCCGTGACCTTCGTCTACTACGACGAGACGCAGCGCGTCGGCCAGATGCAGTACAAGCTCTACAACGACTGCGCGCACAACCACGGCGTGAACCACACCTGGCTGGCCTTCATCGACGCGGACGAGTTCCTCGACACGCCCGGCGGCGAGCCCCTGGAGTCCGTCCTGCGGGGTCTGGAGCGGGACCGCGGCGAAGAGGTCGGTGCCCTGGGCATCAACTGGCAGATGCACACGTCCAACGGCCAGCTGTTCCGCGCCGCGTCCGCCCGCGAGGCCTACACGCAGTGCATATACGACGACCCCGAGCACGGCGGCGACGGGTCTGACAACCGCCACGTGAAGAGCATCGTCAGGGTCAGGGACTACGTAAGCCCCATCAACCCGCACATGTTCCGCTTGGCCCCTGGGAAGATCACGGTCGGGGAGGACGGGAACAAGATCGACCACTTCGCCTTCAGGCAGCCGATCACGAGGGATAGGCTGAGCCTGCACCACTATGCTGTCAAGAGTAAGGAGGAGTACGAGGAGAAGATGATGAGGAGTAACGCTATGGGCCAGCCCAAGGATTGGGCGTTCTGGAATCATGTTGAAAATGAACTGCCACATGTACCCTGCGAGGATATGTTGAGGTGGGTAGGTTAGATTACCATGACCACCAATGTCATTAGATGCTCTTACGAATGGGATATTTGAGGCTCGAAAGTGAATGCTGTCATAAGACTGCTGTATCCAATGCAAGATTCCATCTTGCCAGGGGGTTTGGAGCCCAGCTATTTGGAAGCAGAAAACCGAACACTCTTCCAGGGTCTTGCTGAAGTCCAAGGGGCGGATTTCCGTATCAGTGAAGTACTGTCATAGGGTAGGGTCCTGGACACCTCCACCTATCAGTCACATTCGCGTGTACATATCCAGAGCAAATAACTTTGCCTCCTCAATTCTCTTGGCAGTGACTACTGTTCAACATTTATTTATTTGAAGGATTAGTTGTATGTTCACATTGACTACGAAACCCGAACGACAAGAACTGTTACCCGCCGGCATCATAATTCTGACCGGGTCTATTTTACGGGACAATTCATACGTCCGAAGACGTTTTGACAGGTCGGTGAAGTGGCCGAATTTCGACAGCTATTTCGTACGTCGGGCAATTGTACGACTTGCCAGTCTTAAATACCTATGATAGGTACTAGCATCCCCGAACCAAACTCCAAATCACGACTACAAAATCTTTGTATAGTGTAAAGAAGCGCTCTTGATCGCCTTCTCACCATATAGCAGCTGAGTGACGTGGTTGAAACGTTGCATACTCCAATACATGGACTCGGCTCCGAGCATATGCCCGGCATGCTCATAGATATGGTCGATCAGCATCCCCACCCGTGCCCCTGGGTGCGGACGCCCAGGATCTGGGAACATGATGATAAATTCCACCGAGTGAAAAGCGACACGCGTCACCTTTCCCGTGAGGATTCGGGTATGTAGTCAAAGCCCCCACTCCCCTGGTATTGTCATGGACGTGAGGTCTACTGATAAAGCAGTATGATGCATATGCACCCAAGCGCAGCGCAAACGGCAACCGGGCTTCATAATCTAAAGAAGCCTCAGCATAATTTTACACTGCTACTGGGGTTTCTTTAAGACAGACCCTGTAGATGTAGTTGTAGCCCGCCTAGAGCTCGCGCTATCGGGGACTCATCTTCTTTCCAGATGGAACGGATTGCGATTGTCACCATGTTTGCAACGTTTAGTTGATGCGTCTGATGGTGATAATGATGGTGGGGCTTACAACTTTGGTGCTCAGCTCACTGTAGGACATCGCAATCTCCGCAACTTCAGGTACCTACTGGTAGGAAGGCTGTATAAGATTGAGACATTTACGACGCAGCGTCCGCGAACAAATTGAGATAAATCAGATATTGCAGCGAGTTTCGATAAGCTTTCACATGACAATCGCTAAAGTGGAAGCAACCCCGTTGATTTGCAGCTGGAAGAGGGAAGATCTCCAGATCACGTGGTCTTCATGTTCTGAGGCTTGCACTAGATTGGCAGTTCACATTTCTTGCGTAGGTGAAGTCAATGTCTTGAGTAGATGACGAGAAATTTTCAATTGATTTTCTTTATCAACCCAATGCCCAAGGCCATAATTGACCAGTACTATTGCACCCAGTGTCTTTGAACGCCCGGAATTTTGTCCCTGACAAAACTCGCCATGAAAACAAGAAGCATATGTCGGCTTTGATGCTTTCGGCCCAAAGGTGCCCCCGCTTAAGTCTTACGCCGTGAGGTCATCCGACTCTCTAACAAAATGGTATCTCGTACGCCTGCTATAACCCAGAATTCGCCAATCATATATCATTCCTCCGATAACTTATGCTGGTGTACCCCACGCAGCAGCTTCGGATGGATCGCAGTCAAATCGATAAAGTCGCACTTCTCCATCTTCACCGCCACTCGCCAAACGACTATCAGACAGCCCTACACAAGTCACTGGACCTTCATGACCGGTAAATGTCCTTTCCTGTAGAGAAAATTGTGTTAGTAAAGATTGAGCTCGTATCTGTCATGATATAAGAGTAAAACTTACGCATCGACCGGTTCGCGGATCCCACAACTTCACGGTCGCGTCGTTCGCACCGGTGACATATCTCAACTGGTCAACCTGCAACGCCCAAATTCCTTCCACGTGTCCGAAGTGGGTTTTCAAACAGCGGCCACTGGCTGTGTCCCAGAGGCGCAAAGTGGCGTCTAGGGAACCCGTCAAGAAATAACGAGGCGGCAGTTGGCGGCTTGTGTCTTCGGCAAACACAGAACCATATGCCGATCGCTCCTCGTCAGCTGGCGGCGATGGCAAGGCACCGGACGAGCACGCACCCGGGGTGCTACTACGACCACTCGCCACCGATGCATTATCAGCTTCGTGACCGTCCTCCTCCTCAAACTCGAAATCGTCAGGTAGGGCCATGACTTGTTGGACTTGTCCCACGTGGCCTTCATATGTGCGTATGCATCGCTGGGTATCAAGATCCCATAACTTGACCGTACAGTCGTCGCTTGCAGAAAGTAATGTGCGGGATGCCACATCAATACGGACTTGATTTACCCAGTCACCGTGGCCACGCAGACAGATGATCTGTTGAGTTTTGAAATTGAAGACCTTGATGCTTCTGTCCATGGACCCCGACGCGAGATAAGGGCCGTCCATATGAACCGTAATGACTCCTCCACTGTGAGTAAGCGTATTCAAACACTGACCGGTTCTCCAATTCCAAATCTTGACGGTCCCATCTAATGCACCAGAGACCAGGACACGATCATCAAACTGGATGGCTCTGATTCCCATGGTGTGGCCCACTAGGGTCCGGATAACTTCAGTCTTCTCGATGTTCCAAAGCTTAATAGTGGAATCATAAGAACCCGTTGCTAGCATGTCCTCGGAAAATTGGAGGCAGGTAATGCCGTTAGTGTGCTGGTTTCGAAACACCTTTATGGAGCAGCGGCCATGCTTCCAGTTATAGCCGATCTTGTAACGATCCCTGTAGACATCCTTCCACGGGCGCAGTTGACGTTCCATGGAATTTCTCTGAGCGCCCTCGCTGCATTGTCTCTTGACACGCGAAGCCTCGCTGTCGTCGAGACCGGAGGCATCTCGCTTTCTTGATACCAGTGCAACAGCAACTTCGTTGGCTGTGGTATCGGTATCCTGAATTTCAACTACCTCGGCCTGTCGAATTTTTGCAATGGCAAGTTGATGTTGTTTCTTCCAGTCTTTCATTCTCTTATTCTCCAGTCGTGGTAAGGCCCAGCCGCAGGCCGTGCACTTGCGCTCGATGTGTTGCATGCACAGGTGCTGCCAGACAAGATCATCGTCGGCCAAGGTCCGCCATCTATGGCTGACCTGAGAAGCCTTGCAAAGAGATACACAATCCAGGAACCGTAAGATCTTCAATGACACCTCAGTGGGAAGGGCGCCGAGGAAGTCGATCTTCAGTGATTCAGATATCTCTCTTGACACCATGGATAGTTGTGGGAAGCAGCACTGGGTGATAACGCCTTGCAGCATCAACTCCCGGTGCTTTGCAGGTGCGGCGGAGAATAAGGACCAAACGTGAGTGATGGCCTGTTGATCGGCTTGCGGTAGTCTCTCGAGTGCACTCTGGATTGCGCCCATCTTGGACTCGTCAGCAGCCCTTCGGCATTTAGAGTCCGGCCGGTGACGGTAACAGAACTTGCTGTTGGGATCCTTAGTGTTGTCCGAGTTGTTGATAGTGGCAGGGAAGTCGGGCTTTCCAATAGGTGCGTACAATCCAGGAATATGTTCTCTTAGGAATGGAGTGACGGACTGGCCAAGCAGTTGTTGTGACATGTTGGGCAGTCGAGATGCCTGGTGGCATTCCTCGTTGGGCCTCCTCCGGTCGCAAGAATCCTTCAAATGTTGGTTGTTGTCATTGGTAGCGCCGTGTTCAAGAAAGGGAAAGGAGGCGATGGAGGACGGTGAGGGTAGGTTGTGGTGACAAAGGCTAAGAGAGGATGCGCGGCGGTGTTGCCTCAAGGAAGCAAAAGACAGTTGTTGATTCGAGGGCGGAATGATGCCATCTTGTTGGCTTTGGTGCGATTGCGAATGCTGAGGCGCATTGCCGGTTGTATTGAAAGCGTCCATGTCGGACGGAGTGTTGGAAATGGCGGAATGATAAACTCAAGCCCACAGCCCTTGGCTTGGTATCGACCGGTATGTCGGACAGAGACAAGACAGGGCTTCTATGCAGGTGTAATGAGCGCTGTGATCATGGCACTGACCAGGTAGCGCTGCGTGAGCAGGAATTGGACAGTTGAGGTCAGACAAGTCGATATGGCGTGCTTGAGGGTTGGCAATGCAAACAAGTCGGGTTCCGGGCCAAGTAAGTTTGTGTTTTAATGTGTTGCTTGTGCCACCTCACTACCCAAGGTTCGAAGGGATGCCCAATGGGTTTGGCCGAATCTGTTGACCCCCGAACTTTGGAGAAAAAAGCCTTTTGACCGCCTGTAACACTGAAACCAGCCGAAAGAAACGTGATAAATCAGGGCCAGTTGCGCAATTCGTCGAACAAGTCCCCGATGTGGTCGGCGATGATCCTGAACCAGTCGAGTAATATGGGCAGCGTATGTCGTAAGATACCTTGCAGACCAGACCGACAGTTTGAGAAGAAGCAACGGAAGCAGCTAATTCGGCAGTGCAGATTCGCAAGAGACCACTGAAAGGTTGGCACCGAGTGCGGAACAACGCTTTAATAATAAGTGAAAGTTAAGTTGAAAAGCAGGCCGAGTCAAACGATATCTCTGTCAACTTCTACTTCTGTCGAATGTTGAATTCCTCCTTGTCTTTGCACCATATCAATTGCAAATCTCGTCGGCTGATGGCAAAACCATACCTGTCAGTCATGCCATGCCCTGGGTTTCCAAGGGCCCTTGCTTTGCGACGGCGCCGATTGCGTTATTGCCAAGCAGAAGCTCGTCACATCCAATGAGACGCCTCATTTCCATCCAATCAGCTTTCATTTCTCGCTCTAGTTTCCACTGGGGGACGGTTGTCGGTCATCCAACCGGGCGGTACATTCTGGAACAATTTCTGGAGTACAGTAGGCACTAACCGGTTAGGCGACTAGGCACTACTGTGTAATTCAGGGCCCTAATCCCCCCCTTCTCTCCTCCTGCTCTCGTGGCCCTGTACGATGTACCCCAGAAATTGCTACGAAGCCTTGCCGTAATTATGGAGACAAAGCTCTTGTCACCACGATCTCACCGTTTGCTCTCAATGTTTAATTAGCTCCAACTCAATGCTGACAGAAACCTAGCTTCACCCATCACGCAATCTGGCACTAGATGTTGTGCACCCCCAGATTTCCCCTGGAGAAGTCTTCGTCTTTGGCCATGGTCTGCGAGTTATGGCAATAAACACGTTCCAGCCAGCTCTGCTACCCAACCCGATTGCCGTCAGCTCGCACGGCTAGCACGCCGATCACCGTCCAGCCGCACCGGCTGTGATCACGTAATTTGTGCATGGATCATTTGCTGCACCGGCACCTTGATGTCGTGCTTTCGCCGAACTTTTTCGTCTTCAGCCCATGAGCCAGGTCTGAGCCAGACCTTGCCATTAATGCTCCACCTGTCAGTCTCGAAGCTGGTGACATACACCGAAGTTCGCTCGTGATTGATGGCATTGCCTAGCCAGCTTCCTATTGAGTAATGTATGACAAGGTCATGCTGAGGAATCTAATTTGGGAGTCGGGCGGCTTAGATGAGGCTGTTTTTCTCCATTTCATTACTGTCCGAGTGCCGCCGCCGTTTATTGCAATTATTGCGATTATTTCCAAAATACTAGTCAGCACCAGCCGCAGGTTTCTAACCACAATCATTGGCACTACCGAGTATGTGGCTTTCGATGGGTGGGTAGTATATCTATGAGGTATATTCGGTGTTACAGATTGACCAATCGTACGGCGTTGTACTGGGGTTAATACAAACTTATCTGGGGATATATGTTCTAACAGTTTCGCAGTGTCTTCTCATTGGCTCTTACCCAAGGCTATCAGCAACTAAGTCCCAGTATATCGTCAGACATTTCTTATTAAGCTATCATAGTCATCTGAGACACTCGTGGGCATCACTTGTTCTACTCATGTTGAGCGTGTTGATCGCAGCCGTCTTTGCTTTCTACGATCGTCGTTCGTGTGTGATGTAAATTGAACCTTAATTCATTGTGTAGCAGTGGTTGTTATCTTCCATATATGGAACCATGCCTCCAGCTTGAACTGTCTCTGGCCTCGGCTCAAATCGAAACAAGCTCAACTACGCGAGTTATGGGCTGATGCAATGTCGAAAAATGTGCACCCGAGACCTAGTCAGCGCGAGGTTGGAAATTGAGCATAACTGTTATCCTTCAGCTTTTTATTGTTTATACCTCACGCTGGTATTGTTCTGGTATCATGTCAAACGCTGTACTCCAATCCACCTACCTGTTTTATGGTAAAGTCCGTACAAAGAACTACAGTCGTTAGCAAAAAGCAACCACCACGCTCTTCGCTCTATCCACCCCTTTGGTATGTCTTCCTACAGAGCTTTCTCGTATGATTTGGGACATAACCTTGGTGATTCACCTTGCCTCTTGCCATGTGGGTTTATGTAGCTCAACCTGCTCTTGATTTGCGATCACCTATCGGTCTGGCCGTTCGCCACGTGTCACAAGGAAGGCACATGTTTGCGAGCAAAATATTTGCAAACTTAGTTCGGACTCTGGTTTTCTTGTGCAGGCATCGCTCAAACTGGAATACCATGCGCATAGTCGCGACATAAGTACCTCCAGCGAGGCCTTTCTAGCATTTATCAGCAAAGTCAAACCGCAGGTGGCCGAGATGCTCCAGGATCGAAACTTAACGCGCCGGAACGAAAAGGAATATATGTCCCTAGTTGTTGAAGTGGAGGGCTTCAATAGCCTGGTATATGAATAGACATAAGAGGGGCTACTAATTTTCGGAGAGGAGTGTACCGTGCTTCTAAACACCTGACTGGCATCTTGAGCATTGTTTCACTAACCAACGCTACTAAATGCAATCTCAACACAAGGGCAGCACACAGCATCTTCCATAAAAAAAACTTTGACACAGGTAAGTCGCAGTTGGTGCTTTCCTAGTTAAGCAATTAGACCATGGACCTCACGGTATGGAGCAAAATTATGCATATGAAGTATTACTACTATATCAACTCAGTATTAGAACCAGTGGTCTTTAGATTTAAGCATATTGTATACCGTGCCTCGTGATATTTTAGATGACTATCTTAACCGCCAACTCGTTACGGATACCCTCTCTTTGTATGATAATCTCGTTGCTGAGATTGGATCCACCGTGTGGCTGGAGTACTAAAGCACTTTTTTGCGTTCTGTGACCACTACATCCGGGTCGAACTGCCTGAAATACTGCTTTTAATATACCAAGCAAGAAATCTAGGTATACAGCACAAACAACATGGGATGTATTACTTTGATGTGAATGAAAAACAAAGCAGAAAGACAGAATGACACCGGAGCTGCAAATCGGAGGCAGGAAGCACGCGGTTGCGTGATACGTCAAGGCGCCATACCATATGACTACAATGAATACGAATACTTCGATTGAATGGTGGGAATGATTGGATTCCTAAATTATGATCATTTAAGACATTTCTTTCTCACTGTAGTGTTTATAGTCCGTGGGTATTCCAACAGCAGCACATGAACGACTTAGCATTAGTTAAGACAAGTCATCTTTGAACATAGATCAGTCACCCTGTCCGAGCGAAGTCCAGCCGCCAGGATTCAATGGGAGATGGCATTGGGTATGACCATAACCCCGTGCCCTATCCATTTTAATGTACCAATCAGATCAAATGGGCCTTGGTGCCTCCGCCGAAGCGCTGCGTAGCCAGCTTCCTCCCACACTTCATGCAAGTGTGTTCAGCATTCTTAAAGTGGTCCATCGTATACGGAAGAAGCGCCAGAATACCCGTGGTGAAGAAGAAAAAGGTCGCCATCCAGCTTTGAAGTAGCGTCAGCGCCCTCCTCTCCATACTGATACATGCAAACCACTTACTGTGTTCCTTTTCCCGCACGGTGATGGACGCTCGTAGGGCCCACGCTTCGGCAGCCGGGGCACTCAGCCAGGGCTGGATAGCGTGCAAGGAGCGGCAGCGGGACGAGGTTCGATGAGGGGCCATAACCAGGAGTGTGCTGGCAGTCTCGTCCGACGTAGGCTTGGTGGCGGTGTTCGGAGCGAGAGCTATGTTCGAGCTCACGATCCACCATGCCTACAGCGTATGGAGGTGTAGGTGAATGTATGTCGGGGAGGCGCGTTGTGGACATGGTATCTATCACTGTTAGTTAATGCACAATTGGGGCAGAGAAAAGAAGAAACAAACCGTAGTCAAATTTAGGGGCCATTATAAACGAGTGTTGTTATTGTTGAAATACGTTATCGGCCAAGTCATGGATTTCTTGTTACAATTGCAACTAACATACTAGGAGTCATTTTACGTTGGAAACGCAGGAAAGTAAAACAAATTTATAGTACGTTGATCCATTGATAATCTATGCCGGGATAGAATATATTGGTTAAACGATTGGTAGGTATTGTAGGAGACATGAAACTGGTCAATTGTCGAGATACACTGTGCATGTGTCGCCCCAATGATAGAGGGGCGGAAATAAATCCAGCAATAAACTGGCAGTACAGTGTAAATAGTGAGTGACATCTCACCAGAAGATGTGTACCAATTGCTTTCAACTGTGGGTGTTTGTTGTTGTCCAAGGCAGCCGAATTCTATACTGCCTGATTGGTTGTGGACTTTGTGGTTAACGCGAAGGAAGCACACTGCCTCCAGAGTAGCGGGGTATCGGACAACAACACGATGAAACTCTGCTGATCGGAATCGTACTTCGCCTTGCAAGAGTTATGGGAATAATAGAATACTTCGACTCATCATTAGGGGTCGTCTTGTCGTGAAAATTGAACCTACAGGCTAACTAATCCCCCAAGCAGGGCACAGCTTGAGAGAAAACCGGATCCAACTCGTGAAGTAAGTCAGCGTTTCACGAGTAATCCGCAATGTCTTATCTCTATTCCTAAAATCACACGAATGGAGCAATGAAAATCATCTCATCTCATCCATGCTGATCTGGTCTCCCTGAAAGGGCCCTGCTGCTTCCAAGCAATAACCCGGGACCTGAAGCACCAAAGGACGTTTTAGAGACACTGCCGATTACCCAACAGAGTACCCATCAAATCAAGTACATTGTAAACTGTACAGGTACTCCATACGCCGATTTATTGGTTTTCTATAAAAAGCATGAACTGGTGGCATAACTGCAACCAATTTGCGGTCACATCCTTTCAGCCGGGACCGAACATAATTATACCGCGATCTTTAGGGTTGCGTGGACATACCCGCCGTGCACACAATCCTTGGCGACTGATCGAGCAGTATCCTAGAAAGTTACAGGTATCTGAATGCAGTGCAGAACCGTCTCCTTCTCCGGACTGCAAGAAATTGCGCCCCTCAAGATAAGCATACAAGAGAAAATGTCAACCGCATTAGTGAACAAGGCCAGTAGACACAATATTTTGACCCCGATAAGTCTGCGTTATTCCGTACGTCCCTAATATACAAGTAGGCGAACCTAAGCTTACACGCTCCAACGTCCATTGGAGTCATGCTCAACTACAACAAATGTTGGATGTTGAAGCATGTATTATTACCTTTGTGCTTGTGAACAATTTTTACTGCCCGCCGTTCCGTGAAAGTTGTTCGGCAATGCCATGAGCGATGTAATCGGCAGTAGCCATGGTCGTTATCATTGGGTTTACACCGCTTGCACTCGGGAACACGCTCGAATCTGCCACATACAGATTATCTGTTCCCCATACCCGACCCTTCGGGTCTACAACGCCATCTGCCACGTCTTCGCTCATGCGACAAGTTCCCATCTGATGCGCCGAGCCGAAGGGAGTGACCGGGGGCTTGTTTCCAACCTTATTTAGTGACGCAAGCCATGCCACAAACTCGGGATCGTTGATGTCATTACCACCCGATTTCCGCGTCTCTTTCCTGACGAAGGGCCTCGACCCTGGGAGAAAAGCAAAGATCTCCCGGGCGCCTTCAACATAGCAAAGCTTCGCCAACGCTAAAGTTCCCGTCAGGATATGGGCGCGGTCAAAGTCTGAAGGTGTATAATCAATCCTCGGAGCTCCTGTGACGGCATCCGGATACACACGGCCCGTGTCACGGTCTCGAGCCATAGATATGAAACCATTCATACTGCGGAATTTCAGTGCGTTTAGTTTGAACTCTAGACCACTGTACCAAGGAAAGTTGGCGATTGTCATGTACGGCTGACCAATAATCAATATCACTGTGTGTTTGGATGGATGAGTTGATTGAGTGCTTAGACTTACCAGCATATTTACCGTCTCCAATTTTACGCCGTGCCCTTCTCCGTCGACGTTCTCAAATTCAGAACACAGACTGGTAATACTACTTCCTTCCCAAGGCTGTATATCTTCGTTGAAACGCGCAAGGACGTAGTTACAAGGATGAAGGTGAAGATTCCTTCCGATATGGGTATTCTGCCATAGGTTAGTGCTATTTCAGCTGGTATTTAGTAGTCCATTACTCACCTCTAGGCCACTCCGGGAAAGTAGAAGAGGGGATTGCAATGTGCCAGCAGCGACCACTACTTTTTTGGCTTGGATACGGAGAATTCTTGTCACGCGATCAGCCTTTGGTGTGCTAAGACTCCCGCTGTCACCCCTCGCAGCCCAAGTCCCCTGCACGCCTACCGCTTGTCTCGAGCCGGTAGACTCGTCGAAAAGCACCTCTGTCGCGTCGAAACCTTCAATGAATTGTGCGCCGGCCTGGGCGGCAGCGGGCAACCAGCTCACAGTAGGGCCTTTCTTGCCGGCCGAGCCACAACCGAAATGACATCTGCCACAATAATGGTCATCGGGGCCCGTATTCTGAGGACAAGCTTTGGCTTTCCAGCCGAGCTTACGCGACCCGTCCATTATAACTCTGCCACCATGGTTGTGCCGAACATATCTATCACTGACACCCATGAAGTCACATACCCGATCGAGACACTTCTGGTACTCATCTGTCGCAAAGAACGGCAACCCCTGAGCAGCCCACTCTTTTCTCACAAAGTCCTGAGGCTCCAAAGACACGCTCCAGTTGACTGTCCCGCCACCGCCCCAGCAGCTACCTGCGAGCATGTTCATGCAGTTATCATCACTACTAATGACGCCCTGGCCTTCGAATAGGAAGTTGGACCCAGACTCTTGATTCATGGGCAGCTGCGAGGGCGGGAAGTAATATCCTTTGTCCACTACCACAACTCGGTGGCCCGCCTCTGCTAGGATCTTGGCGCATACCGCGCCACCACAACCAGACCCTACAATTACAATGTCTGTATCCAACACTGCAGGCTCATCATCGGCCTTGAATTGCAGGAAGTTGAAGTCAAATCCTGCCGCTGTCCTATAGTCTAGCGGGTGGTCTGTGAAGCCCAGCAATTGTTGATATAGAGGATCCGCTTGGCTGAAGGATTTCTGCGCAATCGTCGAAAATGTCCTTGCAAGTAGAGGAAACATTTTCAGCCATGAAGTAGCCCATGACTGGATGACTGCATGTCTCATATGTACAGGTTGCTCCGAAAATGGTATACAATAGCCTGTCAAGAAGAAACTGCCGACGCTTGTGCTGTTTAAATAGTTAGTCGTGTATTTTGTGGAGGGTAAGATTGAAAATGATGGATGTCTTACTCGAGAAGATTAAGTATACTGCTCAGTTTTTTCCTAGCCTCTTCTGGCACGGTCTCAAATGTGCGTTTGACATTTTGCACAAACCGCGGACTGTCGGATTGGCTTGTCCTGAGATATTCCTTGAACTTTTCGGCATCCGGGGACTCTACCATTGTCATCTGAATCGTACTGTAGGCTTCATCGTATAGATCTTGCGATATCCTGAGCTGTCTTTGATTGTCTGTGACGTTGTTTTCCGAAACAATTGGCGGTATAATAGCATCTACAATTGCGAGTAATGTGTGCCATTGCTTCTCGGCTAGTCGTCGCAATAGATATCAGCTTTCCGAGAATTGTGAGGCTTTATTACGAATTCCATTGACGAGTCTTGTATAGCGATTGGAAACCTATGGGGAAATTGATACAATTTCTCAGATATTGCACTCACTAAAGTAATCCTCGGACCTGAGCGGAGGAAGAGGGACGAGAATAGGGGCTGTAGCACCGTGTGATACTGCCATTCTGGGAAACGACATAACTTTCGTTCAATCGTTTAAACGATCGTAAATTCAGCGCTGTAGAAAGAAAGAAAAAAAAAAAGACCCTCGATGCGCAGAGTCTCATCTATCATGGGGAGGTTTGTATTTCATGATTGATGTCTTCAAGCTACTGTAACCTGCCCTGAATGCGTTCGTCGGGTCCGTGCTTCAATTCATTGGCCGCTGGACTACTCAAAATTTTGGTGGATCCTCGGATCCAAGTTATATCGTAAATCTGAGGCATTGCTTGAGCTACTAGCATAAAAGGCAAGACCTTCACCACCAAGACATCAAAAGACGGTTGTTTCCACGTGGCCAATAGGCATGTTTTCTCATTGACCACTACGTTTGGCATGATATGAGATCTCCTGTGCCCCAAGTCTCCTCACAATGCACACTATACGCGGCGAAACTCTACTGCCAATCAGAGCCTTTTCTATTGGCGAGTTAGCGAGTAATGTTGCCAGGTATTTTGTCTCAAACATTATTCGAGCAAATGGATTTCGTCCACGCAAGCAATCAATGTGGTTAGGCTGTCGTGGATTCGTTCACTAAACTGTATGTAAGTCGCTATAACGCCGTAGGCCTGTGGGTTCAGATTCATAATATTGGGGACGAAATACTGGATGTTAATGTTCAGGTATCGCTAGAGTATCGAGCAAAGGCTACCATACTTCACACCCTACACTTTGTCATTCTGACCAGGAACCAGATATAATTTGAATATTTAAATGAATGTTTATGAGACAGCAAGAAGGCTCCTAAAGGTATAAACTAGGTGAAAGAGTAGGGATACGATAGACAATTGAAAGAATGCTAGTTGTTGGCTCAGAATGAAAATCTTGGAAAGGCTGTCTACGCGGGATCGCGTCTCTACGCGATGTCGACGCGATTTTGACGCACGCTGTTTGGTCTCATTTTGGTTGGCGATGATGCTTTTGCAGCTTGCAAGTTCAAAGTGCTTTGAACCCCGGTCATTTAGTTTGTGCATGTGACAGCCAGGCCTGGGCGCGACATTTGGCATGTGAAATCCCATTCAAACAAACACCGAGGACTCAGGGCCGTCAATAAATCCCAGACGGGCAAATGGCCCGGTTTGTTGAGGATAAAGTACTGCAACGATCGTCTGGAGCCCTTGAAGCTGCAACGAGCCGGCTGGCTGGGCGTCTTTGATAGTTCTTCGTCTTGGTTGGCATCGCTTTCCGTGCGTACGGCTTTTGGTTTCTCTCAAATGGATTCCTATCACAGTTGGAAGCCCTACATGGTAGGTGGCAAGCACCCCAGAAGCATGGACAGAAAGCTGCAGGAATGCGGACAGCCCTACGCGGGCGCCGCGGATTACCCTTGAGCCTTAACACCGACAAGGACAGTTCCATGATAGGTATCCTCTCAGCCAAATCCATTATTCTAGAAAACTTCTGCATTCGTTGTATCTTTTCGCTACCCCCGCAGAATCACAAGCCGGATGCATTGGTGGGATAACATGGGGTGCCTGAAAGCAAGCCGGAACTGTAGCGGCGCATCTTTGGTACTAGTCTAGCTAATGAGTAGCGCGTCTGCCCCAGCAAACTTGGCACTGGCTTTTGTCGCGTGCGAGACCACACTTGCCAAACCTCAGCGACGGACAAACTCAGTTGCCCAAGTTTCCCCAACAAATTTCTGAAGAGAAAAAAAAATTTATTGCCCCGCATCTCAATTGATCAGGAACCAAAGAGATCATTTCTACCCTCTGCTGCTGTATCTGAACTTTTTATTACGGTCGCATGGCCGAAATTGGAGTCACTAGAAGTAGAAATTGCCAAGCTCCTGGCATGCCGTGGTCGACCTTGAGGTTTTTCATCATCACGAAACCGAAAACCCGTTTAAACAGAGATCGACCAATTCGACCTCATGCCCGTAATGGATTTTCATGCAGGAGTCTCAGTATTGTCATGACGCTTTGGAAGGTATTTCGTGAGCGCCTTCTCTTCTACGTTTGGAGAGGACCTGGTCGGTCTCCTATGTCCCAATTGTTTCTCTGTAATGCTTGAGCTTCTACGGATTTTCGTTTCATGTGCATGTCGTCTATGGAGCCCTAGACAAATTTAGGCACAAGCTCATTGGCTGCGGCACAACGTCATGCCTCGTCTACAGTACCAAGACTACGGATCCGTATATCCCAACAGAATCGGCTTCGAGACATGAAGCCTAGGCGGTTGAACTATGCCATCTATGGTAAACCGCTGGAGTTGCTGGGATCTATGGATCCATCTCGGAAGCGATCGTTGGGTTGCCGTCATATTTGCGATGAAGTTCAAGTGCCACTGAGCCGGTGAACCCCTGCTACCCGTGTAGACGTCGCTTCCAAAAAGTTCATCAGTCACATATTTCGGCTGTTTCCCTTGTTCATTGTTGAGTTTGTTTTGTATTTTCAACTTCTTGTCGGTGAAAGTGCTTCACACAGTCTACAACCTCCTGACGCTCTCCACTTGGACGTGCCCTTTCGCCCTCTTCATTCTTAAAGGTCCTATCGCAAGACCTGCCTGGTACCCCGGGTCTTTCTTCTCCGTTTCGAATCCGAGCCTCAGATCTTGAAGCGCAAACTCTACGCGGCTTCAGGACGTCACTTTCCTAGCTTGGTACTACAGGGCGCGAGATTTTATAGCAAACCAGTCACCATGGCATCTTCAACTTCAGTATTCTTGGATACCCCTTCTCGGGACCTCTTCCAATTTCCTCCTCCCGCGGCGCCGCATGCGATACCACCGCCGCACTTCGATTATCCCTTCACTATACCAGACAGCTGGTTCACAGCAGCGCTGGATCCTAAAGTCCCCATTACCATTGCAGCAACATACGCCATTACTGCGAAACTTTTGAACAAATACAACAAGTCAACTGGCAAGAAACCATGGGCTATCAGTAAGACTGCGCCGTTTCGCTTATTCGTTGTGCTGCACAATGTCTTCCTTGCCGTATACTCAGCGTGGACTTTTGTCGGCATGGTGGGCGCTCTTCGGAGGTCGATTGCTAGTCCCACCGGTCCCAATGGCCTGGCTGGCACCGTTGATAGCTTCTGTCAGCTCAATGGCCCAGCAGGGCTTGGCAACGCCGCCACGTATATCGATCAGGAGGGTGGCTGGCAGACTCAGCCGAGTCGTGTTGATACTGGAAGGCTGTGGAACGAGGGTCTGGCCTTCTACGGCTGGATCTTTTATCTCAGCAAGTTTTATGAGGTTCTGGACACCTTCATCATTTTGGCCAAGGGCAAATACAGCTCTACCCTGCAGACTTACCACCATGCTGGTGCTATGATGTGTATGTGGGCTGGCATCCGTTATATGGCGGCCCCCATCTGGGTCTTCGCGACTGTCAACTCCTTCATCCATGCGCTGATGGTAAGCCGAGAATCCCGATTATGAAAGGTAGATTTTCTTTTGCTAAACCATGAAACAGTATACCTACTACACCGTCACCGCTTTCAACATCCGCGTGCCGAGCGTGATCAAGCGCACGCTGACGACTATGCAAATCACCCAATTCTTGATCGGTGCGTCGTATACTATGTTGCACTCCTTCGTGTACTACACGATCCCGGTCCAGGTCCCTACCACGCAGCCCGTGGCCTCAGTCTCCAGTGCTGTGGCTGCCGCTACCGAAGTAGTCAAGACCGGTGGCTTCCTCGACGGTCTCAAGCAGGCCGTCTTTGGTGCTGCCGGTGCTGTCGAAGCTGCCAATGTCGCCGCTGTTGTTTCACCCGAAGCCGCTGCTCCTACCAACAGCATTATCTACGAGACACAATACCATACTACTCCTTGCATCACGTCCGCTGGTCAGACCTTCGCAATCTGGCTGAACATCTTTTACCTTGCGCCTCTCACCTACCTGTTCGTTTCTTTCTTCATCGCGAGCTACCTTAAGCGAAGCAATGCCGAGACTCAGCGTAGCCGCGCTGATAAGAAGACTGGTGGTGCTGACCGCCGTTTGAGCAATGCCATGATGACCGCTGAGAAAGCCGGCTGGGACGCCGCCAAGGGTATTGAGAGGGAGATCTACAACCAAGGTGGCGAGAACGCTATTATCGAGGAGGAGGATGTCGTTGTTGTTCCTGCCAATGGATCACCAGCCAAGGGTAATACCAGGGCCCTGAGAAACCGGACCACCCACTCCCGCAAGGCCTAAGCTTGGTTGCACCGCATGAAGGAGGATGAAGATGTGCATTAAAAACAAAATGAAGTACTGGCGCCATGGCTAGCCGCTTTTATCCGGGCTGACAGGTGTTTCCGTAAGGGTTGTGCCCACGCAAGAGGATGTGATGTTCCCATGCGTTACGAGACAGCATGTATGCTTATTAAGCGCCGCGAGCAAATATTGCGCTAGGCAGTGCTTCTCTCGTCATACCGCGAATTCATGTACATACTAGGGGAATCATTGGGAGTAGGCGTACGGGGTTTGTACATACTAGCCAGAAATCTCGAATTCAAAAGATAATCATTTACACCATCTTACCGGCCTCAGGTAGTGATGTTCGGACCTGACCGCTCTAGATGTTTGCCCGGGACGAACTCTAGTGTTACTCAGCTGATGACTGTTTCGCAAGACTCCAGGCGGAGTCCTCCTCCTAGCCGCGCGGTATGATGACTTTCTCCTTGAGCTTGGTTCAAAGAATGATTGGATAATAGGCCGAGTCTTCCCCTAGAATCCATGGCCGTCTCACTGGACAAGAGGAACGAGATACTCAACTAATGCTGGAACACATCCCGTCACCGCATAGACGCGGTACAGCCACGAGCATTCCCAAAAGGCTTATTTCTCTTGTACTCCCAGCTGTAGTACAATCTGGGGTAGCTCTGCTTCTTACTGTGACGGGGTCAAAGGTAAAAATATAAAGGTTCCTAGACAAAACTCAATCCATCTGGCTCCGTCTATAGCTTGTCGATAGCTGTCGGTGGCCTCGAAGCTTCACGCGAAGCCCACACACTCTCTCTCCCTCCCTCTCTCTCCCTCTCTCTCTATGTGTATGTTTCTCTCTCTCTCTCTCCCTCCCTCTCCCTCTCTCTCTGTGTGTGTCTCTTCTCTCACACTCACACACACATACACTCATATACACACACACATAAACAGGCCGAAGCAGGCTCGGGGGTATCGTGTGAGTAAGGGTAGGGTAGCAGACCTATGGAAACCAGCGAGCTTGAACTAATCTGTGGTGTGGAGAGCCGAGATGATGGATTTGTCATGCGGTTCAAATATCCCACAGTAGGAATCGTGTAAACCCGGTGTTCATCACCAAAGGACTGGGAAATCGTGTCGTTCGTAATGTTGAATGCTTGAGTTGCCTGGCATCGTCTTAGCATGGTTGACTAGAGAGATCTATTCACGTATTTGGTCTGAGCCAAAGCAAATAATGGCCTCGTTGATTTTCCGGTTCCTTGATATGCGATGCGAGATGCTACTTACAGGCTAGAAAATACTGGCAAATAGGGAAAGGCATGTTGCCGGACGCAGGCTGCTCAGGTTAGAAAGTCAGTGGGTGAAGAAGTATAATGCCGAGGCACCTCTCAAACCATCAAATACATGCATCAGTCATCCAAAGACAGGAGCAGGGTGATATTGGGAATTATGTTCAATTTATTCATCTCTCGCGTTGCAGCCCGGGCGAGTCAAATTTGCCTTTGCTTCCGTGCACTCTATGCCCAGCAACATCATCATTATTACCGGCGCTGATAGGCTTATAGCACAGCCAAATTCTTGAAAGAAATAGAGATTGCCCAAAACGCCTTACGTAAATCGTGGTCTTCGGCCCTGCAACGGGCGAGACGTATTAATCTCAGAAAATTCGCAACGTAAGTCTGGTAGTTGTCCAGATGTTGAGTCTATACCACCGACAGTTGTTCTACCCCCCTTGGACTTCCGCGTCCGCTGTTTGCTGCTGATATTCTTTGTCACATCAGCGCTTGGCCTGTGTCTCGAGAAGATCGCTGTACCCCTCCTTCCTTCGCTGGAAATTCAAACTGGGGTATCATGTTGGAGGGGTCTGAAGAGGTGCCGGTGAGAGGCTCCAAATATCGAAAAGCCGGCATGGAGAGTCGTTCGCGGACACGGCTTCGTATCGTCTTCTAATGCGTCCAGTCTAATCCTCCTCTTTGTTGTATACCATTCTAGTCTATAATGTTCGTTCGTTCTTCGGCCGTTTCGTCATGACGAGTGGATCACCTCGGCTCAGAGTAAGGTCAGGCCCACAGTTGCTGAGCTATGTCGGGTGTCCACATGGGATTGTGTCGGGTGCCTCCATGGAGAAGGTGGCCCGAGAGATTAGGTAGGGATGTTTGTTTGATGAGCTTGTCGCCTCAGAACGTGCTCCAGTTCCAGTCTCGCGGTACGCTCGCTGCAACCTCGGCCCCTTGCGGCAGCCTGCCCTTTCCTGGAGCAGCAACAGCTGTGGGTGTGCTGCCAACGGGGCTGTCGGGACCGTTCTGCGAGCCATTCGCCGATGCGGCATCGTCGGATTGCTCACTGTTCTTGCGACTGCACCAAACCTCATATTCGGTATGGCAGTGGGAGCATGAGCGGCTGGGAGTGCCCCGGGGGTTGTAGTTTGCATTCTGATCCAAGGGCACGTCGTAGTTGGAGTGGTTGTCGCAGAAGATGTTACCACACTTGCGGCAGTGATGTCGCCGCGTCCAGTAGTTGAAGTGGCGCATGCAGGAAGGCTCGTCGCAAATGGCAGCTTCGGTGTCGGGCTATTTGAGGACGCTGTTAGCTTGCCGAAGGTTTAAGAATAAAAAAAAAATAAAAAAAGAATAAAAAATAGGCGTTCTTTCAGCATGAAAGCATAGACCGGATCAAGTAAATGAACATGCAAAGGCAAAGGTTGCGTGTCACACGGCACTTTCATAAAGCTGCAGATGAGACATGACCCCGGGATATCATGCAGCAAATGAAGAAAATGCTTAAAGCCAAGACTAGACTCACCTTCCAGTGGTCGCGAGTGGGCTGCGCCGTGGGCTTGGGGAACATGTCCAAGTTCAGTTCATTGTCCATGCACTTGCCGCTGTCGCCGGTAGAGCGTCTTGTCAATCGTCCAAGAGCACCGAGGCCAGTCAGGCTGGACCAGCTGCTGCTGGCCTTTAGGCTGTCGTCGTCCTCATCATTGGCGTTCTTCCTCGTCGGCGTCTTCTTGGCCGGGTAGTCTGTTGGCCGCAAGACAGCAGGGATGTACAGAGGTCTCAGTTGACGTCCATGGTACGACTTGGGTGAAGTGGGCGATGCGTTATTAGAGGTGCTGAGTGGTGAGATCTGGCGACTGCTGTTCCCAGAGTGGATTTGTTGCTGGAATTGTGCTTGTGATTGTGCTTGCGACTGCTGTGACTGTTGCAACTGTTGCAACTGCTGTAGCTGCGCGACTTGTGACTGGTTTGTGAGTTGCGACTGCTGTTGCGCCAGGTGAGGGTAGAAGTGACCGGCGTATGGCTGCTGTTGATCGGGCAGCCGTGGCATTATGAAGTCGGTAGCCATCATGGCGGGATTAGGTTTCCGGCGATTAAGGGAAGTGAACCAAAAGAAGAATAAGAAGAAGAAAAAAACCCGATCGCCTTCTTTGTTCTCGCGAAACCGAGCAATTATTTGGTTGCCTTGTTCCTTTGGTTGGCCGAACGAGCAGGTGCTCTCGTACTCTGTGGCAATGGCCAGTTGTAACTCTGGATTCGTGGTAATAAACTTGCGTGAGCCGCCCCCCGCTGGTTCAATGCTCGTGCTTTAAGTTTAGGTAAATTATCGGGACGTGACAGATCGAAAAGATCAGGACCCCCGCCGACGAAACTGCTCGCGTGATACAGTTGCAAGTGTAGTACGCAGGCAGCCCACAAGACAGCCTTGAGAATGAGTTGCTATAGTATTATTATGAGATGACGGAGTAGGTTATGGTTGTAGAGTACGCGCAGCACGTAGGTATGGGGATATGCTTCGAGAAAGTCAAGTTCAAGCGGATGGGTGGTTCATTTCATTGACTTTAGGCGATACGTAGGTATTGAAAGTAGTCCCAGTCGCCTGCGGAACTACTGGGTACTTGACTAGTAATATCAGAGCAACAGTACGTACGGCCCATATAATGGGCATGGATATCGTCGGAAATCTGCACACAACCATTGGCCATCGCCTGGGCCTGCTCCAGCTAGATTAGTGGTCCTTAGTGCTAACTGGGTAGTGCTGCGCGGCGAATGGTGATGGGCGGCGGACCCTGAATCGGAACTACAGGCAAAGTACTACGTATGGTTGGTACGAGGGCTTCCCACGGCGAGCATGGATCGAGGGGGATGCAATGCAAAAGTAAGCTCAGCCACTACGAGATAAGATGCGCCAGGCTGGCCAGGGTTGACTCGTGTGAGTTTCCACACCCACAATAAGCTTCCCACTCCAGCGACGAGTGAGATTGAAGCGATAGCAAGCCTAATCGCTCCAATACCATGCAATGCGGTTACCGAGTAACTGTGCGATTCCTTAGTTTTTAACTGTCAACTCTATACTGCACACAGCATACGCTTGCTGTTTCGGAAATATCGCCGGCGACATAACTCACACGCTCGAGTATAGATTCCCGATTTGTTTGGTTGACATGCGTGACATTGACTCTGTGGGCGAGTAAGCGAATGCAGGCGGCAGTTCCCTCTCGATTGTCGTGGCAGGGTATGGGCGGATAAGTGTCCAGAGACCCATGCTTCTTTGCGGTGACGGTCACCAACACGGGTACGTATCTACTACTACTGTACATACATGCGGTAGCAAATGATGGAAGTCTGCTCGCGTTCCTTCATCTGCCTGCTATCTCATCCTTGCTTTCTAAATACGTGGTGTTCCAGGATCTTCCTGCTTCCAAACAATTATGTTCAACGACATCAGCGACGGCCTCGAGTAATGCGCTAGATAGGCTACGGTTTTCTGTCGCTTTCATTAGCTGCATGTAATAAACGCCGTGTGGCAGCTGTGCATAGTAGACGGATGAGATGTGTTTGCCATTCGTTTAATGGGACAGCAGTAATGTGCGACGTCGGAAGTACGGTGTATTTCTGGCAGGCGGGACAGTATTGTCCGCCAATGTTGCATTTGAACACGGTACGAGACTGGACATGATGGATCGTCCCCCATCGAGTGGCCACTCTACTGTCTATACTGTGGTATGAGGGGGACTAATACTTGCTCATCAATCAAGCCTACTTCTTGACAAACGGCTATGATAACATCGTGCTGCCCTTCGTCAACTTTAGTCTACTGCAAACACCAACTTTCTTTCCGTCCCATTGCCAGTGCTGGTCTCGATCGGGAGCTCATCTCAGTCAGTCCAAGTTATTGCTGCAGCAAATATGCAGGCAAGCAAGACGTGCAGCAACGGCGCTATCGGCTGTCGGTGTATGATCCTGGCAGGGGTATGCAACACCAGGCGCTTTGGAAGCAACACTTCAACGGATTCGTACGTCAGCTCAAGGTTTCAATAATTCTAGCGAACCAACCTAAAGCCGTAAATGGGAATCTTGCACGTTCTTCACCGCGGATCGCCAATATCCCTTTGATTGCTTTTGTGTTGCAGCATCCTATCATATGGTATGAAGGAGGTTTGGCTCCTGCTGGATTCCATTTACTGTTCCAGGGAATATGGCTTCGTCTTTGGCCCACCTAGCGGAAGTCTCGAACCAATATGTATGCAACTGCACCACCTGGGCCAAGTATAGTTACATTATAAGCCGCCAGAGCCGTTGCCGTTTTGCAGCAGCAAAAACGCTGAGATGAGGGGCGCCGCTCGATGGAACTAAAAGTGCACATGGGTAATTTTGCGAGGCTCCTCACTACTGTATCGAGATATGTTGCTCCACGACTCCACGACACCCGCTTCACGATGCCGCACGTTATATTGGAAGTTTGGAGTCGTTTCCACCTTTTCGTTGTGTCAAGGACTCCTCTGATCAACACAAACTAAATTCAAGCGCTGGGTCTCGCCCTAGTCCCCGAAATGCTACACACGCGACACTTGAGGACAACTCTATGTGTCCAGTTCGTCTAAGGGCCGAAGAAAATGGATTCTGTGAGTAACAGTAACTTCATAAGGCTCCACCAAGACACCCAACGCCTCGGGTAGTTGGCTTTCGATTCAGGAAAATGTCTCGTTGCTCAGCCAAATGCTCGTCACGGTTCGAAATTCGCTCGGCCTCGAACGCATTTGGCTCGGACAAATTGATTATAGTGCCCAGCCTCGCTACCAGTAATCCGTCGTCGATGCGCTCTATTGTCTACACCAGTTTTCGCCCCTCCTTGTCAGCAGCACTGTCTTCACGATGCCTTCGTTCCTCTCGCATAGCGCATTCGCCGTTTCGCCGTTTCGCCGAGATAAGTGCGCAGCTCAGCTAGAGGATTACACACGCCTCCCCAGACTTCAACCCCAGGACTAGGTTGCAAATATCCGCCAGTAGGAGGCGCCGAAAATGTTGAAGCGCAACATTTGCGGGTCACGGTCCTGGAGGGGTAATTTCTAGAGTCTTCGTATGTGCCTATGCGCTCATCTTGTGCCTGGTATTAATGCCGCCTCACGTTGACGGGGCTATTGTTTTGAGAGTTCAGCGGGAGCGAGTACAACCAAACCATCTGCATGTAGAAAGTGGCTCGCTTGCTAAAAGGTTTCCTGCCCAGTCTCGAGTTGCGACGCCAAAATCAGTTCACTGATAAGTATCCGCCGTCAATGACACAAGAATGGTCCAGTGCAGCGTAGCTGTACTTTCGCTAGCAGTCTTGCATTAGCACAACTACTGCAGCCACAACAATCTCTTTGAATGAACCAAATAGTTGCCTCCGGTACTTCATGTGGCTTTGCAGTAGTATCACTTCCGACACAGCTGTCCACATGGTGAAATTAGAACTTTCCCGCATCAACCATGAATACAAAGAAATATTTCTCCAGTTTCTTCTACGGATCCATAGGCGCATCAAACCCTCCGGCTCACAAGGACTTTGCCTGCCTCTCTTGCAGGGATGAATCAGTGCTCTGTAATCCCTGTAATTCAGGGTCCAGTTAGTCGGACCTCTGAGTGGCCAATAATACCAGCCTCTTATCGCGGAGCCCTGATTCGCCGCACGCTCTCTCGGTGCCCAATGCGGTAACCCCAGCCAGGACTTGCGCGGAATGTTCGGCGCAAGAGCCACAAACCCAGCCAGAAACTCAATTCGGCCTATCCGGCTTGAGGCGCAATAGCGGACCGTCCTGTGAGACATCTGCGTAACAGCAACGCTTTCCTACCGCTAAAGAGGCAATTGCCGCTCTGCCAGCGCTATGTGCGAAGTTCGGAGAAATACTCCTCTTTTTCGGCAAGTACAACTCCGTTCAGGTTGGATCAGCACGACTCCTCCAAGTGAGCGAAGCCTGGAGTATGTAAACGGAAGAGAACGCGAATCACAACCCCATAGCCCCTGATTAACAAACCTCGCATGCCCGGCCGGCAGCGATCTTGTGTCATGTGAGTTGAACAACGAAAGTGCCCCGCGGAGAGAGCTTCAACACGCCGTCATGGGCGCGTGTTGTTATCGGCGTTGATCGATCGGAGCGGCTCCCGATAGGAGGGAGATTGGCAGAAAGGAGTCGCGCGAGCCCTTGACCGACCGCGCCGGTGACGTAGCGATCTGCTTGGCAAGCGCATTTCGAACGATCCTTCTCGAGGCTCATCGAGATGCAACTCAATCCAACCTCGTGGCGGAAACGTGGCAGAAACAAGAGCTTACTATAGTACGCTCCTCTCTACCAACACTAAGGAATCTCTTCCATCCATTTGGCGCAGGAATGTCTCCGCAGAGCAGTGAACTTAACTGTGGATGATTCGGAAAAGCCATACTGCGAACAACGCGTGCCTTCTTTCGCCGCGCCTGTAGTCACGGGGGGACACGCGACGTGCGCGTACTCATGTCTCTACGGGTCGACATTCACAAAGTGAAATGTAGCACCTCGTTTGGCCGCCTTGTGGACAATACCATGGACTTGTCCCTGGAATCACGCAATTGATTACTTAGATCTCGTGGATGGGACAACACATCCATGAGCCTTTGGAACGGCGTCAAAAGTAAAAGCAAAACAAAAGCCCAAGAAACCGTAGTGGCGCCCTCGAACCCACTCGAGTCAAGAGGAATTGGCGCTAGGGAATGCGGCTTCCTTCTGTCACAGAAAGATTCTTGAAGTTCAAAGCCCAAGGAAGGGCTGGCTCTTATGAAAAGGAAGGGCTGTTGGGATAATTGCGGTCAACCAGTTGAGTTAAATTGGCTCGGGCAGCGGTGATAAGCCCGGGCAGAAGATGATGCGACATGCACATACTTGATTCATTAATCTGTTTACGATCATCAGGACCAGCGTCCCTGATACACATCTTTGTAGGGACGATGCTGGACATACAAAATACCTTGGATGGTTGCGTAGACTGGATGTGTCTTAGACCAGAGAAATGAATTATATGCACTAGAATTTAATATTCAACTAGATGGGTACCGGTCGTTTGTTTCCCTTTCCGAACTGTCAACTCTCAAGACCCAGCTTCTTCCGACATACCCTCAACCCACCTCCCGCTCTTTCCACCTTCTTTGAGCACAACCCGTAGTCCTTCGACTACCATGCCCTTATCCACAGCCTTGCACATATCGTAGACCGTGAGCGCCGCCGTAGATGCCGCGGTGAGAGCTTCCATTTCCACGCCCGTTTTACCTTCGCAAGAGACTGTAGCTTCGATGTTGACCTTTCCACCCAGCGCGCCATCCTCAGGGTCGACCACAGCTAGCTCGACCGCAACCTTGGATATCATGATAGGATGACAGAGCGGGATGAGGTCCGGTGTCCTCTTAGCTGCCATGATGCCTGCAACCCTGGCGACACCGAGGACGTCGCCCTTCTTGAGCGCATTGTCACGTATCAAGGTCGTGGGAATAGGGGAGCTGAATCGCACACTGCAGACAGCTTTGGCAGTGCGGGACGTGGGCTGTTTGTCGGAAATGGACACCATGTGTGCCGATCCGGAGGCAGACACGTGTGTTAATCTGGGCTCGTTGTTGGATTTCCCGTCGTCGTCACGAGCTGAACGAAGGTTTCTAGAAGTTGAGAAGGGGCGCAGTTGATATCCCTGAAGCGGTGCCGCGCCAAAGAGATGGAAAGGCACATTCTGTGCCGCAGCTGTATAAGGACTCCATTTATGTTGGTATTGTGACAGTGACGTTGGCATCGAGTTCTGGCGACCTATGAATCGCTGCTTAGTCTTCCGTTCGAATAATACGTGGTAGATTGAATCAGAGAGAAGTGCATACTTCAGATTGGTGTTTTTCTGCCGCCGAACAGCCGTTGCTAGAGCAGGACGACGATGGGATGTTCACCCACCTATCAAAATCATAGGCCTGTTTGGCATATTTTCAAGCTCGCCAATACCGGCGTGCTTCTCTGCCTTCCGCTTTACAGCCATGCCAATAACATTGAGGAGTTCCTGTTCGTTCGGTGCCAAACCAAGGGGTTTGGACGTATCAACAAGCCCTTGCCTCCGGTCCATCTCGACCCTCTTCATGGCTTCAAATGCTTCCTCTTCAATTGGCTCTCCATTGTTAGACTTCCTCAAGATGTCTCGCAGCGAGACTTCAGCATTGCCGAACAAGCAGACCTTGAGATTTCCGTCGCTCGTGATGCGCAGTCGATTGCATGTCCCACAGAAATTGTGCGTCATGCTAGTGATAAAACCGATCCGACCCATAAACCCAGGTATCTTCCAAGTCTTACTCGTGTCATTCTTGTGGTCCTGGACCTTCTCAAGTCCCGGATACGTCTCCCGAATATGGTTGACCATCTCTTTGTAGGTGAACATCTTGCCCTCATTCCACTTGTTTCCGCCAAATGGCATGTACTCAATAAACCTGATCTCAATGTCCTTTTCTCGTGTCATCTCCACGAATGGATTGATCTCTCGATCATTGACTCCACGCATGACGACACAGTTGATCTTTAGCTTAATGCCAGCTCCGTGGCGGTTGAGCTCCAGAACCTTGTCGATGCTTTTCACGACGGCATCGAAACCTTTCCGCCGCGTCATGATCTGGAACTGCCATGGATCAAGCGTATCAAGGCTCAGATTGACTCCAGTCAGTCCGGCTTCTACCATGCCATCAAGCTTTCTGTGAAGAGCCAGTCCATTTGTCGTAAGGCAGAGCTCTTTAAGACCATGAGTTCGGAGAGCGCCAATCTGCTGCATCAAAGGTAAAATGTCTTTCCGTACAGTGGGCTCACCTCCCGTAAGCCGGATCTTGTTGACACCTTGCGCCACGAAAACTGATGAGAGCATAACAATTTCGGGTGTAGTCAGAATCTCTCTCTGGGGTGAAAGCGGAACACCTTCTTCTGGCATGCAGTAGACACACCGCAAGTTGCACCGCTCGGTGAGCGATATACGTAAATAGTCATGCTCACGATGATGTGTGTCTGTCAAGAAGTCCGAGAACGGCTTGGCGTTCTTGAGCAACTCGCGCCGGCGGTAAGGTTTTGGTGGATCCTGCACAGTCGAAACAGGCGAGATTTCTTCCAGATGAGGCATCGGCGTCCCTTCTATCGCGGCAGACGTCGCGACTCTACGCGCCGTCTGATGGCGCGTCCGGAACGCAGCTTGGGCATGTCGCCAAACTGCACGTCCCGGCCTTAGCGGAATAGCCGTTGACATGGTCGGGCGGAAGATAACGGTGATAAAGGGTCAACGAATGCAGACCATCATGTCAGAACGCAGCTATAATGTCTAGACGGGACACTAAGTAGGATCCGGTCACTCAAGTGAAGAAAGCCTCCGATTAAAAATACTCGAAAGTTTATTCGCTACCAATCCGAAGACGTTCAAATAAGTCTATGTGCGCGGAGAAGTCGGTGGACCAGTGAGTCAGCAACCAGAGCTATCCGGCCAATACTGGCCGGCTCCGACCTCGAAAAACTCCGATGACATAAACTTGATGAGTACAGCATGGAATCATTATAAACTGGGTAGGCCAGACTGCCATTTGCACTCATTCGAAATATGATTATGTCCATGAAGACCAAGCCTCAGCTTGGTCCAAAGCCGGTCGCACTATGATCCACTTGTCATATACTCGGCTTTTCAATGCGCGTTTTATGTTCGATATCTGACACTTAGACGAGAAATCACCGTGATGCTCCCAAAAGAATCCAAAATAGAAAAAGTGAAAAGAAAGAGGAAAACCCCTCCCTCCCCGGGAGACTCTACTCCTTAAAATGGGAGGTATGGAAGCGCAAACTCTCGAAGGACAGCTCTGATATCTAATGAAAACAGATTTCCCCACTTGATAGCATCATCTCAATCGTTTGTCCTTGCGTCGAGGTTTGGATCACACCACCAGGTACCGTGAGACACCATTGTGCTGTGGCGTCTGACGTGCTGAGATAACCACCTACCGAAGATTAGGATAATATTTTGCAGCTGCTTTTTCTTCACAACACGCAAATACAGAACTATTTCTGTGCTCGCCACTTCCCGGATGATTATTGAAAAATTCATTGCCTCATAGCGGTGCGCCTAATTTGTATATGAATAGTGTCGCACATATTTCAGTACTTCGACAGTATTTCAGCACCACATCAAATCGTTGTCAAGCTTTGCTCCGCGCAAAAATGAACAATCAGTAGGCGGAGTGGTCAGCGACGACGACCTCGTGCAATTGCATTGGTTGAGCCATTCATGCACCGCCGTTAAGCTTCAAGCATTCTAGTCAATCCTTTCAAATGCTGCAGCCTTGATTTGTTTTTCTGAAAGTCGTGGGATATTGAGCACGAGGCCCATATTAGTTGGTAGATTGAGCCAAGTCATAGCTACCACACATCTGTCATCACACCATCTACAGGTTCACCGGTTTCAAATCGTCTTCGTCACTGTCACTGCGTAGGACTTCAGATGAGCGATTTGGACAGAGTTAGTCGTTCAGCTCGATAAAATGCAATACTCACCTGTCTTTAAGTGTACGCATGCCCCCCAACCCTTATCTTCTGAACTGTTACAACCACTTGAGCTTCGTTTCTACAGTACCCTCATGTATCACAAGTAGACGAGCCGCATATTGATCACAACAAATAGCTTCCCCACATTGCCTCCCAAGCCCAAATGGCAAGTTCATTGCAACGATCTTGCCGTCAGAAGTCAGTATCAGGGCCGTCGAAACTCTCGATGTTGTGCGAACCATCAAGCTACGTGCAGATCTTGCTGCTGCAATCACCACATTTGCGTGGTCGCCCACAGCCGAGAGCCTCTTACTCTCCACCAACGACGAAATACACGTGTACTCTGCACCAGATGGCGACCTTCATGCGACCATGCGTAACTCTTCTACATCCGGAGCAAATTTGAGTTTCGTGAATTTTGGCGCTACTAATAGGGAGGCTTGCGTCTGCTCCGCTCACGGGATCACACTGTCACTTTTCAATCTCGCTTCTCTGAAGACAATCGAAATAAGCAATCCAAAGTTCTACACCGCATCGTCTGCCACCCGCGGGTACTCAATCCGACCACTTACGCATCATTTAGCACTACTTACCAGGACTTGCGGCAAAGATACGGTCAGCATTCATGCTCCAGAATCGAGACAAGTGCAGCGATCATGGAGTCCCGATCTTGTAGATGCACAAGGCCTATCTTGGACTCCAGATGGTAGATGGCTGATTCTGTGGGAGTCTGCCGCGCAAGGTCATAGGGTCATATTCTACACACCAGATGGTCACAAATATAAAGACTGGCGGGGATCGCTCCGGTTGGCCTCTAGCGACATGCATGGCCGGGGATTAGGTGCGGGTGTCAGACTCGTCGCGTTCAGCTCCGAAAGCCAATATATGGCAATTGGTGACTATAGCAGATGCATTTCTGTGCTACCACTGGGCAGTTTGACAGATGAACTGCAGCTCTGTCACCCTCACACCATTGAGCCCAAGGATACACTTCAGGTACGTTTGGTCTAGCATATGCAAACGGCCGCCGAACAATGCAGAGCTAAACGAACAACAGATCTGGCAGGAACAGCTTGATAGTTCTCATGGGCAGAGCCTTGTGCACATGTTCGCCAGAGCCTCCCAGCCCGTGGCGCCGGTTGTACGAATGCCGTCTAATGCACAAGAGCTGCGGACAGGCCCCCTTTTTATACTTTTCGACAGTTCAGCGGCCTTGCTTGCGGTCGCACTAGAAGATGCACCAAGCACGTTATGGATTTGGGATGTCTCGGTTTCTGAACTACGTGCAGTTCTCATTTTCCATGCCGAGATCTCTCGTGTCGAATGGCATCCATCGCAGCCCGAACTTTTACTTGTGAAGTGTGAAGGACAAGACCATGCTGGCAAAGTCTTTGTCTGGGACCCGCTGAGTGAAGGTCCTCGTGCTGTGGATTTTACATCACATTTTGCGGGAAACGTGAGTGGTAGATCATCTGCATATTGGCTGCAGCTCCCGGAGGGGCCCGCGTCATTGTTCTTTACGGACAGCGAATCTTACCTTCTCGGATCCATGGCAGGACCAGAAGATGGCAATGTCCCATGGCGTTTGTATCAGTCAGCACCATCGGCCAGTTCTAGACAAGCTGCACGATCTCCGTTGTCGTCCGCTAAAGAACATGACATGGATGACAGCGACATGGGTGGAGATGCCAGTCAGTTGGACGATACTTTTCAATTCAAGAAACTCGGCACCGATTAGGGTGCATTACTTTCGTTGTTGCAGTGCACGTTATGTGACAAGTCAATAACGACCCAGTGCCGTGGATCTGCTCGGGCTAGTTCTGGCGGGGAACAACCTGTCATGTCCCGGACTGCAATGCAGGCTGTGTCGTCACTTTTACAGCAGTACTACTCTTGTGTTCGTCTGCTATTTTGCTGGACTGAGCAACCGAATTGCCAAGGTCGCTATGTTCACAGTTCAGTGGCAGTGGGCCCGTTGGCGCGTCCCCACATGTGTATAATCGTTGCCCGTGGGATTCCCCCATCTCCAGAGAGAATGTGTTTGTTTCGTGAGTAAAGCGGTATACTCGAGCCGAATACTGAGACATGAACGATAGTGGGGCACACATGGTGGAGCGGGAAGAGCTAGAGGCGCTCAACTGCTAACCAACCACGCCATAGTTGCTGCAGTCAACATGCTATGTATGCAGCACGACCAACTTGGAAGACGTGATTTTCCTTGGATACATCCTAGGTCGTGTTTGCTGCTTCCTTGTCGCCTCATTTCAGTTGTGCCAACAAACATGCCAATGCTTTTCATGTTGTTGAAATTCGAAATTCGTTCTGCATCCACTGCGACCCTCTTATGTAGCTCTGGCGTTGCATTTGAATATGTGAAAGAACAAAGTATGAGCCAACAAGCTATCCAACTGATCGCCTGCAGTGGATAGCTGCAATTACATGGGGCTATTCTGCGAGGGTTGCGACAGGATGCAACTTTTATCCTGGTCCCTTGTCGGCAGGGCAGCTGTATTACCACCTCAGGCCTATAGCGGCAACTCTCATCTGCAGAACACACTTGGGGTCTGTTCTTGATATAATTGTTCTAGCCCCAGTTAGCCCCCACGAAAACTCGTGATTCCGGGCTGGCAAGATGAGCCGCACGCAACCTGACGAAAAAAAAACCCAGATACCGGGGATTTGAGCGCCCATTCACTATTATGGGATCCTTGTTCCTCCCCGCAAGTGGCTAAGCGCCGAGATCTATGCATGCCTAGCCAACACGCCTCGCGCTGGAGCTTCTCATTCCGTCTGAGTACATCGTTTGCATTTTCTGTAGTTATGTATTCTGTCTAACTCGTTGCCAACTGAGGAGTACCCTAGCTAGACTTGTTGGCTGTGCCCGGCGAGCTGCCAACACATATGGAACGGTCTCGACAGGTGACAAACTCTGCCCATGTCAATTTTCGCCGTCATTGGCAGTCACCATAACAGCGTACGTTGCCCATCTCGTTGCTTTTTCAAAATCAAACCTGCAGCGCATGACACTTACCATGAGCGGGCCGGAGTTCCATTGGGCCGTAGAATAGGTTGAAACTGCATGTAGGCTTCTGGTACCTTGTCCAGAAAGAGATGGCCGCCTCATCATCACAATATAAACTCATGGATGTTGACTTCGCCAGTTCTGGTTGTTGCAGGGCCCTGTAATACTGTACGCACGCATGCATGTGAACATAATTCGTTGTGCATGAACATGGGAGTTGCTCAATATGTCTTATACATCATAAATCATATATCCGTTACAGAATGCCTTCCGCGTTGCCCCCAAAACAGGGGGATCTCGTATAACATATTATAAAAACTCGTCAGCGGGCCGTCCCAGGGCCCCCTTTGTTCACACGATTTGCTGTCCCATTGTGTTCTCCACCTTATCAAGCTATTGTCTTCTTAATGTGGCTGCCCGTAATGATGTCGACGCATACTCTTGCCAGACAGGTTCCTATCAACAACACCATTCAGGTGAATGTTGCTCCAGGAGATGAGACCGGCCTGTACCATATTTTGATTTCCAATGTATGTGACAACGAATTGGCGCGACTAGCTCTTGGCGGCTAGTAGACAGCAGACTGATTCAAATAAAATGTAGTTACCCTGGCAAACCTCCTGGCAGCAAGTGAAGGACCATGTACGAACGGTTTGTTCTGCAGTTGAGAGGGTGGAGATCTTCAACGAGAGTACAGCAGGCTGGATATCTGTGCGCGGACGTGAGAACTTCGATGCAGCCATGCGTACGAACCCCCGAATCTAAAGTGTACAAACAAAATATCTAACGTGGCAAAAGATCTGCTAGAAACGACGCCCTTCAATGGTAGACCACTCTGGGTGGATGGTCGAAATGCCAAGGCAGAAATGCCTATCAGGAGGCTTGTAAACACGCCAGAGATGCTTGCACCCACCTCACGGTCACCTCATACTCCTCGATCAGCGCCCCAGGTACCACAATACCCAGCTGCGACGTCTCCGATGATGATGTCGCCCACAGCATCGGACTACAGTCATGTGAGTCGCCTGGTTATATCACGACAGCATGGTTCGTACTTACTGGATCAGTGGTCCTCTGGCGGCCCTGTTTCGATGATTTCTAGTCCAACAGCAACATATGGCTTGCAGTCTGCGCCGATGATGATGACTCACGCGCACAACGATTTCGGCGCTTGGAATTCCGCTACAGAATACACCTATGGAGAACCATCCACCGCTCTGCTTTCCTACCCGACTGATATCAACTATCAATGTCCACCTACAGCTTACTACGGAAATGACCTCGTGTACTCCCCACGTCAAGACTCGGGGAGCACCAGGCCTCAAACGGACCAGTATAATGCCCAGGGCATTGTCGAGACGGTGTTCCGCAAGATACACATCAAGGGCCTGCCGAACTGGGCCCAGAGTGAACAGATTAAAGGGCTTCTGCGCTCAAGATGTGCGTTCACCGGCGGTGAGGTGAAACACATCAGCGTCCCGACATCAAGCAAAGGTGGTAATAGAGGATATGCCACCGTTGTGTTTCTAAGCTCTGGGTGTGCCACGAGGGCCTTTCAGAAGTTGGACGGGCACAAGTTTGACGGGAAGCGTCTGGAGGTCAAAATCACCAAGGAGGGTGTCTCAAAGGACGAGGAAGACCGGCACAAGCACCATTCGAGCAAAAAGCACCGGGACGAGAAAGAAAAGAAAGGGAGCAGCTCCAAGTCTTCCGAGCCTCCTGAGGAGAAGAAGGACAAAGCGATCAGGAAGGGTGTCATCATCGCCAATGGTTCTTCGATCAAGCCTGGAGGGAGTACTAAAAAGTCGAGCCACAGTAATGATCATACCTAGCGAGCTCGGAGTTGACGATTTGGGTATGCTTTAAGCCGAACCTAATCCGAGAAGCTAAGCCACGCAGCTTCATGTTTCTATATCTCATGTATCTTAACGGGCATAGAAAGATTTGGGAGGTTGTACTGAATTTGAGTTTAGCAGGTTGTCCTCAACAACGACCTCGTTGTATGGAGTATTCTTAGCATATCAAAAGTTGTTTTTTCTTCCAATCACTATCTACTCTAGTGCTATAGAATAGCGTGATTCCGCCCCAGCTGTTTCTTGCTCACGTTATCCTACTGATATCCATCCATACTGTATCGACTTCCCTATAACTACAGGCCATTGGCTTCTGAGACAAATTTGATGCCGCACGCCACAGCCATAACCGCAGCCAGGCACATAATATGTGTCACATGAGCTGTCACAATAGGCGCAATTCACTCATTCTGGACGTACATCTCATCACACAGATCCGTTGACATCCAGTCACATGGCACATTTGGTAGTCAAGTTCCGGGATGACTCCGACTATACGTCAACTATGTCGTGCGACACATGTGGGCTAATGTATGATTTTGAGTGTGCTAAACTGGTCTTGGCTCAAACGGCCGCCTGCATATGGCTTCCCATGGGGACGGCTATTAACATGCATCACCCAACCCCCTCGATCGTGGCCACGGAGCGGAGCGCTCGCCCGATGAGGCCCGTCCCGCAACCTTGTCGATGTTTGATGGGTGTGATCCTAGGCACGTCCTAAATTTACGTGATATCGCCCCAGTCCTCAGTGAGATCGATGGCCGAGGGGCTACTTTTCCGGGGATCCAGGATCGGGTGTGTGCAGGTGAAATGTCGGCAACATGATTTTGGGCCAAAATGCGTCAGTGCCCATTTATACGTACCAATGATAAGGGATAAACGCCTGGGCGGCCAGGAGAAATCTCTCACGTTTGGTGCGGCTAATTGCGATATGTCAACAGCATACTCAAGATAATATTAATCTTTGTGCATTGTCAGATCTGCAGTTGATCCCTACTCTGGCCGATTTCGAATTAATATCTTCATTGGACGAGAATTACAAGTGGTCTCTTACTGTTACCGATGATGGCTACTTCCATGACCCCCACGACAAGATCACGACTTTTTATATGCCTGGCTTCTGTGGCTTAACGTCTTACTGTCCAGTTCCACTTTTATGGTATCCGATTTAACCCAAGTCGTTATCTGTTATATGCTCGATATGCTGTCTTACACACCTCCAGGTGAGACCATGATGACCTGAATCCAACGGTGCTGTATTATTAGAGCATAAATAGAAGCTGTAACACCTTGACACGGTGTGATCAATTAGTGTACTGGCTGGTGTAGTACTGCTTCATAAATCGAACACCTTTCATCCCAACTTCGGATGATCTCGATGATGCCGGTGATGTGACCGGGGCGTGTGCCAACAACGGGCCCTTATGAGATATCATCCGATTTGCGCGAGATATGCCCAACTTAGACTTCGATGCCCACCATATGCCAGTGTCCTCATGTAGTGGAAATGTCCATGCCGGTCCTGTCCTGCGAAGCCTCCTTTGTTATCTATCGAGGTCCGGCGGCTGTGCTTCACGCGGTGGAAGTGCAACTTTGCGCATTAGGCGGAACCATGTCGAGGAGTGAGGATAGCAAAAGAAATACTATGCAGACTGTATGCAATCGCCCGCGGGCCCGGAGTGACAAGGGGCATGGATCGGGAAAGGCTAAATGACCGGATCCATCATGCTGTGGACAATGCGGGTGAGGTTCGTGTGACCAGGTACTTATATAAGCCGCGTCATTCATGCATATATCCTTCTGTTGTCGGTCATATATCATTTTGTAACGGGTCTTTTCTATGAAATACTCAGTGAATTAGTTCTGCCACGAGGAAGATAGTACTTTGCTGAGACAAGACATCATGAGGGGTACTATTCGTGCCCGATGACAGGACTTGAATCATGCGAGTTTTATGAGTGCGGGTTTATACGATCCAGTGGAATGTCTCTTAGTGTTTTGTTTCTCCGATTTATCCGGTTTTTATAAGAATTTTGCCCATTCTCCAAGTACCCATTGGCAGGCAAGATTTCTGTCAAAATCCTTTGACTACTTCTTCGCATGCGGCAGTACCAACTATGAGGCAGTGCTGCCCTCTTGCCTCTCAGTCAGGTTATTCTTACAGATCTGTCCCAACAAAGGACGGGCCATGAAGCAGTTGGGGTGCAAATGCCGCTGAGAATTCCGTGGTGTATGAGTCATGTTGTCCTATCAAACGTTTCATAGAATGTTCAGTATGATCGAATATACAGCAAGAATTAAAAATATGACCCTTATCATGTAAGACGATGCAACACCGTCACATAGCCCAGTCTTAATACGATCGTCGAGGTTTTTCTTTTTCTTTTTTACTGCCGCACTATGGGCTTCTGGGTACCAGGGAGAGGGAAATAGGGATTGAGAAACAAGAAAATCTTGGAGCCACAACTGAATAGTGGGATGTGAGTCTTCTTGAGGAATAGACCCTTTTACGACTGTTTGGGAGGGAATTGTTCCTGTCAAGTCCAGTGTACAGCTTTCGGGGATGCGCGAGCGTTTCAAACTTCGTTACTTGACGTACACAGAACCATAATTATACTTCGTACTAGATATCTCGGTCTCCCGTAATTTGTAAGTATACACGTCGACGGAGGAAGAAAAAAAAAAGAGGGTTGTTATCGGTGGAGTGAGCCGACTTGCTCACACTATGCGGTGGACCAGCCTGCTGCTATCGAATCTGAGGAGTGAGCAATTTAGCAGCGAGACACAGCATTTCTGCTATACTCCAAAAGAAAAGGCGTAGAACTGTAATTATTTAATTCAAAATGAGATCATGCCCATGTACAAATATGGTCCTATCTCTAAGTTCGATGATATGCACTTCACCCTGCCACTATATCGGTCTCAGTGAACTGCCAAATAGCTTTTTTATACTACCAACTTCAAGCACCGCACTCTATGAGCATTGACATACGATTGGAAAAATATCGCAAGTAATGATAACATTTTGAAAGAAAATTGCGAATCGATGAAGGGACTGCATCGCCGCGACATACTGCTATGCATTAGTGGTAATCGAGAGCATAGCTCGCATTTCTTCACCACATTGCTAATGAAATCGTTAGCCATCGACGCAGTCGGCACAACAAATCGGGTTGTATTCACAAACTAATTAAATACCTTGGCCAAGAGTTTCTCTCATGGCAAATAGGAAATATTTCTTTAGACATTCCACCACAGGAGACACGGAACATAGACATCTTCACCTTTTTCTTCTTAGTTTTGCTTCTTAATTTTTCTTCTTATTTTTTGAATGTCACTCCTCAGTTAATGAACAGAGTCTTGAGTATAGAAAGCTGGTACATTTGTCACAGGTATATTATAATCCCAAATGCAGCTTTTTCTCTCATGTTTCTAGTCCTGACCTTTACTTTGAAATGACCCTGTCTACTATTAGAATGTTTTCAGAAATAAGCAGAGTGGTAGTCCACAGCAATTTTTTATTTGTCATCCTGATTCTCCTTGATCAAATGTTGTAACCCAGCGAGTACTTGTCCCGCACATCTGGGGATAGTTCAATCTCATAAAATGCTCAACAGGACATACGAAAAACCTCCAAGAGATTTCGTGGTTGTCACAGATCAATTTGGAATGGCGCTATGCAAATTTCTTTTTCATTCACAAACACATCTGTACACAATCGGTAAGAGCTTGATCTAGGTCCTATTTGTGAACGCACTTGGCAGCATACCTTGGCCGTGTCATCAAAGCAAAGCTTGTGGCACTGGCTGTTGGGTGACTTCCTGCTTACAATAGGATCATGTCTCACCGTGATCATTCCGGGGATATACGATGCCTAGGGATGAGATCAACTCTTCCCCAGGTCCAACATCCCTGTTCGAGACGCGTGCGCCTGGAGATAAATCCATGCGCTCACTAGTTTTTGCTCTTCTTCTTTGTCTTTCTGAGCGTAATTAATCAATTCGCTATCGCAAACTATTCACAAATGGGTGTGAAAGGGCCATTTGGGCCCACATCATTCCATCGCAACTACGAAGAGGCTCCTAATTCATCGCAACTTTTAGACCCCCGAGAAATGAAATTTCTGTAGTCAGTACATTGTGAGCAAGCTCATTTCAGAGCTTGTAACCAATCGCAATGCCGCAGGGCGATCTGTATATCTCACTCCATTTCCATCCCAACCATCGAGTTGGTCCCATAAACCCATTGCTAAATGCGGTTGCGCGAATAAATCAGAAACAAGTGGAATGCAATAACAATACCTTAGGTCAGATCATACAACCTCTGTCTTGATCGAAGGAGCAGCCTTGGCGTCGATAAAGGGTGCTTGGAAGAGTACATCAGTCTCCGACAAGATTGCTGGGATCTCATTTCTAGCTACCTGGGAGACTTTGACGAGATTCTTTTCGATGATGACATGACGATACTCTGAAGTTAGCTCTGCAATAACCAAGTCGATTTTGGTGAGAAGGTCCCTCTCAAGTTCTTCGCATAGCTTGTCCAGCTTCTCGCGGACGCTGTCCGTTGCCCTTCGAAACATAGAATGCTGATGCGTCGTGACATGGTCCAGCATAATGTCTCTCATGCGTTTGAAGCAATCCTTGCCTACATATTTATCAGTAGGTCTTCTACTCGTTGTTTATAAGGGCATCCTACCACTCTCTTCCTTGCATATCACATATGCCTCTTGCATAGTTCAGGTAACCGCGAAAGTAAACTCTCGATTTGCCTTTTGCTGTAATGCGCTCATTTTAACCTTGAAAGAATCTAAGATAGACCGCATGGTAGTCGTATGACCGCGCACCTGGACCATAAGCATGTTGATTGTACTGCTACTGGCCTTTGCCTGGATGCGAATCTTGACGCCAGCATGGAACTTTTCGAGGAGGGCCTTGGAAATAACAGGAAACTTGCTCAAGACTTGTGGGATGCGTCGATCGAATACTCGCTCCCAGTCGCTGGCCAGCATCTTCCTTAGGGGTTGGACTAGTTCCTCATTCAGATCACGGAAGCCTCGGCGGCCCGAATGAGCCCCTCTAGGAATGATCAGTATTCAAGCAAAGGAAATGAGGGATGTTACTTACTCGCGGCGACAAGTGGCTCTGAAGGTGTTCCAAAACATGCCACCGTCATTTGTCGATGCAAACCATCGCCCAGTAGTTTGTAAAGCAGTCTCAGCAGCATGCTTAACGGACTTGTCAAACATAGTATAGAGATGGTTGGTCAAGGTGCCTCGACATCCTGCGACGGTCAATTCGGCGGCTCGGATCAGGTTCTGTGCAAGGTCAGTACATGGCTTTGATTAAAGCAAATACGCGACACTTGCCATTTTTAGGGAATCAATATCGCTGAGAAGCTTTGTCACTTGGTCCTGCTTCTCGCAATCACTGAGCTGAACCTCAGCGCTGTGATCCTTTGACCAAAGGTTCAGGGAGTTTATAATATGCGTAAAATCCTCGAGGAAATTTTGGGCATTCTTGACTCGACCAGGTTCTGTTAAGCGCTTCGCAAATATCTGAAGTTGTGGTATACCAGTATGTTCGAGTGTTGGGAAACCTTGGACTGGATCCTCGCCCTCTAAACGGCCTTTTGTTTTCTGGTAAGCTCTAGAGCTAACCCAGAAAACGGGAAGAGAGGCGGCTTCTTCATTGTAATCTCTGTTGTCAGTCCCAGAAACGAACAAGTCACCGTTTTGACGCATGACTTTGTCTTGGTCCATTCTATAGGCGTTGTGTGTCAGCCGGGATGCCTCCGAAATAAAGCTATACATCGCAGCCTCGTTAGTACTTACTCTTTGCAACCAGCGGCGAAGTCGTGCCGGAGGGCTTCTATAGCGTAGGTATTTCTTCCTTGAATGCACAGAGACTTGAGCTGAGTCTCGAGAACAGGTAGCCTTTTCTTCTGGCTCCTGAAAAGTCGTCCCACTGGTTTGATCTCGGTATCAATATTGTCGTGGTCTTCCGATACCTGCGCTATCTCGTTTCTCAGACGGTCGAGCTCTTCGTGAATTATCTCTTTGGTTAAAGGCTTTTGCTCGGGTTCATTAGCCGTGTTTTCCGATTTAATAGCTTCCTTGTTGTCATCTTCACTGTCTGAAGGAAGCTCATCAATGTCGTAAGTCATTCTCTTTCGGCTCGCTGCTTGACGTGCTGAATATGTCCGCTTCTGAGGGACGGTGGTTGGAGCTGAGGAAGCATTGCCCTTGTCCAGGTTGATTGCCAGCTCTTGCCAATGGCTAATCTGTCCCTGGAGCTCATCCTCTTTGGCTCCCAGCTCCTTTCCTCGCTTGCTTAGTGCTTCGTAGGTCGATGTGTTCTTGGCAGATTCAGATCGTACTTGCTCAAGCTCATTCTGACAGTCGATCACTTCTTGCTCCCTGCGAAGGCTTTTGAGTTTAAGAGCTTCAAGAACCAAGATGTCGTCTGTCTTCGAGCAGATAAATGAGATTTGGGAGTACTTGCAATCGAACTTAAGCTGCAACTTGAAAGACTGCCCAAGAAGGTTTTGGGCTGTCTTGTCATCTACCGCTCGCTGAATTGCAGCAACGATCCAAACAGCGTCGCACTTTTGCATATAGGTGCTTGCCACAGCAGCGCGCGCCGCGTTGGAGTCATGGGCACCAGGCTTACTTATTAGCAACAAATTCAATAAAGGGGAGCAACATAATACTTACTAAGTCGACGAGGGTAGTTCCCATGGACAGGACTTCGGACCGGGTGAAAATTCGAACCACCTTAATGAGAGGCCAGAACTCCATGCGTTTCTCTTCCCCACGGAGTCTCTCTTGGCCTTCTTTCTCGTCGCTGTCGATGTACTTCGTAATGTTCGCGCGGAATGTATCTGCCGCTGCGTTGGCGATGGTTTGAATCTGACCGAGCACTGCACGCACATCTGGGGCGTTAGCCAGAACATCGACAGTGGTTCTGTTCAAAGCCTCCTTGGTCTATTGCGGGTACACAGCTTTGATCTTTGCCCAAGCTACGCCTGACTCAGTGTCTTCATCGAGAGACTCTTTCACAACGTCGCCTCTAGAATCCAGAAGATCCTCGTACAAATATCCGAGCTCCTTTTTCCAATCATCAATAGTGATGAATTCAATCTCTGCTCGGTAGCGGGCATCTGGATTGGTCGAGTAATTATACGATATCTCCGTGATGACAGCGGTACAAGCTCGCATACAATTGGTAGGCACCAGCTCTTTCTCTTCAAGTATAGCGTTGATCACAGAGCTCTAACCACCGCCGGTGTTTCCGACGACGCCAATGATCGTCTGGGTTTGTTTAAATTGAGTGGTTAGCTGATTAATGGCCCTGAGAAATCGTGATGCTTCCAAATTGTCTTTTGCCTTGTTAAGAGGATTTCGAAGCTTCCGCAGAACAGACTGGGCTATCTTGCCATAAAGCTCGAGTTGGTCAGCAGACTCTTCGCGAAGACACCGGGATACTAGAGGGAAAACCTCGAAATTCGAGTCAGCGTCTAATGCAACAAGCGAAGCTGGTGTCTTTGATGACCTATGCTCCATTGTAGTGCTTGAATTGTCACGAGTCAATGTAGGGTGCCTGTGATCTGAAATGTTTGAAGTTGAAGGGTGACCTCTCCTTCGACTGATGCAAAGATGAGTTGATGGCGTCTCGATTAGCGTGATGGGGTTTCCGAAGAAATTAATTGGAGGATTTTAGAGTGAGCTTGTATGGTATATTTTGCTTCCGGAGTATGTGTCTTCTGGCATACATATGTCTTGTGTTAGGTGTGTTGTGGTAGTGAAGATGATGAAGGATCAGGTTTGATGAGATCTGGAATGTGTAAAGGGCAGTAGAGTTGATGGAGTTGAGAATTTTGATACGAAGTTCAGAGTAAAGTGTCTGTCGAGTTATTGCTAGTGGTAAGTACAAAAAAAAAAAAAGGTAAAGTTTGACCGAGAAGTTGATCGGTCAAGAACTATGTTGAGACGAAAGAACGTAAGGAGTAACGCCACTGGCACTTGCCCTCGGGTCACAAACGTTGGCTTTGAATAGAACAATGCTGATAATACGAACGGTAGAACTAGGTATCGAGTTCTGTAGACATGCCATGTACGATTCATTAGAACGTCTGTTGTGAGAGTTTGCAGAAAACTACCGAGTTACAGTTGGATGATGCGAATGCCATTGATGATGGCTAGAGTTGCTCGACAGACGAGGAGTATTAGCGGAAAATGTCACGATAGGTGAGTTGGAAGATACGGAAAGAAACCTTTGAATGAAGCCATTACCTAGTATTTTTGTGTTATGCTGATCTTCCAGTCTCATCCCCTGGTACAACAGCACAGTAACGTTTCACCCAAACTGGAGAAATTACAACAACTACAAACTTGGCATACTATGTATACAGACAAACTGACTGCTCGATGTGTGATAAAACTTTGAGTGCAGGTCCTCCTCTTTGTCTAGCATGGCCCTGAGCGTCTACAATTCATCAAACTTTGTTCAACTTGCAATTCAAAGGCTCACCTCACCGTATAATCTTTGATTGCTCCAAGGTAACTAGGTTGATTCAGTGCATGAAAGGGTTTGATTTTAGAAATGTACCAAAGACAATGGCCATGCAGTATGACTCAACAAAATAAAAACAGACTGTGGTTAGATTGTTAGCATCAGATGATGTTGTTCTAGAAAGGGGCAGCGTATGTATATGTACATGTATGCTATGGCACCGGACAGCGTCCGTGCTGAGACCGCCTACAGAGAAGAGTCGCTGTCTGTAAAGCGGAAGCGGAAGCGGAAGCGCGCAAGCTGTCCCATCTTAGCGCGTTAAGCTATTGCAATAGCCTCCAGGGCAACTGCCACTTTCCTCAAGCTCCACGGTTACCGGTCAAGCAATTGAGAGCCGTGTATTTATCTTTCTGCCTCCATTCCTTTGCGCCACCGTATAGCACAATTTCCCGAGTCCGGAGTCAAGTACACGGACCTGAAGAAGTGACCTTGTCCGACAGTCGAGGTTGAACCGCAGTTTCTCATAGCTCGAGGCTCTTTCGCCTCGCTACAAACAGGCGGCCTTATAGCACCCGAGTTCGGTCAGCCTATACTGAAACGGCGCAGGTGTCACCGGGAGGGAGGAGCAACTACGTTGAGGAACACGCCGACCAATTGGTGTCGTAAACCTGACACAATGTCGACAGTCACGGCAAACGCACTACAGTCGGGCCACCCGCCGATCATCCCCCTCGAGTTCAACGCAAACCAGCCCAAGACGATCCGGCTGTATCCCCTCTCCAACTACACATTCGGCGTCAAGGAGACGCAGCCCGAGGAGGACCCGTCGGTGATAGCACGTCTGAAGCGCCTCGAGGAGCACTACCAGGAGCATGGCATGCGGCGGACGTGCGAGGGCATCCTGGTCTGCCACGAGCACAACCACCCCCACATCCTCATGCTCCAGATCGCAAACGCCTTCTTCAAGCTGCCCGGCGACTACCTGCGGCCCGAAGACGACGAGGTCGAGGGCTTCAAGTCGCGCCTGGACGAGCGGTTGGCTCCCGTGGGCAGGCTCGGCGAGGGCGTGGAGCCCGGCAACTGGCAGGTCGGCGACTGTCTGGCCCAGTGGTGGCGGCCCAACTTCGAGACCTTCATGTACCCCTTCATCCCGGCGCATGTCACCCGACCCAAGGAGTGCAAGAAGCTTTACTTCATCGAGCTTCCCGAGTCAAGTACGTCTTGCTATTGCTGTTGCTGTTGTTTTCCTCGTGCCGACTTTGACCATGGCTAACCTTGGTGACCTCACAGAAGTACTGAGCGTACCCAAGAACATGAAACTTCTCGCAGTGCCCTTGTTCGAGCTCTACGACAACACTGCTAGATATGGTCCCCAGCTGTCGGCGATACCTCACCTACTGAGCCGCTACAACTTCGAGTTCGTGGACGACAACGGCAATACTGTGGCGGCTACGCCTGGCACAGGCCCCGAGGGCTTCGTCCCCCAGACTCGCGTTCTTGCCGGCGGCGATGAGGAGATGGGAGACGTAAAAGATGAGAACGGTGGAAGCTGAAGTGCGACATCACTCTACTGACGATCTCGGTCGCTATGGGAAAGCCATGCAGGAGAATACAACGATTGGAAAGACATCCTGGGCTGCCCCGAAAGAGAGCGGTGTAGCTCTGCAGAGAGTCAGTTTACAGCCTGCTTAATGTTAAGTGGCCGTACTGACCAAGCGGCCGGTTTGGACCTGAGCCATCAGGCCTAGCTCATGCTGGTTCTATCGCCCCCATGGACAGAAGAAGCCGCTGGCAACTGCTTCAATAAAGATCACAAGGGGACAATGTCCAAGCCGCCTCGGATGCGCACTCCGTAGATCACAGCACCATTAGGATAAATGTATGATAACGTGACTAGAACCACATCTTAAGTCCTTTCGTGCCGGCGCTGATCTTTTGAGCTACCGTTCTATCTCTCATTCATTCGTTCATTGCACTCTATTTCCCGTACATCCCATATCGCTCGTCACTTAAGCTTTTTCACCCTGGATGGTTGCAACCACCTTTCTCGAATGCCTGCTCGCCCGGAATTCGAGGTACCAGATTCCCTGCCATGTTCCCGTTGCCTAGGATTATCCATATCAGCCAGCGGTCTTCCATACTAAACACCGTACATCAACGGCACCAGGAGAACCTTTCCCTTTCCTCTTCTTTTCTCTTTCTTTTACTCACCAGTTTTCCATTCTGGATGGGTATCGTGACGCTGGCGCCGATCAACGCGCTCTTGATGTGCGCGGGCATGTCGTCGGGGCCCTCGGCGCTGTGGCGGTAGAGGTCCTGGCCCTTGGGGCCGCTCTCGGGGGCGATGCGGTCGAGGGCGTCGGACATGTCGGCGCGGACGTCGTCGTCCCAGTTCTCGTTCAGGCTCAGGGCGCAGCTCGTGTGCTGCACGAACAGGTTCAGCAGGCCCACCTTGTAGTCCTTGATCTCCGGCACCGACTGCACCACGTGGTCCGTGATCAGGTACGAGCCCCGCGACTTGGGCGGGAGGGTGAACTGCTTCTGCGACCAGGACATGGTGCCGCTGGTTGCTGTTGTCGCCGTGGTTGGCGGGGTCGTTGTCGAGGAGAGGAGGAGGATGACGATGGCAGGATGGAGTTAGATGCGGAGAACAGCAGCGTGAGGCCACCTAATTGAGCTGCCCGCGCCAATTAGCATAATACGTAATTCAACTTGATTTCGTAACTATGACGCCGTACATCAGTCAAAACTACTCTAGATACATTTGCCCGGATGATTCTATTTCGACCTGACCGGTTCTTGCGTTATGCCCGGGCTTCCCGTATACTTTACAGCGTCGCTGACGTACCGGTTCCCGTCCCGAACCACTACCATTTTCACGCGATTCTTGCTGTATTTGTTGTGCATGTCTTTTTGGTCTTATAGATCTTCTGCACCTTATACATTAAGTGATCCCCTAAGCCGGACACGTGTTTTTATTCGCCTTGCGACGTTTGCTAGTAAGCGCATTTGCCTTTCACAATTCGGCGACCTCGGCTTAGAGGAGGGCTATCCGATCGATGTATAATCCCGCGCGCTCCTTTTCGGCTTGATGTCACAATGGGTACTAAGCCCAGTCCAGTACTGATGAAACGGAGTATCGGGGGTCTAACCGTTGAAAACGGATGTTTCCCAAGAGATGCACCAAATGAGAGGCTACCACGCGGGTCATACATCATCTTAAAGAAAATCCCATCTCTCCTGTACGCGTTGACACGTCCCTCGTTATGAACCCGGGGAGTTTCCGAGCCGTGGACCTGCCGCTCTTGTGCGAAATTATCCAAAGCCTTACAAGAAACGCTGCTGGGCAACATCGTTTCCTCAGTGCCACCGAGAGCAGTCTCCAGAGGGCGAAGAAGTCAGCGGAAACGTGATGGCTGTATAAGCTCGGAAGAGGCGATTCAATCCCACGAGCTTTTGCAGACCATATACCAGGACATGCTGATACCTGGTCTAGAAAAACCTCACGCCAGTTGTCTCTACTTTTGCCGCATCACCCCGATTGTTAGTTGGTATGCTGTAAATGGAACTTTGTACCTTTGCCCGCCTGGGTTCACCAGCTCTGTCTGTAAATTACCCAGCTAATTATGTATCTCTATTTTTGTGTATTCCGGTCATCTCGGGCAATACTCAGGTTTAACCCCTGTCAAGCTCAGGCTTAAAGCGGCGCAGCTTAGGTCTCGATTTGGCACCAAGGTCGCCATGGACAATCTACTTACGAGGTAGTTGAAGAATCTGGGGAGAAGCCTACGAAGAAGAGGAGCAGCAAGAAAAAACTGTACCAGTTGTAGTGTGCTGAATGTGCTGTGGATGACGGCATGGCGATAATCGTGCAATGAGATGCGAGCAATTGTCGATTACATAGTTTGGCGGGGCAGTTTTGAGCTTGGGAATTTATACTACGTGATGTACCTTTGTGATAGCTGTAGACTGCCCGCATTGAAGATTGGCTACTGGGCAAGGAGCGGATTGACGGTACGCGGTTGGGAAGTTGCAATGCGGAAATAAAATCAGAAAAAGAAAAGAGAAAAGGGAGAGCAGTCTATTGACACATAGCCTACTGAACAAAGCCACCGACTTGTAGATGCTTTGTCAGTACTTGTGATCTTTGATTTTGGTCGCTCATATATACAGAATCACCAGCACATCTCCACATGCTTTTCAACCTTTCCGGCTGTTGGCCCTTAGACACCAGTATTGAGTACACATCATAAACTATCGATCTATGCGAGAGGGTAAGAGGTTGCGGGTAGAGATTCAAGGTGCTTGCGGTTGTGCTCGTTGGCCTACAATGTGTCAGTATATACTATACTATGTGTACAGCGAACCTTCCAAGCGTGAACTTGAATCCGGAATTGCAGAACCTACAAAGGGAAGTCCGCAGTAAGTGCAGGCGGCGATTTCGGGCTTGTCGGTGTTGATGAAGACTCTAGGATGTCCCTCGATGCCACCGCCACCGTTACATGCGACAACCTTGTCGTGCACCCAGGTGACAGGCTGCTTGTGGATGAGCTCGATAGCTGCTGGCGCTTGAGGCTATACAACAACAGGTGTTAGTGGAACGCTGGGAAGCTTGACCTCGAGTGGCTTATAGTCCTGACCTGGAGATCAAAGTCGGTCTGCTCGAACCGAGGACCCGACATGGCCTTTGCTCTTGCCCGTTGGCTCCTTGACCATATCTCTGTGCGGTTGGGCGACTGCTTGAGTCCTCTCTCCTGATTCTCGGAAAGGCCTAGCGAGTCCTCCTCGCTCTTCACTTCAGGCGTGGTCTCGGCCTTGTTGTTCAGGAGACTGTCCTTGGCCTCACTGGTCTGGTTGAGTCTGGGAGTCGAGGTCGCGAAGGCCCTCTGGGCAACGCCGGCCCGTTGGGACAGGCGCAAAGTTGTCCTAGCTGCCAGTCGTGGTAGCATGATGTCGAATGTGTGTGGTAAGGATGAATTGGCTCGTTCCGAACGAGTTTGGCCCGATTACAGACGTTGAGGCGGCTTCGCGTGAGGTCAATTCGGTAGCACTGGAACATGCACACGGGCTGCTTGTTAAAGCTCGGACCACACATACAACAAGACGCAACAGCTCAGATACATAGACTAGACTAACCTAACCTAGTCTAATCTCGTTAATGGGCTTGGGCCTTTCAGTTGCCTCTCAGTTCGCTTTGGTCTTTGTGGATCAACTTCACTCCCTTTATCGAGGCTATTTCCTTATCGGGCCGTTGGAACTCGGAATTTCTTGAACCATTTCAACCAGCAGCACAAACTTCGTAGAGGCACTTGTGATCAGCCAGCTGGGAGGCACGCATTTCTTCACGGAGTAAGAATCAAATGCAAGGTAGCTCGCTTAGAACCTGTCCAGCCCAACAGCCTCAAAGCTGATTCTCGTTTTGCCCTAAATCGGCACACCTCTTATCTGGAAAATACCTTCCAAACGAGGTCTTAAAGCTTGCTCTTAAGAGTGGCTGCAACCTGCCTGGATAAGGATTGTGGTGGTCGTCCCGCAATTCCTTAACAACATCTCATCTGCCAACTTTTGTCACAGTCACATCGTGTCCTGAGTATCTTCAGAGACCACTGACGAGATGGCGGCCCAGAGCACCCCAAAGGGCATGTCCTCGAGACTGCTAACTATGAAGTTCATGCAGCGAGCAGCAGCCACATCTTCGCCAGCATCAGCATCCAATCCAAGCACGCCCGTTTCCGAAGAGTCCTCTTCGAAGCGACGCAAGATCTCTCACAGCCGCTCTAGTAAACAGGACCCTGATGTCCTAGTGGATCGCCAAAAGATCCAAGCTGCCATAGACGAGGACGAGCGCAAGCGTGAGGATGCTATAGTGAAGCGTGCCGCAGAGCTTGGCGATGCCCGATGGGTACTCGACGTCGCCGGCCTATCTAATCCTAGTGCCGCAGCTACGAAGCCTCTACAGGTTGTCCAGGTTGGCTATGCTCAGATTGATTCACCTGATAACTCAGAAGACGACTCAGAGCCCGCCGACGAGGCGCACAGCAGAGTACCGATTCGCCGCTACAACATGGCAAAGAAAAAGGCACGTTTTTCTTGTTCTTGTTCTTCTTCTACTCTTCACTTCTTTATCTTTCTCTCCCCCGGCTAAAGAACCACACTCGTCTCCTATATACTAACACTGTGCCATAGAGTGCTCAGGCAAATGATTCTAATGACGACTCCGATGACTCGTCTGATGATGATTCAGACTCATCCGACGAAAGCTCATCAGCAGATGAAGGTGGCCGTGGTTCCCGCCCAAATTCAGCCAACAGGACGAACTCTACTCCCAAAGGTGGATATGCGAACAAGAAAAATGCTGAGAAGGAAAGAGCCAAAGAGTTTGCAGATAAAAGGAGGAAGAAGGAAATCAAGTTGAACCACAAACCCCAGTCTCCAGGGCTGTCGTCGATATCCAACGCAGGGGGCATGCAATCACTGTCCTCAGGAGGTCGTCCCACGCAGCGACAATCTGGTGTTTTCTCGTTCACTTGTCATAACTGCGGACAGACTGGCCACAAAGCCGCCGATTGCAAGAAACCCAAGCATCGCTCCCGATGAAGCACTTGCAGCACGGCGATTGTGGCCAAATATTCGTCGATACAAAACTAGTCATTGCTACCATGCCATGATTTGAGGGCCCGAAACCTTGTTTGGCCAAGGACGATACTGAGCGTTCAAAATCCCGCATTGCCATGTGCACTGCTTGGTTCGTTTCCCATAGGGACTTTGACGGGATATTTCACGTAAGAACCCTGTCCCCCCAGGGACTATGCCGCCGTATGTGGCAACTAGTGGTCTGGCAGTGATATCAGGCTCAAAAGCAACATTTCCCACTCGGGAAGGTTGCCATATCTGATTATATTACTTCAGGGCGAAGTATCCTATATCAAGAGATTGAAATTCTTGGTTTATGCAATACCCTAGAAGTTATCAACTCGCAAACAGTATGGCCGCCGCGCTTTTCCGAGGTACCAATACTAGCGAGTTAATCTCACGGAAAAGAAGAAAGTCCAAAAACCCGGTAGTGTCCTATTATTGTTGATACGCATAAATAGGAACAGTTGATTCGCGCGTGTACCTGCACAAACCCGATCATACCGACATTCGATAATCAGGGAACTGCCGTTCCACGCCATTTTGAAGCTCGAGGCAACGTCACAACTAGGGCTGCGTTGCATTTCTGAGTACACAGTAGATGACATTCCGAGATGGACTGATCATCTCCTGACGTTAGGAACAGCAGAATCCGGTGGCATATGTGTCCCCCGGGTTTGCGCTCATTGTTAAAATTGTCAAAACATCATTTAGAATTGCGGGCGTCGCGTTACCTAGTCCAACCGGCCAGTCCCAACTCTGTATCATCTATCATATCACTGGAGCAACATTGTTCATAATGACTGTTTGTCTTGAAGCTCTGATGAGTTACCGGATACAGGACATTCTTAGGTAGAGCTACATAATCCATGTCGTTATAATAATGATGCTCACTGCAGTCATTTATATTCGTATTACTAGTTTCTTAACGCTTGAGTGAACGTGATGCTACCTTCTAATCTAGAATGTAGATACTTTGTGCATATCGACTTGTCAGACCTGCGATACCGAGACACATATGACACACCGAGATATGGTTGCTCAATCCTTGCACAATGCTATGAATGGAAGATCATACGGTATTTCGCCAATTTGGCCGGCTCGGCTGTCGCCTCAAAGGATAATGACGTCCAAGGCTCTGGGCCCTTTCATCCGTGGGGCTATGCAAGATGGTTGGACGCCAGTGCTCAGGTACCACACCAGCAATGCGACTGACTTTAACGAGGAAGGGACCAAATAACTCATGAACCCGGGAATATAGTGGAGTGAGACCAATTGCCGCTGTGGTACTCAAATCGACGATGATACTGTTACAATTAACATTGAAGATCTGGAAGAATAAGTGGACCTAATATAGCCCGCTCGGTTATTCGGGCTCTAAAAGTGAGGCGTAGATGGGGGTAGGCAAATCCATGTAAATAGCACCTGATTATATCAATTCCGAATTGGGAGGTGGAAAAAATACGAAGAAAAATTGAAACAGCAGCTTATAACATCGGCTAATAAAAATTAGGAGAAACCGAACCTGAGTAGATGATCTTGCTTGCTGCAATTGACCAGCAGTTTGACGAACTCGGCAAGCCTTAGGTACTACATGTATACGCATAGTGGTACCTTTATGGACAACTTCCGATAGGTGTTATGTGACCTTGTCACGAACCGTGGCATACCGAAGGCAAAGATGCATCACGACCATACAAAGTTCAACGCCTACATACTCTCTTGAACCGCCCAACACTGGGACATAAATGTTTGAGCTACGATAGTGGCTAACTGCGGAATAGGACGCCGTAACCTCGGGCTTCAGACTAGATAAGGAGCTGCCCATGATTTCTCAGTTACCAAATTACAAAGCTGCAGTTCAGAATTTCATAAATAGCACGGCGCCGGCAAATGTGAACATTCGAGCACAACATGTTCGTCAAGAACGTTAGTTCCAGGTTCTCTGAGACTGTTCTCTTTTCGTGATAGCAATTGGTGTCTTTCGGCGACATATCAGAAATTAATTATCAAAAGACACACAATTGCTAGCAGTCCAGATCCTCTCGTCCGATCTTTTTCGTGGACCCTGGGCCTGCCACCCAGCCTGCATATGTCTGTGCAAACCGCTACGGGATTATTCGTCGCCTGCAGGTCGTGAAAAAGATTAGATGGACGCATTGCTCAACATCCTCTCATGAGTTGCAACAGGGTCGTTACCCTGCCAGCTTCAGTGTCAGTCCTTGACGCCCAAACTAGTTGCGTAGCGCCACCTACCGGCCCGTATAGGCGACAACAAAACAAAACAACTTTACCAGGCGGTAACAGTCCTCAACATGGCCTTTTTGCATGCTGTGCAAGGATAGGCGCAATTTGTGCCAGAGCTCCAGATTTCCAGTGATGTGCGGTGATACAAGAGTTACAGGATTAGACCCAGTAAATGCGCATGCTGTAGCCTGATGATCTAAGAGAGGAGTTGTCGCATTTGGGTTCGAGACAAACATGTTTCTCCGATGTACTTGATGGTACGTACAGCAACGATGCTGCAGTAAACATGCAGTATGGTCGGTGGTCTATCAGATATCACAATACCCCGGCTCTGCCGTTGCTGGTTCCCCGGCCCCATTGATGGAACCTACAATTGGATAATGCTCCGAAGGAACATTCTTCTCGACGATCCAGGAAAAGCATGTTATATTAATATCGATACTATAGCAGATCGCGGCTGCAGATGCACCACAACGCACTCCTCAACGGCCGTGCATGAGCTCCTGACAACAGCTACTTAGGGCTCTTCTGGAACCTAGTCCTTAACTGATGCCCAAGTGTTGATTATTGGTATTTGTCGGTCAGGCCGTGGCATACTTAACAACCTGGAACGGACGTGCAATGCGCAAGGGATGGTCTGGCATGCATTCTACCCTTCAATTGCCAACGTGGCTACTTTGTGAACCGCCGAGTGAATCAGAAGCAAGACTTCCTGGAGCGTCTCCTCTGTACACCCCCTAAGACGAATACACATGGTCTGACAGTGTTCGTGGCGGGCTCTGCAGAACCTTCTCTGTCAAGGCAAGAGCGTAGCGTCCACGCCTACGACTGGATACCTATCGTGTAACAACTGCGACTGTGGCGCTTGTGGAGCCGCGTATCTCACTGCGATACCGCATGTCACCATCAGCAAGCGAAGTACCACTCTGACCTGAGTGACCAACGACGGAGAAAGAAAAACAAACAAAAGAAAGAAAGAAAAAGCATCAAGTCACGCGCAACAACGTCAGCAAGCTTACTAACCAGCATCGAGAGGTAGCCTCTGGAGGCCAGCTTAGCACATAAAAGCAACGTCGGCGCAGTGTCCCGTGGCCTCGCCCGACTTCCGAATAGAGCCTCAAGCATAGTTGAGCATTAGTCAAGTATCCAAACCCGATGCTGCAGAGTATACCATACCGGAACCAGTGAAGAGAAGGTACGATTTTTCCTTGCGAGTGTCATTTCCCATACTGCCTACGTCTGTCACACGGGGGCGGGACCACACACCTTCAGAGGTTCCACGCATGTCAAGAGTCAAGACTCATGCTCTCGCCCTAGACTAAGTATTTGCACATCTACATTAGCTCTTCTCCACATAGTCAGCACAGACCCTTGTTCGCTGTCACGCTGCCCGCTGCAACCTCCCTGACGATGTATTGACTAACCTGCTAACCTATGCGCAGTAGCTACTAACCTTAGTCTAGTCGTACCTCGACTATTCGTAATAAGGCTCTCCCATCCCCCCACCACCTACGTCTCGACGGACCCGCCAACCTTGCGTACCAGTGAGGTGTGGTTTTCGAAAGCTGCCTCCTCAAGTTCAAGCATACCAACGGCATCACGAGATCTTTTTGTCGATACAGCGAGGTCACAGACAAGTCAATATGCCGCTCACTGCAGGAGCGCCGAATCGCATAGAACAGGTCACCATGCGGGAGAAGAACCCTTCCGTAGTAAGGGTCACAGATCAGCTGGAAACCCCCTCGTTAGACGACCGATCCTACCGTGTGATACGCCTGTCCAACCAGCTGGAGGTTCTGCTCGTACACGATGCCGAGACTGACAAGGCCAGCGCCGCCATGGATGTCAATGTCGGTAACTTCAGCGATGAGGACGACATGCCTGGCATGGCTCACGCCGTAGAGCACGTAAGTGCCGTGTTTATTACAAGAGGACAACACTCTGAAGGTCCACCTGCTAACTTTATCTGCTACAAGCTCTTGTTCATGGGCACCAAGAAATATCCCATCGAGAACGCTTACAACCAGTATCTCTCTGCACACTCGGGATACTCCAACGCATACACGGGTGCCACCTCGACCAATTACTTCTTCGAACTCGGCGCAAAGTCCACCGACGATGGAGAGCTCACAGAGGCCAACTCGCCATTTTATGGTGCCCTTGATCGATTTGCCCAGTTTTTTATCGAGCCATTGTTCCTCGATTCGACCCTGGATCGTGAGTTGAAGGCCGTGGATTCGGAAAACAAGAAGAACCTACAGAGTGACCAGTGGCGGCTGCATCAATTGTCCAAGTCGTTGTCCAACCCAAACCATCCGTACTGCCACTTCTCGACCGGAAACTACGAAGTCCTGAAGACAGAGCCCGAGGCTCGGGGAATCGATGTCCGCGCAAAATTCATTGAGTTCCATGGGAAGCATTACTCGGCAAACAGGATGAAGCTCGTTGTCCTTGGCCGCGAACCGCTGGATCTGCTTGAGAAGTGGGTAGTGGAGTTCTTCTCAGGGGTGCATAACAAGGACCTTTCTCAAAATCGGTGGGAGACAGAACCGCCATTCCCGAAGAACCTCTTAAGTATGCAAGTTTTTGCCAAGCCTGTTATGGACTCTAGAGAACTCAACCTGTTCTTCCCTTTCCTCGATGAAGAGCATCTTTACGAATCGCAACCCAGTCGGTATATCAGCCATCTGATTGGACATGAAGGGCCGGGCAGCATCATGTCCTATATCAAGTCCAAGGGTTGGGCGAACTCGTTGAGCGCTGGAGCGTATCCGATTTGTCCGGGAACCGGCGGTATCTTTGACTGTCAGGTTCGTCTGACAAAGGAGGGTCTCAAGAATTACAAGCAAATCGTAAAGGTCTTCTTCGAGTACGTCTCGCTTCTCAAGGAAACACCGCCTCAGGAGTGGATCTTCGAAGAACAGAAAGGTATGGCTGATGTAGACTTCAAATTCAAGCAGAAGACCCCTGCGAGTCGCTTCACCAGTAAGATCAGTTCCGTCATGCAGAAGCCTTTGCCAAGAGAATGGCTTTTGAGCGGACAGAGTCGCCTCCGAAAATTCGAGCCGAGCCTTATTACCAAAGGGCTGGAATGTCTGCGACCTGACAATTTCCGCATGTCAATCGTTTCACAAGACTTCCCTGGCGGCTGGGATCAGAAAGAAAAATGGTATGGTACCGAATACAAGGCCGAGAAGATACCAGAGGAATTCTTAGCCGAGATTTCGAAAGCCGCCAATGGGTCTACAGAGCGCTTGTCTGAGCTACACCTCCCACATAAGAACCAGTTTATCCCGACCAAGCTCGAGGTCGAGAAGAAGGATGTGAAGGAGCCAGCCGTGGCACCTCGACTGTTGCGAAATGACGATTTTGCGCGGACGTGGTACAAGAAGGACGATACTTTCTGGGTTCCCAAGGCAAACCTCATCGTCAGCCTCAAGAACCCCATCATCTACGCTTCGGCTGAGAATTCTGTCAAAGCAAAACTTTTCACGGATCTTGTGCGGGATGCGCTAGAGGAATACTCCTACGACGCCGAGCTTGCTGGGTTGCAGTACAACGTCACTCTCGATTCTCGTGGGCTTTTTGTTGAGGTCGCAGGTTATAACGACAAGTTACCTGTGCTTCTTGAACAAGTCCTCCTCACGATGAGAGACCTTGACATCAAGGCCGAACGCTTTGATATTGTCAAGGAGCGCCTTACTCGCGGATACCGCAACTGGGAGCTACAACAGCCTTTCTCCCAGGTCGGAGACTACGTTTCTTGGCTCACTTCGGAGCATGATTATGTTGTAGATCAACTCGAAGCAGAGCTACCTGGCATCGATGTGGACGGTGCCAGGCATTTTCATAAGCAGTTGATGTCTCAATTGCATGTTGAGGCATACGCGCATGGCAACTTGTACAAAGAAGACGCGCTGAAGCTTACCTCCATGGTTGAGAAGATTCTTAGCCCACGGATCCTTCCCAAGGACCAGCTTCCCATTCTCCGTTCTATGATATTCCCCCCGGGATCCAACTTCTTGTACACGAAGACACTACGGGATCCCGCCAATGTCAACCACTGTCTCGAGTATTACCTACACGTTGGAGACAAAGGAGACCGCAAGATTCGAGCAAAGACACAACTTCTAGACCAAATCCTCCACGAGCCAGCCTTTGACCAGCTTCGCACAAAGGAGCAGCTCGGATACATTGTGTTCAGCGGTCTGCGCAGCTGTTCGACAACATATGGCTTCCGCTTCATTATCCAGAGCGAGAGGACATCTGAATATTTGGAGTCTCGCATTGACTCGTTTTTGACGCAGCAGCTCAAATCACTCCAGGAGATTAAAGATGCCGAATTCGAGAGCCACAAGCGCAGCGTCATCATCAAAAGACTTGAGAAGCTCAAGAACCTGGACCAGGAGTCTGGCAGGCACTGGGCTCAGATCACCGGCGAGTACTACGACTTTGAAGCTTGTGAGTGATTTCTATCGTTGAGCACGTTACACAAACGAACTAACACCGTGTCTAGCCCAAGAAGACGCGGCTGCTGTGAAGATGCTCACCAAAGCCGAAATGATTGAGTTTTATACTACTCACATTGTGCCAACATCAACTGTTCGGGCCAAGCTTGCGGTACATCTAATTGCGCAGGGTGTCAGCGACAAGACCAAGGAAGCTCCTGCAGCAAGTGAGATGGAGAAGGTGCCGGGCAATGGCGTTGAACCATACGTGATTGAAAACGTAAGAGACTACAAGTCTCAACTAGTGGCGAGCGCAGGTGCTCGCCCTTTCAAACAACTAGGTGACTTTGAAGACTTAGAGTCAAAGCTATAAAGGGTTAGCAACGACACTGCATAGACTATATACCTTCCCACGATGTAGTTCTGCTGCGCATGGCGTCGGCGTTGGGTGACAGGCAGAGGCAAATGAGCATTTTACCCAGCATGGTTCGGGCGTATCTTTGCTGTGCGGATTGAAGCTTTCAGGTTTTGATACCCAGTTCAACGAGTAGAGGGGGATGGTCTACATCAAAACATCCTAACATAGCATTGGGACTTCCTTTTGGCAGATTGTTTCCCAAACATGGAATGCGCAATGAGTCAGGGGATAGCCCAAAGATTATGAGGCATGAAGTGCACATGCCCGTGGATGGTGGAAAAAGAAAACCAAAAATTCTTAGAATAGAACTCATCCCTACATGCAAAAACGTTGACCAGCAAAAGATAACATGATACTATGGCTTGGTCTTTGTCCTGGATGTTCTGAGAAAAAGCACATGATGTCGAAGAAGTTTGATAGGCTACGGGACACTATACTCTGTCACGAAATGCATTTACATTTACGTTGGTTGTGCCTTGATACAATTGTGCATGGCATGGCTGAGAAGCGTACTACTGTACAATATTTGCTATACTTGGCTCACCGCTAGAGTATAGTAACTTTAGTCCTTGACTTGCCTGTCTTGGGTTACTGAAAGAATTTTTCAAAAAAGCCCCACCAAGTGTTTGTGACGTGAATTGATGCCTGCCAATTGCAACAAACAGAGATAGATACATGACGATGCGCTTCGTCTTAGTGCGGGGGTTATGTATTCACTGTTGACGCGATACGTACTGTAGCTACCTGGAAAGCGCACGGCTCACCCATGCCCACTCCCGCTATTTTTGTATTGCCCAGGGCTGCCAGGCTGCATCGACCTCTTTTGTGCAACATTGAACTTTACTGGAACCTCGCTAGACTAGACCCGACAGCTACAGCAAGCGCCGACGACAGGATTTTTATTATTATTATTTTAAGTTCTTTTTGGGAGATGACCACGATCTCACGCAGTGACACCGCTGACCCAAAAGAAAAAAAAAAAATAAGTCCATGCCTCTGGAACGGCTGACCCGGAGAGACTCCTTGACACGACGACTTTCTGCCTGCTCTAGATTTTGCGACGCGTCTTAATTGACGACAGAGAGGTCACCTACTACCCATCGGCGAGCCGTGTTCTTGGTAAGTGCTGTTACTCTTGCTACTGCTATTGGTCCCGCACAGTACCTGCTGTACTTGTAAATCTTGGGGCGCTTCTTTCTCTGCCCTTGAGGAATGCATGCCGGTCCCATGCACAAGACCAGAAGCTGCACTTACAGCAACTTGCAAAAGTCAAAGCTTGGGAACGCGCAAGCGTATGACACCTGTTCTACCACAGTATTCTAGAAGCATTAGTGCCCCTGTCCGTTCATGTAATACTGACTTTGTCACAGCCACCAGTTCCAGCAGTCTCTTTTGAGCAGAATTGGAATCGGACACCTGCGTTACTTACTTATGACGCCGTGTCCGGCTCAGATATTTGGTACCTACAGTCAAGGTTAATGTATGGAGTGTGGCGGGGTGACCAATAATTAACGGCGCCCACACCTAACCTACTTACGCCAGCCCAGGCCCTGATGTACCTTACTCGAGCAGAGCTGTAACCTCACCCCCCCACCATACACCGTCCGCCATTCACCATCCACCATCCACACATCGGCGAGTTTTACAATCCTCCGGCTTTCACTGGAACCCACGCCTCAACACCAAAAGGCGGCATCACAGGCTCGATTTAGTCCCCCACAATCTGACAACAGAGCTGCTCTCCGCAGCTCGTCGCCAAAACGTCTTACCCAAAGAGGAAGAAGATTAGGCGTTCACCCAGAGAGCCACAAGCCGACAGCCCCTCACCAGACTCTCCCATACCCTCCCTCGAAATCGACGATAGTGCCAACTTCTCCTTCACCGAGGCCACATTTGCACCCTCACCCCGCGGGGACTCGGTTCCGCCAGCGTCCAGTCTCCCGCCACACCTCTTGCCCGAGTACGCCAATTCCGTAGCCAGCCATTCTTCCGGCGGAGACAGTCCTCCAGCTAACAACAGCGTGCGAGGCTCGTCTCCCCTTGCCATCAAGCCCGCATTTCACAGGGCCATCATGGGTGGTGCAGCAGATTTCCCAGAGCGGGCTTCGTCGCCTCTGAAGCGCAGGGCATCCAGCATGGATCCGGAGACGGCCGTAAAGGAGGAGGACAACGCCAGTGAAGACGTGGACATGATCACAGCACCGCCCGAGACCGCATCAGATACCCCCCCGGCTGCGGTTACCGAGGACTCTCAGTCAGAAAACGCTGTTCCACAGCCTCCAGAGTCTCTCGAGGCGCACATCAAGTCGATACGGACATTTTGCGAGGAGTTTGATTCACGGCCACTGGAAGATGGGGATGAGGCGTATGTGGTGTCGAGAAAATGGGTTGAGTCAGTTATCGGCGGTTCAAGGGGTACAAAGAAGGACACATTCCCAGATCCGGCATCTGTCCGACCAGTTGACAACTCAGACATCATTTGGGAAGTGCTCGACGACCCTTGTGTCGGCAAGACCGCCCCGGTATTGACGAGGAAGTTCGTCCGACTGAAGCCTGGAATCGGACTGGAGCAGTATACTTTGTTCCCTGCCACTGCTTGGGACCTGGTGATGCAATGGCCCGGCCTTGCCCCTGGTCAATTTTCTATCCTGCGGGTTGCACACAGAACCAGTGAAAATGAATTCGACCACAATGTCCAGCTTGAGATGCATCCTCCCGTTTTCAATATATATCGTCTTTGGTCGGCCCACAGTCCTCTGCCGATCAAGCAGATCCTGAAGAGCACGCAGCCACCACCTCCGCGTTTGGCCCGGAGTCGCACATCGACCTGGAAAGCATTCCTTGCGCAATGCAAGCAACAAGCCAACATAGATTTGTCCCAAAAAGTTCGGGTATGGAGGGTGCCACGCAAGCTGCCTGCTAGCGGCTCTGCTGCTGGTCCGGCGCCGACACCACCTGCGTCACCCCCGGCTCAAGATTCCGACAGCCCCGAAGATTCATGGCCGCACATGCTTCTCGATGTCGCCAGCTTCACCGCACTGGATGACCCTGCTGATCGTGAAAAGGTTGATTTTAGAGACGTTACTGTCGATCTGAACTACAATGGCCACGTGACCTTGGAAAAATTGAGCTTGTCTACTGACCAGGCTATCGTCCTGGATGAGCAGATATCCGGCACTAACTTCGTCTCTACGTTTACTCCATCTCAAGCTGCCTCAGTAAGCCTTCCAGCTACGCGAGCCAGTTCAACTAGTTTAGTTGTCAACCGTGCCACTAGGAGTGGTAGAACCAGTCCCGCACCCTCAGGACCCCTAACTCGTGGCAGAACACAGAAATCCGGAAGGACTATCGGGTGCACAGGCTTGAGCAACCTCGGCAATACTTGTTACATGAACTCTGCACTGCAATGTGTGCGCAGTGTTGAAGAGCTCACCAAGTACTTTTTATCCGAAAAATGGAGGCAGGAGGTCAATCGTGAGAATGTTCTGGGACACAATGGCGACGTAGCTCAAGCGTATGCCTTATTACTTAAGGAGATTTACAAGGAACCTCCGCCCAGCTCCGTTACTCCTCGGCATTTCAAGAGTACATTAGGCCGTTATGCACCTGCGTTCTCTGGATACGGCCAACAAGATTCACAGGAGTTCGTTGGGTTTCTGTTAGACGGGTTACAGGAAGATCTCAGCCGCGTGAAGAAGAAGCCATACATCGAGAAGCCTGATTCTACGGACGAGATGATCGGTGATCCAAACGCTATTCGTGAAATGGCAGAGCAGGTCTGGGACATAACAAAGCGCCGAGATGACTCTGTTGTCGCAGATCTCTTTACCGGTCTCTATAAGTCGACTTTGGTATGCCCAGACCCTAGCTGTGGGAAGATTAGCATCACCTTTGACCCCTTCAACAGCCTGACTCTACCTATGCCAATTGAGAACAAGTGGTCACACACCATCAAATTCTTCCCTCTCAACGATAAACCTATCGACATCCGGGTTGAGTTAGACAAGTCCTCTTCCATCAAGAAGTTGAAGGAATTCATCAGTAGCCGAACCGGCGTTCCCGTCGAACGTATTCATGGCGGTGAAGAGTGGAAGAACAAATTCTACAAGCAATACGCCAATGGTGCGTGTGCTTCCGAAGAAATCGGCAACAACGACAATGGCTGGTTCTATGAGTTGGAAGCTGCACCAACAAACTGGAATTCGGCAGAGTCGAGAAAGTTTGAGGCCGGTACGAAAGGCCGTCGTTCCCTCCTTGAGGAAGCCGAAGACCCCGGTGCCGAAGTCTATGATGCTATGCTTGTCCCGGTCATGCATCGAGTGACTGCAGACACTCCATATGGTGGCAAACGGCGGCAAATAACTCTTGCGCCCCACTTCATCGTGGTCAACCCGGACGAGGTAAGCGCTCTCTTTATACATAATTATTTAACTTGCTAATGCGATCTACAGTCTCGTAACGAGGATGTCATTCGTCGCAAAATCTTGCAAAAAGTTGCGACCTTGACCAAGCATGAATTCTTCGCTCGCCGAGATGATACTGATTCATCAGACTCGACAGAGTTTGCCAACGACTCTAGTTCTAGCGAAGGTAAGGTTGTTGCGCAATCTGTACAGGGTGAAGATGATATGATTGATATCACCATGAGAGATGTCGGCGACTCTAAATCAACCCCTGGTGGGGATACCAACCCGTACGTTTCCTCAGCTAAGATTGCTTCTTGTTTGCACCTAACACTCTAGACAGTCCCGTTGGACACAACTTCAATCAAACGCCACCGTTGTGGGTGGATCCTAAGGAGTACTTGCCTGCGAAGCTTCAGAACATTTTCGAGCTGTGCTACTTCCAAGAAGGCGGCTCCTTACTGGTCAGCGGATTCAATACGCTGAACGAGTCGACGGAATACCCGACTCTTTCATCAAGAGCACCTGACACCACTGGCTCAGACGATGGCGCCGAAAGTGAAACCAACGGCACAGCGTCGAATGACGAAGACAGCTTGGATGAGTTGTCACAGCCAAGCGCAGATATGCCCTCAACGCGGATGACGGAAGAGGAAGAAAGCGAAGAAGACGAAGCCCCTGTTGTTAAGGTATGGCCAGTCCAGGCTCATTCCGGCGGATGGACAAAACGTGATCTCCGTCAAGTGACGATACCGCGACAACGAAGTAGATCTTCACTAACAGATAACCAGATCGCACACAGACCTAAGACCTCAAAGCTCAACACAAAGCCGCCTAACGGACAGAAAAAGATGAAGCCGCATAAGAAGTACGGAAAGAAGGGCAACAAACGAGCCCAAAGACAAGCGGTGGCGGCGGCCAGGAAACAGCAAGTGCACAAAGAACGCATCGAGGCCAATTCGCCGACAGAGACTGTGGACTCTGGCATCGATGGGGGACCGCTCATTCGTCTTCGGGAGGCGATTGTTGTTGACTGGAGCGAAAAGGCTTATGAAGCCTTGTTTGGCGATTTGATGGGAACGTGGGCCTCGTGCGAGACCATGCCTGACCCAGTGCTTGACAAGGCTGTTCAGTTCCGTGCCAGACGAAAGAAGAACGGTGTCAGTCTAGAAGACTGTCTTGACGAATTCGAGCGCGAAGAGGTGCTGTCTGAAAACGACACGTGGTACTGTCCTCGTTGCAAGCAACATCAGCGAGCATCCAAGAAGTTCGACTTATGGAAGACACCTGACATCTTAGTCATGCATCTCAAGAGATTTAGCTCTAGCGGATGGAGAAGGGAGAAGCTCGACATACTGGTTGACTTTCCCATTGAGGGACTGGATCTTACTAAGCGCGTGTTGCAAAAGGAAACAGGCAAAACTGAGGTATACGATCTGATCGGTGTCGACTGTCATTGGGGAGGCTTGGGAGGAGGCCATTACACTGCTCATGCCAAGAACTTTGTTGATGGCCAATGGTACTCCTACAACGGTAAGTCGATTGTATCTATCCTTTTCGGGTCACGTCTGACATGATAATAGACTCTTCCGTGTCCAAGGCAAGCCCGGAGAAGATTGTGGATACCTCAGCATACCTGCTTTTCTACCGTCGGCGCTCAGATGTACCTCTCGGAGGCCCGATCCTTCAGGAGTGCGTCGAGGTGTACGACAACCCTGATTACGACGAGAATATTGCCGACGCGGGGGAAGGGCGGCGACTCGACGAGGGCTCCTCCCCAACTGGGTCGTCGAGCGCATTCCAGGAGCAAGGGCCAGAAGCTACTCACCATCGTCAACAAGGAGCACGTGGTGGTAGGTCCATTGGTTCCAAGACCTACGAAGCGAGCAGCGATGATGGGATGGCGCACTTGACCAGCGCGACTTACAGTGAGGGCAATCAGACACTCCGCCGGAGCATTGAAGAAGATGAAGGCATCGACATGACTGAGAATCCTACGCATACCGCCACTAATGCCTATCAGCAGACGTGGGATTTCAACATGTTGACTGCCCAGAATATGGCACAGGGTAACGGAGTGCCTGGTAGTCCTCCGGGTTCCGGCGCAGCAACCGATGAAGCACAGCATGATTCCTCCGGCGACGAAGTCTTCAGTCCACAAGGTGGTCTTGATCCGGACACGGATATGGATAATGTCCCCGGTTTGAATCAAATCGAATTAAACAAACCTTCTGATCCGCCAGCGTATGGTGAAGGAGTCCCACCACCTGACTACAGAGGAGAGATTTCACGGGACGACATGTCTCAGTTCTGGAATGCTAAGCAGAGTGTACACGAAGTCGTTGATAAGGGCGAGGATCAGAAGTCTGATGAGGCTGTTGAAATTCGTCTTGAGGACGAAGAAGAGAAGGGCAAGCAGGTGTAGGACCCCAGCGCAACTGCCATAACTCAAATTTCTACAGAGCCGGTCACGCCAAGCTTATCCGACATTACTCGCGAGGCTCTAGGTGTGATGCAGCAACAGCAACCTCCGAGCCCCGTGTCTCCTTGTCCCATGCTCGCCGCACCAGACTCGGACTTAGACACTGAGATGCAGTTCGAGATGTTGATGTATAAATCCGATACGCAGTTTGGGTTAAACATCCGATAGTGTGCAGGGGCAATTTTCAAAGGCTAGCGACTCATCAAGAGGCTGTACGTAATCCTACGGATAAGTTCTAGACAACTCCCTGGGAAGTTGTTTACATTCACGTGGACATATTCTGTACGAGTTACGAGAACTTTATATACCACCTATGGATATGGCTTTTTGCTTCATGGCAAAGAGACAGAAATTGCCCAAGGGTAGAAAATTCGGTACTCCATCGATAAAGAAAGACCTCCCAGCAATCGCATTGGCAATGGTACCATAAGGCGTGGAAGAACCAGTAGCGAAGGACTGGGGCACAGCGGAAGGAACATATTTAAAAAAAGGCAGCCAAAGAAAAGAGTAAAAGTGAAAATTCCACGTAAATGGTCAAGGCGCACAACCTGCAGAGCTAAACATCGTTCCCGGGGGTGTGAAGAGAAGGGGGATACATAGAATTTGTCGGAGTAGCATTACATTCGGGGTCAAGATCATAGCATTCCAGCACGCATTGATTGCACGGCGTGAGGTGGCATGGCCTGATTGATTGAATGATCAGGGCCGTATGGTTGTTCTGGCAGCCAAACATAGAAGGATGAATACATGAATTGCATATGTTACTTGCCTCTTTCAGCCCCATCGGTAATCCTCTGCCTCTCTGCCGCACCTGAATTCTGCACGGCCTCCATGCTCGGCAGCCGATTGCCGGTATTGACAAATGCCAATACTAGCACACTGCACCGGATGCATGAGATTAATCCCGCGGACCGTGCTGCGAGCAGGACACCGCAGTCAACATACTAACTATGTAGGTTAGGGGACGTGTTGTCTTAAATTATCCACAAAATCCCACAATCGCATATAAAAGAAGTACCTATGCTGGAAACTCGAGTGATATGATGGGGGCTCCAGTAGAGCGTGGGTGGGATTCCAGCAAATCAATATCAAATAGCCATATAATAACAATAATCCAAAATGAGATGGAGTATCTGTCTATACAGGATAAGTGGTACCAGACAGGAAGCCACCTCTTGTGTCCAAATACTGTTACCACTTAGGCGAGGGTTCACCCAGATATGGGGCGTGCGAGTGCTTCGTTCGGTATCTTTGTGTGCATGGACCATGAGTCAGTGGCTGGCATATGCACCTTTTCTACACAGTGGCTTGACCTCGTGCTGCCGCCGCCGCCGCTGCTGCTGCTGTGGGCGTGATGGCAGATGTTTGTGTAGCTCCCGGAAGCTTTGGAAAGCCCATCCTCAGCATTTTAGCCAGCCCAACGAGCTTCTTCTGCAGAGCTTCAAGACCGTAGACGAAAGTCGTCAGATCCGGAAACGCACAGAAAGGGTGGGAGAAAAGGGCTTGTAACAGACAGCAACAGATAGCTAGGAGGTTCCCCTCCCCTTCGGGTCCCCTGGCCTTTGGGTTTGTGTGCCCGGCCTTTTTGGTTTGGTTCGTGTAGCTACCGAAAATTGCAGAAGCCACCAGAAGAGGCCCCTCTGGCGGTGATACGCCCCCTTCTTCCCCTCAGCGCCTGCCGCTTTCATACACACATGTACGCTGAACCGTGACATGAGCCGGCGACGTGATGTGTGCGGTTCTGTGCAGTAACCACCCATGGCTCCACCCGCTTGCCGCCGCCTTCTCGCCCACAGTCCACTGTCCGTGTGTGTCATCCATCCTTGGTAGATGTAGGTGCCACCTAGGTTGCACCATAGTAGGTGGGATTGCAACTTACCCTTTGCTGGTTTGATGCCTAGGTATCAAGCTCCCGCGGAGCATTGCCGGGTTCCATAGGAAAATGATTGCCCCTGTGCTCCATGACTTCCACATGGTGCAGGCTCTGGGGGTGGTAGGGGTTCTCGGCATACGTGAAGGTGCAAGCGAGGGTTAACAGAACCTATCATTAGAAAGCTCGAATTCGAATGTCCTGACAGCGGCTGGCGCTTCTTCCGATCGTCTTTGTACAAATACGGTATCATCCGTGGAGTCAATTCAGTGTGAGTGAGGGAGTACTTGCCGAGGAAGACTTCTCCGACGGCGCTGAAGGCGGGTATGGAACAATTACGTTCTGGAGAGTTTCTGATTGTTTTTCATTAATCGTTTAATTTAAAATCTTAATAAATAATATTGTTAACAAAAAAGAAAAAGAAATACGGCTTATATTTTTAATACCATTATAACATGCTTATAGTGAGTTCTATAATTAAGATATCAATTATACCCTTTGTTTATTTGTTTCTCTATCGAGACGACATCAGTGTATAAAGTCTCCGCTCACTGACTACCGAGACTCACCTACTCCTTAACTTCTCGCGTGAAGTGTATTTGTCCAAAGATTCACTAAGTGTCCCATATATTAGCAACCGCGTATCCGTCACTGGTACTTCCGACCAACTAGGATAAGCAGATACCCGAACTGGTGATGTAAACGAGTGACTAGAGCGCCTCGACAAAGGTAGCAAGCCATGCATCTGCTCATCCACGCCTGCCTGCCTGTCGGTGATGGAGATGGGTCGAGGAAATAGAGAACTTGATTGATGCGATGCTGTACCGTCCAGTCACTTCTAGAGTGTGGCTCTATCTTTTGTTTCTATTTCACTGCCGAATTCATGTTTGACACGTACGATTTGTGCAGGTTGATGAACATTAATTATAGGAGATTGTTTTTACTGTGACCTGCTAAACTGCAATGGCCTTGTTCAGGCACAGACAAATATGAACTGCTTGACCTAGCACATACGTATGGCTATGCTAGCAACGGTTCCTATGATCTCCCAGTTGCGTATACGACAGTCTATACACGGCACTGACCATGTCCTTCCCTAACATAGCCATGCGCAGTTCAGGCAATACTTACAACCAGAAATCTGGTCACGAGAGCTCACTCACCGACTTTGCAAGTTGACGCTAAAGATGAAGATATTGAATTTGACACAAGGGAATAAAGAGCTCCGTCTAAACCAATAAGCTGTCTCAGAAGCTGCAATGGATTTTCCGGATTAGGAAATACAGGATCATACTAAGCTAAAACGCACCTTGGGCCGGGTTACCTTACCCAGCTGCCTATTTAGGTAGATGCTCTTTCCTCTTGTGTTCTGGGAAGATCGTTTGTCTCGGGCCATTTGGAGCTTGGCGCATTCAACGTGAGGGTATTAACCATTGCTCCCCCATAGTTTCACGAGATTCGGCCATCGGTGATCGGCACTGATGTTACAAGATGGAGGGATGCGGGCATGAGGCCGCATCAGAGCCACGCTCTGCAAATGCCGGCTTCGAGTGTCACGTTGAGCTGCGATCTTCCGATCGGTGGTCTTTTATGCACTAGAATATGCAAGTGACCAGTCTGATAATATTACTCAGCGGCCGCCGCCGCCTCCTTGGTTTCAGAACAACATGTTCGCATACAGTTGTGATGCGATAAGCTAGATTTAGTAACCCGGTAGCCTCTTGAACGATCACAATACTGATCGTTTAGCTACCGTCCTTTCGTGAACGAATGAATTTACAAGCAGATGCGACAATCTTCTTTTCAGATATTCCATATGTTAGCAACACTGGGAGGTGCTTCGAATCGGGTTCACAGTACAGCCAATCGAGAAGACTAGAGACCGACTTCTCGGACAAATATCGTCTCAAAACACGACAAGACTGACAAGGTGATCCAGCCTGCTTGGCCGGTACCGGGCCAGAGTCACAGTGGGTATGCAATATTCCTGGGTGGCAACGAATGCCGTCAATTCAAGGTTAGAGAGTCCGGAGACGAGCCTGAGCAGGACCTTTTTGCCGATGGTGTCAGTTGAATGCCGGGCCAATGACATATTGGCGCCGGGAACAAGACTCTTCAAAGGACGGGGCCGGGGCATACTGCTGGCGAATGGGGCTTCTTTATGAATTATTTTCCTAGAAGCTCGTCATCTGGCAGCAAAAGTAGCTGGTCCCTTCATCTCGTTCTTTCCGGAAGCACTGCAGGTACGTGACGTGGATGAAGAAGAATTGGACGTAAGGGATTCTTGCGAGCACGTGCGATATGTGACTCCTGAGGGTTGGGGAGAACAAAATCCAGGCGTTCAGATGTAATGTATGTGAACAATTCGAGCGTAAAGGCGTCACTACATCCTTGTAAGAGATTGTGCTCTAATATTCAGCCGCGGTAGCCCTCTTTGCCCTCTATCTGGGGATTCAGATAGAGAGTGACAGTTTCGCTGTGGTGATGGGTACCCTAGCTACTCAAAGATAAGAAATCCGGTGGACCATCTCAATTGGGAGGAGACGGAGCTATCGCGCAATCGGATTCGGCCGCGAGTGGTTTAGTGGCTGGCTGAAGGGCTTACATCTAGCGCGGCTGGAAGTAATCAAAAGTCAAAAGAGGGCAAGATACTCGCTCTAGAGGCGATAATTAGGTGATGCATGTCGGGGTGGTGTGCAGGGCATATGGACTTCTGCAGTCGGGGGGTCTGGAGCTGGGGCAAACGGGACCCCAGAAATGCCTTCTGCATGAGATCGCGAATTCCGGTGTTTGATGACGTGCACGCATGTTTCGTAGCAAATCCCTCACATATTGCATCGTACTTGGGCGACTCAGACGATGACGGCGATGATCAGGGGCGAAAGTCGTAAAGTGCGTTAGCAATAATTGGTGTTTGAAGGTTGAAGTTAGGAAACGCCCTTAATCATCATGCGTCTCTGACACTAGCGTCTGTGAGTGTGCATGCATCACTGAGATTCAAAGTCGCGGTTAGTCTAGTTGCATCCTGTACAATCATGCTGTTCAAAGAGGAGACATTGGTACCACTAAACTTAGTCTAATCTATAGGTGTTTTCTGCAGATCGACGAAAACAGATTGAGACGATCGACTTGCAGCTTACCATTAAGTCGAATCTTACTATAACATACAGGCAAACTAAGATCCCACCTATACTCGCCAGTGCCTCACAAAGGTACAATCTCCCCAGATTTGTGTAGCTACATGCACTACACCAAATTCTATACCTTGAATCTCAGCCTTACTCTCGTCTCCAGGTTTTTATTTTTTTTATTTAAAAAAAAAAAAAAAAAACCCTTTCTTCTTCATAAGAAAAGATGAAAGAAGAATTTAACGATTGTTTGATGAATCTAGTAATTTTAGTTATATTGGAAACAGATACGTTTTTTAGTTTGTGTAAATACGCTTGGGCCTTATTTCTCTCGTCAATGACATGTCGCAGGTCCATCATTGTATGTATTTAGGCAAGGTGAAGACCGTGAACCGATTCTCGAACTCTCGCTTGTGCACATGCACGATCAGGCTTGTACAGAAAAAACCATCATGCAATTTGGGGAACGGTGGTTATCGCTTGCCCTGGAGAGCATATCGCTGCCTTGTATTTCAATGCCAGAGAAGATCATAGTTGTTCTCTTGAATGAGAAGGCGAAAGGATCGTATACTATCAGCTGACGATTACCTGATACCTAGCACAACAGATTAAGCGGAGATTTTGCAGCACGTGGCCAAGCAGACGCTCATATGCTCGATCCTTTCTGCAGGGTCTCGTCTTACCCGCTTGAGGTGAGTCGTCTGTTGTGCGACACGGCGCAGGTCTTAGCAACAAGCAATCGGTCGAAGTTGGACGAATACCCATGAATGCAATTGGCTGCGCCATAGTATACCGAGAACCGTAGAAGACACTATAGGGCATGTTGGTCAGTGAGAAAGAACCTTGATGGGGCTGCGTGGCTCGGCGAAAGGATTGCTGGAAACGGAAGGTCAAAGCTGGAGGGGTAAAGATATGTTTCAAGGTTTAATGCTTGCCTGTCCTTGAATAATGAACAGATAAGTACTGGGCACTCGTGTGGGCACATTGAACGCTCTAATAATAGGGCTTATGATTGAGATTGTGAAGGCTTGAGATGCTTGTCGTAGAGTCAATGGGGATGCCGAAGGATCGACATCAGCATGCTTAATCCTAGATGTGGATGAAGATGTGAAAGAGGATTTGCCCAGCGATTGGCGAGGAGCACCCCAGTCTTGTCCTGTGCCTTGAAGATGACTGCCGAGAAAGGAAATGCTTCCAAATGGTGTTGTAGGTAAACACTACCGTTTACAAGCTGTTCTGGAAGGAGCCAGGGGAGCTCTACATAGGCTCTGGCCCGTTCGCTCGGTCTTGCCTCTTAACATGGTCCAATTCATTCACCGTGGGAAGCATCATCCGAGACCTCCGCATTTGCCCTGTCAACTAACAAGGCCCACTCGCTTCGTAGATAGTAGATGGAGATCGTCGGCCGGTAAAACATAGCCACAATCCAGATTGTCCTCATGGCGACGCGCAAGCACGGTGTGCGACGTTATGATCTCAGCAAGGCAATAGGAATGCCCTGTCATGCTTGGTGATATCTTATCGAGAAGCCAAAAAGGCAAAGATGAGCAATTGTGGAGATTTGGGTGCCGAGAGGGAGCGTTTTCTAGAAGCATTCCTGCAACCTAAACCCGATGGATCACAACATGCCCCTTGAATTGGTAAATTGATAGAAGATCTTCCTGACGATGTCCTTCAATCGTTTTGTCTTGCTTCTCTCTTTCTCATACTTTGTAGGGGGCAAAAAGGAAAGAAAGAAAGGAAGAAAGAAAGAAAAGGAAAAACCACTTGATTGCTTGATGCACATAATCAAGTTTGGAAGAGTGCCAGTGCCACAAATGGGCTTTGACTATAACGTCCCAGACGTTACTAGGATTTCGGCTAGCAACTTTGAACACCATTACAGGACAAATTGGAATAAAAAGAATTGAAGGCGTGCGGCTCATAAAACTGTATTGTTTTAGTCACAATCATGGATAAACATTTTGATGGTGGTCCGCCTGGTTTGTGACGCCATCTGACGGTCCATTTGACTGGCACACGCGATTCATGAGTCCGATTCGATCGAGGGCGTGTAGGTTGTGTGGATTCAAGTATGAGAGTTCAGTCTAGTGGTTAGTGTTATTTCAAGATCCAAGCTAAGTGGACTGGCCGATCCACAAAATACCTTCTTCGTGTTTTCTACGCTTCCACAAGTTTTTCTAGAAGGCGGCCAGAAGCCTACGAGGCCGGGTAATGCAAGTGCACCGCATGGTCGTGCGACCCCACCTGCAGGGGATCCGTGGCCAATTGAGTGATTGGCGATCGATAGCTGACGTTGAATTGTCGTTTGCCAGTGATGGTTGCTGGAGTTGTACTGTATCGAGAGATCTCTAGCCTTGTTGCCAGTGCCTCAGGGCTCTCGTTAAAACAAACTGGGCGAGAACAACGAGGCCCTAGGCAGGACGAGGGATGGCACACGAAGGAAGTAGAGCGCTGGTGCCCGAGTGGAAGTAAGGCTTACTGGGCCCGTCACTAACAGCTGGAAGCAGGGCTTGTACTTGTTTTGTTGTTTTGGTGCCGCGATTATGACTTCCGAATTCTGTCTATACGTACTAGTTTTTCCGATAGCATGGCAGACTAATCTACGGAACATACCCGCTGCCTTCCTTCCCTGGGAAATAGGAGAGATAGTACTGTGTGATGGTACGTTTAGCGGTCCACGGGTTGAACAAGAAGCAAGCATGCACGCAAGTACTCGGTACCGGAATTCCAGCCTCGGGCTAATCCTAGAGTCTCCGTGTCCGGGCTAACAAATACGGGGGAGTGCGCGACGCAGAAAGGGTCTCTGATAGGAGCAAGTTACGAAGGAAACGGGGAAGGGGAAGAGGAAAAGGCAGAAGGCAGAAGGCAGAAGGCATAAATAGAAAAAGAAAATAAAGAAAAAGAATTCAATAGCATTCAGAGAGAAACAACGGGTTGCTGGTCTGTCTGATGAAAGTGCGCCGGCAGGTCAATGTTGATCCACTTTTGGCGCTCTTACTGCAGGATGACCCCGGCCATTTGTATCAGTGTTACAGCGTACTTGCAGGCGTTGTGCAACACTTGTCCCAGTCTGCCGTGGCACTAGAGACCCGTCCCATGCCCCAATCAAGTGCTGCGAAACCGCCCTGAACACCCAGAACCCGACCTACACCCTGCTACCCACCCCCCATCTTTGCCCCCCCCCCCTCCTCCCCTTCTAGAACCAAAGACAAAAGACCAGAGACCAGAGACCAGAGAGATCAAAGACCACAGACCAAAACCCTTGGGGCTTGTACTTTCAAAAGACTTTGGCGCTTGGCCTGCGGGCTTGTTTTGCGGTTGTTCGTTCACTTCCTCCTCTTGCCCTTCCATTTCTCTTTCTCGCTTGCATTGACATTTGATCCTCAAAAGACCCCAATCGCGGGCCAAATCGAGGTCGATTGCCTGCATTTCTAAGACGTACACATTGAATGAAATATACACGACCACCAAAATCTTCTCCTTTTTCTTATCACTATTACCCTAGAGCTATACAATTGCTCCAATTACTAGGACGCCAATTTGCTATCCCACAGACATTCGCATCCGTCCACATTCCTTTGCTCTGCTCTGCTCTCCCCTCCTCTGCTCTGCTCTGATAATTGCGCCGAGGCACCTTGCACCGGCGCCTGCATCTGCACCTACTGCACAGATAAAGAGAGAGAGTACCTATTTCATAGTACCTCCCTCCGCCATCACCACCGTTTCAATACCCTCATAGTTTCCCCAGCCACTCGCATCGCATTGCATCGCATCGCAGCGCAGCACATCGCAACACATCGACGACTTATCGCGGCTGTCAGGCACTGAACCTGGAAAGCCCCAGCTTTTATTGACTCAACGTCGCCCATTTCCTTGTCTTATAGGTAGCCGATTTGCGACCCACAGCATGCGATCGCATTCATTCAATCCCAACCCTTGGTCATATACAATCCACAGTCCCACCACCTTGCGAAAACGCCATTGCGACACCATTACCACCGCCACCAGCTCCTGTTGATGTGTAGCATAACATAGCATCTTCCACTTGTTTTTGAGGCCCCCATCCTGGGAAGCATTGGCAGCCTTGGTTGACTCTCCTACCGCCAGCCTCAATCAGGCACTTATCGCTGTTCGTCTGCTCCATGCCACCCAGTCGCCGCCCTTGCGACACTTTCTTTGCTGCTTCGCTTGACAGACTGGAACGAGTCGTCTGACCCGTCGAGCAGACACTTCAGCTGCATGGGCCAAATAACGAACGAATGGTCGACGACATTCTCTACCAGACTCTTGTCTGCCCAATCCGACACTGCCTTCACGACGACTGAGAGCCACATACATCCGAGGGCAATCATCTGCAACCGCTTTGTTAGCGAAAGTGCACTAGTCGTAGGACTGGTTGCCAACTCTTCTCTACCATGGACAACGCCAAGTGCAACGTCATCTATGTTGATCGTAACGTGCGCAACACCACAAAGCTAACGACGGCTTCGACGACATCAGATTTGGACGCAACACTAGGCGAGTCCGGCGAGCTTCGAGCGAATCTTTCACTGCTCATAAATGCTTTCGGCGAGGGTATGTTCATAGACACCTGCTTATTCACACCGCGAGACAGGACAAGGCCGTGGTGTGCTGCGAACAAATATGAATGACTGCTGATGGAGAATTGCTTTACTTAGTCCATGTTTCTGCCACTGGTGCCGCCTGTGTCGAGAGACTACTTAATTTGCACGACACTTCCAGTATTGAGCTCAAGCCGACGCTCGTACTCATTGAAACGCCTCGGAATGACCCGAACGCAGAATCCGACGATGCGTCAAGGGACCCGTCGCCTCACTCGAGAGGCTCATCTAATGCGACACAAGATACTTCTGACAATGGCATATATGGTTTGCGCTTGCTGGAGAAGCTTGTATATGAGACACACTCACGAAATCTGACCAAGCTGGTCGTGCCCATTCCGGTTGTCACTTTTCCTCTGCTGCAGGGCTCACCCCGACTCGATGGCTCAGACGGCCAATTCAACCAGGCCCAATACACTGAATATCTAAATCAAGAGGTCGACCCGACCGGGAAATCCATGACTAGCAGGGCACTCCTGAGGAAATGTCTCGACTCAGGTGCCGTCGATGTGCTAGCTAGTCCTATACATGTGAAAGCGTTGACAACGCTTGAGGTCCATGCTTACCGAGCGCATAAGGAGGCTCTGAGGGAACAGCAGGCTTTATTGGAGATCAGGCGAGGCCGCAAACGCTCGTGGGTCGGCGTCAACGACGAGCAGCCTTTCGCATATCTTCGCGAAGCCATGGTGTCGAGTCTTATGGGCGGCATCTGCCGATCGGGAGATGATAGTGATGTGTTGATTGGAAGCGTCAGGATATCTGTGTCCTCAGAGCAGAAGGCGGGTATTACCGAGGCCATTGGGAAATGGCACTTCTGTGCTCACGAATTTAACGACGATCAGCTGCTCATCGCTGCGAGTCTCATCTTCAAGCATGCCTTGGCCATGCCCGAACTGGAACCGTGGCGGATACCAACAAGTAAGTGGCGGTGGAATGGCGCAACGCGTTGCGTGATTTGTTATTTAACTTGATGCGCTTTCCCGCATAGGCACTTTTGACTGACAAAAACCAGATCAATTGACCAAGTTCCTGGTCTCATGCCGCGCTGCTTACAACACATTCGTTCCATATCACAACTTCCGCCACGCAGTAGATGTGCTTCAAGCAACGTTCAGTTTCCTCTTGAATATGGGGGCCTTGCCGCCTTATCCAGTTGACGCAGGCGATCATGTCACACATGCCAAGACTCCCATGGGGGCTCTGATGAAGCCATTCGACGCCTTAACCCTGCTAATCAGTGCTATCGGCCATGATGTAGGCCATCCGGGAGTAAACAATGGCTTTTTAGTTACCCTTAATGCCCCGTTGGCACAGCTTTACAACGATCGATCCGTGTTAGAATCATTTCATTGTGCTGCCTATTCACAAATCCTGCGCAGATACTGGCCCAGAGCTTTCGAGAACACAAAGATGAGGAACCTCATGATTAGCTCGATTCTCGCGACGGACATGGGACTACATTTTGATTATATGGGCAAACTGGCCATCCTGCAGAAAAAGCTGGAAGAGAATAATTCTACCGATGACTGGAGTGGCAAAGCTATCGAGGTTGAGACAGCCCTGATATGCGCACTGCTGATCAAATGTGCTGACATCAGCAACGTCGTAAGTCAAATGCAGTACATCATATCAAACCGTTTGCTGATTGATTTACAGGCACGAAGATACGATGCAGCGTTAAAATGGATGCACATCCTCTGCGACGAATTCTCACGACAAGCGTCTATGGAAAATGAAATTGGCATCACTTCTTCGCTGATCGCCGAACCGAAGAAAGATTTCCTCTCACTTGCCAAGGCACAGCTGGGATTTATGAACTTGTTCGCGATCCCGCTCTTCCAAGGAGTTGCGGATATATTACCCTGCATGCAGTACACTGTTGATGAACTTGAGAGCAACAAGGCTCTTTTTGAGAAGGCGATAGTGGACTTCCCTACCATGGATGAGCAAAGAAGGAACGTTCTGCAGGAAGGGTCTGTGTCACCGCATTCAATGGAAACAGCTGCCATTGCTCCAGATTCCAGGGATTCATCGTCGGGTACAACACTAGATGCATCGATTCCGATGGCCATCGAAATGCCACAGAACCATGCCGAAATGAAGAAAGCCGCCTCTTCGCCTCCTGGGCAGCCACAGCAGATTCCCAACATCGCCGGTGAGTACAAGGAAGTCAATGGCGATTCCGACGCGTTTGATCATGTCGCACGGTTTGCGGCCAGCGACCCCTTCTCAATTGCAGACGACAGCGAGAACACGGTGATTGGTCATAATGGGAAGCAGCGTTGTAGTGAAACGACCGATGGCAGCAATTCGGCACCGTACTCGGGCGACTGGGCGTCTCAGGCAACGAGTGCCACGACGGGGAAGATGCCACTATCTCCAAGCACTCAAGGCACTAGCATCATCAGTCAGGAGTCTGTGGAGCGTCCTTCTAGTAGCGTACCCGTCACCATGGTCACGGCGCCAGAGCCGGATCAATTGGATATTCCATTGCCCCCCATGGAGCCTGTCAGTTCGTACGAGGAGCACTCTAATGATAGCACACTCAAGCTAGACGGTTCACCTAGATCCGGGAGGTCGCCAAGTTCTAACAAGTCGTTGAGAAAGAAGCCTAGTCGGTTTAGGATGACCGCGATGAAACTTTTCAGGCGCGACAAACGAGATCATTCGCCTTCTGGCGAAAATGGTGGTTGAAAGATGCATAAAGTGCCAACATATCAAATCCCATTTCTACTTTTATTTTTTTAACGTGACGCACAGACTCAACAATTGAGCGTGCTATTATCACTGCTCAGGAGGTTATCAACCACTATGGGATAACCATGAGTTCGCAAGCCGGAATGTGCTTGCTGATACATATATAGTGTATATTATGGCTAGCGGGAACCCACATTTCTCTCGGAGGCTCTGTACGATTGGGATGTTGTACCCTTGAGCGAGACGACGAAAATCTAATTTTGCGTCAAAGAGACAACAGCAGAGCAAGTAGAGATGGACACTCGTGGTGTACTGCTTCAAGCAGCGGATATATACCACGATGGTGGAGTTAGTGATTCATGAGTTGATGATACCATAGGGCTTGGAAGGCTAAGGACGAATATCAAACGAAGAACATTGATTGCCTCAACCAAAGATCTCGAAGCACGGCTTATTTGTGAATGGTGTCTACATGCTTGCTAAGTAGGCACCGCCAGACGCCACAATTGTTTGTCCCGATTAGGTGCTTTCATTCGGCTAGTGAGCCTAGATGTCCTTCTACCATGTTGAAGCGGGTGGATTTCTGCTGGTACAGATAAGCCCACTTACAGTAACTAGTAAAATGCCTGTTAGTATAGGCATGATAAGCGTCACCGCTTCGAAACGAACCCTTGCTCCGCATGGTGGAGCTCAAGACTATAACCTTGGCATAGCCACTAGCAGGACCAGAATTTGTGTCATTCGGATCAGTTATCAATTATCCTATCTTTATAAGGTGGACGTCACGTCGAATCATGTGGGACCTATCAAATCGGCCTTGATCCGATAGAGCCCATGTCGCCGATCGACCGACATCCGAGTATGCATATAAAGGTTGAGTCGGCATGATGAATTGACTTGAACTGGCGCCTCGTCTTTCTCGATTTCTCCCCGTTCTTGCCGTACACTATGCTTGTTTCACGCTCTCTAGTAGCCCTGGGCATCGTCGTCGCCACCTGTGCTGCTCACTTCACGATCCCTAACGATGATCAAGATATGTCCGGGCTGACGGTCAACTCAATTCCATGGGAAAAGCGAGCAAGTTATATGCGGAAGGTAAGGGAAGAAGCACCCTCAAGTCCTGTGTGGTACTGGTTCGCTGATCGGGTTACCCAGACGAATGAAGCTTTGTACCGCCAAAGCGGCCCGTAAGACTTGTTTGCTGCTCGCTTGCTTGATTGATCGATTGATGCTCGAGCAACTTTGTCCGGAAAGCTAAATAAGGTACAAGGTGCCCGTTCGCGGCTTTCGGGGCAATTATTGTCAACCATACCGCCGACGAGGTCGTGTGCGAAGGTGCCAATTTCCGGACCGGCGACCCGACAAGTGAGAGCGTCTCCTGGCCCCCTTATCTGACTCCGCGGATTACTGATGAGGGATGGAAAAGTCCATGGCGAGATCTCGGCAATCAACGCGTGCACTGCGAAGTTTGCTGATATGGGCATGACTCCCACGTAGGTACCTGACGGGGTCCCCCATTGCCGCAGCTTGTGGTTCAGGGCAGTTGACCGTGTTCAGTGAGATATATGCCGCGTGGGGGGAGCTTTCCCTCTATACCAACGCCGAATCATGTCCTATGGTATGAAGATGCCTTATCAGCATTGCAAATGATGAATTGCTAATCAAAAAAACAAACATAGTGCGCGAGTGCTATTCGATGGGCTGGTTTCAAGGGTATGGGTTCCATCTGCGAGTATATCGTTCTTTCTAGATATACTGAATAATTGCATTGTATAGAATACGTGTATGGAACCACGATCCAGCACAACTATAATGTCGGCTGGGGCGTTATGACACTTAGCAGCGTAAGAGGCTCCCCCTTTCCCCTTTCTCGTGGTGAGGCGGCAACCGGTGGCAACCTTTCTGACGCCTCATAGTACGACGTCTTCCAGCAGTCTCGCCAATTGCCCGGGTATCAGACGGTGATGCTGGGGCAGATTCTGACGAACGAGACCGATCCCCTGTTTTCATGGCAGTATAATGCCAGCGCGGTTTGTCCCAACGAATGTTTTCGGGTACCTAGTGCGACGAGGGGCGGTACTACTTGCTCTAATGTGACGGCGAGCTCGAGGAGGGACGTGGATGGACTTTGATAGGCAGGCTGGTGTGACGTATATGAGGAGATGGTAGCCTGTGAGATAATCTCCACAGAAATTGGGCCAACAGTGGAACCTTGTGCATCTGATACTTTGAAATAGTAGTATATTGCCTGACTATTAAGGTGTGTGTCGACTCGAGAGCACATGAGCCGTGTCTTGATAGGTCGTACGCATGTCAAACGTATTAACGCAGGCTCACAAATAGTCGGAGGAGAAATGATATGAGTAATAGTGTATGGATTACGTTGACTTACTTTTGTTCGTATAGACGAAGGATTTGATCCCGAAGAAGACTTATTGTAAAATTATGCCGTTAGGCTACTCAACCAACGCATGGGTAGGTGTATGTAATGTATGGTGCATCATCATACTTCAACACAGCGAGATGGGGACAGAAAGTCGTCGTTGTGGATTTTACTGATTGGATCTGCGGGACCTGAACAAAGATGACCATGATGCCTACCGGGACGGTCCGCTGTGGAAAAAATTAGCATGTCCATGCAGAGCAACCTTTGTTCTCAATTCTCTTCTCGGCAACTTTAGCCTTATGAGAGAGGTCCAATTACACAAGAAAACAGTGCCTTACTTTCAACAAAGCAGTTCGTCTGGTTTTTATATTTTATTACAGCACGGCCACAAACGTGACATAGTCATCTGACAGAGTGTGATACTTCTAACCAAAGACAACAAGCACTTGGATTGGCCAAATCTGAGAGACGAATGCACGTCTGCACCGCCCATCGCATAGCCCCGACACAGCCTGCAATGCGAGCAAAATATCGTCCTGGGACCCTTTACGAGGGTTAAAATTGCAGTGAAGATTTAGAATGTAGATAAAAGACATGAGGGTCCATGTGTAGTATGGAATGTTCAGAGCACACTTGACCACTTGCAACAAATTTCTGCTTCGCCGAAATCTTTAACATATTGTTCTGCTGGAAGAAATCCGCCGCACTTTTGACTTCGTTTGGCTGAATGTCGGTGTACAACCAGCACGAGACAGTATCAAGCCTATGGTAGGGAAGCCCAAAGCCCGACCAGAACCAGCATTTGGGGGATTGCATACAGAGGATCTTGGTGATCACAATCGCGTGAGCAAGAGCTATACTGAAGGACGTCACAAATCGACTGGACTGTGATTCGCATGGATTTCCCGAACACAGGATTGTGTAAAAATACGACTCGTTGACCAGTACATATAGGTGGCAGAATCTTCACTGTGAACATGAAAACTCAAATCATGAAGACCACGGTCGTAGCATCGAAATCAATACAAGTCATGATCCAGTGAGGGTACGTTAAAGGCATATTTACTACTAATTTTGTACACTGTAAAAGTGTTCGAGGGACCATCGACTGCCACAATTCTTGGCTGGATATCAATAGCAAGTTTATATTGGCACAGCAAGTTGTGATGTGTCGCAAAACACGAAATACTGAAAGGGCCTCTATCTACTGATGTAAGTTTTTCGATGTAGTCAGCTCCATCCTCCACTTGTCACATGTTGTCCTCCCAAAAAATGTGTTATCTACAGAGACAAGAAGCTCATGTATTACTTGCACAATCTTTTGTGAGCTGTTCGTGGGGACTAAGCTCTCTTACCCATATGTAATGCCGCCCTTCTAAAGGACTACTGATATCATCCGCTTGTAGGCTTCATTCTACATGTCCAACCAGTTCTTCGTTCTCCCCACTCTCTCTCTCTCGCTCTGAGATGCATGCCCGCATATCAGCTGATTCAAGTCCTCGTGCGTCGCAAACAAGGCGCGTTTCGTACGAGTGTATCTCTGCATCATATGGGTCTTGACCAAGTGGTTTTGGTCGTTCGAAGTGACTACTCATGTCTGTATCGCTGTGCATTCTTTTGGTGCCTTTATATATCCGGGCATCTGGCGTAGAGCCAAGCTGACAAGAACTAGCGTGGCTACGAAGAAGACCAAGATGAATACTATCATAGAGACACTAGGGTAACCAAACGCGATTTTCGTGTCTGGGAAAGCCTAGTCATAGTGGATTGCCGGGAAGTCTTTAGCGTCGAAACATTATCCTTTTGCTACCAATGTGTAGAAATCATTCGACAGTGTCCAATGCAGGAAGATACTCATGACGATAAGCGCTCTACTGTATTTAGGCAGGAGTTGAAGCCGATATGTTGAGTACTGCTTACCGCTGGCTATTTGTTCAGCTCTTTAGTCTTTATTGGGGTGTATAGATTCTAACACACCTATGGCCGGTGACACATAACGCCTTGTACCTTCCACTGAACTGCTCTCATCCTCTCGCCACCTCCAGCTGGATGATGAGTGTGTTGTATGCCAGATAGAAGAACGACAAAAGAAGATGTGGACTGTTGACAAGCAACACAACGCTAAGGAACGAGCTTGCGACACGGTCGTCGTTTATTATACCACCTGCATCGCTAGGACCGAGTGAACCAGCCCTGATTAGCCACCATGAGAGATAGAAACAATATGGGACTACGATACTGCTGCTAAGGCCCAAAACGATTGTCAACAGACAACAAAGCATTTAATGCAAACTTTTCACGCATAGAGGACCGCAGAGAACTGCGCGCTGTTCTCTCCATACAGATTCAAGGAGTGTCAAATATAGAGACCCTAGGAGTGTGATAAGACGCTAGACGCATATGCAACGAGGATCCAGAGTTTCCGCCTCCAAATCAAAGATTCCTCAGCTCGTCAGGACAGAGCTGGCCCCATGTTACACCGCATGAGGCTTCGCATGCCACAGACAAAATCTTACAGGAGATTCACCCACATTGATTTCGCCCTCACCACAGTGCCTCTTAGAGGTGCCCGCCTCCCCCATCCCTGGCTACTTCGCTTTCAAAAAAAAGTTCACTGCTATATCAACCCTCATGAGCGGGACATCGGCACCATGTACGGTTCCTCGTATCACTGACTAGCTGTGCAATTAGTTGAGAGCCTTTGTATTTCTTAAGCTAGGTCTTCGGAATGACTATTAGCTCGACGAACTTTAGAGTATCAGGACCATGTCCATCTCATCTCTAAATGGCAAGGAATAGGTCTACAAGAAAGCCATGTACGGAGTTTCACATCAAACACCTAATTCGAGACCCGTATATCACTAGACCGAGGCTTCTGTATACCAACACAGCTCACACAGCTCCCAACCCCAATGTCTGTTCCAGCACACATACGCTGACTAACAAAGCATGCCAACCACGAAGCCTTTCCTTGATGGCCTCTGGTGCAAGCCTAAAATTGCAGTGAAAGAGATAATCTCGATCGGAAGCCGCCTTGCATGGCATATGCATTTGCATGCATCCCTCCAACACGACCGATCCCCTTCGTGAGGGTTAGAATTGCTGTGAACAAAGCTCTGCCATGTAGTGTCTACTTGGAGTACGTCTAGATAGGGTGTACAGGATCAATCGCAGTACTTGCCACGTTCAGAATCGTCATCATTCATTATCTTCTTTTTGATTCTATTTTATGTTTCACTGATAAGGGTTCACAGAAAGCGGCCGACGCAAAACGTGACGAAGTAATTACGAACCTTTTATTTGTTTAATAGAATAGAACACTAACTGATTACGCTGATGATCTCTTTTGTCCGCCCTAAGATGTTCTCATTCCCCGTTCGATCGTTGTCATATTGAACAAACTATACAATCTGCCGCCTTTTGGCCTACGTCCGTGTTGTTAGTCGTCCATGAAACTTAAAGACTCCTGCCGCTAGGTACATAGTATCGTCCTGTCCGAATAAACATGTACACAACTAATAGTATACAATCTGCTGCTTCTGGCTTATTTTACAAGAATGGCGAGCATCGCAATATCCTATTTACCACCCCGGACACTGCCGCGGCTTACCGTGCTGTATCGTCGCTTCTTGAGTGGCGCGCCACCACCTTCACTATCGGACCCGCTGCCACTATATCTTCGCTTCCGGGGCGCACTGCTCACACTACTTGTGTTTCTACGTCTCCTTGGTGGGGAGACGGACCGTGAAGCCGGCCGACCACGACGACCAGGCGGTGAAGGTGAACGAGAATAGCTACCATTGCGACGTGTAGTCCGCTTTGGTGGTGGTGAAGGGCTACGAGAATACGATGCCCGCTTGGCAACCTTTGTTGGGGCTTTCCGTGGCGGTGGGCTGCGCGATCGGGATGAGCTGTATGAGCGTGACCGCGAACGTGGTGACCGGGTCGGGCTGCGTCCACGGCTGCTATACGAACGAGCCCTGCCTTTGCCGTTCTTTGGCACCGGACTGCGGGAACGAGAGTCGGCTACATTGCGACGAGCTGTGCGCGGTGGGGGGCTTCTCGAATACGAGTCATCTCTCTTGGCAGCCTTGCGAGGTGGGCTACGGGACACGCTGTAGGACCGTGATCGGGAGCGGGAATAGCTCTTGCTACGGCTGTCGTATGAGTACGATCTGCCACGTCTAGGCGGCGTGCGCGACAGAGAGCGGCCTCTCGTGTCGATGGCTCGTCGCGGTGGTGTCCGTGAGCGAGATCGTGACGAGTAAGACGAGCCTGTGTATGATGAATAGCTAGAGACTGATTCCGAGTCTGAATCATCCCTAGCAGGCGGTGCGGGCAATGCGGGTTTGGGCATGGTCGCAAGGCGCTGTCGCATGTCCTCGGTAAGAGGACCCATGCCGATACTGGTGAAATAGTTGATGGAAAACCGGATGTTCTTGGGGTTATCGCGTGGGAACAGTCCCTCAAGGTTTGGTTGTAGAATATCATCCTTCATCCGTGTCTGCAACTTGGGCATACCAAGTTCCTCCGAAATCTCGTTGAAGAGAATTTTGATAAAAATACGAGAAGAACTCGTCGTCTCCTCCTCGTTGAGGCGGATAACCTCCAGAACGTACCAGCCAATGGCATCAGATGCGAAGAGATGACCGAAAAACTGGGCGATATTGCGAAGTCGGTTGTTCTCGTATCGATGAATGGTCTCGTAGTATTTTCTGAACGAATCCTCGAAAAGCATCATCTTATCTCGATTGATTTTGGCCAAACGTTCACCAATGAGCCCAAAGAATTTCGTATATGTCTTCTCTTGCGAGCAGCATTCAACGACCATGGATATTAGTTCATGTTCAAAGCCAGCAGGTATTTGAACCTTGAGAAGCTAAGGTAGGTGTTAGTCTCACAAAAACTCTTATTACAACAAGAACGGAGTTAGCTGGCCGCTTACCTTGTGTACAGCTTCCTCGGGATCAATCGCGGATTGGATAGTGAGGTAAATGGTTTTCCGCAGGTTGACCAGATCAGTATTAGACTGATCCTTGATCTCGATGGCCTTTTGTTCCCCGTCCTCCTCGTCTGAACTCTCGTCGTCCTCATCATCGTCGTCCTCATAATCGCTTCCCTCGCCGAGGATTTCGGCTCTGAGTTTCTTGTACGCCGCTTCGTTCTCCTCCCAGTTCTCATCGAATTTGAATATGTTAAGACTATCCTGAACATTGATATCGGCATCCAGGGCGATATTGTGGGTAATCTGGTCTTCCTCCTCAATCAAATCGAGCTCCTCTCTGACAGGCGGGTTGTCCTTGAACTTGTCCTTGCGCACTTGGAATGCCACCTCGACCATGTACTGAACCCTCTTGTCGATGTCGGCCTCGTGAAGAATGTTCCTGAACTGTTCCCAGACGGCATTGCTGATGGGTGCGGAGAACTCCTCGAGATGGGCGCCGACCTCCTTGATCAGAGCAATGGCAATCTCGACGGAATCGTCCGTGGGCTTTTGTAAAAGTAGAAGCAGAATCTGGGCGACGAGCATTTCGTGTACGACCTGCTGGTTGACCAGGTGCGCAAGAAACATGACCGAGGACAAGCAGACGGCCTTGTCATTCCTCTTGAAGCCCTTGCGGAAGGACATGACCAGTCTTGAGACCAGCAGCTCTCCAACCTGCGGCAGTTTCGTGTTTACAATGGCGGCGAACGCGGCGTAGATGGGCGTGAAGGGCAGCGACGCAGCCTGTGCCTTCATGATACTGCGGCAGAACAGTCCTCTGCCACGGACGAGGTTCTCGTTGAACAGCTCGGGAACAATGTGCTTGATGTTGGCGACGTTGACCTTGTTGATCAGACCGTTGATGGACTTCTTGAGGGCCTCCCAGGCCATGCGCTGATATTCCTTGCTCGTCTTGTCCGTGATCTGGGCTTGCAGTGCGCGCAAACGGGCGGGCGGGATGTAGGTGCCTCCAGATCTCATGGTCAAGAGCTTCTCGTACTCTGCGCGGGCAGCGGCCTGCTTCTCCTCCTCCGTGGGCGGCGCGACAGGTGCGGCCTTGCGCTTGGGTGGGGGGGAACGTGGGCGTCGTGGCCCGTCGTTGTTGCGGTCGCGTGCGCCAGGCCGATAACTGTCGGTCCCGTTGCGAGGACGGCGTGGCCTCTCAGCAGGACGGTCGCGTTGTTGTGATGGCGACCTCGAGGTCCTAGACGGCATGGCGGGTCGCTCCTTGATTGACGTGTCCCCATCATTGTCGCGAACTTCCGACGGCGATCCCGAGTCCCTCGATTCCACGGCTGGCCGCTCCCGGTGCGGCAAGGGCGAAGGCGATTTGGAAGACATGGCCGTTTGCTAGCACGGAGCCAACAATGACAGTCTCGGGTTTATTTCTATTTTTGCAGGAGAAGCCAATCTGCAGGTTCCAAATGCTGGTCGACAGATTGCGCCTTGCCTGGTACTCGTTCAACAGTGATGAAGGCACGGAGAGGAGGCGAGCCGCAGCTTGCGACGATAAATGCAAGTTTGGAAGTGCGGTTTCGAAGCTATCCAGACGCAGGCCCAAGTTAACTATCTACATGAGTTAGAACTTTTTGGTAGGTTCCAAACCTTGCCTGCAGGAGCTCTACGGCGAGGCTGAAGTGTGGGGCCCGGAACTTCAGAGTCGTCACCTGATTCTATTGGTCATTCCGTTGGTTATCCTGTTGGTGCGACGCGAAGCTCTACCTCGACTTTTGGCGAGCCCCCCCCCCCTTGCTACAGTACTTGCCTGCTTGCACACCTTAAGGTTACTCCGTGGAGTACTTTGAATCGAAGGGCCGCTGTTTCTTTCTCCGCGTTGGCAAGCGCGACTGACGGCTCCCCCCCCTGGCTCGACTTGACTTTCAATTAGGGGAAAGAGGGAGCTGGAGCTGGGACTCGGCTGAATTTCCGGCCAGCTCATCGCATTTGTGTCTACATATACGTCGTGTCGTATGTATCGCAAATCTTCCCAAAGATTTATAACGAAAGTCAGCGACCAAGCAGTCAGAAAAACACGCCTTCTACTCCTCGCGTCTCTTCTTTTTCTTTTTACTTCACTACACTCATTTGCGAAGGTTTGCCTTCTATCTTAATAATTGACAATGGTAATCCTCGACCCCCTCTCCCCCCAAGATGCAAACTCGTATATGCGACAGGAGACTGACCAGCTTTGCCGCAAATACAGCTCGACAAAATTGTCGGTCTCGCCATGCTTGTGGCTGCTTCCGCCGTCTTCATCTACTACACCATCTGGACGCTGGCCATGGTATGTTACCATTCCCCCACCCCCCTCCTGCTGGCCCCTCCCCATCATGGGAAACTTGCCCCAAGTCTAATATCCCTTTGTCACAGCCCTTCGTCGATGCAGACCACCCTCTCCACAGTATCTTCCCCCCTCGTGTCTGGGCCATCCGCATACCTGTCATCTTAATCCTGCTCGGCTCCGCCGTCGTGGGCTCCTTCCTCAGCGTCGTCATGATCCGAAGCAACCGCAAGAGAGCCGCAAAGGCCAAGGCTGCCGCTGCCAAGAAGAAGGCTTAAGTGGTGCAGATCGAGCAACGGGAGAAGGGGTGCATCCTGGGCGGGTGTTTATGAGGATGTGCATGTCACCGAATCCTGCACATCAGGGTGTGACGGGTTTCACAAGCCACAATCTGCGCGAACCTGCCATCAACGAGGCGTCGCAATAACGCCCCATCTACTAGGACTTTGTAATAATTCATACGACTACGTGCGATAAAGGAGACTATTTGCATGCACAGCACCAGTTTTCAAGGGGTAAATGGAAGGATATATCGAAATGACTGAGAATGTATCTATTTGTGTCCTATGACTGATTGGTGTGGGCAGCTCTATTGCTATGACGGTCCCAAACCACACGTGTGCCAGACTGAACTCCTATACTCCTAGTGCAGTGTCCTTCAAACCCAAGCGAAGGACAATGGCCAACCGGCCTACAAAATAGCTGGTGCGCTGGTTATGGTCTTGGAACGGAGCCTATGAGTGTTGCTCTTCTCGAGAAAACAGATAATGCAAAACCACCGATCAACCCACTCAAGAGTCCACCAATCCGTCGTCTATGTAAAACGTCCTCGCTCCCAACACACAAAAGTCGAAGAAATCGTATATAGAATCAGTCAAAAAGAAAAAAAGTATTGAGAACCCCCGTTTCTCAACTAGACTCTCTGGTCAGCAAAGTCGAGGACTTCACAGTCATCCTCGAAGAATCCGTCCTCGTCCCCATCAGCAGTACGGTTGCCACCCCTACGGCGCCGAGTGGTGATCACAATCTGCGCATCGTTATCGCCCCTCTGCATAACCCTTTCAATGGCTGAGGCCGGCAAGGCACGATGCTCGTCTAGACTGCTGCTGCTCAAATCGTCTTCCATCGCGACAGGGATACCAACGTCGATCCTCACGGCAGTCATCGCCTGACCAAAAGCCCACGCTGCAGACTTCACAGCTGACTTGCCCTGTTGCTGCTTCTTCTTTGATTTGCGCGGAGTCGCCGAATATTCCTCAAGCGTGGTCTCATCCAAAAGCTGTGTAACAGCGGCCAGCGACGTTTGTCCCGCTTCAACGCTATACTCAAAAAGCGCAACGCGTCGATCCGTGTGGAATGGTTGGTAAGGCGCACTTGTTTCTATCTCGGCGTGAGGGATAGCCGCCTCCGGACTCAGATCCAATTTACCGGGTGACGGCCGCGGATTCAACACGAGCGTGTTTCCGCCGTCAAATTCGGGATTTGTCAATTCCAAGTCCTCCTCTGGCTCGATGAGGCGCTTCACGATAGGTGCAAGCACATCATTAGGCAAGTATTTCACCTTGAAGTCCTTGTATCTTGTCCCGCGTGTAACGCGGGGTTTGCCTGTGGTTGTTGTCTTGCGTGTCTTGCTAGGGAATTGTCTGACCAGTCCGTCCCCAGCTACGAAAAGTGTGGGATATCTCCGGCCTGTGATCCAAGTAACACACGCGAGACCAGGAATTTGACTGCTCATCGGAAGACTAACACGATTCTCAGCGTTCTGGCGCATTTGATTGATCGCGGTGGCCGTGTTCCCTAGCGAATGGCTGATGCCTGCAGCGAGCACCTTGCCACCATAGCTGGCGTGATCCATCAAGGAAGATGTTGCGTTCGCATTAGAGCTACTTCTGCGACGGTGATTGATTAGTGGTCGTGCTGCGCCATAAGCCGAAGTCAAAACGTTGGATGCCATAGAAACAGCAGATGACGGGTTCTCCGTGGCTGCTGAGCTGGGCTCCTCAGCTTTCGCACGGCGACGGGGAGGCGGCCAAGCATAGGCGCTCGGCGGCATGTCTAGAAGGTGAACAGTACCTCTTTCGGTTACCATTGCAACGCGTTCTCCATTCGGCTTTGACCAGGCAACGTCGACGATCCGAGCTACCGTCATACGTGAGAATTGAGCGATCTGCCTGACTCGAGTCAAATGTCCATTCCCTGATGCAGGAGAGTTTTGCAGGGCTGACGATTTACTGTGCTGGATTCGCATCAGATCCCAGACAGTTTGTACGTCGCCTTTCGTACTGGCAGTGAACAACGATAGACCCGTAGGCGAGAATGACAAAAAGCTACAGCCGAGCGGTACCTTGAACGTAGTGACGTGATGAATAGAGGATGAATTGTTCAAGCTTTCCAGATCCAGGATGGAAACCAAACCCGGATCCTTTGTGACTGCGTGACCAGAGACACCGTATGTCGGGGGAAATTGCGCCGTTTCCGCTCTGCCCGAAAACGGGGCACTCCATGGTGGTGAGCCCACGGACTGCGGTCGACCTTGCGACTGAGGACTTGGCTGCTTCCAATAATTGTTCCACAGCTGCAGACTCTGCTTGCCTACCCAGCGCGCTCCTTGGATGACCTCTTGAGTGGTTTCTCTCATAATCTTGTTCATCACCCCGTTCGAATCAGGCTGATCCACGTCAGAGCTCTCGCCGGGCAGAACCGGGGACGTAAGTGTGTTCAAGCCAGGTGCTCTGCCATCTATAGTCACACCAATCGACGCATTGAGTGCTATCTGCGACGATGGTGCAGGAGGGCAGTATGCAATCCATCTTCCACGGATTGCAACAACAGGCATCTGTGGGTTTTGTCGCGGTGGAATGGGGCTGCTGCTTCTTCCTTCCTCGGGCGTCGCATCACCTGTTGCCTTCAAAGCTTGTTGCAGACTCGTCCACAGCTTACCCACACATCTAAACTCAACTTCTACCTTGTCGGTATTCTTGAATTGCCGGAAAACCCAACACTCTCCAGTAGTACCGGAAGAAACAACAACGCTTCCATTGTCAGCTCGAACTTGCAATGCGCCAGTCGGGGGCGGGCTTCGGAAGACCGGGTTCTGGATAGAAGATTTGATCGGAATTCTGGGCGCCTGTAGAAGAGTGCAAACTGTGCTGTTCGTCCTCAGTGAATAAATCTCAACTGTGGTTTGATACGCATCAATTGTGGACGTCGTCTTCGCTGTACCGATAGGGCGTTGACTGCTTTCTGATTGGGGAGTATTGACCCCGTCCAGTTTCGGGCTGCCCATGGCGTCGTATCGAGTTTCGACTATGTCAGGAGTCTGTGTCGGCAAGACTGGTCCATGGATGACCACAGCCACCAAAGGATATACTTCAGCAGACCCGGAGGAACTGTTCCAAGGCAGGATTTTTGCGTTGTAGACACCTCCACGCAGCCCTTTCAAGCTTGTCAGGTTTTCCAAGCCTCGTTTCGACACTGAATAAACATCCAAGCCTCCTTCATATCCTGCCAAAACAACATTGTTGCTGCTCGCACTATGAGTAGTGTGCAAGGTTGGCCATGTGTCAAACCCGAAGTAGTAACCACGCTCGCCGGCTTTGAGACCGTCTTTGGGGCCAAGATCTAAGTCAACCTCGGGCGTACCATAGAAATGAGCTTGAGCTTGGTGAGGCAAAGGTGGGTTGACCCGAGGTTGGGGGAAGGGAGAATGCATCGAGCTACGTCGGATGCCTGGAGGCGAAGACGCTTGTGAACGAAGGTCGTGACCTGGGAAATGATGATCCATTTGGAAACTCAACGGGCGCCTTGTTCCTGTGGGCGGTGAAACCGAAATCGCATAGTTGTTAACCGGGTTTCTTTGCTGTGCTGCCCATGCAGGATGTGCTTTTTGGTCCTCGTATGAGGATGGCTGAGTGGGTGGTGATTCACCCATCAAACTGATGAGATTAGGTGAACCAGCAAGCGCTCCGTGATTCTTTGTCCAATCACTCATGCTGGGTGCAGTGCTGGTAGCGATCGATGTCCCCGTCACACCATCCAAAAGCGGAGACACTCCAGCGTTTGGATTCCCATGGTTCGGGATCGTCGACGGAGATGAAGGCTTCATCTCGGGAGTCTGCTCTGGGCTTGGGGGAGATTCTGGTACAGGAGCCGGGTCTTTGATAGGGCTGCCATCCCTGAACGAACAGGTGTTTGGATTAGTGAGGGGTTCTACAGCTATATTTTGATGGCCTGGCGATTGTCTATGACGAGAAAATGGCGGCGATACTTACGAGAATTTGGCCCCATGTTTGGTCACCGCCGCAAAGACGCCTCCGGTATCTTTAGCATTCTTATCCTTCTTCTTTGAGCCTGAATCATCAGAAGCCTTGGTAAGCTTTTGTTTCCGTTTCTTAACCCCTTTCTTCCCGGAGGAAGACGAGGACGGCGAAGGATCTCGGAGAGACGAACCAGGCATTCAAGTAGTATGACTAGAATGCTGGGGGCAGTTTCCTGCTCGCCAGCAGAGCGGCTCTTGGGAGCCTAACTCAGAGTGAGTATCGCAGATTGTGTATTACTCCGAACGACGAACGACGATCTTCACGTGTGGGTTTCGATAGCTCTATGGCTCGCGGTGTGCGACAGTATCAAGTTTGCAAGATAGACGGACTCGAGTGGGATGACACGGAACGACAAGCGCGAGGGACGCGCCCGAATATCGCAACTGGCGGGAGAGGGGAAGTTGGGGATAAAGGAGCGGACGATCTAGTCCGGTCGAACAGGTGACCCAGTGTGTACGGAGGCACGGCGACGGCACAGATTGGGCCCGTTATTAGAAGTATGCACAGTATAGAAATCGCCAGGCTCAGTTGGTATAGTAGATGGGTTGTTGAATGGATGAAGGAGCAAGATGAACTGGTCAGGCCGGCAAGGGCGAGACGAGGACGAGACGAGACGGGACGAGACGAGGTCAGGACCGGTGACTCGGACAAGCAAGGCGAGGTGCGACGATACCTAGACAATGACAAGCGCGGGGCAGATGGGCATGGTCATGCCGAAACAAGGGTCAGCAGCAGTACCCAAGTACATGTGCTGGGTCAGGGATAGGCCATGGGCCACGGGCATGTCCAACAAAGGCCCAGATAGCAGGACAGATGAGCCAATCGCATGGGTCTGATCCAGGCAATATGCTTCTGGTTCCTTGTGCCCTGCATGGGGCATGGGCGCTTTAGGCGTGGCTGGAGCTCACTAATCCCACTAATGTTGAAGCCGGCCATTTGGGTAACAAGGTGCTAGCGGGTCGGCGGGGGATCTTGCAGCAACTTTGGGGGGGAAAGCAGCGGGATGGGATCTCCAGCTCCAGAGGTCGGACGAGATGACGCAGGTTCAGCCCCTCAATCTACAACAAGCTGAGGAACATCTTCTCAGCTATGCAGGATTCGATTTCGCAACACGATTGGGATGTTTTGCTGTCAGCGACTGACAAACACTGCCGAATTCATGTGAGACTCCCCAGAAGACTCACCTTGCCGCCACACACGAGGCAGCCCCTGCGCCATCTTGTTCTTTGTCTTCTGACCACCTTGGCTTCCCAAGCAATGCAGATACATCAGCAACTCCGGCTAACCTTATGGTTTGGCATGTCCTGGTGATGGGGGTACCAAATATTATTTTAAGCTTTCCGGATCGACGTGAGTTGATGGGATTTGGGAATCATCGATTCGAAAGTTTGCCCAGGCCCAACGGTCCAACGTGACTAAGTGACCTTGGAACATTGTCGTATGGAGCTCACCTACATGGAGGGTGCACAACGAGAATCGGGGTCAGCTGATGCCATCAGTGAGCAGCCCACGGCGCTTCTCTACCGTAGATAACCGACTGCATTAACAACGGCTTTTGTTGTGGGTTTCTGGAATGTACTAGAAGATGAATGTGTTGAGAACAAGCTGCGGGCACAATAAGGTGAGCCTGACTGAAGTATATACCTGCTTGCGTCACCGTGATTAGCGATTAGATACAGTGTGTATGCCGGCTTATCTTATCGCAATCTCGTCCAGTGATTGCGTCTCCAGCGACGACAGATCCAGGCTTGCATCCTGCTAGGCCAACACCGCCAGTGTCGTTGAACGTTTTTATGTGTAGCCCAAGGAGAAATCTGAATCTCAGGCCAATGATGGTTTCAGTGCCACAAACGCTGACAACATTTGGTGCGCGCGGCATGCTGTCGTCTTTACCCCTTGTCATGCTACGGTGATAGCCTATAGTGGCCACGGGACTAAGTGTCCCACCATCCAGTATCAGCACTGTAGTTATCCATTTCCAGTGGAGTGCGGATAAGCTCCACTATAATCGCATTTGCTCAGCGTCCAAACCCATCCAACCATCCTGCACCTTGAGGATGCATACTATAATTCAAGAGCGACGAAGCGGTCTGCTCTAGACCACCTGGAGGACGTCGGTTCCTCAATATGTCACTCGCTTGCAGCGATTCACCACTGCCTCCATCACTCTTCCCCATTGCGCCTTACAGCTTATCACGAACAAGGTCAATCGTTTTTTCTCTAGTCTAGTCTAGTCTAGGTGACAACAGAGCGCCCTACATCATCTAACGTTAGGCAATGGCAGGACTGGGTCGATATAATTCACACTAACCTTAGACTACTCTAACTTGGACTAAACTAAGGTTAATTGTGAACTTGTCTGGTCCCTGCATAGGCAACCCCTTCCGTTCTACTCTAGATACTCCAGAATGTTGTGCTCTATGAAGAAATTCCGTGACAAATCTCAAAGTAATGATTACTATCTCGTATAATGCTGACAAGGAAACAAAAGTGAAAGTGTGACTTAAAGACATAATTTGAGAAAGTGTATGTGCCCAGTCAACTTTCGGGGCTATTGTGCAGCATAGGCTACCTACCACTTTGACAGTGGGAAGTCACAACCACTGAGTGTCATTCATTCGAAGAATTACAGTTTTTCAGTGTGTTCCACAAAACACGACTCTCTAGCTACCTACTCAAACTCAAGTCAGAGCAGTTCAGTCCTCGTCTGCTGTCTTTCCAAACGCGACAATCAGGCTCCCGCTACAAACTGCAATCAGCAGTCATGATGACGCAGCAACTCGTCCGACGCGCTCCGCGTCTTGTGGCAGTTGCGACAACAAAGATTGCAACATCTCAAGCACGCTCTTTCACCAGCGATACAAAGCTGAAGGGTGCTAGTAACACTCTTCTGGTACTTGGTGGGTTAGGTTCAGCCTTCTTGGCTTACGAGTATGCTGCAGGTGCCGGCGTCGCAGGGCAGACCAAGGACGTTGGAGCCAACAAAGTCCCAGATTTGAACAATTTGGGCCCGTCAGACAGGATCGATTACTCGCCTGCTATCACTATAGAAGACGTTGAGAGGCGACTAAACGCGGGCGCGTTCTCCTGCCGTGATGGAAATGTTCGAGGTGTCGAAAGATACGATGGCGCCGAGCTTGGCTCCAACGCTATCAACGAAGATGCATCTGTTCATGGAAAATTCGAAAGCCCGCTGAAGACCGGAGATGGCTCAGAGTGGATGGCATGGGGAGTATTCGATGGACACAACGGCTGGCACACCTCAAAGCTTCTCACCAAACAATTGTTGCCTTACGTCCAGCAAGCTCTGCGAAATATTGAGCCCGAGAACGGTGTTATCTCTGATGCTCAGATCCACGAGGCAATCGGATCCGCCTTCAGAAATCTCGATGATGCTCTGGTCAAATCGGCAAAAGTCATCATTGAGAGCGACTTGCCATACTCAGAAAAGGTCGAAAAACTGAAGCCTGCCCAGTCTGGCGCTTGTGCTCTGCTCACTTTGTACGATCCATCGTCTGGGAAGCTGCACGTAGCAAATACGGGAGACTGCCGAGCGGTTATAGGCTACAAGACGCCCGATGGCAAGTGGAAAGCCAGAGCCTTAACCAAGGATCAAACCGGTCGCAACAAGGACGAGATCGCTAGGCTGAAAGCACAATTTCCCGATGAACCCAACATCTTCCTCAGCAAAGGCCGTGTATACGGCATGATGCCCTCGCGTACATTTGGGGACGGTCTCTACAAATGGGACAAAGAGCTTCGAGGTAGGCTTCGTGACGAGTACAATGATTTCAGACAACCGAGTGATTCACGCTACCCTGGCTTCGGAGACGGTCCATACCTCACTGCTTCCCCCGTGGTAAACACGATTGAATTGCCAAAGAGCGGACATCCATGCGTTTTAATCCAAGCCACAGACGGCCTGTGGGATACGATGGGTAACCAGAATGCGATTGACCTTGTGAGCCGCTGGTCGGATTTACAGAAGAGTCCCCAGCCTGAGCATGAAACAAACACTTCCGTGCAGTCTCCAGAGCCAGTAAGGTTTGGTAATAGGGCTGCTTGCTGGTACTCAGAGGCCAGGGCAACTTACCAAGACTCAAATGCAGCGGTTCACCTGATTCGTAACGGTCTGGGAGGAAAGCATGATGAGATGGTTCGAGGTGCCTTGAGTTTTACTTCACCGTTGTCAAGATGGATCAGAGACGATGCCACTGTTCAAGTTGTGTTCTTTGGGGGGAGGCGAGGCGAGTAACTTGGTTCTTTCTTTGGGAAGTGACCAGAGGTCTGTTCTTTTGCGCCCTTTGGAGTCGATTGTGCCCCGTCGAGTCTGTCAAGGTCCACTCGTCGTACAGTCAGCCTGTGGTATTGACGACGAGTTTTATCACATCGTGATGTTTCGCCATTCCATCACATAGAATGTTGCATGAATTAAAATGTACATTACGCGAATAAACCAAGTAAACAAACTGGAAGTTGATCACGGCTCCCACATTCCCTAGCCTCGCATTGTAGAGATTCCACTGTGGTTATACCGAAACATATATCTATTATGAACGCACTTCGAAGAATCAGTCTACCAGTACACAAGACTATCCCAACTTATAACAGGACCTTCTCGTGGTTTGATTACAATATAACACAACGCATAGGCCTAAATATGTTTCTGGTAATTATACAAACAAGCAATAAACGATGAAGCTCGGTATCATACCAAACGCCAGCAAATGCTTGATCTCGCATGCTGTTAATCCATGCGCAACAGAACGAGTAATAACGTTACAAGCCTATCGAAGAACAACCCCTGCGTGAGTCAACCACACGCCGAGCTGCTCGAGATGCTGCTGATGTCCTTCGGGATCACACCGGCACTAACGCCATCTACATTCAATTTGTCAGTACTTTCAGATCAGCAACCCAAGCAAGGACTGGTCAGGAAATGACCTACCCTTGTAACTCCACCTGTAATCCCCGAGGTCACTCTTGTACGCCCAGTACGTCCAACCGCCCGTGCTCTTCTCGTACCCCTTGACCTGCGCCGCGAACCAGCTCGAGTAGAAGGCCTTCTGGCCGTCCTTGCTCCAGCCGTCCGTGCCCTCGACGTCGTCCGGCGGGCTCAGGCTCCACTCGGTCACGTATGTCGGGGTCTCGCCGTCCGCCGGCCGGTCGCTCCCGCAGCTGGCGGAGATGTACGCCTCGTGCGACACCTCGACGCTGGTGTCCCACTTCAGGTACCGGTGGTCCTCGAACGACACGTCGCCGTAGCCCGCGGGAAGGCCCTGCGCCGGCGAACCGGAGCCCCAGAGCGAGCCCATGAACTGGACGTGCAACCTCCTGGCCCCCGAAGGCTCGGCGTCCCGGATCGCCTTGTACGCCGCCGGGTAGAAGTCCGATAGCAGGGAGGAGACCTTGCTGTCCCAGTTCAGCGGCTCGTTAAGCACGCCGATCGTGCCAACGGTGCGCATCTCGCTGCGGGTGTGTGTGAGGTTCGCCAGCCAGGCGACGTACTCGACGCCGCGATCGTAGTTCTCGGGCGTGTAGAATCCTGGCGAGGTCGAGTGGCCTGTGAAGGCGTTGTTGGATGCCTGGGCTCCCGGAGCACCGTGTTGGCTGATAATTTCCCCGTTAGCAATCGAAGGGGAAAATAATGCCGAGAACAGAAGAAGCCTACTCGAGGACCACGTAGATATTCCTCTCAGCCGCCCAGCCGCAGATCTTCAAGAGGTACTCTAGCCCTCCCTTTGGGAAGTACTCTCCGTCCTTGACCAGGTTCTCGTTCATCCAGTAGCCCGTCGGTATCCTCACGGCGTTTAGCCCATAGCTTTTGATATTATCGAAGTCAGACTCCTGGATCCAGCGGCCCCAGTGGCCTTGGAACGCGGCATCCGCCTTCTCCTGGCCGAGCGACTTCACGCAGCTCCACTCATCGTTCTGGCCAGAACATCCCATTTTGCTCCATTCATCACTCATCATCCAGGGTTCGACGACAAACTGGCCACCGAGGTTCACACCCCGGAGTGGGGTACTCGGGGGCAGCCATGCATGCACCACGGCGAGGGTAGACATGAGTGCCAGCACGCTCCTTTGCAAGGACGCCGTCTTTGCTGAAACACTCGACTATTGGTGCCCCTCTAACTCTGCCCCTTGAGTCACAAATGTGGAATATCTGGGGGGGGGGGGGGGGGGGGGGGGTGGTTGCTAGAATGATGATGGGATAATGATCAAGATCAACGCAGACTTGCGATGTCAAGGCAAAGAGTGACAGGAAGCATACATATACTCTCTACTTCTCAGCCCCCCTGCTCACCGTCCCCCAGTATTACACCGATGCAATGAATAGCAATGAGCCATGGCCCATGGCCATATAAAGGAAACAGAAATGATCTGCTGAAGATGTAGTTCGGTGTTCAGACGAAGGAAGCTTGGCTTCGAGTTAACCCTGCTAGGGGATGGGAGGAAGGGGTTTCCTCAACAGTGACATAACTCAGTGATTAGGGCAACGATATTACCAGACGGGATCATGGAAAACGCCCCAGCTCAGTAAGACATGCTCACTTGTACGCCGCGGGCTGATCAACAGTCCCATCGTCATCGGCCAATACAGAAGTGTGTAGAACGGCGCGAGCCGAAATAGGAAGCGCTGGATTCTACAATGATGACAGAGCGCCGGGAATGACGTCCGGCCGCAGGATTTTACCAGCATGTCACAACAAATGCGTTGCTGGAGAGTCAGGTTGCAAAGATCTGCGTGACCACCTCAAAAACTCCTGCTTGAAGGGCTCTGTCCTTTTGCAAATGCTCCGAGGTCAATGCCGTCCTATTCATCACTCGATTTATACAGCCCTGAGACCTTTTATGAGAAAAAGCCCCTCTATCCCAATAAGCCGATTGGTGCACTCTCTTTTCCAATACAAATGATTGGACCCCCCACGAATACAAAAAGGTAGCACCGGAAAATACCTGCCTTAAACATGGCTTCCACCTTACTATGGTATTAGGTCTTGAAAAGGGCATCGGGGGCGAGTTCTTTCGAAGAGAAGGCACAAGTGGCTCGGAGCTTAACATCGCGGAAGAACACCCATGCAATCGACTTGGTACCTGCCCCGTTGCCCTCCATACCATAGTACTGCAACTCGGTCCGCGTGATGTTTCTATTTTCAGAACGCGGCCCCTGCCTGGAGGTGCGTTAGTGGCCCTCCTGCTTTATAACTACAGCTACTGTGCGCCAACTACCTTATATCATCTCTCCGTAGCGTTTCGGTGACGATTAACCTAAACCCCGGACCGTGCCACGTCGTCACTCGAATCCTTTACGATCTCAAGTAAAGTTGATCCGTCACACGCAAGAGGCAAGATCAACACCCCCAATGAATAGGGTCATTCAAAAAGAAAGTAGTAGCAAAGCAAAGCAACGGACAGCGGGCGGTGCACGCTGACGAAGATTCAAGAGGGAGCCCCAAGGTTTTCCAGCATTCAGGGTCGACAACCCTATATCAGTCCCATTCAATTCCTGGAGAGAGAAATGAGAACAATACGATTGAAAAATCTGATTTTGTAGGCCTCGTTCCGGAACACAGATACGAACTTGACCCGACTGAGAAGGAAGTCTAGGCCTTGAGGAGATTTGCAAGTGGTGGTTACAAGTCTTACAGGCGCTAGAATTGGTTGTTAGCATAGTGGACTTTTATGTTTATGTCATTGGATTTACTTCGAAAGTTATGAGAGTAAACTGCGATTCGTGGAGCCAGTAGCGGTGTTAAACACGACAAATTCGGTTGTTACGATTACGCTGGTAGATGTCCGTCTACGAATGACTGTACGATGATTTGACATGAAAGGACATCTTGGTCTATTTCGTAAATACTTGAATCGCCAATCTACCTATGGTCATAGACAGAGTAAACGCTTTTGCATCTGCCCATGACTGAACGCCCGAGTCTGAAAATTTCCCCGATCCTGTGTGAATCCGCACCCAATCGCTTTTTGTGCACCATCATATTTGTGAGGCCCCATACCTTTGTCCGCTATGGCGTTTCAATGTTCATAACAAGCAAGTACGTAAGGATACCGTGCTCCCGTCCGTACCTTAAAATCCAAGTATATCGATCCGTGTATGCAACTTTAGACGGGCAAGTCGCCCGAGTCGCCCTCCCCCTTTCTTTCAATGTCTCTCGTGCTGTAAATGTGCCCGGTGCAAATATGCGCCTTCCGTGTGTATTAGATGACCTCCGTATAAACTGACACTATAGCCCATTACGATTGTAAGTTAGGTGATGCTGAGTATTTCCAAGAAACGAGTTTGACGCGAATAAAAACATGACGGTCCCAAGTGGCAGCGAAGATACTACCGTGAGGCTTCAGAGCATATGATCTTAGCCCACGACGCCGTCAACGTCTACAACCTCGGGTTGGCCATTGATAGAAAGAGAAGCATCAACTGTTGCTTTGCCGGTCTCAGCGACTGTCTCATCACCAGACTTGGTGCTCGGAGAACTTGCGCTCTTGGGGCTGCTGTTCTCACTTGTTAAAGCTGGGGTGTTTGCTGTGGTGTGGACGTCAATGTGGAGCTCAGCCTGCTGAGCTGAACCCGTCTTCGCGTTGGCTTCGCGCTCTTGCTTATATTTTTCCAGTATTTTCTCGATGACCCCCAGTTGGCGTATGGTGCGGCTATCGGTATTCCTGTTCAGAACTAAGAATCGTCGCTCCATCTCGTCCAGAAACTTAGTTCTATCTTGATCCTCCAGGTGTTTAATACCCTTCTCTGTGTAGCGTATTAGTTGATTAACCCCCAAATCCCAGGTGGAACCGAAACTTACGAATTACATAATTTCCGAACTGGTCAAGCATAATCTTGTCAAGGGGTGAGCGGCCCTTGGAATCCGCTGTAATGAGCTTTGTCAGGATGGCACGACGGTAGTCGACCGTACCAAATTCCAGACATTTCTCTACAACATTCGAAGCACACTTGTTAGTAGAGAACTCAATGAGGTGTTCAACAACGACATTGGCGAATCTGTCCTTGTCCTCCTGGGGCGCATCTTTGCTTTCGAAAACCCATTGAGCGACATAGTTGCCGAACATATCCATGATCAGGGGAACCGCACATGCATGAATCTCCGCCATGAGTTCACGTTTCTCTTCGAGTGTGCCGTAGTCTATTATTCGCTGAATGACACGACAGCCGAATTGGTTGGTCGATATACTCCTGATCGAACCACGGAAAGTAGCCATAATGAAAGGAAGGATCACGCGAGGTGCCACAGACATGCATTTCTGAACCACGTGGTTGCCGTTATTGTCCTTCACGATAGTTTCGAGATGTGGCTTGATTTCCTCAATGATATCTTCCTGCTGGTCGACAAGGACATGCTCTAGGGCCTGTTGCACCGTCAGCTCAGGTTAATCGTATCAGTGGAAAGAGGTCCTGGTTTGGCTTACCGTTTGGACAACCCGGCACGCATATAACTGCTTAGACAGGTCTGCAACCTTCCCCTTCATGGCTTTTGTAAGAACAGTCTTCTGGACTTGACTGCCATGCTCGAAGAACTTTTGTATGACGTAGTTGCCAAAGACGTCCTTCATAAGCTGAACAGCATTGCTCTTGATCTCCTGGAAAACCAGGTCCTTCTCGTCGCTATTGGCACTTTTGAGCTTCTCTTGGATAAATCTGGACCCGTGTTGGTCACCACTGAACTCAACCACATGACCAAAAATGTCCTACAAGTAAGATTAGCGATAGCCCGGTAAACTTGGATCAAGAGGAGACCATACTTTCAACTCGTAGTGTTTATTGTTTCGATGGCTTTTCCTGAATTCCTCAAGCAGTAAACTTCTGATCCCCTTCCCGGGATCCTGGTCCCTGCTCGGGCGGACAGGAACCGAGACTTGTGGCATGTATTGATGATTCATTAAGCCATACGAAGACATGGGCATGGGACTTCTGTATCCGCCGTTCTGACTATAGATATCATATGTCGGCATTTGCTGGACATACGGCGCGGGAAAGTTGTTGCCGTAGTACGTGCCATTGGGGTAGTAGTTGCCGGAAGCTTGCGAATACGCTGCAGCAGCATGTCGTTCAAATTCATGGGGAATGGAAGGGCCTCGCGAGATCGGCCTACTTTGGGACCACGATTCTTGCCGAGATCCGTTACCAGGGGTGTAGCGTGGGCTAGGTACACCATTTCTAGAGAATGAAGCGCTGACGGGAGAGGCTCTGTCGATCGAGCCTCTCTTGAGATCCGTATACGAGATAGGAATTTGGTCGAGATATGGATCCTGTTGCTGATAAGTCTGATTGAACCCTCGCCCGTCGGTTGTTGCATCACCACTCCAGGGCTGTTGCAAGGGATCAGGATTGAATGCACGAGTTGTGGGATTGAAGCCATTGTCGTTGCCACGGTTGCTACTGATGCTGAGAGAGCCTAAGAGGCGGTTCGAGAGACTTTGGTCCGAAACAGGCTGTGGCGGGGGTAAAGTTCGATTAGGGATAACACTGGCGGGGTAGGAGATTGACTGGTGAGGAGCGGATGGTCGCGAGATGGAGCCCCTTGATGTCCCGTCGAATGGATACTGTGGATTATCGTGGCTGATTGACCCAGGAGTTGTCTGGCTGCTGAACTCATTGGCACGCTGGCCAGATATGCTATTTTCCCGATTCTGACCAAAGCTTGGGAAGTCCCCTTGCGAACCCCTTTTGAAGGGGGCAGTCGTTTCGAAAGCGGAGTTTTGGTTCCCAGTCGAGTAGGGCAAGCCGTTGTCTAGGCTATCGTTGGTACCGCCAAAGGCCTGCGCAAAGCTATTGTTGGTGTTTGTACGCGCGGGAAACCCAGCGCCATTTTGCACTTTACTGGGCCGTGTTTGGAAAGGGCGAGGTTCCGGGAGGCTCTGCTGGACAAGAGCGTCTCGCGTTTGACTTGGTGATGCAGTGCCAGAACTGGATCTTCCTTGAGCTGACCCGTTCAGAGCACCCCAGGTGTTGGAACGGTTCCAGATAGGCGTGTCAGCTTCAGACTGGTAAGTCAGTTGCGCTGAGCCAGACACAGTTGTGGGTGAAGCTTCATCAGAACCCCTCGAGCCTGGAGGATCCCTTTGAGAGGAGTATGTGCTGCCGATGACATTCCTGCCGTTTGACCAGATCGAATCTGGCTTCCAGCCGTTGTTTCCAAAAGAAGGCGTCATGGTCTGAAGTGGATTTTCGATCGAGGTGGTATTGCTCAGGCTGTAAGCTGAGAAACGTCCTTGAGCCTGCAATCAAGACGGTTAGCTCATGTACACGAAATAGTGAGCACGCCAAAGTGTCGAAAATGAGCACAGTGTAAAACAGCATGACGCTTGTCAAAAGGGTCGGTAACCTGGAGCAAACAAATGCCCAAATATTGTGAGCCAGTAGACTGTGTGAAACATGGACTTATAGGCCAGAATCTTGTGCTGGGGGGTTTGGCAATAAAACTTGTGTAAAACGACGATGATTTCTTCAGTGAGAATAGCCAGGGGCGTATTTGGAGGCCGACGTTTTCAGTTGAGACAACAGACAAATCTCCAAGCAGTAGACCTGTCGGTCCATATTGGACTACCCAGGATAGCCAACAGTTGCGCTGCCAGTCCATGCACTCGCCCGGTACTCTCAGCATGAGCCAGCACTAGCTGGATGTGTTGGAGCGTGCCGTTTACCAGCAGCCTCGTAGCATAAGATCTGGAATGATTTGATATCTGGTCTGACCCAGGAACCCATTTTCCTATCAATAGAGCGAAGCGATGCAGAACAGCCTTTGGGCAAAGGAGCCAGATCGGTACTCACGGCGGTCGTCATAGTGACAGCGCGCTGATCGAGTGCCCAAGAGGAGATGCAAGGTATACAGTATATATACAACAGGCCTGTCCTCTGGGCTTCAAGGCAGCGTGTGTATCCGCTAGGGAAAACAATATCGAAGTACGGTGGTATAGTATTGACGTACGGTAGAATGCTAACGTACAGTGGGATGGAATCGACGTACGGGAGAGCAGAAGTAGTGGGTCGCAAATGGTGGTAGTCGAGCTGGGATCTACCACAGTATGTTCTTGATTTTATGCGGAGGCGCTCAGCGTGATATGACGAGACCTGGGACAGGCGGAAGTGGTCAGCGAGGGATGCGCCAGTTCGGAAGGGGGGAGGGAGAGGGAGAGGGAGTCGCGGAGGTAGTAAGGCTGACAAGAGTCGAGGGCTAGGTCGCGGTGTGGTCGTGCACACACTGGTAATTGCACTGCCGTAGATAACAAACGGAATAAGCAAGTAACATACCTGCGTGGTGCGCTGTCACCTTTCAAAGGCTGCGAATGTGAACGTGAATGTGATGGCGGATCCGACTCGCAAACGGGTGCAATATACAACGACTGTACTTAAGTGATGGATTTGTATCGGTCGAATTGATCGTCAGGCGCGATAGGGCAGAACACACGTGTGGACAAAAAAGTAGAGAAGAGAAGAGAAGCGAAGAAAAGTTTATGTACGATGAGCAGGTAGAACGAACGGACAGGAAAATTTCGAGAGGGAAGGAGCAACAAGAACACGAAGCGTGATGAGCAAGAATAAGATAGATGGATGGATGGATGGATAGTTGGATGGATAGTTGGACGTTTGCGGGTCGAAATTAGTTTCCAGTCCAAAATATAACATGCTATGCTGTCAGTTTTCGTTTGTTCGGCGAGCAAGTAAACGCAAACGTAGACTACTGTACGGAGTAGCAGTCCAGTCAAATGTACTCGCAGTTCCGCGGCAGCCCTGGATAGAGTGCTAAGTTGGAGGATGGAGGAGCAACGTTGTGGGTATCGGGGTAAGTAGCGTGTTCTGGTGTCTGGCAATCGTGGGCCGCGACCAGGTACTGTTTGTACTATTTCTTAGTGGTGCTACGCCCGGGACTGGAATTTGAGTGGCATGAGGTTAGTTTGAACCTTTCACTTTCGAGAATGCCAGTAACAAAAGTGCCCAGTGGCCGCTTGGTATGGGATGGGATTGGGATGGGATGCGATCAGGTTGCGTTGCGTTGCAGGTCTATGTATGCTCTTAAGCTTTCCGGCCCCCATGCGCTGCAACGAGCATGAAAGAAAGAAAAACAAAAAAGGAAAGAAAAAGGGGAGCGGTTGATGTGAGTGAGCTCGTTACAACACCAGGGGTCTTGTGTGTGTGTGCGTGTGTGTGGCTGTTCACCCCAGAATTTGAGCTGTAATGCAGCAGCCAACTGACCGGATATCTGCACACTTGGCCGGGCACGCTGGCTGGCATGTAAACTACCGGGGCTGACTGGGGTTTGCTTTTAGGCGAATGTTGTCTTTGCAACACTCTTCCTGGAGCCTCTCTCCCTGGTACTTGCACGGGGACGGAAACGGCATTGCAGCTGTGACTTGTGATAATCGTGGAATGGCTGTGCTTGGATGATACTGTGATCGGGGCTGGACATGAATAATTGTACTCACATTACAGACAGCTGCACGTCAAAAAAAAAGTCAACTGATCTTTTCAGCTTCCGTCTTTGATCAGTCTGGAGTTCCTTCCAACCAAAGGCAGATCCAGGGTTCAACTTAAAAAAAAACCCAAAACCAAAACCAAAATCTAGTCTGGGTGTTGCACCTCAGACTTGGGGGCCTGTCAACCGAAATTTTGAAACTCTGATGCAAGAAAGCCTCGAGCCTCTGGCCTAGCGCGAGACCAAAGTAGCCCCCCCGGCTCCAGGGATCTCGTGCTAAAAGTCGTGTGGATGGACGGATCTGGATGTGAGCTTGTTTCTAATGGGGCCAACGCTGTAAGCCAATTGGGGGTCGTCGCAATTCTAGACTAGACCTATTCGTAGAAGTTCGGAATCTCAAAAGTGGATTCTGCCGACACGACTTTTGATCGGGAATGACGATACTGTAGCTATCATGTGCTTCAGGGAGCCTGATTCCACCAGATCCCGATGTTGCAGCAACCGTTGAAGATATGTCCCCAGAGATTTCGGTAAAATGTGGTTCGCTTGGCCGTTTGGGAATGTTCAGACTGGAGCCGTATCCATACTATCCTGAGCGGGCTACTTGCGTCAGAGTTGTTGATCCGTGCTTTCGGAGGGGGATCGACAAATGGACCCGGCAGAGGGTGGCTCCTCTTTTATGGCGCCTCAAACTGTACCGCACGTTATGGGCCAGACTCGATGAACTTCCCCGGTTGGTCGGTGGAGGCGATGGCTTGGGGGGTAGTTTTTTGAGCTTAGATGTTGCTACCTCTCAATTTGTCCCACGCAAATTTTGACAGGTCTATCCGTAAATCGATCGAGCACTCTGTTTAGTGACGTGCCCGGTATAGCAGCTGCCTGAATACTCAATATACCAATGATTAAGTTCTCTCGGTGAACAGGGGATGTCAACCTTGGCAACTTCTATTTACTATTGGGGCCTGGTCGGCGGCTTTCCAATTGCGAACTTTCGGGGTGGGTCTGCAAAGTACCAGCAAGCGTACCTATGTCAGTGACTGGACGTTGAATGATGTGTGCTTTTCTTGTCTGCGTTGGGGCTATGCGGGGGTCTGTTGGCTGTAGGCGGGTTGGCTACCGGCCTGGGATATGTTGTGCGGCCAGGTATTCTTGGACTCATCCGAACTTGCCAAAGATCCAGTTCAACTCCTTGGAGGTTGCTTGTATGATCTGATATGTGCTTATTTGTTGATCGCTATCGTATATGCTGGTGGCGATTTACAGGCAGGTCTGATAAGCTCATAGAAAACAGCCCACTCTACTGAAGACCACGTCAAGAAGAAAAGACGGAAACGGCAAGGAATATAAAGTTATGGTTTGTACGATACTGCAATATACCGACGCTTAAATTGCCTAGCTGCTGTCCGATTATCCCTTCTCGCAAAGGGCAGGACGCGGACTATATGTAAGCTAGGAGAAACTAGAAGATGGAAAATCGAGCAGAGGGAGGGAGATGTGAGAGCAGTGACCAGCGCCTTATATGACTGAGTCGATGTCACGGTACCCGCCTATCAGCAGTCGTGGCACTGAAGCACAGTGTAGTGGCACAAAGCAAATCATGATTGTAGCGCCCCAAATAACGAAGGAGGTCTAGCTCCTCCCGTGCTCCCGTGTTTGTTTCTCATGTTCTTGAGAGACAGCACTTTCCCAGGAAATCAAGACTATCATCATCAGTGCGAGCTTTTGTCCGCCAAGGCACGTTTGCAGCAACTGCGTGCGGCTAATGCCTTTAGGTGCACGATAAATTTTATATTGCGCGTCAGTAGACTTTATTGATCGTCATCAGCATTCCAGCCTGCTCAATATGATACGTAGGTGGGGTTCTACGTGTACTGCCAGAAACGAAGTAATATTATTGAGAATGAAAGTCAATATCGTGACGAGCAGGCCTAGATTCTGAAACATGAAACACAAAATCAGTGAACGGAATGGCCCCTTGCTGCTGATCCCGCTGCTCTCGTTGACTCCCTGTCACCAGTGCCCCGGGTGATACTGCAGACATAGGAACCTCAGTGCAATTCCTAGAATGCCACCTCCGATATGTTCTGACGTCGTACAATAGTCACGGTTCGCCTCTGTGATCAGGATGGTTGGCCAAGGAAGAAGCCAGTAAGGCGGCCATGTTTGTTCTTGCATGCGTACTTGCAGCACCCGCGCACCTCACAGGTTTTGCTGGATCTAGACTAAGGGTGAAGTCATGGAGCCGGCCGCAGGATCAAGAGTCAAAGCCTACCAGCAAGCACTCCCGTCCAGGATGACCATGGAAATGGTCGAGGATGAATATAAAAAGTAGCTGCTATGCCAGCAGATAGGCATACCTACTCAACCCACTCTTAGGAGCGGGCACTAGCGAGAGTGGCTAACGTGGTATGGACCCCGCAAAACTGTCGTATGTGTACAGTATGTACATATGTACATGACCAAGCTAAGATACAAGCTAACAAGGTTAGACTACTTTTAGCTGGCTTTCTCCTGCCTTTGGATCTGAAACACCCATCCCAATGTAGCGCAAAGCCTCAACCTTGCGCAGTATTCATATGTAGCGCTGAACATCAGTTTGAACGTTGCAGAACATATCGACTCGCTGCAGAGGGACATTGAAGGATTAAAACCCGGTTCGTTCTTGTATAGTTAGCAGTTGATCGTCCATTACTCTACATAGGTCCCCGTCAAAGCTGACTATCACTGACTCACAGCCGCGTGTTCGGACTTGGTAGTCATCAGCTACGGCGGCCTGAATGCTAGATTCAAACTGGCCGGACCCAGTTTGGCCGGGAGCCGCACCATACGTGATAGGGGACAGAAATGCAAGGCGGGCAGATGCAGAACATCTGCCATTTGCGCCAGGTGTATTGATGTGGTGTTACGCTGCCGTGCTAGCCGTCACCAACGAGTGAAGGCATTCGTCATATGTAACAGGGACTTTACCACTATCAGCACTGGTATAATGGACGACCGTGATTGGCGTGGTGCAATTGTGCTTTACATAATAAATCCATATTACTGTACGTCCTTGAGGCTTGGTAGAGAATCAGAAAATGTGTTGCCCCATAGCCATATGGTCGGTTTTTATGGGACTCGAGGAGCATGTAGTTACATGAGCCCATTTCCAAGAAGCGCAGTGTCTCGGTTAGATGCGAACTATCCATAGAATCCGACAATGCATAAGGGAAGCCTGCCGCTGTCAGGACGGTCAGATAGCTTATGCTCGAGTAGGCTTCGATTGAAGTATCGCCAATCAATGATGGTGAAATAGGATTAAAAAAAATTGAATAAAAAGTTGAAGAAGAAAAAAAAAACCCAACCCCTCATCTCAAGCGCGTCCAAGTGGTGGACCAGAACGAATCATCCTGCATGAACGGAAGGGAAGCGACAGATCAGGACGCTGGTCTAGAAACGCTGCTTGTGCCATTCATTGTACGTGTAAAGACTGCAGAACGTGAACCACATATCCTGAAGGCCAAGACAGAGAGGGAAGGAAGCTGGAGCTTGATAAGCGCTTTAATACCGTGTCGCATCATGGACTACTCGGTAGGTGAAATACCAAGATTCAATAATACCATCGGGAGGCGCATGGTCAAGTTGGCTAGGCGGTGTCTATCGTTATTTTTATGCTGAAGGGGATTGCGCGTCTTTTCTTGTTTATTCACAAGCTCGATGCACTGCGAGGTTCATCCATCGCAGGCTATGCTGAAGCTGTGACCTCCCTGTGGCTCCTCCTCGTCTCCTGGGGGGAACCGTTTGCTAGTACTAGTACGTTTCTTGCAGGGTTATGGCTCAGATTACCCCCCACTATTCTGAGTCTAGAACGCAGATAATTGGGTATTCTGGAAATTGGCAGCCGCCATGGCAGCGTTTCCATGAATGTTTCGTCGAATGGGATCGCGGTGCCTTTTTCTGATCGGCCGCCCCCCCCTGCGTCTCCCTGCGTTCCCCTGTGTCTGATCCCTGCACCACTCTCGTTAGGCCTAGTCAGGTCGCTTACTGGGGTGTGATAGTGTGGCATAGGCCTGAACGGGCACCTGCCCACCCGTTGTCTGGCAGATTGCAATTGGATTGCACGCCCGGAACCGCCAATCTCGTCGACCAGACCTGAGCTTCAAGTTCACTTACTATGGACGGAGTAAGACCAAGACTAGATGTGCACAAGTGCCTGGTGCCATCCAATGTCACCTTAGCCTAGGCGGCGCAGCGACCTTGCAGGTGGCCTGTTCCTGACGCTTCTCCTCTTCAAGTCCTTCTCCGCCCTTTCCTTTTCCTTCTGCTTTTGTCTTCACGATCTCATCGTCGTTGCTGCCGTCAGTCGCTGTTTAGAAGAGGTCAATAATTGCTTTGGCAAGCCGTCGTTCATTCCCTCCACATTCATTCCCTAATCCCCCGGATTCAACTTCACTCTTTTAGTTGTGTCTGTCCTGTCTTTCCCTACTAGTTGCCGAAACCAAAGATTATCGTTGGTTCTTGAAGAGTTCGGCCTGGTCAAGACTCTCCCGCCCTTACAAGTGAGTCAACCTTGATTTCCGATCCCTTGCACCAGCTTTCGGCACGTTTCGAGCAAGCCACCACCCGCTCAACGGACACCCTCTGCCGTGCATGTTGTGCTTCGATCTACGGTTGTGTGTGCATGTATGTCTGTATGTCTGTATCAGACAGGGCTGACATTGGTCTCAGTAGAGCTAAGCCATTCATTCGACATCACTTAATATACGACTCCTTGACGCAGGATTTCGGGGAAAAAAGAAAAAAGGAAAAGAAAAAGAAGAAAGACACCAGCTCGTCAATCATTTCCCGAATCATTATCCAGCATGTCTCCCATCAACAACATAGTTGCCCGTGACCTCGGCGACTCGAATAGCATGATGAACCTGATGGTTACTTTTCTGGGCCTGGCCTTCTTTGCCCTCATCCTCGTAGCTGCACTCATTATGCTGCGGAGAATAAAGCGCAACCGCGCAATGCTCCTCGAGGATGGTCTTCCCCAGTACAATGATCTCAAGCATGAATACAACGGCCACAACACCCGCCGTCTAACCATTACAGCGCCAGATGGTCGGTCTAGTGTTGTGGTCCTCAACGGACGTCCCATGCTGTCTGATCCCAACTCACCGCCTCACTCTCCCAAGAACATCCCCGAGATTCACATCACTTTCCCCGATGAGCACGACGAGTATGGCCGCAAGCAAGACGGCCGCGTCATGGTTGTTAGAGTCGGCGAGACCACTGTCGGTATGGAACCCGTTCGCGAAGAGCAGCTGCCCGCCTACGAGAAGGAGAGCAGTCATGGTTTTTACTCTATCGATATGGAACAGATTGGTGGTTTGAAGGAGAAGGACCGTTCGCAATTCCATTAAAAGCTGGACAGACAGGCGCTTCTGTCGCCTCGAGACTAAAATTCACCATTCATCCTTAACCATATCTTTGAGGCACTGGCGAGTCGGCTTCTGACCGCAGTACTGATGCCTCGACTCTCTATATACACAACCCGGAAGGAGTTCTTGACGACCACACTACACATCATGCATGAATCACGGAGTACCCATTACAATTTTGGCAGCGAGTGCTTTTAGGGCTAATTTTCTTAATCGCCTCTGGGACCAGGCGCTATTTACGAGAGTTGGTTCACCCCCGGCTAGTCGGGCAAGTCATGGTGCTCTAAACAAGTGCCATGGCACTCTCGGAGACACTTTTGGATATACAACCGGTAAGGGGCAGCCGTACATATCTCAACCGGCTCGATATGCTCTTTGCGCTGACAACGGACCGACGGCCAAGGCAAGGACATACGGTCTATCTTGTATATTCTATTACTGTATTAAATAATGTTTCAAGACATCGAAAAGCTTACAAAACTCCTTTTCAGTGGTCCCTGTGTGAATGTGTGAGGATGTATATTTTCTCGACGAATGGCCACGCGCTGGGTAGTTGGGTCACGCGAGCCTTGCGTGCGTATCCCGCTTTCACGTGGGGGAAGTCATCTTGAATATGACCATCAGAGCACGTGGTATGAAACCTTGACCAATGTTAGATTTCAAAGCATGCCTGCCGGAGACAAGAAGGTTTTATTTTTATTTTTAATTAAAGCTAGTCTTGGAGTTTAATTCTCGAGACCGTTGATAGCCTGCATTTTAGGGAGGCACATGAGAAAGGACCCTTCATGCAGGTTGCGAGCTAAAGTAGACCTGGCGCTGTTTCCAACCGCAACTATGCAACTTCCACTTTGCATTGTATACTTGTGCTCGAGTCATTTTATGGAACAAACGGGTTTGCTGCCAGAAACCTCTTATGCCATCTTATTTTTCATTTATTTTTTGTTTAAAATTTATTTTTTCAAAAGTCATATGTAAAAGTGTTGACAGTTATGCGCTTGCCCGACTCTTGTCGCTTTAATTATCTATCGTGAATAGACACACACTTCCCTCGAGCGCTTCTAAGCCAGGTCAATGCTCTCTATATCAAATATCCAGTCAGGAGCTTTCAAAACCTTGGGCTCGTTTGCCCTCGGCCTTCTCCTTGCTAACAATGTTCAGTGCCCAAGTTTTGCTTGGCCCACTGAGCATGTCTAAGTCTGCACTAATATGCTGACCAATGTTGAATGCGCTTTGCGTGCGCAGAACTCCTGTCATAAACGGATCCTCCTACATATATATATATATATATCCGTGGTAAATTTCTCTTCGTTGATGTCCGATCCATGCGTGAGTTATGCTGTTTGCAATAAGGGGTATCATCTGGTAAATGTGGTCGTTAGAGCTGCCTATGGCTAATACCATATAGGCAGCTCCTGTTTTTAATATACATGTATTACGCACGGAATCGTCGTAAAGCCCTGTTGTCTTATTCCATACTTGGCTGCATGAAGGCCGAATGTCAGCTGTAGATGTGCGGATTCCTCTGACTTTGCTGTATCCAAGGCGTTTGCGCTTGCTCGCTAGGGTAGTAGTTGGCCTCATAAGGAACGAAAATGCCCCCATCGTTGGGATTGGAATGCATCGGTGTCGGTATATGTTGTGGGATTTGAGAAGCCGGAGGTTGGCTGTAAGTCATGGAATTATGCATGGTCGGGTCAATAGGAATTGCCGATCTAAAACCATCGAAGATCGGTCCCATAGTTGGTGCTAGCGCCGAGTTGAACAGAGCCGCCGGTTGCTGCTCTTGTATATCCATCAGGTGCGTTGGCGAATAATTGCCAATTGTAGGTGCCGCAAATGGGCCTTCCAACGATGAATCTTGAGCTTGGCGAAGGCAATACGGCATGACTGGCACCGGCAAATCTCCAATCTGAGAAACGCCATTGAGACTCATCGCTTTCTCATTATACGAGGCCGATTTCTTTCTGAGAAATCTGTCAGAGATGGACGATGTATCGTCTAGACTCCTCGGTGAAATAGTCGCATCAAGCTGGGTCTGTGGCATAATGTTATCTGGCCCTGGCAAGCTGGTAGGGCTAGGGGTTGTTCCTTGATCCTCGTCTTTGGCTTCTAGGTACCCATTGGTGTTGATATCGTCCTCGAAGTCTCTGATCTTGTCAATTATGGTGGTTTTCTGCGGCATCATGTCAGTTCGAGGAGATAGAGAGACTGTTTCGGGTTGCACGCACGTAATGCTCGACTCTCGGTAGATAGGCAGCCAGATCACCAACAAGCTTAACAATGCTCGCAATGAGAGAAGCCAGCAGATCATCATCAATTGGTTTCAGATAACACTAACCAAACTTGTCAGCAACTTGTATCATCCATAAAAGACCTTGTAGATTCGAAAATTCGAGCATGCAACCAGAGGGGGTTTAGATGCATAGCAGACAGTGTGAAATATATTCACATGTATCACGGGTGACGTGATGACACACTTACCATCTGGGCACTGGTGTTACTCTTGAGATTGTTATACAGCCTGTACTTCCTCGCAGCTAGCAGGACTTCTACTACATCCACGGCGCAAGCCCCTATCATCCAGTCGACTGTGACAAGGCCATGCCTGAGGGTCGCCGATGGGGTTCTCTGGACATTCTGTAGGCAGTATTCCCAAGTCTGTGCAAGACATATAGCATACGAGACAGCTTGTTGCTGTGAGCGTAAAAGAAAGTCTCGCTGTGACCTTAGGAAGAACTCCCATGGTACAGAATCAGGCGAAGTTGATTGTTTGAGTGCGTGCAAGGAGAATGAGTAAAGCTCGATATGCGTTTGACAGTACCAAGTATGGAGCATAGTGTAGCTTGGACGGTTTGGTCGGTGGATATGTGCATCAACGTTCGACACGGATAGCTTTAGATGTTCCGGCAGAGAGTCGGTGAACCTGTACAAAGCAGTCTGATATTGATTGACGTGCTGCATAAACTGCTCAGGCCGCATCGGATCGGACATTTGGCCTTGCGAAAAATCCGTGAATCGTTTCGTAGCTCTATACCTTAATTAGCACAATACCCAGGACAAGCTTTTCATGACCACCCTAATTTTTGACGCAGGTTGCAGTATATGACATGACTGACCTTAGAACTTGGCTTCGAATTGTTAGTAGTCTCACATGACAAGCGTCAAGACTATAATCTCCCACGGTAGAAGGGATGGAAGCGTTTTGATTATACGTTTCCATCGTAGAAGGCAGTTCATCTCTGAAAACCTGATCCGAGCAAGGCAGACGGATGTGTATCGAGGAAGACGGCAACAACAGATGCTCATCATGTCCGCCAGATAAGAAATGGTCGATGATATATATCTGCCAGACACTGCGCCTTTGGATCTCCCGTTCTGGATATGTCAACTGTGTAGACCGCATGTCTGGCTCGTAGTTGAGTTGTAGGCATTTGATCAAGCGGCTTGCGGTCGCACTCCACATCCAGACTTTTGCCAAAGGACCGGACATCCAGTTGTAAAGTGTTGCCAGAAGATGGTAGACAAGATAATCAGGACTCATGAACCCACAGTGCCGGAGTGTGAAAAACTCAAGCTGTTCGTTGCATCGCAGGGCGAGGGCGCGACCTGTTGCACCGGGAGACACAAAGTCAGCAGTAATCGAACAGATTCCGGCTGCTAGAGCTGGGGGAAGCTTGTCCTCGTCAATCAATCGGTAGATTGTGCCAGGATGCAGAAACCCCATACAGGGCATGTGGAAGAGCTGTTCGAAATACACATCTGCATGCTTGAGGATGACTTCTCTCTTGAGCAACTGGTCCCTAGTACTCGTCAGCTTTGGACGAGAGGCAAAACGCTGCCCTACTTACTGGCATAATGGGCTTAGTGAGAGCCCGTTCTCCAGGGGTGGCGTCGTCTTCGGTCCGTTGACGTTCTGAGGAGTGTCTTCCTCTGGCGTAACCGGGGCTCCATTTGGTGTTGGAGTTGTGGCTGCACTAGATTTACCTGGTAGATTGGCAAACTTCCTTTTAGATGGTGTGTATTCGCAAGGCAGATCGTTGAGCTGGCATCTTGCACACCTGGGCAAGTCACCGCTACATTTTGTCTTGTGAGCATGGCATTGCTGACAGGCTGCGATTGTACCCAGTCAGACGTCAGAATCAGTGATGGCTTTGCCGAAGGGCATTTACCTCTTTGTGCACGCTTGCGAAGCGTCCCAGCTTCAGTGACTGTGCCGTTCGGGGTAATTCTTGCTACTTTGTCTAGAACTTGAAATGTCAACCCAAGAACAAGCTGAGCAGTACTGAGCACATGTCTGATGCGTACCAGATGGTTGTGAGCCGTTGGGCGGATGTGCGAAACTGCATTTAAGCTTCAATCTGCAGCAGTTATCGCAAGGGTCGTCCCTCGATTTACCACTGCATTTAACCTTCAATCAATGTATCAGCCCGGGCTGCGGAAGAGTAAACGTTTGACGTGGGCCTACCTTTCTCAGCTTGCATGTGACACAGCATTCATCCGGGTTGTTGCGTCGTCTTTTGGTACTGGAGACCGCGGAAGATGATGGAGAGGGGGATGCCGCGGCTACAGAGTCCTCAGCGCCGGCGTCGCTGGGTCTCTGCGACTTGGCTCTCTTCATGCTTGATGACCGTCTGCACTTTCCGACAGAAGCAGCGCATTCTTCTGTATCTCATTATGAAAAGCAACGCGAGTGCCGTGAAACTGACGAGTTCTCAAGGTAACTTATGGGCAGTTGACAAGGCGCGGGAGTTTGACTCGCGACGGAATTTGGCACGTCCTGGGCTAGTAGGGGGCCCCGAAGAACCCAGTCCTGAAATGGAACGAGGTGTACACTGGCGAAGACGTTCAATCTGGACAAGCCAGGCCCATCGCGATTAAGCCGTTGAAGCTAGAGGTACATTACCATGTAATAAAGACCCCACCCGAGGCTGGCTGAGCTGTGCAAATACTTGTCCATCACTGGAATATCCCAGGAGAGGTGTAGAAGAGAAACCTGGCTTGGCCTGGTGTGTCTACTATTGGCAAATGAGCCTACGGGAGATTCCTCAAAGTTGCAAAGACCCCTGTCACATCGTCTCATTGAGCGCATGATATCCTCATAATAAAGTTCGACTAACGCCTAGGTTGCAGAATTGTCAAACCTCCCAAACTCTACAGCCTCTATCCTACATAGACATCAGCGCTCTATCCGTAGAGCCTAACTGCGAACTGCTAGTGCCAAGAGGCCGACGTGCCGATGCTCTCACTAACTTGACAGCTTACAGATCTTGTAGCTCGGAACACGGAATCATTGGTTGTTAAGGATGGGGCTTACTGCAGAATCTCAGCAGCATGCTCAAGCGAGTTTGGAGTATATACCTGGGACGACCTCGAAGATGCGGTTTCACTGTCTTGGTGATCTGCAGCATACCTCCCAGCTCGAGGCTGGTTTCGTATTCGTCAAGAGGCTCAGCATTCACCCACCCATGGGATCAACCACGTGTAGATAAACCTAAACAGGCCACTCGAAGCGCCAGGCGTAGCACTCCCCCCCGACAACCCTGTATAGCATGTACGGTAGAAGCCGCGCTCGCCGTGGGGACCGATGCACAGTGACAACCTGACTGATTATGACAGAGCCCAAAAGGGAGGAAACTCGGCCGAACATGCAACGAGTGCCAGCACCAGTCCGGCTGTCGCCGGTACTATTCACTATTAACGCCCCCACATGGTGGTGCATTCTATGCTTGGTACGGCAGTTGATGCGCAAGTGCAGGGGGAAGCCACGAGGTGACGAACAAGGCGCAACCTGCCTTCCAAGGCTGTGTGCTAATCTTGGCCATGGCGTAGTTGAATCATGATTAATGAAAACAGGTTGCTCATGACTTGGCAATATTATATACGATCTCATGGGCAACACCCATGCTCAGCTGTCGTTGTTCTGCAATTTCTCAATGGGATCTAATCTCTTCGCCATAAATAGGTGCCCGTGACATGCAGGGACCCATTTGAAATATCTTCACGAGCCTGGTTGGTTGCCTATCCGCACGAGTCATTCGCTTGCATGCGCATGTTGTGATTGTATGGTCGTTGTCTGCATTGGCTGTGCAGTACAGTTCAACCTTGATTGATTGTTTATTGAAGAGAACGGGAAGACCGGACAGTTGCATTGGCGCGGGTGCCTTTCGCGTTATGATATGATCGAAAAATACTACGATACAGCCAGAGTTGCCCTGACTCGGTACGGCTGCTGGGTTTCCAGAACACTTGCCCCATTGGCTTGAAGAACATGCAGACCGAATGGCCAGGTTTATTCGTCATAGCCGTCACTCAGCACTATGATTCCATATCCGGGGTCTGCTAGGTTGGGCAATCTAACGTGGCCCGTATGACCAGAACTAGTCACACGGATGCGATCCGGTAAACACCCCTTCCATCGTCACCTGAAGCAATTACCTGGGCCAGAAGAAGCCAAGTATTAACTATGTATGTAACCTAGATACTCCGCCGTACATGGTATCGGAATCTGCCCACATTCCTCCCCAGCTGCCGGGCAGTTGGGCTGGGCTGGTCGGCAATAAGCCTTACCCCACTAACTTATTGCAAATGCCTCGCAGCATCACAAAGCTCCTGAGGCTAATGTTCATGGTTTTGGAGGATACCTACCGTAGACTAGACTAGCTTCCATGAAGCTGGAATCGACAGCCAGACGACCTGTAAGCCCTGCAAAGATATCACCATATACGTTCTTTACGATGCTTCGGTGAGCTCGGCAGATTAGCGCAATCTTGACCCTCAATTGCGAGCCAATGGCAGCATTGGCCATTGCGATTTGTACACACCACTTTATTTCATACTACTACCTACCACTGGCTGACCACCATGCCGCCCCCTAATCCTCGGCCCAAGGCCCCTCCACCCGACTACCAACGCATTGCAGCTCAGTATGCAAGAGCGAAACGACTGAAAGAACTCGAAGATGCCGCCAAGGCCAATGCTGGCTCCGCTGCGGAGAGAACACGCGACAGGGAGGCTGAGCGGCAACGGCTTGCTCTGGAAACGCGTCGAAAGAACACATACGAGAAGCGCTTCAGGTGGACGGTTGGGTTCTGGCTATGGATGCTATGTATCCATGTCATTGGACTATACTTGTTCACAAGCGGCTTCCTCCTCACCCGCTTGGTCTTGGAAGAACAATCCGAATGCGCGAGTCCCCCGATTGAGCCTCTGACAAGATGGAAAGGACAAGGTACGGTAGAGGCTGGTTGCTGGCATCCCAAGACCTTCGATAAAGCTGTGGTTGTTATCGTAGATGCCCTTCGATACGACTTCACTGTGCCGGTGCGAGATAGCAGTAAGGCCGAGGTTTACCACAATGCCTTCCCCTTCCTGTACGAGACATCTCGAAATAAACCCAACAATGCTGTCCTGCTCCCTTTCATTGCCGACCCCCCGACAGCAACATTGCAAAGACTGAAAGGATTGACAACGGGAACATTACCTACCTTCGCCGACATTGGAAGCAGCTTCGGTGGTACAGCAATTGACGAAGACAATATTTTGAAGCAACTCAAAGGACTTGGCAAGCGGATCGCCCATCTCGGAGACGATACATGGACTGCTCTGTTCCCAGGCTATTTCCAGCCAAACATCAGCAAAGCTTACGATAGCTTCAATGTGTGGGATTTACACACCGTAGACAATGGCGTCCAGGAGCACATCTTTCCTTTGCTCCAATCTGAAAGGAAAGGCGAGTGGGACTTGCTCATTGGCCATCTACTTGGAGTCGATCATGCCGGCCATCGTTATGGCCCTAGCCATCCTGCCATGACGTCAAAACTCCAGCAGATGGACAAGTTCGTGCGAGACCTGGTAGCAAGTCTCGATGATGATACCCTTCTAGTGGTCATGGGAGATCACGGTATGGATGGCAAAGGTGATCATGGTGGTGAGAGTGACGACGAAGTTGAGGCTGCCCTTTGGATGTACTCGAACAAACCAGTCTTTGGGCGGACCAAATCTGAATACGTGACACCACCTGCGACAGCAAAGATTCGACCAGTAAATCAAATCGATCTTGTGCCTACACTGTCTCTTCTTCTAGGTATACCGATCCCTTACAACAATCTTGGTCGGCCGATTGAGGAAGCTTTTGCCGGACCGAGAGGTAATGCCTGGAACAATTTGGCTGCCGTATCCAGCATGGCGTCTGCTGGGATTAGGAGATACCAGGCTTCGTATTTTGGAACTCGTGGCATTGAGCAAATCTCGAAGCCAGGATCGCCGGCTGAATTCTGGGAAACTGCCACTGATGTTGCCCGGAAGGGCCCCAAGTATTCCGAGGCTATCTACCAAGCCTACGTTCGATACCAAGAAGAAACGCTGAAGCTATGCAAAGACCTATGGGCCCGCTTCGATGTTCCCAGGATGGTTATGGGAATAACTGTCTCGGCTTTAGGTGTTGCAGCGCTGCTTGTCTATGTCTCCCGAGATGAGGACGACGATCTTGCTGTTCTTGATGACCCTGAACTCGATTTTGCGGAAAAAAGTCTTGAATTGCAAAACCAACACAGCAATTCAGGCACCGAACATTACCAAAGTCTCGATAAGAGTCTCGTGAAGTCAGGGGCTATCGGAGCAGCACTGGGAACAAGTCTAGCAATTGCATATCTTTTCCTCGCTGGTTCACAGGATTGGCCATTGGCAACTGCTGGCACTGCATCTGGAAGTATCCTCGCAGTATTCGTATCCCTCTTTGGGCTCGGCAAGAGCATTGCCAACATTCTGCCTACCACATTTTGGGGTTGGCTATCGGTGATCTTTACGGTCAGTCAGTCCATTGGCTTCGCATCCAACTCATACACCATCTGGGAAGACTCCATTTCTCTGTTCTTTCTCTCTTCCTTTGGCTTGGCTTCTGGCGTTGCAGCGCTCCGGCGGGAAGACTTTAAGGAACGTTTTTTGGGCGTATACCATGCTGTTCTCTTCGTTGTTCTTGGCCGAATTGCATCCTTCTCAAAACTTTGTAGGGAAGAGCAAATGCCTTACTGCAACTCCACTTATTATGCTTCTGCGAACTCCTCAACTTCTGCATCATGGCAACTAATAGTGCCTTTCGCCGTCTTCCTCATCCTTCCCACGGTCATCAAGGGCTACCTAGTACCACCCCGCTCCTATGAAGGCCTCGCACCAGCGTGGATAGGATATGCACTGCGTGGCGGTCTTTTCTTAGCCGCTTTATATTGGACATTAGATGCAGCTGGTAATGGTGAATGGTTTCCCTCCATTCCCGAGGCAACACTGAAGACAATTCAGGTATCTGTGGCGCAATCAGTTATCGCACTAGCATTTGTGGCCGGTACAACGGCCTACATCTGGGCACCACCATGTGTCTCGATCATTACAACAGCCTCCGGCAATGTGCGTCGTGCCCAGGTCACTGTACTGGGATACGGAAACGCCAATGGCGCCCGTTATCTGCTCTTGCTAATTAACTTCGCTGGAGCATGTATTCTACTCTCAAAACCGATGGGTACTGGAGCTATAGCTTTGATGTTATGGCAAATACTATCGCTGGTCGAGATCATTGACCTGAACGGCATCACTATGGAGACCATTGGCCCCATCACCTTGGCTGTATTGGGAAACTTCTATTATTTCAAGACTGGCCATCAAGCTGCTCTGTCCTCCATCCAGTGGGATAGTGCCTTCATCCCACTGAAGACGCTTCGCTATCCGTGGTCTCCCCTCGTTGTGGCTCTCAATACTTTCGCCGGCCAAATTTTAGCTTGTGTTGCCGTCCCGCTCATTGTGCTCTGGAAGACGAATCCCAAGCGCAAAGCGGTGCTCGAAAGCACTACACGCGCTTTAGGTGTCTTTGTGGCCTACTATGCCGTCGAGAGCTTGGCCACGATGGTTTGGGCCGGACACCTACGGCGCCATTTGATGTTGTTCCGAGTTTTCAACCCAAGGTTCATGATGGGGGCTGTCGCGTTGATTGTAGTGGACTTGATCGGTATCGCCATAACGCTTACTGGCGTGAGAACGAACACGTTGGCTGTTAGCGAAGTCTTTGGCTGGGCAGATTGAGTACTTGCTGCTGGAGAGGGATAAATGAGTGGATTAGGCGCCTGGAAGCAACTCCAAAAGCGAAAAAGAAAACAAGAGTCTTGGGTCAGGGCAGAAATTCGCTGGCCGTCGTAACTACAATTGTCACTCTGCTTTTTTGGCGTCACGTGAAGTGAAGCCACTGTAGTATAGGTGTCAGGATAGATAAAAATAAAGTTGGAATGTGTACGAGTATCGCGCACAAACAGTGCTACCGACTGGAGCAATTACAACCACGACAGATAACAGAGTCAGCGCATGTATGTAATACGGATTTACATTCCGGTTCGATAGTTCCCGCTGGTCGCAAACGAGCGATCGGCAAATGTCAGGAACGTCAAACACGTGTTGTGCAAGTTCTTGTTTGGGGAGGATTTCCCCGGCCGTCCTGTTTCACATGTTGTGCAACTTCGTATGTTTAGATTGAATCAGAAAGGGGGGTGGGGATGCGGAAACGTGTGACCCCAAAGCTGGTTGTGTTCTAGCAGCCACGAAGACGGCGGCGAGATAATGGTTCCCAAGATATGAACGTGATAGGCGAGGTCACGAATCAAAGAGATACGCACAACCCACGGAGGCAAAATGTGGGCGAACCAAATAGAGTTTTTGCCATTCTGCTTCTTCGGACCCAATATCGGGTAGCAGCTATGGGACTGCAGCGTCTACGAGGGAGTTTGTCACGCCAATCTGCCAAAGAAAAGTTTTTCCCAAACCCTCCCCCGACAACTCCTTCCTTATTGCTCATTCGTCCTGATAATAAGCTTGACAATGTCTTGTCGACACCTCCAGCCTCCCCCAATCCTGTGGAATTCCATGTAAACCCTTCCGTGGGGAATTCTCTTCCCGCAAAGTCCATCCTCGCGCCCTCCCATTCCATCCCTGGTGATCCCAAATCGGGGTTTGAAGTATATACAATAAAGTCGAATAAGGTCTAAAGTGTAGAAATAATAAATGTTGGTTATAAGAGCGCCATAAGCAGGAGCGAGTATGGGGGTATCAAAGCGCTGCGCCGACTGGTGGGAAAATGAAGAAAGAAGAAAATATGTGCAATCGTGAAGCGGCGCCGAAAAATAAATAAAAACCCAATATCCGTTTTCCAAAATTTTTGGGGATACCGTAAAACCCATTCCCCAGTTGACTCCGGCTACCAAAATCCAATGCTGCTAATGTGATGTCGTATATGTGTGCTCGGCTAGATTTGTTATAGGAGCCATTGAGATAGCGCCACAATAAGCAGCGAAAAGAGCAGCAAAGATGGAGCTGGCTGTGTCGGCCCGGCGAAATTGCTGATTACTGCCTCCGGTAGAGTCGCATTCACATAACCGCTGCCGCACTGCGCGTTGACGGCGTTCGCGGCTTTTGTGTAGGTATTGGCTATGGCCGAGCTCCTGTCGGCCGTCGCAGCTTGGAAGAACCCCATCATGTGCTGCGTACATTGATTGCAATCCGGCGTCGTGCTGTTCGGGTAGCTGATATTCAGCGGCAGGTAATAAAGATAGACGTCAGCGATGGCGCTAGAGTTTGTAACGGCGTTGGCGAAACAGTATGCCGATGTCTCGGCGTCCTGTAAGCATGACGCGCTGTATAGAGGCTGATAGGCTTTCAGACCTTGGTAGACCTGTACTACCAGCGAGTTTTCTTGCGCATACTCGTCGGCGCAATTTGCTGAATCAACCAGGTCGTCCGCCACACCATCCAGGTAGTCCTCACAGAAAGTGACGTTGGCGCCACAAGTTGCGTCAAGGACTTGTGTTATGCTCACAAGCGATTTTTCGGCGTTAAACATGGACATCGAACCCTGCAGGAAGGTGTTAGTTGCGTTTCCATCGAACCGTACGCGAATGGTAATTATTGGTTGCTGGCGACGAACCTGAACGAGCATGGAAAATGGGTAGCATTGTTTGAAAGTCGAGTTTGACAACAGATCCGTAACGAAACTTTGGCAGCCATCGCCGGAGAAGTTTGAAGCGATCGAGTTGTCGAAGGGACTCGGCAGCGCACTTGCAACATCGGTGGTCGTCGTCCTTCGCGATGTAGTCGTCGAGGTCGTTTTCCCTGTGCTGGTGGTAATTCCTATTGAGATTGTGGTTGTCTTGACATTGTCACTGGTGGCTGAATCCGAGCCCGACTCTGCATCTGCTCTTCTTCGAATGTATCGTTGGTGCTCCTCCCGAGACATCATGATCCAATCATCCTCGATGAGAACAGGAACTCGCGTGTCGACGATCAGCGTCTCGTGTGGATGTGGGGGAGCGATGGCTGAAAAGGCCGCGGCCGTGGAGACCCAGCAAAGTATTAAAGCGAAAATCATTGCCCTTTTGTATCTTGGCCCAGCGCGAAACCTGAAACGACAGGGTGGAACGGTCCAGCCCGAGGGCACTGCGCCCAAGCGAGTTGCTTGGTTAAGAAAACCTCGGAGTTGATCCACGGAATAAAGCAGATGCTGTATGCAACTTCAGAACGGCAGGTTACCGGTCTACGAAACGTCCGAACATCACTCCTTGTCTAACCACAGATCTGTTTGTTCGGGCTTTGTGGTCTGCAATACAGGCGAGATGATTTTGACCATATGCAGCAGAACGACAAGTCCGAGGAATCGGGATGCTTAAAGAGTTGCGGTCAATATGTATCAGTTGGCCATTCAACCCTCCAGTCTTTCACTTGCAGCTGTATATCCTCTCTCTCACTGTCGGTCCAATGTGCGGCCTGGCGGGTAAATGAGTCGTTATGCGTTATCGGGCACGGCAACACCAATGGGATGCTCCGCGACAAGTTTCCGTATATGCTTAACGATACTGTTGTTCTGCAGCTAATGAGGGACGGGACGGGAACGTTCAAGTCACGGCGCGGTGAACGATTACCGAACAGGATGTATTAGGAGAATCGCCCACAAGCAGTATTAAAGAATTACGGGGAGTATAATCGTCTAATATGAGGACCAAGAACAACAATGGAGAGCAGAGGAGTGCCAAAGGCCAGGCCCAGCAACCTTTGCGGGGGCGGTACCTAGATATTATTGCCGGATCTCTCTTTGCAGTACATAGTTGGAGCCCTAGCATAGCAACAAGATCTAATGCCTCCTTCGGGTACTAGTGACGCGAGAAGAAAAGCCATTCTTTCCTAGGATGGAGCGCTCTGTCTTTGCTCGCTTGCCTAGGCAAGCCACGCGGCCCTGTCACTCGACGACTGAATATTGGCTGGGCCAGACCTGAATCAGCCAAGCGGGTCTGCGCGAGCGACGTTGGCGATGCGGGAGGGTGGTATCGCTGCAAGAACAGTCGATATGGCTCCTCCAAATCGGGCAATTGGGGGCCCAACCTGTGCTTCCTGGTGGCGGACAATTACAGGGGTCTCCAAGCGATGTCATCCGTTGGCTCAGCCCATTGACTGCAATACATAGTATTGAATTTCTGCCATGCAAGTCAGATGGGGCGCCATGTCTACTGTGTACCCTTGATCTCTTGGCGTTTCCCAGTGGAGGGATCTGACAGGCTCATGGAATCGTGTTAGACTTTTGACAACGGCCTCTCAGTCATCCAACGGAAATGCAGATCTGGTAAATCTGAGTTGCGAAACCTAAAAAAGAAGTCAAGTCGATGCGAGCGCGCCATTTAGCGTGCGCCATGCGTAAGAGGCGCTTGGGTTCAATAAGGAAGTTTGTGGCCAAGCGTCCAGGCCCTTGCAGATGGGCGTTGCGCTCGTGGAAGGCGGGCTTGTGAAAGAAAGCGAGCATTGCCGTTGGCCGAAGAGTTGCCCGTTGTAACAGTCACTGTAGGCGTCGGCTAGCCCTTGAGCAAATGGCCAATAACGCTACATCTAGCATCCCAGTCTCCATATGCCACTGACATATAGGCCCGTGAAACATGACAATAACTGCAGATGAGTCGGCAAGGACTACCAAGCACTGTACACACAGCCGAGCCATAGAACTAGACGTGTGCCGCACAGACAGGAGGGACACTTTGCTGTGACACTTGCAGAAGTCGCTTTGATTTATACAGAGCCGTGCCATAAATAATAGCTAGGAACGATATATGACAGAATGGGCAGCTTCAGGTAAGTAGCATTGCCAGTTCAGGGTACGCGCTTTCATGTGCTTCATAGCATCGGGCTAACCAGGGGATGCAATGTAAATGGATGAATGTCACCGGGTCTCGGACTAATATTGGATAAACGATTGTTTGCTCCCATATTGCCTGGCAGACCCGAGAAATCAGATGCCAAGACTACTTGTACTTCTTCTGTCGAATCGCGGAATTCCATGCCGAAGACCAGCTGATCTGGCTCTGGTTCTTGAGGCAAAGCTCCTCTTGCTTTGAGCTTCCCAGCAGCCCGAGATCATGTTCATGCATTAGCGGAGATCCTTCTTCCTTTCCCCGGGGGGTTCGCGGCCTCGAGAGACTTTTGAATCCAGGCACAAGTCTGCTGCTAAAGGCTGAACCTAGTCCATTCCAGGGGGGGGGTGATTACCATGGTGGAACTATTGGATGCCGGGGCCACGGATATTACATAGCATTGATTACATAGTACTGCGCCCTCTCTCGCCTTTGGGACCGTTTTCTTCTCCACCTGCACAACATTCACCGTTGGGGATGACGACTCTGCGGTGCCCGTTATGCAGGTGGAGAGGGGGAAAAAAAATTGTAGATACGATAGTGGATAATCGCGTGTCATGCTGAATTGCAGGACACTCGTGAAGATTAAAACACGTGAGAGTTCAGGTGGCCCGTACCTTACCGTAGCCCGCAACGGGGTACCTGAAGCGTCCTAAGCAAGAAAAATGAAAAATTGGGCGCGGGTCCTCAAATCTGAAGATCCGGTCAGTGGACCGGATCAACAGCCAAGAAACCCAAGGCACGCAGAACATTTTGCGTGGTCACCCAACTATCGGATCAGATGGGAAAGTCTTCAGGACTTTGCGTTTTTTGTCAACCAACATTTGGTGTCCAATGGGTCGTGATTCGCCCATCCAATAGTCCCTACTTAGCCGTTGAGCAAGCGCTGCTGTATTGATCCTTCTCCAGCCCAGCAGGCTTGGCAGGCACGCGAGAGGGGCCCAGAAATCCGGCCCCAGGCTAGACTAGAGGCTGAAAAGGGGAGGGGGTTCGCTTCACGGCAAGACTTGACGGACGAGGCAGTACCATAGCTCTATTTGACGAGATTTGGAGGCGTTCATAGTTGGTTGTGCTTTGCATGTGTTCAAAACCATGGCCCCCTTACATGCCAGAACCGCGACAAAAACAGCGCGCCAACGGAACAGAGCAATTTCTGTGTTGATCAACCAGTCTAGACCGGTAGCCTTCTGCGGTAGGTGCAAGCAAAAGATGCTAACGTAGATCAGCCTGTCGGTTAGTTCGTTGCATTTCGCGGCTTACAGGTCACCACGATAGGCGGTCCTGTCATCCTGGCTTTCGTTTTTCCAGACGAAATGAAAACGCCACACCTTTGAGATCTAAGACAATACTTCTTGTCTGCTTGACGAGAAACTCGTGTGTATGTGCAGATCCTTGCATAGGTAGGTCATACGACACCGATTGTCTTTCATTGGCGTCAAGCAAGGAACACTGTGGCACAATTGTTTTATCACTTTCACAATGTGACATCAAGATTTCGGGTTTTCCCCCTTCTAGATGTTGAGAACAGATATATAGAAGCTGTTGAAACCCAAGTTTTGGACAGCTGTTGAACATGTAAGCATGATCAAAAGTGATCGACAATGATTATATACACAAGAAAACACCCCAGCCAGAATATGGTGGCTATCTTTTTACTCCGAACTCCAACACAATGCGTGAAAACAGGCAGCAAATGCTTTTCAGGGGAATCTTTCAAAACTTCTTCCGACACATCCCACCCCCACGCCAACTTAGATCGACCAAAATCACAACCGAAAATAGGCCCGTAGGTTGTTTACCTGGTCTTCTCCAGGCTCTGCAAGTTGACCAACTCAGCATATCTTCCGTTCTTACGCATCAGCTCAGTATGCGTGCCCTCCTCCACAATGCGGCCCTGGTCAAACACGTAGATAACGTCGGCGCGTTGGATCGTGCTGAGACGGTGGGCCACGGCAATAGTTGTTCTTCCCTTGGCGGCCTTATCCAGAGCTGCCTGTACAACATGCTCGGACTCTGAATCCAGAGCTGAAGTAGCTTCGTCGAGCAGCAGGATTTTAGGGTCGCGGATCAGTGCTCGGGCGATAGCAATACGCTGCTTTTGGCCTCCTGAGAGCAGGGCACCCTTGCTACCCACCACAGTGTTGAATCCATCTGGCAGGGAAAGTATGAAGTCGAAAATGTTGGCCTCCTTGCAGGCAAATTCAATAGCCTCATCGGTGACCTCGTGGGCGGCGCCAAGCACAATGTTCTCTTTGATGGTTCCCTGGTAAAGGGTAGGCTCTTGAGACACAAGGGCAATGAAGGATCGATACTCGTTCACGTTCAAGGAGCTGATCTCCTTGCCATCGATATAAATACCACCAACCAAAGGATCGTAGAAGCGCTCAAGGAGAGCGATTGTGGTTGACTTGCCACATCCTGATGCGCCGACAAGAGCGACATACTGGCCCGGGCGAACAGTGAGGTTGAGACCGCGGAGCACTGGCTGTTCAGGACGAGTTGGGTATCGGAAGTGGACGTCGCGGAACTCGAGAGTTCCATCCACAGCCTCAAGGCGCTCGCCATCCTGGGACCACGTATCCACAACAGGCTTCCGGTCAAACAGAGTCTTCAACTCTGCTGAAGCGTGGTGCGCCTTACCCATGTCAGGGGCAAACGAGAAAATCGTACCGGCGGACTGGGCACCGAAAATGACGGCTTGGAAGCACACGAAGAACTGAAACTGATTATATTCTCCCTTGGCGATAAGACTTCCTCCGTACCAGAAGCCAAGAGCAAAAGCCAAGAATAGGAAGGACTGGGAGGCGGCATACAGAAGACTCGACTTGAGTACAGAACCCAAACTCGACCTTTGCTGGGCTGCAAGAGAGGTCTGGTATTGCTGTAAGACATCAGTCTCCCGAGTAAGCGAGGCAACAGTACGGATGGCGGAAATGGCCTCAGACGCGTAGGTGGCCGACGACTCGTAGGCTTTCTTTGAGCGGCGTTGGAAATGTGCGAGCATGTAGAAACGGAAGAAACCGCAAGCCAACAAAACAGGGATAGTCGAGATACAGACGAGGGACAGCTTCCAACCGATGCACAAAGCGAGAACACAGGCTGAGACCAGGGTCGTCGTAACAAGCAACAGAGTACCTAGAGTGACACCACTGATACCAGCAACATGCGTAGTTTCCGTTGATAGGAATGATGTAAGCGCACCAGCAGTGTTCTCGTCCTTGTCAAAGAAGGAAACATCCTGTCGAAGCATAGTTCTGAAGGCACGATCACGCACGCGGTGGATCAATCTCTCAGAGCATCTTGCAAAAGCGACACCTTGAAGCACGTAGGCAAGAAATTGCACGATTGCCAGCATCAAGAACATGGCACTCCAGAAATCGCTGTCCTTTTTTATCTGAGCACTGTTGGCTGGGGTAACCGGCGTGCTGAGCGTCTAGAATTAAATTAGTACTGTGCAAGAACGTCGGATGCGGATTGTATATGCTTACCATAATCTGTTTGGCAAAAAACACAGCTTGAGTAGGGTTTCCACCACCACAGATGATAGACCAAAACAGTCCCCAGCACATAAGCTTCCATTCTTCGCGGTTGAAGGATGCGATTAATTTAATCAAGGTTGAAAGACGGTACTTCTGTGTTTCCTCCGGCTTACGGCCCTGAAGGACCTTGCTCGAGGCAGATCCTTGGGTCGTTGAGCGGTTCAGCTTGGCACGCATGTTGTCATCTGGATCTTCAGTGTAGGTCTGGCCGTCCTTGGCAGACATTTTGCGAATCATCTGTTCATCTTTCTCATCGATTGCAGCTTGCTCCTCGGCGGTCAACTCCTGGACAGCTGCGATGTTCTGCGCTGTGACGAGCTTGAAGTATGCACCGCGTTTCTCAAGGAGTTCATCGTGAGTTCCTTGTTCGACGATAGACCCCTGAGTCATAACGACAATGTTATGTGCATCTCTAATTGTGGAAAGCCGGTGAGCAATAGTGATTGTTGTGCGACCAGCAGCAGCGACTTCTAGAGCAGCTTGAACGACTCCTTCGGATTTGGTGTCGAGAGCACTGGTGGCTTCATCAAGCAGAAGAATTTTGGGATCGGAGACAATGGCTCGAGCAATAGCGATACGCTGCTTTTGTCCACCAGACAGGAGGAAACCCCGCTCGCCGACGTTGGTCTCATATGCTTCAGGGAGGCCGGAAATGAAATCGTGGGCGTTAGCTTTCTTCGCAGCTTCAACAACAAGTTCACGCTGTTTCTCTTCGCTCTCGTTCTCGAACCGGGTACCGATCAGACCGTACTTGATATTGCCAAAGATGGTAGTACCAAACAGGGTGGGTTCCTGACTGACAAGCGAGATGTGCTGACGGAGCCAGCGCAAGTTCAGTGTACTAATATCACGGCCATCAAGATAAACTTTTCCACCGACTGGATCATAGAAACGTTCGACAAGCCCGACAATTGTGCTCTTTCCAGATCCTGAGGCTCCAACGAGCGCAGTAGTCTTTCCAGCGGGAATCTCAAGCGACACGCCGTTCATGACGACTACGTCCGGCCGTGAAGGATAGATGTGCTTCACGTTTTCCAGACGAATAGCACCTTCGACGTGATCAGGCTTGTCTCCTGCATCGTTTGTTGGGTCCAGTGGAGACTGGCGGTCGATGGTGTTGAAAATCTTAGCAGCAGCAGCGATAGCTGTGGCAAAAGCCTGGACATTAGGTGCGACGTTTCCAAGGTTGAATGCACCAATCATGACAGACATCATGATGATCAACACCTTGGAGAGCGGGATACTGCCGTCGAGCAGATATGTGGAGCCCATCCAGAAAGACAGACCGTAGTTCAAGTACACGATCAGCATCATGCCAGCGACCATACACCCGATGGTGCTCTTGGTCTTGAAACCGTACTTCTCTGCACGGATCAGGTGAGCGTCGTACTGTTTTGCCAGGCGGTCCTGTGTGCCGAAAGCAACAGCGTTCCTAATAGATGATATGACTTCGTCGGCGACGGTACCACCCATCGCATACGCCTCAATCGAGTGTTTGTTGTACTTGATCATGAACTGAGAAGCGGTGCCCATTACCAAGACGATGGCAAAGACAGTGGACATTAGAATCAGCGTCAGCTTCCAGTATTCGACGAAACCAATTACGAATGCGGAAATAAAAGTTGAAACGGCTGTGATCGTCAAGCCGACTTTTTCAGAAATACCATCCTGGATTAAGTTGGTGTCAGCCGTGATTCGAGTTGTGACCTCTCCGGCACCGAGGTTGTCGAAAAATCCAATGTTTTGGCGCATGCAGCTTTCCAAGTAGTGCTCCCGAATCTTTGCGCTAATGTGCTCGCCGGTGTAGATGAAGCCAACGGTCGCAATATAGATCGTCACAAACTCTCCAATAGCCAAGTAGACGAAGTATAGAACGAGACTCGTCATCTCATCCATGAAAGCGTCATAGGATGATTGGCCCGTGAAATAGCCCTGGAAGGTACCTTGCAAGTTACCAAAAATCACAGTCATCAGGGGCAAAGCAGCACCGCCGGCTATAGCGCAGATGGCGCTGATGAACATGATAATCAGATCATTCCGCGAAGCATATCGATACAGGATTGCAGCACCGGCCTTGACAGTAGGCGTATTGACTTGCCTCTTCAAGATATCGGCTTCATGCGCAGGTAAATGTCTAAACGGATCGGTGTCTTCCTCCTTTGCTTGCTTTATGACCTTTGAGTCTACCTGTGCTAAGGGCGCCACATCTGGCTTTGCGTCCTTTTCAGAGACTGGTTGCGTGTCCGACGTCGACTCGTTGCGGCTTGAGGCTCTCGAACGGCCCTCATTGGCCGGCTTTTCTGACATTTCGGCAGACATATTGCCTGTAATGGCACTCGACGACAAGGTCAGGGGAACCAGCGCGACCGAAAAGTCACACAGCCAACTCCTCGACAGAGGTCGGTGCGACGGTTCTCGTTGGCGAGCTTATTGCTGGCTTTCTTCAACGGTTTCTGTGTTGACTGCGCCCCTCGAAACGTTTGTCTGGTTGGGATTGAGCCGATGTGCTATTCCGAATGTGGGGAGTGGGTGCTGTCGTAGAGAAGGGAAAGAGAGAGGCGACAGAGCAGGGAATTAGTAGGAATTAGAAAAATATTCGAGGGAAAGAGCAACAACTTCAGCAAGTCCACGACGACAGAATAACAGAGCGGGAGCCGAGACTGGAATGCGCAGCGCGGGCGGCTTTCACTCTTTTGAGTATTCTTTGCCCGCCCGTCCATCGTGGGGAGGAAAGGATCCGGGGTGGCTTGATGTGCACATTTGTGCAACGGAAACCAGGGATTCCGAGTCACCAACACCGAGCATGTGCATGGAACTTTCACTAGGTTAGACTAATTGGAAGTGAGCTGGGAAAGTGGACGCTGTTCCAAAGCCAAAGTGCCCCAGGGAAGTGGGCCGCTAGTTGCCGAAAGCGAGATACGCACCCGACATAATAACTAACGACCTGCTGCATACTCCTTTCGATCGTGTTCTAGTGCAACGCTATTTGCGGCCATGAAAAGCTCTATTGGAGCGCTCGTAAGCTTACCCATCTGTACACAGGGCCCTGCGTGCGTAGATGAGTCTTTTGCCGCAACATGATGCTAAGTTATGACTCCGCCGGCAACTCGTCCAGGCGCACTATAACCCACGTGCAGCCCATCCTCGATGACACACACGACGTACGCTCATTGTACCTATGAAGGTTACCGAATGACTCGATTGATCATTGATTTGATTCGCGAAAGAAGTTCTCGTGTGAGGAATTCAGATACCTCGAGGCGTCACAGCATCGCGCTACACCCTCAGCTTTACCATCCTGATCGAACTCTCGCCTAATTCACTTGATATCCGTTGGAGGACCTTTTTGATGTTTCGTAAGCAGTGGAGCGGGCCGAATCACCAGGGGTTGTGATGCAGGAGCCTAGCTAGAACATCGGGCGAAGGATTAGAGTAATTAGATATCGATGGCGGGCCTCCTCTGCATGGTTTCACGCGCATGCTCTCGCTTGTGGCCCCGCTCACCGCGCAAGTAACGCTGGCATGGTAACACTGTAAGATGAACGCTGATCGGGGGATATACCCGCAGTCCCCTCGACAGACTCTCATCTTCAACGAGAACATCACAGCTACTACGAGAATCTGCTTCAATGTTCAAGAATCTGTGGCGTTTGCATAACTCTATCGATGCAGTGAGACATACAAGCATTCAGCCCTGCATTCTAGAATGCTTCCTTCGGTGTCCCAGTGTCCCATCTGCTCCACCCGGACTCCTAGAGATAGCGATTGCGGAGAATCGCGGAGCCAGACTTCGGGCCTCGGGGTCTACAAATCACCGATTCCCCATAGCATCTTACATAGAGGCAGAGACACAGAGACACACCATCAAAACAGGACTGCAATTCGTACGGAACACTTATGCAGCTATCTTGATTGACGCGGATTCAGGCTTCTGTTTTGAGATCCTGGCCCGCTGGGTACGGTTGCAGTACACATCTCAGATCTTTGCTAAGCCCTGCGGTTTAGCGCCCTAGTTCTATCTGACTGCTCGGCCTCTGCTCGTATACGTCTACGAGTTTTACGAGTTTTACGGAGAGTACAAACGAGGATTGTTAATAAAGCCCAGACGACCAGTCGCCACAAGACGGTCCCTAAGTTTTAACATTACATTATCAGCTCAGATGCGTTGGCACAACTATAGTCCTAACGTGTAACTGTAGTGGCGAAGTATTGGCTTCGTTTTGATGGCATTCGTCTTGGGTGGGCTTCTTCCCGACTTTTATGCTTTAGAGAGATTTGATTCAAGCACTCTCCAGATCCTCAGGATGTGATGCATAGGCAACGATCATACAAATGTGCTTTCCTTAATCACTTGAGGTCGAGATTACTGGTGGTGCCTGTAACGTGTGATTATTTTCACTCCAAATACTCGAACGCCATCGCCTTACATAATAGCCGCATGGCGAACAAAGGACGCCACTTCTTGGGATAAAGCTTGTTCGCTGATCGAGGGGCAAACTTGCATGCCCGACTATTGATTCGACAAACCCCTTTTCTTTCAGCCTTGCACAACAGGCAGCAAAGCGCAACTGCCATCTGTCCTTTGACTGGTCTGGTGTTTCTATCGCAACTAGTCTAATCACTCAAACTCATATTTGAAAGGTTGCCGTCTCGTATCTTTGAGCGACCAAAAAAAAAAAAAGCCTGGTCGACCACCAAAATGACTGAATCCATTTTCTGAGGTTTGCCACACAAAAACACCACGAGGGGCATTTTACATCCTTGCCAGTACGCCCCCCCCCCCCCCCCCCCCCCCCAACGAGACGTCATCTGATTTCCTAGGCTGTAATAAACCAGCGCTCAGCCTTGCGCTCAAAAAGTAAACCCAAACCATATTTCCTGCACAAATCGAATTATCATCGCAGGACGATCTCTCTTGAAAGCGAGAGAGAGAGAGAGTGTGTGTGTGTGCCAAACAATGGCACGCTTGACACAAACCAGGCTCAAAATGCCACACCTCCCACCCTCCCCCATCCTTTCCTTCCTCGCACTCCTCCTGGCCCTCTCCTCCCTCGCCGTCACGCCGGCCCTCGCCGCCACCAAGCCCAAGAACGCCATCCTGCTCTCGGACGTGCAGTCCCTGACGCTGCGGTCGGGGGCGCAGACGACGCACCGGCGGGTGCCGGCGGCGCCGCAGCTCAAGTGCGTCTCGTCCCCGCCGGTCTGCGCGCTGCACGACGTGGGCCTGATGCGGTGCACGAACCAGGGGTCCGGGTACGGCGAGCAGGACATACAATGGTCGTGCGCGGCGGACCTGCCACCGTCGCTCAAGCTGGGCGCCACCGACGTGGTCTGCGAGGGCTACGCCCGCGCCGACGACGAGTACGTGCTCAAGGGCAGCTGCGGCGTCGAGTACCGCCTGGTGCTGACCGAGGAGGGCGAGAGGCGGTACCCGCACCTGTCCAAGACCGGAGGTGGTGGGTGGAGCAGCAAGCCAAACTCCCAGAAGCCGGCTGCAGGGCCGCAGGGTGAGGGCCTGGATTGGAGCGGGGTCATCTTCTTCATCATATTCGTCGCGGTTCTGGTCTGGATAGTATACTCGGCCTGCGTAAGCGCGAACAACAATTCAAATGGTGCTACGATGAGACGGCCTAGAAACGGGGGAGGCGGAGGCGGGAACGGAGGGGGAGGATGGGGTCCAGGAGGTGGCGGCGGTGGTTTTGGTGGATGGGGCAGTGATGATCCGCCGCCGCCCTACCCAGGATCCAAACCGAACAGTTCTTCGTCGTCATCTCAGCAGGGCTGGAGACCTGGGTTCTTCTCAGGTGCCGCAACTGGCGCGGCGGCTGGCTACATGGCAGGCAACCGCGCGGCGAACCGTACGCAGCGGGAACAGCAGAGAAGAGATTACGGAAGTTCGGGATATGGAGGCGGTGGAGGCAGTAGTAGCTGGTTCAGTGGCGGATCTCCGTCGTCATCATCATCGAGCCACAACGACAACGACTCTAGTTCGAGCACGAGATATGAGAGTACGGGTTTTGGCGGCACTAGTCGACGCTGAGGAGCCACGGCTGCTACGCAAAATCATGATGCCAAGAGCATAAGGCTTACAGCGAGGCGACCAAAACTTTCGAGTTACATATGCCCGACACAAAAGCAATTTACGTACCTACTCAAAATAATTTCTCTGGTGCACAATCGATCCTGTAATGTTGCTGAAATTCTCTTTATTGTGTCGGGTTCAAGACTCCCTTGTAAATGTCCTTCCGACATTGCGCACATCTGCTATGCGCTCTAAATTACTTATCCTGTTCGAATTCAGTTGGACCCCAAGCAGTGAAAATTTGTAACCGATTTTCTCGGGGCGTTGCATATGGTATCAGTGATAGTTTGTGAGTCACTGACCATACGACAACCCGGCTCTGAAACAATTCAAGCACCTCTAGTGGCTCGTTCAGACAGGCCCGAATTTCCTTCTCGGTGAAATGGCTCTGGCATGCAAGCCTGAGAGCTGGCTTTTGGAAAGTCTATCGTCCCGCCGCATTCTCCTTCTAAATGGCTCCTCAAGAACAGCAGATTGTACTGCCCACTCATGATCCGCTCTCAGCGCACCGTTGAAGTGCTCTCAGCACTCAAAAGAATGCGATCAAACCATCGAGTACCCTCTTTCCTGGCGCAACTAGTGTCGTCCCTTCTAATCGATACATAAACTCTTACAAAATGCTGGCTAGAACTCGTTCCTTCTGCACCTGAGCTCCCACAAATTGAAGCCGCGTTTGTGGATCAAGAATGTCCCGGTTTAGACCAATGTCTTTACAAACGAAGCTACTCCGTCGCAACGAGCAGATCAGAGCTGGCCCAGAATCTAGACATCCCCCTTCGCACGGATTCTATCACGGGCTGGCAGGGTCGAGTGGCCGTGGTGCAAGTCGATTTGAGCACATGTGATCCAGTCAACCGCCCAGACACCCAACAGGGGTGGTTTCTGGCACGATTTTGCCCGAATACCATATCCCGCTCAAAGATGAACAGTCATGATGTCCAGCTTGTCGAACATCTTGCTGCAGTTCGGACATTTCCTCATCCTATTAGCCACACGATCGTCAATGCACGAACGGCAGAAGATGTGTCCGCATGTTTTGAGTGCCGTGTTTTTGAAGTTGTTGTGGCAGACGGAACAAGTGGCAAGTTTCTGTGGAATTGTTAGTAGGGTATCTTCGGAAGTAGTTTCGGATAAAGCTTACCCGTAGCATATCCTCCTCTTCGGAGGAATTGCTCAATGATTTGGACTTCCACTTGTCCCTGTCCTTTGAGGTACTCTCAAGGCGCGCCTTCAGCTTTTCATTATCCGTTTCCAAGATAGATGCACGCTCTCGTGCCGTGGCTGTGGCCGCGTCTTTACTTTTTGCCAGATTACCCAGTTCCGTTATTTGGGCCTTAAGCGCTTCATATCGCTTCAGGAGTTCATTGCTGTTGGCCTCGGTACGCTTGCTTTCCGAAATCGTGTTGTTGTTCGCGGCCTTGAGATCGGCAATTTGCTTCTCCAGACTCGCGGCTAGGGCGCGGGTTTGACTCTCATTCTCCTTGAGCTGAGAGATGACTTCCGAATTCTTGGAATTGTGCAATCGCACTTTTGTGAGCTCTTCCTTCAGTGTATCGTGATTGCGACGGGCATCGAAATACTTCTGATTAGCCTTGCCCTTTTCTGCAAGTGCGATGCTGATGCGCTCTTCCACGGCCGCCAGATCATGGATCTTCTTGTTCGCAAGGGTTTGGTACTTCCTGACGGCGGCCGCCATGGTAGGAAGCTCGATGTTGATGCTATCAAAATCCTTCTCGAGCTTCTTATACTTGTCTCGAAGATCGTCGACTGAAAGGCTTTCGAGATCAGGCCGGGGGGACATGTCAACATCTTCGCTCGGTGACAATCGTTGTACTTGTGACTCCAACTGTCTTATGCTGTCCTCATTTGCGCTAACAAGCGCCTTCATTTCGTCTGCAGCATGGCGCTCCTGTTCCTTGCTGCTCTGCAATTTCTGCACCTCCTGATGTAGCTCATCGCGCTGCATCCGAATTCGAGCAAGATTAGTGTCCGACTGTTGCAGTTGGTCCTCCAGTTCCGAGGTCAGTTGCTGCGCCTCGTTCTCAAGCCTCTGCTTGTAAGCGGTTCGTTCGGTTTCAAAGTTTTTGTTTGCATCCCTAAGCTTAGTGTTTTGTGCTTCGAGCAGGTTAATCTTCTTGATCAAATCATCTTGCCGGATCTTGAATGATTTGAAGGCATCAGTTCGGGCGTAATCCTCGTCAGTCAGGCCAGTCAGCTTTATTTGCAGAGTGGTGAGCTCTTCCTGCAGTGTTTTGCTCTCTGCTAATGCCGTTTCCAACTGCTGTTTCTGCTTGTCGCTCACAGCGGTAGCCTCCTTCAACTTCTGCTGAAGCTCTAAGCTATTTCCGTTGACTTCAGCAGTGCCGTTCTCCTGAGCTGCACCTGCAGGTCGTGCAGTTGAAATCGCCATGGCTTGTTGCTCCAACTTCTGCACCTGGTTGCTCTTCAATCGATCCATCTTGCGTTCGGCTTTCATGTATCTGAGCGTAGCGGTATTAAGCTGATCTGATACACTCTCCTTTTCGGCAGAAAGGCGGTTGATCTTAACAAGGAAGTCCTTTTGTGCAGCCAACAGCTTGTTCACTTGGGATTGCAAGCCAGCAACATCAGGTTCGTTGTGACGCTTGGTGACCACGCGGGCAAAGATGGCGTCGACCATTTCCCGGATAATCTTGGCCTTGTCCGAAAGGTGAGCCTCGAAGTCTTGGACGTCCTTGAAGGTGGTGTGTGTAGGGAAGGCCTGATCGTCCGAGTCGGGCTGGAAGGGTATCGTCTTCTCGGCCAAGAGCTTGACCTCTTGCAGAAGCTGGCACCTGGGATCAGCGACTAGTTCTTCTTGTGGTCTATGAGATGGCAATATCTCACCTGAATCCACCAAGCATCGATTATTCTCAAGTGGTCGTCGTGGTAGATAGAGCGACGCTCCATCTCTTCCAAGCTCGTCTCTAGCGTACTGACGGTGCGCTTGTATTCTTGCATCTGTCGAAAGATGGAGCCTTTTGTATATTCCTAGCCAAGCCATGACTGTCAGTGATGGGTGTTCCCAATGGTCTCGTCTCTTCTTGATGCGAGGTGTGTTGCGAGGTGATGATCGGCGGAAGATAGTGAACAGGCAGGTTTTCTCTTGCATCATGTGACGAAGCGTTGCAGACAAATATGTTGAACATCATCACTGAGATGGTGAGTATGGATTCCGCGATAGAAGCAGCGACGCAAAGCAGAGGAAGAGAATCCTGTGCGGCGGCGACGTCGATATACCAGGGGCCAAGCATGTGGTACAATGATATTTGCCCTGGGAGGGTCGGGTTGTGATGAAGAGTTGAGGGTGATTCAGGGACAGGGTGTCGTCGAGGAGAGGAGAGGAGGGGAGAGGAGAGATGTGAACATGGGGACCTACCTCAATCCATGAGTCCTCCTTGGTGTCATCATCTTTGGCGGCATTGGCGCTGCCATTGATTTGTTGACGCTTGCTGGGAGGAGCAATGTCGTCGGTGGCACTGAGCGCGGGTCTCTTGCGGTCCTCCATCTTGACGAGAGGGGACAGTGGCGCCGATGATTTGGTGGTGGATAGAGGCATGAAGAAAAACAGTGCTGAGCAAGTACGGGGGGCGGGTTTAATTGAGCTCGAGCAGGAAGAGGAGGGGGGAGGAGAAAAAGAAAAGGAAGAAGAGGGAGGCGGAGGCGCAAGAGTGGTCGACGGAATGGAAGCGCAGGCAAGTCTGATGATGGGATGTGGTGGAAAATGGTTGACGAAATGAGTAAGCTCTGCCCCCGTGATCTCGTCTGTGGCCGACGGCTACTGCACTTGTACGCAGGACTGCTGGTTTTGATCTTGAGCGAGTCTCAAGGTCGCAAGGGGGACAAAGGGTCGGGCTCTCATGAATCAGCTTGTCGGGGGGGTGGCAGAGCTGGCGACAGGAGGATGAGGACAGGAGGGGAGGAAGGGGAGTTGTGTCTCTCCTCAGGAGGGAAGTCAAAACGTCGTCTGAAAACTTGGAGTTGGCCAGTTCAACCAAGTCCCAGGCCAGTCCCGTGCAGTCTTGTCTTGTCTTGTCTTGTCTTGTCTCTCTGTCTGGGCCGTGTCCGTCTGTTGCCCCCAACCCGTTTAGTTTCGTTTCCATTTGCAACGCCAACGCCAACGCCGACGCGAGGACTGGCGCTAGACCTTTAACATGCTAGTGGCTCTGCTGGTGAATGGGCCACTGCAGACTCAGTGGGGCCTTCCGCCTGCTTATCAGCCTATCAGTCCCTGGGGCCCGTGTGTTTATGCCAATTCTGCCCCTCCTCTTCGAAAAAAGCCCAGCAACTCCATGCTGGGAAACAGACTCTCTCTCAATAATTAATTCCCCTTCTATCCCATCCACATACGACATATCTACTCTGCAGCACAGCAACCATTCGTTCACCACCGGCATTCACTCGTTTCCCAATACGCCAACCCTGTTCTCGCATCAAATCATCCCATCTCGTCTCACTTCACCGGAACTATAAATATTGAACCATCAATATCTGGAGACGCATAGCCGAGGGCTTTCTTTGTGCAGCTCAACAATGCTCCCTGTTTGATTGTGACTCGGCAGCGGACTGATACCGCACTCACCCGAATTACCGTCCTCGTCCTCGTCGCATTGTCACCATGAGTTCCTTCATGAAGAAGACCGGCGGCCTGGCCTTCAAGCCAAAGGTCGGTCGTCGTCCTGGACCTGCAACTGCAACTGCATCCGCATCCGCATCCGCCTCAGCATCGGCAGCTGCGTCACAAACCACCACAAGAGCTCCGACCGCAGAACCCTCGCAACCATCCTCTGTCACTCCCGCTCCTGCGGCACCTACTCCTAGTCCTGCTCACGCGCCTTCCGAAGAGCCTGCAGCAAAGCCGCCTTTGCCCCCGAATCCAGATGAACCACAGCCACCACCTGCCCCCACAGCTCAGTCTTCGAGGCCTGCCGAGTCAGCACCAGCACCAGCATCAGTACTCGCTGAACCGGCCAATCCAGCTCCGAGCCAGCCAACAATACCTAGGCAAACTCCCTCGGCGACCCGTACAGTTCCAGCATCACATGGCAGACGCCAAAATTCAACACCGGCGCCGAACGCCGGACATGCCCAGGCCGCAGTTTCTGACACACCTGGGTCGAGTCTTCCTGATTCTGCCTCACGACATCCCCTTCCTCACTCGACAAGTAGATCGCAGCCTCTAGTGTCTCCTGTGACCCAAGAACCCTCGACTGGTGTTACAACCGCCACTGCTACTGCAGGTCTGCCAAGCCCTGCCGTGACCGCTATTCGTCAACCATCAGCAGCGCCTGGTAATGCAACCCCATCGCCATCACCCTTGCCCAGCTCCGAGACTGCGCCGCTTCCCACACCGTTGAGTCAGCCTCAAGCAGACGGCACTCAAGAGAATGGTGCCACTGGGGTTACGCCGTCTACGGCCGGTGCTCCAGTGAAGAAGCGACAGTATCGCAGACGCAAGCAGCCGGCTGACGCAGAAACCGAAGCCCAGGAAGGCGAAACACCCGCCCTAGAGCCAAAACGTCCGAGGAAGAGGAAGGCCCCTACAACAGCTGTTGAGGGGCAAGAAGCTGAGGCTCCAGCAAGCGGCGAGGCGGCGGCAGCAGCAGCACCTCAGCGCTTCCGCCGCCGCCGCATAACTCCCGAGCCTGATACTATACCTGAGGATGGGCGGCCTGATCATACCACAACCAAGATCGGTGATTTGACGAGAGACTTGGGCATCGGAAAGAAATTCAAGCATGCAGATCTCATCGCGGAACGTCAGCGACAAGCTAAACACGATGCCAAACTGCGGAAGCTCGAGAGACAAAAGCGGGCTATGGGCTTACTCCCGCCAGAAGAGATTCCACAAAACGGTTCACGCGGGGAAATGCCTGCAGGTGGTGAGGGCGGGGACAACATTGCTTCAGGCGCGCAGGGCAACAGAGGTCAGGGTATTGACTTCGACATTATCGATGGTCAGATCATGATCAACCAAAGCTCCCTGGTCATTAATCAGCACGCCGTTGAGGCCGACGTTCAACTCGAGACGGTCGAGGAAGACGAATTCACCCACTTGACTACTTCCGCATCCTACATGCGGCCCTCACGCGCCCTGGGCCCGAACCACTGGGATGATGAAGATACAGAGAAGTTTTATAAGTACCTGAAGATGTTCGGTACTGACTTTGAAACCATCAGTCACATGTTTCCAGGCAGGAATCGTCGACAAATCAAGCTCAAGTTCAACAGGGAGGAAAAGCACCGACCTAACCGCGTAGACGCTGCTATCATGGCCAAAGGCGAGAAGAGAGTGGCGATCGACATCGAAGAGTACAAGAGCAACCGTTCCGGGTTTAATGACCCATGGATCACGCCGGATAAGTTCCATGCGGAACAGGAGCAGCTACGACAGGAACAGGAGAAAGAGCTCGAAGCGAAGAGGCAGGAACGAAGAGATCTGGGCCTCTTGGAGGACGAGATCGATCCCAGCAAGAAGTCTGGCACCGACGACAGCAAAGGACATGGCGAGGAAGAAGTCGAAGAGGAACTTCTCGTGGACGATCAAGATGTTGGCGGCGCAGCAACAATGGTCGCAACCTGACCTGACGACCAGCACAGCATAAATGGTAACCGGACAACGGCTGTCAGGATGCAATGACAAAGTAGCGAGATGCTTGTTTTGATACCCCGTTTCCTTAGCATACTCGCGAGCTCTGTCCTATCGCCGAGCTTCTCATGGAGTCAACCAACATTTTGGTTCGTGGCTTTCGAATTTGGTCGCGTTCTTCGCCATGTCCGAACTTCAGGTCTTTTCAAACCTGAGGCTCGATCGATCTCAAATACATGACTAAATGATGGGTTCACCTAACCATTCGTCACGGTCAAGTATGATTGAGATTCCTTCTCCTTGACTGCATGCAGCTCACTCCCCCTGCTCTGGCAAGTAATGGAGAAACGCATGCTTGTGGTTGCTATGTCATGGATGGCTGCAGCATCATAAAGTCCCAAGTCACGTCCTGGAAAAAGAGAAGCATACGAAGACGCCCCCATAGCTCACGAAATCATGCTTATGCAAATAGCGAATTGATTTTGATGCTCAATCATGCCGTGCAGTTGTTGCTCGGCTACCGAGTTCGAGGGACCAAAGTGATTTGGTTTGATCAACGTGCATAAATACATGTGTATGAAGCCTATGCTGGTCTGCTAACTGCCGTGTAACCATCGCGTCTAGGCATAATCCGTCCGCCTCCTGTCACGGCCGACTCGCAGCATGAACCGCGTCTGGGTCACCCCTCGTGGCATCTTAGCGGACTAAAAGCTCCCTATAGCCACTGCTTAACTAAATACCTTCGATAGCGGAGCTAGCTATAGCAAACTCTTTCGAGCAAATGTTCAGCAGCCAGTACGGTCTGCTTTTGTCTCCGCTGCCAGCGTTCGGGTTTGAGGAGAACAAAAGACGGAAAGGGTCGTATACCTAATGGAGTTGGGTCAGTTTTCTGCTCCAACATACCCACCTTGCTTCTATCTACAAATCTGTCTAATGGCAACATCGTTCCGTGTGGGTTTGAGTCCTTGATTACTCAAGAACTAGTGCTCCGTGGATATCTCATACATTCCATAGCTAGCCGACGTAAATACTATCTATTTTGAAAACATCAAAAAAGAATTTAAATAAAAATTCCAACTTAACTAAAAGCTTGAAAGTTTCTCCGGAGAACTTCAACATGTCTCCTCATTGATATCAAAGTATGGCACCAACCAGCAGGCCACCAGGTCGCTCCTCGCGGAAGCGTCGCCCATCTCACCAGCAACGAAAATAGCCCCAAGGCGGTCCCCCTTTGCCGTTTTGTCCCGTCAACCACCCCAGGTATATGACTCCTCTCGGCCGAGCAGCGGGTGAACAACAGTGGCCGGATGAGCCCCAACTTTTGCAGAGCAGCAGCAGCAGCAGCAGCAGTCATCAGACCAACAATAACGGGAGGCGATGATATATTTACATCCAAGGGCGGTGGCAGGGGAGGGGGGTAAACAGCGGCGACACCACTGACGACGACGGCGGATACGATGATATTAGACGTGGGCAGTTGGCTAGGCATGGGCCTTTCTGCAACACGAGAATCTTCCCAGCAACGTCTTCTGTTTAGGAATCTCAACATCGTTCTGCTTCACCACAAATAGTCCCAGCACGGTGTATCTATGGGAATGAGTCCAAACAACGGATGGTGATTTATCAGATTGTTCAAGAATATATAGACACGATAGTCCACTGTGACCAGTTTCAGTGCCCATGGACATTTGTACTGACCACCTGCCCATGTCAACCACTTGGAGAGTACTGATTCATAGGGGGTCGAGCTGTCATTGGTCAGTTAGTAATGAAACTTCAAATCCATGCCTAGCGACTTGGTGGTTTTCCGATATCATTTCGTTCTGATCTGCTTCATTATTTTGCGGATACCAGGCTACCTACGCTATCTCATTCGCTTCAACCAATGTCGACTCTGTCTTCACCATAAGAAGCTGCGGGTGCAAAATATAGCCGCCCTGTGTTGTCTAACCGTCCAGAACTGAGAGGACGATATTTTTATTACATTCGCTCTGCAATAGACAACCTTCCTCTTTTCCGCCCAGTAACCAACCAGTCTGAATGCTGATTGTTGTTCAGCCAGAGCTTTGAGTAGCGGGGGGAAATCATGTGAAACAAGCATGTCATTATAGTTGGCCGACTCGTTGTGTAAACTGGTGGACGCTGGATATATAACTTCGACAGATAGCGAGCCTACTGGGGCGGCTCGTCCAGATCATCGCCCTGGTCGAACAAGAAGTTTGCGGCCAGTTCCTCGTTCTTATCGCATGCGAAGTAGGCTTGAATGGCCTGGTCCTGAGTGAAACCAAGTCGGCACAATCTCTCGATGGCTTCTCTCTCCTCCTCAGTCACGCTAATGGCCTGAGCACCAGGGGGAAGAGCGGCATCATCATCGCCATCCTCGCCCAGTAGGTTCAGGAACTGCTCGGGATGTGCGGAGATGAGCTGAGCCAGTTGAGGGTTGCCAGCACCAAGCTGTTGCAAGATGGGCTCCAGCATCTGAGGTTGCTGCTGTACGACCTGGCGGAGTTGTTGAAATTGGGCATTGTTGCGCAGGAAGTCAAGGTTGCCAAGGCTGCCCGCTGCTCCTGCTCCAGCGGCAGCAGCAGCGGCGCCTGGGCTGGCTCCACCGCGTGAGCCGCCGCGTCCATGTTGTGCAGCGAGATCGAAGAGGTTAACACTGCCGTCATCATCACCGCCATGAGCGGGCTCGGCAGCAGCCTGAGCGGGAGCAGACGGGGCCTGGGTGGCAGGTGCAGCTTGCTGTTGTTGTTGCTGCTGCTGCTGCTGTTGACGAGCGCTCTCGGGGATACCCTGGATATGGTTGTCAGCATTCAGTCCCTGTATTGCCCAAGAAGAATATGAAGTCGTACGTTCAAGAGGTACTCGACAGCCCGGTCGGGGTTGAAAAAGGCAGCGCGCATAGCGGCATCAATTTGCGAGCGCTCGAATCCCATAGCCTCCATGTTGGCAATGACCTCTTGTCTTGCAGCTCCCATGGCCATCGAGGTATCGGTAGGGCCCTCGGACGTTGCGCCAGTGCCGGCGGGTGTGGGAGTGGCTGGCGGAGCAGCAGTAGCACTGCTGTGCGCCGGGGCAGGCGGTGCGGCCGGTGTTGCTGTTCTGGCCGAGGCCGGAGTCTGAGGAACATTGGCGGAGCTCGAGGAGGCAGCCGGGGCAGGAGCAGGAGCGGCAGCGGGCGCAGGCTTGGGCTAAGGCGAGGGTCAGCGGCTGGATAACTGAGTGGGCGCAGCTGAGCATGATGTTGTCTTACCTTGTTGACCATGCAGACTACGAAGCCCTTCTCCTCGATCTTGTAGGACTGGACTGTGTCCTCATCCTTGAGGATCTTGCCTGGACGCGAAAGGTTAGTTAAACTTGGCATGGTTCTCAGCGCAAAGCAATACGAATGGCACACATACCAGAGTAGATGAGCTTCTGGGCCTTCGGGTCCCAGCCCTTCTCGTCGGAGATTCTCTGCTTGACAGCGGAGATCTGTGATTGTACCTCGTTAGCTACTGCACTGGGCAACACTGCGATGGCATATGTGGCTATTCCTCAGACGGGAGGCGGCGCATCGTCTGTGACTTGGGTGGTGACGATGGCATTGCATTGCCTTGGGAGGTGGGGTAGTTGCTATCGGGTAGGCGCGAGGTGGGTTGGTGATGGATCATCATGACATACCAGATCAGTGGGCTCGACATCAAGTGTGAACTTCTGCTGCTTCAGATCCTAGAGCCGAGGAAGAGGCAGAGGTTAGTCTGGTGATGCGACAGCAGCTTCGGGGCTATGGGGTTGTGGACATACCTTGAAGGTGACCTTCATGATGGGCGGCTGTGACAGCTTTGTATCAGCTGCGAGGAATATTGGGCTGGGTGAAAGTGCGTGATGGGGAGGGGTTCGCCGAGGTCTAGAGGTCGGCGAAAAATAGGTAGCTGATGAAATGCTTCACTTCAATCAGAATTTTCAGTTGGGAGGAGATTGTGGGGGTAAATCTAATGGAGAAAGTGCTCTGGAAAGCTCGTCGATTCTCGATTAGACTTGTGATTGGGATGGGGATGGGGATTTGGGTCTGCTTCTGCTTCTGGTTTTGGTGTTGGTTTTTGGTTTGGGGGCCCAGGCTGGAATTCAGGTAGCAGTTAATGATGTGTCGCGGGGCGGACCTCAGCACCAAAAGCTCTTGCCTACGGCACCTAAAAGTCCACGGCTACAGCAGTCTGGCCAAGTCACTTGCTGAAATACCTACGGTACTAATCAACTAGTTAGTCTGCGGTTAGCCTGGCCTACACTAGACGAGACTAACCTAACCTAGACTGAACTGAATGTGGCGGGACATGAACGAATGGAGCTACATAATAACAACAAGGCTTCAAGGTGGGGGATTTTTCGAGGCAATGAATCTGCACCTTCCCATTGGTGAACACAAAGGTTAAGTGTTTACTATGCTGCTGTGGTAGCAAACTACATACGCAGTATGCATGCATTCGTTGACCACAGGTGCAAATGCTGCATTCCGCTGACACCTACAGGAGGTAACCAGACCCACTGCATGCGCCAGATGTCTTACTTGTTCACTCTCATCAAGCATTGCTGACGCTGTACCGAGTACAGTAGACGTTGTGTCGTCCTCGCAACGCAACGGTGCTCGTTATCTATATCGTATCGTATCGTGTGTTTAAGATTGCTTAATGACAGACGATGTCTACGTCATGGACTTAAAGGTGCTTTGAGAAAATGCCCAAGACAACGTCCGGGGCTAGCACACATGTTGCCAGATCCCGACAATCACTATGCTATTGTCACAAGCCTTATTTCCATGTGCACATTTTCCAAAGCGATAAGAGACTGCTTGTTATAATAGTTTTACTTCTTTAGATTTTAGATTTTAGATTTTTAATTTTTACTTTACCACTACATAGCTTGTGGTATGACCTGAAGCTCCAGTCACCAAAAAAGGCAAACTGATGTCTCCCAAGTCAACACCCCCCTCTCTCTAGAGGGGGGGTTTCCTTCCCAGAGTTCGCCCCTCGAACCAAACCAAATGAGCAGGATAACGCCGCACTCCGGAACAGGTATAAAAAGACAAGTGGTATCTCCCAACCCAATCCTACCATCCATAGCACTCCAAAGCCTCTGGTAATAAACAAAAGAAGGAGTAGAAGAAGATAAAGATAATAAAATGCCAACGACAATTGTGCTATGTGTATGCCTCTAGCAATACAGCTCCTATGTCATGGCAGCCATCGTGGATCATGAGTGTCATAAAAGAAAGAAAAAAAGAAGAATTACGTGGTTACGGCGAATCAAGGCAAGATGCCGAGACCGCTGTCCACCTTACTTTCTCGGTCGAGATCTCGCAGCTTCCTCGACTGGTACTCTGTAAGGCTTGAACGCGCACCTGCGTTCAGGATCCATTCAGGGAGCGGAGGTGTCATTTCCCTCTCCTCGATGGGATCTATCGGTGTAGGTGTGACGTAACCACTGCCCGGCGTGGGTGATTCACCTTTCATGCTGTTGTAGCTGGATTGTCGGCTCAAAGGACTCGACGAGGCTGGAAGACTGCCGCTTCGCATGCGATGGAGTGTCTTGGTCGAGAGAGTACGGGCTGCATCAGGCGCCGCCACGATGACTGTTCCTAGTGTCGCGGCTGGTGGCGGTGTCGGGCTGTCTGCGCGGAAGAGCGGGTGGATGTGAAGATCACTAGTGGAACCGTTGGAATCCAATGCCGGAGGGGGGCGTGGAACCGGCGAATAGCTGCGACTTCTGCGCGCGGCACGCTTCGGAGGCTCTAGATCTAGGGGCGTCCCAGGCGAGGGACTCCTGCTCACAGTGGGGCTCGCTGGAATGGTCTCCAAGGCACCAAGAAAACGAGTTCCGGGAGGGGACGAAGTGTCGATTATCTGACGGGTTTGAATATCGACGGATGACGTGTCCCAGGAGTCGAAGCCTTCTTCGACGTCCGGGAAAGACTCAAATGATGGCTGACGCCTTCCCCTCGATGCTATCGACCTGATCGACTGCGTTGACCTTGCAGGGAGGAGCCGGGTTCTGCTGTCCATCGGCCGAACCGCGTGGGAAAGTGAGCTGCGAATCGAGCTCATAGTCTCGGCCATGGAACGGCCACTGCTGGTGCCGGGAGGGCTCTCCAAGTCAAACGAGGGCGTTCCCTTGGGTTCCGCACTGCTGGCCGCAGTCTGGGCGTAGGGTACCGATTTCATGCGCATCTGAGGCGCGAGTCGACCGACTTCAGGGTGCTGCGAACCGTTCTCGTTCCTGCCGCCCAGTCGACTCCCGACGAAGTAGATAACAACGAATGCGAGTTGCAGGGTAAACGCAAAGCCCAGAGCAATCGATGTTCCGATCAGGTAAGGCATCTCCTCCCCACCAAGTATTTTCGCATTCTCGTTCTCCTTGCCCAATATAACCAGAACCACAATGGATGCAACTGTTGCGAGGGAAACCGTTACCAGGCAAAGGGGGAACCAGACTGCGCCAAGCTTGTTGGAGCCATAGTATGTAGAGTGTCTAAAGGACATGAAGACGAGAAGTAGAATTGCCAGCAGCACCAACCCTTCGAAGGCGGTTGCCACCGCCGCAGCGGTCTGCACATTCGGTATGCTTCGTGGTGTTTGCGCGTTTGCAATTTCTAGGACAAACACAGCCACTGTGGTCAACAGCGCTGCAAGGCCGAGGATGGCCAGGAAGGCCCAAGACATTGCCATGTCGGAGCGGGTCGTGAAGGTTATTGATAAAATAGCGAGAGGAGCAGCTGAATGTATAGTTTAGATTAGTCCAGTACAATCTTGCCACCTATTCGAGCGAACAAAGAAATGCCGAATGGAAAGCACTCGAGTCGGAGGCGTGGGCGCGCGGCCCTTGAGTAGAAACCTGCACCAATGGTAGAGGAGTGAGCAGATCAATGAATGAAAGTCAAAGTATCAGTTGATCCGACTATACGGTTGCGATGCTGAGATCGACGGCACTTGTTGTGGGACCAAAAGCTAAAATCGGGCGGGCCGGGATGGGATTCCAGGCGATTGATATAATTGCGGTTGCGACGCGAGCTGTTTGATGCACGAGTGGATGCGCAATTGAGATGTGACTGGAGTGTATCAACTATGCAGTCTGTCCGTCAAGTAATTGTGATGAGACGCTTCGTGCAATATGGACATAGATGTCGCGGCTTCGGGTGCATGCAGCGTTGACTGATAGGTAGTGGCGGTGCAGAATAATACCGAACCACTTTGGGGGAAAGAAGAGCCGAAACTAAGAATATGATCAAAATGAGTGGATATCGATGGTTGAATAAATGGTCGGCCAGAAAGTATAACGAATGAAGAGTCCGGGTCGTGATTTTGGCCGTCTCGAATTGAGCAATGGAGGAATGATTGTGTAAAGCGTGGCTGAAAGCGGCAAATTGGATGAGGATGAGGATCGAGGGATGCTGGACCAATTGCTTGCTCTTGGATGCGGCCTCTGCCTATTTTTGACGAAACGCGTGAAAAATCGCGTTCTGGCTTGCTTGCATCAAGAACCCTGCACCTATACCCGGTTGCATGCAACGCCTTCTCGTCCGTCAGTGTGGAAGGTACGCGGTCCAGGCCGTTGGTGATGAGTGAATCCCACGATAATACCCCAGGTCGCCAATGAGGTCGCAGGTTTCCAAAGAAAGTGTGGGTGGGCCCTTGATCGATCTGATTTGCGTCGCGCTGTATGTGCAGAATGTGACTGCAAATATGATGATAAATATGCGTGTAGTTGCCCGGCACTTTTCCCAATTGCCTCCCCTTTTCCTGTCTTGAACAATAAAACAGGAATTGACTTTTTACTAAGAGCAGTCTAACAGGCGAGCTCTTGTTATTATCACCCTGCACGATTGACTTCCGGGGCTGTCGGGCGAGCTTTGATGAGCCAATTGGGGGTGTTAATGCAGTCCCGGTAATAATAGACGAGGCCAATATTGTTGGATTGGGTGAGGAACAGTTGGTTAAAGTAAGAATGGATTGGCCCGTTGTCCAGATCTTGGAAGACACCTTGGATCTGTTCAGTGCACGAAGGAACTGCTGAGCCGGCTTAGCACAAAAGAATGATATGCAAGTTTAGAGAAACCTTTCCGCCAAACACAAGTCAATTACTACATAGATGGGAGTCCACGATCTATATTGAAGGTTAAGTGACCGTGCGACAAGCAAATTTTGCAGTAGCCCCGGACTCCCCTCCATGTTATGAAATCGGTTTATAGGGATCCATTAAAAGGTCCCACCATTAGACTCTCAAGACCTCCTGTTCTCCATCTTGTTTTGTTTACAATGACTTGGATCAAGCTAGAGGGGGCTTCCGTTGTTACGAAAGCGCATGCTTACTGTCCTTGCGCAGCCAGGCCTAGCAATCAAGGATATCCGTGCAACTTTCTGCAGCAATCTGTCGCTTCACTACTGCAATCGTTGTATTCAGCAACTCCGAGCCACGTACACCTGTGTCTGTTCGTGGGTGACTTGCACCTTGCACGTTCGCCGAAGCCGTCAATCATCCCTCAAGTTTGCAGCATTTCGAGTCATACCAGAGTGTCTAAGCTATTCCTGTTGGAGAGAATTGCGGGCACATGACACTACTGGAATTCAATCTCAATATAGGGTTTGCTTACTGCCATTATATTTGCGGTTCCAACCCATCGGATTCGTGTTTTTGTTGCGTTGCGTTTCGTTGCGTTGTTCTGTTATTGTTGTTATTATTATTATTTACATAGTTGCCTGTTGTGGTTCATGATCCAAGGACCGGGACCACCGGGGGCCAACGAGAGTTCAACTACACCCTTGTCACCTGAAGTTTAAAGAGAGATCCGAATCTGAAACAGGGTTACGCCTGGTTGTCGGTAGTTGCCCATATATTCCACGAGGGGCGGAGCACCGGGCTCTGGGTTGTGGATCTTAGCAGGCTAGGATGAGGGCTTTTGAAACGTGATGCAAATGAGAATTTTCTATTCCCAGCTGCTTTGGGGGTCTTCAAATTTCTAGAAAGGCACCTTTGGTGTGATTGATTTGTATGAATCATGGCCATGGTACTCATATGCTCTGTGCGAGATCTTGGGAGCTCAGCAATTAATTTTCATCCTTCCCATTAGTACGGAGAAACTCACCGGGATGGGCATCCGGTAAGCTGGACGTCACATCGCCCATGTCTAGTCTCCGAGGTTGAGACAACGGCGCTCTTCGAGAGGTGCTTTTAGCAGACAATTGGCAGGGCACAGATGCAGTTGGTGTTCGTGCTGACTGCTTTTTTTTGAGCAGTGTAGCGTTGGAATTGGCTAATTTCATTGGCTCCGGGCGGATTGATCCATGCGTCTTCTCATTTCACATACAGCTGGCCAACTGTTTTTAGTGCTGCGTTCCTCATCGCCTCACTGTACATAGTACACAAGTTAGGTAATTTGGTCTGGAGTCAGCTGGGAACGTCCCTGCCATTCTCAACAATAAGCTTCCAAATCGTTACATGTCAGATCACAAAGCAGCTGACAAGCCTCATGGGAGCTCACACATTGAGGCATTCAATTCGTTGCTTTTTGTGTCGAATATATCAAGGCGTTGGTCATGACTCGTTTTTTTGGCCTTGCTTGGCAATCATCGATCTTTTCCCAAACGCCTAAACTGGCCAAGAAACCAAGGTACGTCTAGTCCTTATATCGCAAGTTTTATCATGTTTTGCTTGCTTTTCCGCTTCCTCTCAGCTCGAGCCTCGAGGTCAGACGAAACTTCCCCAGAGACATGCATTACATAGTCAGATTTTAATGCATTCATCAAAGCCATGGCCAGCCTCATGATGATCGCCGCTCATTGATAGGGTCAACGCCCTTACTGCAACGTCTTCTCGTAAAAAGGAGTGGGCTGACTTTAATGTCGGAACATCGGGGCATCTCAAGCAGGTTCTATCGTGAGTCTCCATGAGTCTGGAACGTCGAAATGGATATTGCAACCACGTCATAGACACTATAATGCTCGTCAAACATCCACAATGCACCCGGTTCCTGGTATCTGATCTTTCTTACCCCTCTCGTAGTGCCGTTGATGGCTTCTTCATTTAGCGAAAATTGAATCTTCAAGATTTGCACGTCGTGGAAACTTATTAGGAATCAATCAGCAATCATGATCACATGCTCGTATTGAAAGAAGGACTCTAAAATGTGGATGGCTTGGCCGTGCTCTGCAAGCATGATAACTTCATTTCGGTGACTACCGTACTCTGCTAGTCGATTGCTTGTACATATGCTTCTTCATGCATTGCCCCTCACAACAAGGCACCACGACAAACTAACAGTTCTTAGTGAGTATTCTTTGCGGTCTTGGTCGAGCCGTTAGATATTCTCGGGATATAATTTCTCGTCGCACACCTGCTAAATAATCGCGCTATGTACGGCAGTAAATGCATTACAGCTAACCTAGTCTAGTCGAAGAGCTTACAGCTATGCTTGAGCAAAACATGATTGAGATCTCGTTGACTTTCGGATTTTAGTTATTGTGTCGGAACTAGTCACAACGACTGAACTCAATTTTGAGTGCGGAAATGAAATTATAACCACACGCGTCGTCGACGCTGCCCTATGAGGCCCCAATGCAGGAACCAACGCAGCATGTGGAGATGGCGTCACTCAGCGCGATGGCTTCGGAACCTCGGTCGTTCTACCCCACAATCGCTAATTATACCGCACGTGAAGACCACCAATCCCGTCCTCGAGTTGAATGCATCTCGCGTCTGGACTTCCGTTGCTATGAGAGCCTTGGTCACGATGGGGTCGTTTGGTCAAGAAAGCTTTTCGTGGTCCACTGCTGTCTGCTTTCGACGAAAATTCCGCAATTTGGAGAAAGTGAGAATAATACGAGTTTGTGAATATGATGTCATGGCTGGATTATGTTGCTCGCAGGAAGAAACATGACTATACTCTCGGATCTAAGGCGGTCGGCCCATCATTCTTGCCAGGGCCCGAGTTTCTCTGAGTTGGAAGAAAATATCCCGTTCCCCGAACGTCCTCTCTGGTCTTAGTACACAACCGCCGAAGTCAAAAGTCTGGTACTCTACACCCACTTGCCAGCATTCTCCAAAGACGTATGCCCGCTATGCGGGGCTCGGTGATGATTTTAGAGCCAACATTAGGCACGATGTCTGCATATTTTGCGGGATGCGAGCCTCCTGATTGCCGGAAATTCCTTAAGATATCATTCCAACTTATGCTATGATCTCCACGCGTTCATGATGTTTCAATACGCCATTTGTCCTTCCGGCGGAAAAGTTGGGATCTTCGCCGGGGGATAATACGAACGTTGCTACCTTGGAAATTGAGTGCCAACATTAACAAAAGGCAGATCCAAGCCATGGAAAATTATGACTTCGAAGCCAAGGGGGGCTTTTGATCAGACTTCGAATGCTTGTCCATACTACACGATGCACCTGTTAAGAACTGTGGCTGCAGCCCTCGGGCTCGCCTATGGCGTAGCTTGTACTTCAAACAATCTCACAGATGCAGTCACATGGGACAAGTTCAGTCTAAGTATCAATGGCGAAAGAACATACATCTAGTCAGTAACGTCTCCATACAATGAAATTTTGAGACCTATTGTGGTGTTAACGGCGATATTGCAGCTCGGCTGAGTTCCACTACCAGCGAATGCCAGTGCCTGAGTTGTGGCCTGTGAGTCCTCTAATTAATAGCTGGAGCATGTTAACCAATACCCTCAAAGGATATCCTGCAAAAGTTCAAGGCCAATGGCTTCAATGCAATCAGGTACATGTCAAGATCGTGACCACATGCTGGACTTTCCTAATGGCTATTCAGCGTGTACTTCTTTTGGTCTTACCACAGCCCGAATCCCGATACCTATGACTTCAAAACTGCCGGCAAAGATGTTCAACGACTATTCGATTACGCAAAGGAAGCCGGCCTATGGGTAATTGCCAGAGCCGGGCCATACTGCAATGTAAGTTTACGATTGAAATAAGTTAGCCAACCTAATGTAATGTATTGAACGATTTCAGGCTGAGACAAGCGGAGGCGGTCTTGCACTTTGGGGGTCTGATGGCAGTATTGGAAAGATCAGAACGGCTGATGAGACCTACCACCAAGCGTGGCTTCCATGGATTACGCAAATCGGACAAATCATCGCTGCAAACCAGATCACTGAAGGCGGAGTAAGTCTAGGCCTTGCCTGAAAATTCTTCGATTGCAGCTAATAAGGTCGCAGCCTGTCATCCTCAATCAGATTGAGAACGAATATTCGGAGAGCACCCACTCCTCGACCGCCACGGAAGTCCTCCATATGGAGCAGGTTGAGAAAGCTTTCAGAGATGTCGGTGTCATTGTGCCCTTTACGCATAACGAGAAGGGCATGCGAGCTCAGTCGTGGTCAACAGACTATCAGAACGTTGGCGGCGCCGTCGATATCTACGGTCTTGACAGTTACCCCGGAGGTCTCTCCTGCACAAATGTGAACACTGGTTTCAATGTTGTACGGACTTACTACCAGTGGTTCCAGAACTATTCCTACACTCAGCCCGAGTACGTTCCAGAGTTCGAAGGAGGCTGGTTTTCGGCTTGGGGAAGTGACACGTTTTACGATGAGGTGCGTTGTACTTGCAAGACACGCGCTGGCTCACACATAACTGACGTACGAGTCAGTGTACATCCGAGCATGACCCTGCATTTCCTGATGTCTACTACAAGAACAACGTAAGTCATTGACTTTGCAAAGTAAATCTGTCCCGGTTGCTGACTTGGACAGATTGGCCAGCGTATCACGCTCCATAACATCTATATGACTTGGGGAGGCACGAATTGGGGTCACTGTAAGCTCTTTGCAGTATTGACGCACGCCAGCCCTACTGATCAATATACTAGCCGCTGCTCCAGTCGTGTATACCAGTTACGACTACAGCGCCCCGCTTCGCGAGACAAGACAGCAGTGGGACAAGCTCTTCCAAACAAAGCTCATTGGCCTGTTTACCAGGGTTTCTTCGGATCTGTTAGAAACAGAAATGTTTGGAAATGGAACAGGATATAAGGTATGTTTGTTCCACAACCACCGGATGCACGAATATACTGAAATTATTAGCTCTCCTCTATAGCTGGCTTCAGCTGGGTTTTGAAGAACCCGGAATCTGGAGCAACTTTCACCGTGGTTCAACAGGCTAGCACAAAATCAATGACGAATGTATCTTTCGCTGTGGATCTCGATACTAGTGCTGGTACCGTGACAGTTCCTACCGTTGAACTATATGGGAGGCAGAGCAAGATTCTCGTGACCGACTACAACTTCGGCAGCCACAGTCTCCTATATGCCTCTTCTGATATTGCAGTCTACGGAGTCTTCGATGTGGACGTCCTTGTTCTCTACCTGAAAGAGGGTCAAACCGGCGAGTTCGCATTCAAGACAAATCAGACACTGTCATACAAGGTCTACGGTGACAGCACATTTGCTGCTAAGACACATTCCTCGAACGGTACCTACACCAACAGCTCGAGCAATGGCTTCACCTACACTCAAGCAGCAGGCACTACAGCTATCAAATTTTCGAACGGTGTTTTAGTCTATCTCCTGGAGCAGGCAACGGCCTGGAGACTCTGGGCACCCCCGACTACATCAGATCCTGCTGTGCGTCCCGATGAGCAAACTTTCATTATTGGGCCTTACCTGGTCAGAGATGCTTCAATCGAAGGCACCCAGCTTATCGTCAAGGGCGACAATGACAATGCCACCACCATTGAGGCTTATACTGGCACAAGAATAGACACGATTCAATGGAACGGTCATCCCTTCAAAGTTCAGGAGACTGCTTATGGTTCTTATACAGCTGAAATTCCAGGAGCCGAGTCGCGAAAGATCAGCCTGCCATCGTTGTCGGAGTGGAAATCGACAGACTCTTTGCCAGAGATTGCAGTAGATTATGATGATTCGAAGTGGACCATCTGCAACAAGAACTCGACACCAAGCCCTATCAAGCCAGAGTCACTGCCGGTTCTTTATGCTTCTGATTATGGATATTATTCGGGTGCCAAGGTATACCGTGGCTACTTCGATGGTGCGAATTCCAGCTCTGTTTACATCTCAACTTCCGGCGGTCTCGGTTTTGGCTGGAACGCCTGGCTGAATGGGCAGCTCATTGGCGGTCATGAGGGCAATGGAAGTCTTACGAACATTGCTTCCACCCTCACGCTTCCTTCCTCCGCGCTCAAGCCGAAGAGCAACGTCCTTACAGTCGTTGTTGATTACCACGGCCATGACGAAACTTCGACTGCTAAAGGTGTTGAGAACCCTCGCGGAATACTGGGCGCTTACCTTCTTCCCGGCGGGACCAACACGAGCACTGGGTTTACGCAGTGGAAGATTGCAGGAAACGCTGGTGGTCCTGCAAACCTCGACCCTGTCCGTGGTCCGATGAACGAGGGCGGCCTCTACGCCGAGCGTCTCGGGTTCTTCTTACCTGGTTACAGCTCGAATTCAGGATCTAACAAATGGAGCAACTCTAGCGTGTGGGGTAGTTCTAGCCCTTTGGATGGTTTGAACGAGTCCGGTATTGCCTTTTACACCACGGACTTCTCACTCGATATTGATGACGATCTTGACGTGCCGATTGGTGTCGAATTTTCTGCGTCGGAGGGCACGGTTGCGAGAGTGATGCTCTGGGTCAATGGCTATCAGTATGGTAAATACGTGCCTCATCTAGGTCCACAAACCAGGTTCCCCATTCCTCCGGGTGTGCTCAATAATAAGGGCGATAATAGGCTCGCCGTGAGTGTCTGGGCGCAAACGGATGATGGTGCAAAGCTGGATGGGGTCACCCTCTTCAGCTACGGGCAGTATCAGACCAGCTTCAACTTCAACCAAGACTGGGAGTATCTGCAGCCAGGTTGGAGCGATCGCACGAAGTATGCCTAAGTGGAGCGCAAGATATATGATCACTTGAACTAGAGCACGGCGTCAGCTTTGGTCTTTACAGTGTGGAATTGAGAATGGTGAATATGAAAAACACACAGAATATAATCTTGATACCTGGAGCATATTGACTTGGAGGTCACCTTCCCGTGTCCGAAAGGGGAAACGACACGATGCTTGACACGACAAATCCATAATTATTGGACATGCTAAGGTTAGCGAGATCGGTCTTGATGCACCCTCTTTCACCATGTGCTGCGCGGAAACCTCCTAACCTTATCGCAAGAGCCACTATCTGAGCTCCCCGCCTTTTCCCAGTTTCGTATCGCATATACTTTCCGTATACCGCTTAGACCTCGCCGAAGTCAAGCTTCATTGTGGGGTACAAACATGTCGTTATCTTATCGAGCTACAGTAGATGGCTATCGCCGTCAGTGATCCAAATGCAACCAGAACAGGCCGGCTAGCCAAGGCCAAGAAGAAAGCTGACAGGATTGAACAGGTCCAATGGCAATTGCTTGGATTAGGAAAGCGTATGCGGCCAATTGACTGGTGAGTTATGGCTGTTCACCATATCGGTTTCCTGACTATTGTTGTGCAGTAACTGTATCCCCCAACCTTCGTCACTGTACCCCTGTGGCGAGTCACTACCCCGAGGATCGCTGACGCAAGCCAATTAGACGTCATTACGAGCCCCCGCAAAAGCTTGAGAGCTGCAAGTCGCCGTTTGCTTTCCCCCAAACGTCCAAGTCCTTAAAGTCGTGATAACCCGCTTGTATCCTCCTGCTTGGTATTCTGTAGTTCCCATTTCTAACCTACCCTCCCATACCCCTCTATACATCCTTTCGAAGTATATACACCAATTTCTACCTGACCAATTGTAGTCTGTAGCATTGTTTCCCCTACATTCCTTGTGAAGAATCACTTACAGTGGGAACCAGTGAAGATCAGCTTGGTACTTTGTGTCTTCGCCAACAAGAGCGTCAACTCACACAAGATGGCATCTCTCCGTGCTGGTGGCTTACGGCCACTCTTCACTGCATCCAAACGCATCTCCCCTTCCCCAGCTATCCGACAGACTCTCCCACGACAGGTTGCGGTAGCAACCAGCCGAATGGCTTCCACTTTCTACAGTGGTGAGCCGGAAAGCCCTATTGTCAAGACAGATATTCCCGGGCCCAAGGCCCAGGAGCACATAACCAAGCTCGACACGGTGTTCGACACTCGCAGCTTGAACATGCTCGCTGACTACACCAAGAGCTTTGGTAACTACATCGTGGACCCTGACGGAAATGCTCTCCTCGATGTGTACGCCCAGATCGCGTCCATCCCAATTGGTTACAACAACCCGGCCCTCGTAAAGGCTGCGCAGAGCCCCGACATGGTCAATGCCATTATCAACAGACCGGCATTGGGCAACTTCCCATCCCACGACTGGGACCAAGTCCTCGAGACCGGTGTCCTTAAGGTTGCCCCCAAGGGTCTGAACCAAGTCTTCACTGCTATGGCCGGATCCGATGCGAACGAGACAGCATACAAGGCAGCATTTATGTGGAGGCGACAGAAGGAGCGAGGTGGCCCTGCTGTTGAGTTCACCAAGGAGGAGTTGGAGTCATCCATGAACAACCAGGCGCCCGGTGCTTCTGAGCTCTCCATTCTGTCTTTTAAGACTGGTTTCCACGGTCGTTTGTTCGGCTCCCTCTCGACCACACGTTCCAAGCCTATCCACAAGCTTGATATTCCTGCCTTTGACTGGCCCCAGGCCACTTTTCCTCAACTCAAGTACCCCTTAGAGGAGCATGTTGAGGAGAACGCCAAGGCTGAGGCCGACTCACTTGCTGAGGTGGAACACCTCATCAAAAACTGGCACCTTCCTCCGGCTGCTGTCATTGTTGAGCCCATCCAGTCCGAGGGTGGTGACAACCACGCCTCCCCAGCTTTCTTCCGTGGTCTGCGCGAGCTTACCAAGAAGTACGATGTTCTCCTGATTGTTGATGAGGTCCAGACTGGTGTAGGTGCAACTGGCAAGTTCTGGGCTCATGACCACTGGGACCTCCCCACGCCTCCCGATATGGTCACCTTTTCCAAGAAAGCCCAGACCGCTGGTTACTACTTTGGCAATCCTGAGCTCCGCCCAAACAAGCCCTACCGCCAATTCAACACCTGGATGGGTGACCCAGCCCGTGCCCTGCTCTTCCGTGCCATCATCGATGAGGTCGAGCGCCTGAACCTTGTTGAGAATACCGCCAAGGTTGGTGACTACCTATATGGCAAGATCGAGGCCCTGGCGAAGAAATACCCCAATGACTTCCAGAACCTCCGTGGCAAAGGTCAGGGTACTTTCATCGCTTTTGACAGCCCCAAGCGTGACCAGTTCCTTGCCAAGGCCAAGAAGTTTGGTGTAAACATTGGTGGTAGCGGTGCTACTGCGGTCCGTCTTCGACCCATGCTGATCTTCGAGAAGCAGCATGCTGATATCTTGGTTGAGGCTATGGAGAAGATTGTCACTAGCTGGTAATATGTTGGAAGAAATAATGACGAGGGCACGGCGTTTATGCGGCTGCAATGAATTTTTTTCTCTCTTGCATATTTAAAATGCATGGAAGTACTCACGACAGTGAATGATTATGATATCGCAGATGAGAATTAGCATTTGATCAGTTTACACAATTATCTCTTATTGAAATCAATAATGTATCCTCGAACGAATTTTGGAACTTCACATGTTAGCTGTCCCTGAGCCATTCTTTGTCGTTATGTATTCTGGCTCGACTCAACGATAAATGGCCAGACTGCGCAACCAAGCTAGTCTCGTTGTAAGGCAGTGGACAAGAAAGTGGACGGGATCGAATGAGTCCTACGTACTATTAGCGGCGTCCATCTACGTTACCCTGTATCAAAAAGTAAAAAAAAAAGAATCATTTATTATTCGCAATATTTCTGTCATCTATCTGGTAGTGCTTGCTAGATTCTAGCAGCTTGTTGCTTTTGTTCTGTAGTATGATAATGGGTGGCCGATTGACTGTGAGCTGAGTGGCGTAGCAACCCTTGATCATGGCCACTGTCCACCAGTATTTCAATCTTTCAAAGAATTACAAGGCAGACTCGTCTCGCTTTTGAGCTTACCATATAATCATTGCTTATACCCAAGCCCAATCTCACCAAACCCAGTCTTCCTATACAACTGTTTCGCAGCCGCTTTCTTGGCCATGCTTGCTATCCATGTCATCATCGTTCTGACTGACTGGATATTGGAGACCATCGGTTCTTGGTCGTTTATACCGTCGTGCTCGGAGTTCAATTTGTAATTGTAGTGCTGCGTTTCTCCTAGCCCTCACAACCTCCGGCAGCAAATCAAAACAACATCATGGCGTTGGCAACGCTCTGGAGCGTCTCGGTCCATCTCCACCTCAGACTGCTCTGATTTACTCCGGTGAGCGCCAGCGACTCATATTTGGGGTCTTGCTCCCGGTAATCCAGGTGTTTTCCGGGTGAATCACATCTTCTCCAGCACATACCACTCCCTCTTAACCGTGCGCATGTGTTCCAAAGCCCTCACGGTAACGCTATCCCGCGCTATTGCGAAATACCTGCGCGAACAGTCATCAATAGTTCCTGGTGTGTCGACAGTTTCTCTCGTGTACAGTTTCGATACCCCATCATATGTGAGATGCGGCACCACAAGACATTCATTGTGTTGCCTGCCAGGGTTGGGGATCCCATTGTAGTCCCACGGACGCCTGACAAGCTCTGGTGGCGGTCGAAAGTCATGAATTTTTTTTCCCCCCGATGGCCTTCCAGATCGTGACTCGCATCTCTGGTAATTGTCTTTCCGAATAGCCTGGGACTACATGACCCAGCTCTGGCGAGATAGTTTCCTTCTCGGACGGGGGCTGCTCTGTCTCCCCAAGCTTGGGGGTGTCGCCCAGTTTGGAGCATCGCGTTTCATGCCGTTGATGCAGTCGCATGGACCTCCCAGGAAGTGATCGCAGGCTCCAATAATCTCGGAGTACCTCTTAGCCATGCATGTTCCTTCTGTAGCATCCGTAGCTCTAATGTTGTTCTCTAATCTGGTACTGTCGATTTATCAAGATTGCTATGCCCATAGGTAAATGAGAAGTCTGTCTGACTAGTGCCATTGACATAATGCTCCTGAAAATACAACTGTGTAACAAAACTTTCGCGAAAGATGTTGGTGAGCATCGAACTATGATGTTGTGTTGATTATAGCTGGACTGTGGAAGGCGCAAGGCCGTTCCGACGTTGAGGGCCACTGTTCATTTTCTGATTCATCGTGAAATTACAAGGGCGAAATTATGTAGAGATTAGCGATGGTAGAAAGTTTCAGACTAAACAGAGATGGACTGGAGAGCGAGGTGTATTGATTCTTTTGAGAAGATAACACTCGGCACTATATCATGCCTTAGAGCCTTTGTCACGATTCAAGGTGTCTCTGGATTGACAATCAAGGCATATTAGATACTGATTTCTTGTTGTTGCCTTCCGTGGGACAAGTAATACAACAATAAAACGATTGAAGCTGGCATAGTATGACACGGAGCTGGTGTACACTGTAGTTTGCTCGTTTGAATAAAGAGAGGTCTTTCGAATATCTGTCTAGCTCTCTTTCAATCTGCACTATTTGGGCTGTAAATATATCAAAATGCTTATAATGGTGCAATGATATGAACTGCATTGTTGCGATTGTAGTTTAACTGCGGCGTCACTCATTATAGTCGAAAGGTTTCTGTTGAGCGACTCTGAGCATGAGTTCGACCACAAATGAACTAACCTTAGCTGTGAGGGATGATGGCTGTTTAATGATTGAATAGGAATTGATTACAACACATTTGCCATGAAACTTAAAGTGTGGCATGCTGTACAACTCTTATGATCGAAGAACGCAGACTTGGTTTGTGAGGCAGAAGACTAGGAGTTTGGCTTTGAACAGAGCAGTCGGGATTCCACAGAGTAAGCCGGAAATTGAAGAAAACACCTGGCGAATACACTTGAGCGTTGACGTGTCAATATAGGATAGGATATATGAGGAACAACTGCGATTGTAGTATCCCCTTTGGAAGCCAGTTAGACTAGTTCTTTGTGTCAATTTGCAACTCTTGCCGCACAGAAGTTCCTGCTGAGTTGGAAAGTCAGTTGTATCTACTAAATCTAACAATTATACCAACCTTGTCACGGATGTAGCTGTTCGTGAAGAGTGCTAGTGTATTTGGTATGTAAGGGATATCTTAAGGAGGTCGGAACTACGCGATTAAGAGACATATTTGAAGATGAGCGGAATTATGGCGCTTCGCACATGCGTCGCGCTCGTACTTGTCAGATCTGATTAATCAGGGGCTGGAGAGCAACGCTTGACGCGTGGGTTTATGCAGTTGTTGCTTTCCAAGATGCGTCTCAGCAATCTAGGTTCGCACAACCCGCCTGGCAGATGAACGGTATCCGGAGAAAGGGTGATGCTTACTTTGAGATTATCGAACGGGCCTTGCAGGACAGTGGAGTTGCATGTGCATTGAACTCTGTATAATAGCGCTATGCAGTACTGCGCTCCAAGCTACTGATGAATGCAAGATGCTAATTGAGGCCGGGCTCATAGGATATAGATTGCGATGTTCCTCGTGACATACGCAGAAAGTGTCCCGTTGCTAAACAGTCTAACTGGGCGATCGCAATGGTGCGCTATGTTCTAGTTGCTCCGCCTAGTTGATCATAACTTTAGCATTCACGGTATGCCGCCATCGTATGTTTTGTCTTCAATCGAAGCTGGAAAAGGGCGACTCAGCCAAAGACACAAAGTTTGTGTTCATAAGACCGGCTGCACAAAACAAAATCCTCTACGCCAACGGTCGATTTACACTTCGAAGACTAATTGAGTGCACAATGATCGGACATCACGGGGAGAGGAAGATGCATCCTGTCGTTCGGTTTCTTGGCTTTGAAAATAGAGTAGCCGCTAAAATATAGTCGGGCTTGTTCCTGCATGCAACCCCTGACAGCGTGCATCTTTCGGGACTTGTTAGAGTAGCTGTCAAGCGCCACCAATTTCCCATTGTGATGGCTCCAACCTTGTGCAGTCTCTATTGTTGAGATCAAATGCTATGTTTTTCCAACAGGTTTCAGAGGAAGCGGATCGACTATCGTGGACATGGCATCATTGGTAATCTGCCACCCAAGACACAAGGTTTCGCTCGCGCTTCCCGTACTTCCCGTGATTGTAGGCTGGTTTGCAAGTTGATAAGATGATGCCGTATCCCTCACACCCACATGTGGGTGTTCTCTGAAAGGTAGCGATCTTTCTGTCTCTCTAGCTTTTCACTTCCGCCTACCAAAGGGACCGTGTCCCTTGCCGTTCATTATCAAAATGCATATTCAGTCGTTCATTTCTATATCTTGCTTCGCTTGGGCGATCGTTGCTCATGATGTTCCTAGAGGACTCGAAGAGCGACCAACATATACTGTAACAGTCCAGTTGTCACAGTGCACAACAGGATTGACGACAACCTCGACCTCGACCACCACGGCAACAGTGCGCACCACGGTTTATTCATCCAGACCGACAAGCCTGGCTGCACCTCTGGCGTCGGCTTGTGCTTATTGGTTAGAGAATGTAAAGCACCGAGGCATTGCCTCATTCAACGAGGATGCCGGAAATTACACAGTCTTTCGTAACGTGAAAGACTACGGCGCTCGAGGAGATGGTGTGACAGACGACACGAAAGCAATAAACCTAGCCATCAGCGATGGCAACAGATGCGCACCAGGCACTTGCGCTTCCTCAACAACCACGCCGGCCCTGGTTTACTTTCCTCCTGGTACTTATATTGTCTCCGGCGCCATCGTCGGCTACTATTATACTCAAATTATCGGCAACCCCAACTGCTTGCCCGTAATCAAGGCTTCATCGGATTTCGATGACGCTTGGGTTATTGATGGCAACCAGTATGGAGCAAACGGCCTCGGTTGGGGTGCTACAAACGTTTTTTGGCGCCAGATCCGGAACTTCGTCATTGATATGACTGATATACCAGCCACAAAATCCGTATATGGCATTCACTGGGCGGTGTCCCAGGCCTGTTCACTTCAAAATATTGTCTTTCAGATGTCAAGCGCTCCTGGTACACAACATGTTGGCCTCTTTATTGAGGAAGGCTCCGGGGGATTTGTCACTGACCTTGTTTTTCATGGCGGCTTGTACGGCTTGTACGTGGGAAACCAGCAGTACACCATGCGGAACTTAACTTTTTACAACGCAGTTACTGCGATCAGACAGATCTGGGACTGGGGTTGGACATACTCCGGTCTCAGCATCAACAACTGTCAGATCGGATTGAACTTAACTTCTCTTCGAGTCGATAAGTCTCAGGACGTTGGCTCTGTTGTTCTTTATGACAGTGAGATAATCAACACCCCTATCGGTATTTGGACAGCTCGTAATGCTGGCTCCACACCTGCATCTGGAGGCAGCCTCATACTCGAGAACGTTGCTTTGGATAACGTCAACGTTGCGATTCAAGGAATCAACAAAGAGGTGATCCTCGCTGGATCGACCAGATCAAGCAAGATCGCTGCTTGGGGTCAAGGACACGCGTACACTGCCACAAAAGGACCATTGGCATTCCAAACTGCGATCAATGCGAATCGGAGACCGTCGAACTTGACGACTGGGACGCGATATTATACTCGCTCGAAGCCTCAGTACGAACACCTCCCAATGTCACGGATCATTAGCATTCGCGCTGCTGGAGCCACAGGAGACGGAAAAACGGATGATACCAACGCCATCAACGGAGCTTTGCAGTATGCAGCCAAGTCTGGCAAAGTCGTTTTCTTTGATGCAGGATACTACAAGGTCACCAGGACAGTGTTCGTCCCAGCTGGGTCCAAGATTACAGGAGAGGCTTACCCAGTGATTTTGTCCAGTGGCAGTTTTTTTGCCGATATCAACAACCCCAAACCAGTGGTTCAAGTCGGCAAGTCGGGTGACAATGGCACTGTTGAGTGGTCTGATGCGATAGTCAGCACTCAAGGCGCACAAGCTGGTGCTATTCTGATTGAGTGGAATCTTGCCTCTAATCAGAAATTCCCATCGGGTATGTGGGATGTCCACACCCGGATTGGAGGGTTCGCTGGTTCCAAACTACAAGCTGCTCAATGTCCCAAGACCCCCACTACAACAGTGACTCAAGCCAACCTGGATAAGGATTGCATCGGCGCGTTCCAAAGCGTCCATGTGACAAAATCCGCAGTCAGTCTTTATATGGAAAACTGTTGGTTCTGGGTTGCTGATCACGATGTCGATAATCCCTTGCTGTCTCAGATAACTGTTTATGCTGGGCGCGGTCTACTTGTTGAAAGCATAAATGGAAACATCTGGTTGGTTGGAACAAGTGTTGAACATCACGTCCTATACGAATATCAGCTTTCCCAAACAAAGAATATCGTCATGGGCCAAATTCAGACGGAGACAGCCTACTACCAACCCAACCCTGATGCTACTATTCCCTTCCCAACGGTCGCAGCCCTCAATGATCCTATTCTTTCCAAAGGTCAAAATGGATGGGGTCTTCGCATCGTCAGCAGCAGCGATGTCTTCGTTTACGGAGCTGGGTAAGTTGCGCATTGCCTTGCGAAATTCGGGATATGAACTAACCTTAATTCCTAGCCTTTATTCTTTCTTTGCCAACTACAACGTATCATGCGCACAACAAGATGTTGAGGATAAGTGTCAGTCGCGCATTGCGAGTATTGAGAACAGCCATGTGTCTGTATACAACCTAAACACCGTTGGAGCGACATCCATGGCCACCGTAAATGGCAGGGACCTCGCGAACTGGGCTGACAACAAGAACAATTTTGTCTCGACGATTGCTTGGTTGGCAACCTAGTCATGTTAGAGGGCTGATGGAAATTTCGGAGTTCAACATTGACAGGTGAACATGTACGTATCTTGTGTAGTCACGATCGTGTTCGCGTCTTAGTCCAAACATGTTTCGCAGATCAGGATTTGAACTCCTAAGAGGCTTGACCACCCAATACAAGCTTCCGGTTTCTGATCTCGTCGGGTTTGCCATATTGAGTGAGCCAAGAAAGCCAAATTCACATGACTAGAATTCTGGAATAATCGGAAGGACTGGTCCTGCGTTTCCAAGACTCGCCAATAATGTCATGAGGCTTCTTTCTCGACGACACTCAAGGGTGCTGTTGTTCAAAACCGACAAAAAAGCCAAGTTGAGGCAGTGTAGCGCATGAGTTTTGGGCACAAACCGGTGTCGCATTAATGATCGGCAAAGAGATGCTTAGATCACCCCGCCAAGCTCACTCCCGTCCGGCCAAGCGGCCAAGACGTTCCAAGAGGTGATTTTCCGGGCGTTTAGTGATCGGCCCATGCATTCTCCGGCACCTCTCGATAAGCGGAGGGAAGCTGGAGTGGGTAGTGGGTAGTGCGCTCAATCATGACCAGGCAACGTCTCAATGTGTCCTTGCATCTTGAGTCTGGATGAGAAAATGCATCTAACCTAGACTCGATTGAACTTTTACTGGAATTCCGCTGACTTTCAGGTGGCTGCGGGAACTAGCTCCACTAAATCTCATATGTTATAGTGGCAAGTGGAACGGTCTGGCGTGAGGCCCACCAGTAACACAGCACTAAGCATTACCTAAGGTCGTAGTGCTGGTTCTCGTTTCAGTGTTCTCATTACATTGCGGACAGAGCCTCAATAGTGAATGGTCGCACAGAGTAGTTTCTGAAACGGATCTCAGCATATCGCCAAGCTCATCGCCAAGATCAACTAAGTTGATCTCCAGCAAGGTAAGCTCGCGGTTTTTGTGTGGCTGTAGCACTAATACTTTGTTGCGATTCGTTGTGCGCAACTCTCTTGGCTGTTTTGCAAGTCGTCTCGAACTCGCCCAAACGGCACCAAACGACACAAAAGCAATTGGCTTGGGCTAGCTTGAGTATTCCTTCTGGAAACATCAGTGGCTAAGGCTTCATCACGAAGTCATGTTCAGACGATGGAATCAAGAAGTCGTCCAATTTCACTGCAGACGAAGATGCATATAAGGATAGGTTTTCGTCAACTCTAAACGGGATTTTTTCTTCTTCTCATCATCAGCTTCATCGTCTCAACAGTCTTTCGACTCTCAGCTTTACTTCATCTCCTAATTCTCAATATCAGCCCCGGTGGCCTTTATAACTCTACTCTCTTTACTCTCAAGATTACTATCTCTATTTTTTAATTCACCCCTCTCAATACCATCAAAATGAAGTACTCTTTGATCCTCGCTGCTACCGGCCTTGTCGCCTCTGTCTCCGCTCACGGTGTTGTTACCAAGGTTGTCGGTGCCAACGGCGTTGAGATGCCCGGTCTGTCGGTCGCTGACGGCACTCCTCGTGACTGCTCCAGCAACGGCTGTGGGTCTCAGGCGGACACTTCCATCATTCGTGACAGCGATATCAGTAGTGGCAAGACTGGTCCTTTGGGCAAGACCCAGGGTAATGGTCCCGTTGACGCTGCTACCATGATCAACAGCTTCATGGGAGCTGGATCTGCTCCTACCAACAACGGCACTGGTACTGGTGTCGAGGATGACATTCCTGCTAACGTCGGTGGAAAAGCCACCAAAGCCACCAAGGCCAACAAGGTACGCAGTGCTAAGTTCCGCAGCCGACAGCTCCTTGGTGGTCTTCTCGGCGGCGGTGGTGGTGGTAGCAACGCCAAGGGTGTTAAGTCTACCACTCCCCAGGAGACCATGGTCAAAGCTACTGCTGGTATGGGTGCAACCATGGGTCTACCCACTGCCTCCGATGACGGTATGGTTGAGCTTCAGTTCCGCCAGATCAACCAGGATGGAGCTGGTCCTCTTGAGGCCATGGTCGATGGTACCTCGGGTGGTACCGATATGGCAGCCTTCAAGGAGGCCGACGTCATGCAAAATGTTCCCGGCTTAGTCGCTGGCATCTCGACCGCTACCAACACCGATTTCGCTGTCAAGGTTGCTATGCCCCAAGGCATGACCTGCGACGCCACTGTCGGTGATGCTCAGAACGTCTGCGTTGTCCGTGTCCGCAACAGCACCCCCGCGGGTCCCTTCGGTGGCTCCGCCGCTTTCACTCAGACCACTGCTGCCCGCAAGCGCGCCATCGCCTACCGCCTCAAGAAGCGTGCTGAGGAGGCTGCTGCCGCTGCTCACTAAGCGATTTTCTCTAGCTCGATAATGATGGGGAAGGCAAGCCACAAATGGTGCACTTCAAGGAACAGGTCAGGGTATAGGGAATAGGTTAACATGGGTGGGCCCGGCTGGGAATGGTATATTTAGAGAACTGGACAGGATTCCGGTGATCAGAAGAATTATAGGTTATTAGATATTGGATTGCTTGATGATCATATATGTATACGCACAATGGAAGCCTTCCAGTTGTATAAGTAGCTAATCAGGTTCACTAGGTAGCTTGGAGCAAATAATGGGAGCTTTCAGTACGTTCTTTGAACTTTACCTTCTCTTGGGGCTTCATGTGAAAAATGATACAATTCTTTGAATAAGCGACAAGTGAAAGTTTCTGGCCCATTTATGATGTCATATCTCTAATGATGGGTTAATATCACTGCATTCCGGAGCGTGCAGGAAAGCGGCACCGTCAACGGTCTACTCATGATTGTGTAAGTATCATGTGCGATCCGTCTCCGGACACTCCTGACTCTAGATTGTTCCGTTCATTTGATGTCAAAGCCAACCTCTATAGTGGGAGAGCTTCTGGATCCTGCCATAATAGCTGGTAAGCCCGCAACTTTTCTAAAAGCGCTCAACGATTGACCCCGCAACACAGCAATGGCAGCCGGGTGCGAAGTGGTCAGTGTCAAGCGCCACAGCAAAGACAGTTGGTCAAAGGGGTACAAAACAGACATTGAAGCAACCTACAAAAAGCCTGAATACTTCTTGATGGCTATGGACCATCTAGTTCTAACGATATGTTATGGAAGCTAAGTAAAAGTGTCAGCAGATAACACATTAACCGCCGCCATGCTGAAAGCTATAGAAGAGTTTGGAAGTCACAAGAAGATCCAGCCTTGGCTGTCAGACAATTTTTGGATCCGGCTGGCTCACGGTATACTTGAGGACGATTTGATGGGCGTCACTACTTTGTAGGGTCATGATACCGATCAAGTGTGTGTATTGATCCTCAGTAGAGTGTTGCTCAGTTGTGAAGTTCCTCAGCTATTCTGAGGGATTCCTGAAGGCTATCTATCAAGGGTGGACTGTGCACCTCAGGCATCTACCTAACTGGTGGCCCCAGGCAACCATCACGATTCAACTTCCTCGTTCTTCTTGGCCACCTTTCGTGACCTCAGCGACAAGCCTCCTGAGCCTGAGCAGTTGGTCTATGTTCTGGCAAAGCTACACGCAACATCTGTATCATGAGCAGGCAAATTCAGATTTCACGTCACCAGGTTCAACAGCATAGTGTCTTTGGTGAACGATTGGTACGATACTTGGGAGGAGTATTTGTCAACTTCGATCTGATATTGAAGAGATGCACAGCATTCGAGGCCATGATCCAAACCTCGACTACATCCCTGAGAATTTCTTTGGCTAAGTAATTTATAGGCTCCTGCAACTATTTTAAACAGTTGGCACGAGCATCAAACTTGTTCTGTGCTACGGCGACCTTTATCTCGGCAACGTGCAGGTCGATTAGGAGAACTAAAGAGTCATCTTGTTCGACTCTTGCTGCTGCTGCTGCTATGGCTATAATGAACATAAGTGACTAAATCTTGAATTAGTTGCAATAAGTTAACTTTATAATTAATTCATACGAAATCCACGGTATTAATTCACAGGCGCACATGGATTGTTTGTATTCTCATCATCATCGTTAGGGCGAAGAAATAGATGCGGAGACTTATCGAGAAGCATTCATTTGGATTCGAAGGTTTCTGCAAGCGCAATAAAACTTGAGCATCGAGATTATGCTATCAAATATGATCAAGTATCATCATCTAGTGTAAAGTACCACAGTACAGCAGAAATGATCAGTCCAAGATGCCACTTTCCTCATAGCAATTTCGGGTACCAGTTACCTCACGATTAGAAGGCTTAATAATTAGAAATACCGCACTAGGGTAACTGGCCGCTGAAGTTGAAAGGGCAAAAGAAAAAAAAGGGGGGGGGAGGGGGGAGAGAGGACCTTCTGACTCATGCCTATCCGGATCTCGTTGAAACTCAATAGCCTGGTCCACTATATTGCAACGGGAATCGACGAGATTAATATATTTGCATTTACTCAACTACCACCTGGCTCCCTGAAAATACGGGATGAGACTAACTAGCGTCAGATTTACACTACATACTGCAGCGGCTAAGGAATGGACGCAGTATGGACAACTGGTGTGGATTCGAAGATTGAGAAAGCCGCAGAAAAAATCAGGACGGCATTTTTGTAACATTTATCTCTTATTATCTTATATAGTCCTCATGCCTTTGCGCGAAACACACTTCTATGGCCGGTGCTAGAACTTTATTTGGCCAAACAACTGTATGGTAGGATAACGACTTAAGATTAGTTTGCTTCAGAGCCCTGAGCACCACATTTTTTTGAGCAGTAGTAATTCATCTGGTGCCAAAATGATTAGTACGTGCAGCATAAATATCCGGTATGTAGTTTACCTCGTCGCCACCGATGTGCCAACCAGCCGAGTTACAGCCAATGCCGTCCTATGCTAAGATTAGAATTGCCAGAAGAAGTATTTAGTGTCATCCAACATACAAAAGTGCAGTCAGGGCAGATATCCCACTGATTATTGCCAGTGTCGCGGTTCCGGTAGTAATCACAGGCGCACTTGGTCGCATCTGGGAGGATTTCGTAGTTCTTGGCCCAGTTATAGCTAACACTCCATCCAGTTCCACCGACTGGCGCTTCGACTCTGTTTGTCACGCAAACTGCTACGTTATGGAGATCTGCAAGAGCACTTGGTAGATATCAGCAACTGGAGTGAGCGAATCATGTAGAGTTAGGAACAATTTACCATGGAATCGCTAATACCACCATGGCCAGGTTCTGGATCAGGCTTCTCTGGGCGCGCATTTTGTATGGACTTGCAAGAGAAGTTGCCGCTATCCCAATCGGTGGTCGTTGAGTATATAGATGAATAAGGTAAAGAGGATGTATGGCAGGCTGCACTCTTATTCGAGGGTGAGATGAGTAAATGGCAGGAAATGCAGTGTTTCTAGTGGCTACTTGCATCAAGAAGTTGGGACATTTGGATAAAGAGATGGGTTTATATTTCTCATGCGACTGCTACTACACTACACCAATCTGGCGATCCCGTAATAATTGCAAGCATTGCTACTTTACATTGGACTCACCCAAAAGGGAGCCAAGAACACTTTTCCGCTCATCTCGCATCAATTCGCCTAATTTGGCTCCTACAGGACTCTCAATACGAAATCCGAAGCTGCACTCGCGACGATCTATTCTATAGAGCTGTACTGTCGAGAGCCTCATTACGGGGCTTAGTCCTTGGCAGTCTGATGCTATACATGAGTCGCACAATCGATAGCCGTGACGGCAGGGCTTAGCGCCCGGGACTCGCTTGATAATGAGCAGTGGCAGTGCAGGTCACCCCATGTAATGGACTGTTCCCCTGACTCGTGAACAAAGCATAATCATCGTCGGTAACCTAATCCTGCTTAGTCGTACGGGACGGCATAAGCTTATTTCACTGAAGACGGCAGATATGCATAAACCAAGTCCTATTCTGGTAGATTATCAAGAACATCACAATAGGCCGCAGGGCTCCACCTATATAGTGAGGTTGATAATACCTCATTTAGTGGTACGGTAAGAAGAACGACGCATTCCCCACATTGCCAGATATCCTCGAGATCCGTACATGATACGAGTCTCGTCATATTTTTGGAAAGAAGTTCTTGATGTGGAATCGCGATGCAATTACTCTGGGCTGAAACCGACGAAAGGGCCTTGGGCGCTGAGTATATAATCTTGAGTAGTCTCCAAAACATCAGGCAAACTCGACACGCCTCGCATCCGCTTCCAGACTATGTTTCACCATTCGTCCAAGATGAAAACGTCTACCTTGATTCCTCTTTTTCTGACAAACGCCTTTGCTGGTGCATTGTCGATTGGTAGAACCGACCTGGTTGACCATGGTCTCAACACAGCACTCCTACCGGGAGAATTTATCCTAGCGAATGGAGAACATCGTACGTCACATCATCCTTCATAGCCATGATCGATTTGAAAGACATTTGCGCTAACTGCATCGCCTAAAGTCGAGGTTGTCGATGAGAGCCGACTTCAAGAGTTCTTGAAGATCGAAGGTATTCTTGCTGAACCTCCAGCTTGGGACGAATCCTGGCTCAATTTTACCTATGTCGATGACATTAATTCGAGATCGTCTGAGATCTCAGCTCGTCAGGCCTCCTGTTCCGGCACTACATCTTATGTCACCGACAAGACAGATAGATTTGTTGATTGGGACGTCCAGATGTCACCTGTCGTGCTCGGAGCCGGAAGCGGTGTCGATGTCTCCGTTTCTTCTGGCTGGAGCATCGCCAACTCAGTCAGCGTATCTGCTGGTCTCGACATCAAGGTCGTCAAGGACAGATTGGGCGGCACCTTTGGGGTGGACTTCTCCCGTACCTGGACTTCTACAACATCTCTGCAGTACAAGACCACCATCAAGGATGGCGATGCTGGGACATGGATCACTCGGCCCTGGACTAATCGCAGATATGGTCGAACTTTTCGGGGGTGCCCCGGTTCTTTGACACAGACCGGAACGTGGATAGCAGATTCGCATGAGGATGGAAGCTATGATAATGCAAAGTGGGTGTCGGGGTTTATCACTGCTTGTATTAAACCCGCCCCCACAAGTGGTCAACTTACCCGTTGCCATGGCGGGGGAGTATTCAAATAATTGGTGGTGGTGCCTTGACTTCGTGTTCAAGTGGGGATTCATTTTCTAATTGTCCTCGCGGAGATGATTGTTTCTTATTGATAGGAAAGTGTTCCGGCTTTCTGATTATTTTCGACTATTATCGCTCGAACCGATGAAATATAGAAACTTTAAGAACTCCCGATCAGCCCTTTCTCGAATACTTGATTATTTCCCTCTCAATGATTGACAGGCTGTCCAGGTCCTCGTTCTCTTGCTTTAGCCTCAGAGCTTTACGCTTGTACTTGGGCTCTCCAAAAATCTTATCAACAGCACCAGCGATCTGCTCAGCTGTTGGGGTTTGAGTTTTGAGGTTAATGGCAAAACCGGCGTACTCTGCTCTTGCTGTCACCTCTACTTTGTCCTCTGAGATGCCAGCTACAACCATAGGCACGCCATTGATGACACTATGGGTCATCCCACCGTAACCGCCATTGCTGACGAAGACATCCGCGTACTCGAGGGCAGCGTCATAAGGAAGGAAATCGACCACGCGGACGTTGGGAGAAATCTCCAGGTCGGCAGGCAGGGTTGCGTCCTTGACACCTAAGATGGCTATAACGATAACGTTCGATTTTTGACCGAGCGCCTTGATGGCGGGAATAATCAGATCAGTGTAATCGATAGAGGCGGTACCCTGGGCCACCGGGATAACCTTCTTCCTGTGTGGGGAGTCTATAGGGAGCGCGGCATTCTCGGTGATTTCGGACCACCACGATGGGTATTTGTAGTTGGGAGCAATGCCTCTCTTAGGTAATGCACCAGCATAACGAACCGACGGATGGAGGTCTGACCGAGGATATTCAAGACTTGGGCTGCACATCTGGAAACACGTGTCATACGACTCGGCCCAGGCATCGAACATGAACTGTTTGGGTACACTTGTGCAGCCAACATCCTTGAGAATTTGGTGGAAATGTTCGTTGATAGATGCAAACGGCCCTTGGTAGTACATCAGCTGGTTCAGTAGCCTGTTCCTGGCCCGGCCAGACTCAGTCGAGTCCGGAGGAAGACCAGGCCCGAATGGTGCAATGTCATCACTGGACGATAGGAGAGGGACGACATTGATGTTGATGACCTTTGGAAACGTATCGTAACCCTTGGGCAACGGTGCACCATACATAAAGCTGATCGCCGCAAATGACACTGTTTCCGCGACAATGACGACGTCGCGATCTGCATCTCGCTCGCGGACCATCTCCAATAGTGAACGGAAGTTGGCTGCCCGCGGAGCCAGGTTAGGTAGAAAAATACTCTCCATATCGTAGATGAGTCTTTCAATTCCGACTGGGACAGCGTCTCTGCTTTCAATGGTACCCGGTGGGAAGAAAGATGATGTCTCATAGTATTCGGCGCCCACCTTCTCCGCGTTTTCCTTCTGGTCTGGCGCCGTCATGAATATGACCTCAAACCCGCGTTTGATCATCTCCCGAGCAATATGGAACATCGGCGCTGAGTGGCCCATGATGGGTCCTGCAGACATAACCAGCAGCGGCTTCCTTGTGTCTTTCGTCATGTTGGGTAGCCCGTTGACTTGACCGCTGTGGTTGATCGTCATGTTGGATCGTATGATTTGTTGCTGTATATAGCAACGGTGATTTATATAGCTGCAACTGTGATGGATATAGCAATCGTGATGTTTGATGACAGCCTTTTGAGACCACTGGAGTGATCCTACTTTATATACTTTCTTTTTCGAGCAGGCCCTTGTTAGTTTCAAAGCTATATTTATAGAGCCTGTCCAGCTGCACAGGAACTCGGCCGGCGGGTTAGCGGCCGCTAGAATCATCCACAGTAGGTGCTATAAAAAATCCTACGGCTAGCAGCTGGGACTAGACTAGGTTTAGCATTTTGGCCGCCGTGGGTGTCAATACCCATATTCGCAAAGTCTCTGTTGGACACAGACCGGACGTTGTGCATCCACACTGACAGCCCACAGGTAGAAGCAAGAAGCCGAAGCCGTTTTGTTTTGTGGGCGCACTGCATCATGAGATGGTGTGTTATGGAAGGGTCTGCATAAGCTAAGCAATGCATCATCGCTCAGCGCCAAACGTCCTATCGAGCACCAGTAGTCGTGTAGTTTTTTTAGAAAGACGTTTGTGGATGGTGGACACGCCGGAAACGTGCATACATATATGTAACCTAACCTAGTACTAAAGCTTGGCCCCCAAAGCTGCGGCTCTAGCACTACATATTACTTAGCTGTTGCCTCAACTAGTTCGTCCCCCCAATGCTATCTTGGCCTGTTGCGATGGGAGGGTGCTCCCCACCTCTAGTCCTCCGAGTAGGGAGCCTGCATTCTCCTCGCGTCGCAGCCCCTCGCCAGTTCACTGCGCCATTTTGCTCAGAATAAGTGAAACACAAATCGTAGCTTAGTGTACCATGTACGCCTTATAAGGGCGACACAATATATAAAAAGAAAGGACTTTGAAGAGAAGGTAGTTACGACGATAGCCAGGATAATAATCACGGTGACTTAGCTATGATGATAGCCTTACATAGTGTGTAGATAAAGAACGCTAGCCTAAAATAGATTAGAGTTCTCATCGACCAGCAATGATTGTCAGCCCTGCTACAACTCGATCACCCTCCCAGCCTCCTACTAGGTTAGTTATGTACACGTCCGGTATGCTGATCCTGCAGCTGCACGGGCTAAGCTATAACCGTAGGATCAACCCGGAAAGCTGACAGCCTTTCTGTTTCTTCACTCGGTTACACATCGATATAGAGCCCCTTCACATTCGGTGAGCGGCTTTTCGTATTCTGTTCCAGTGGCATGCGCGAGACTTTCTGCAAACCGTTCACAAGGCTGCAATACATGCAGGGGCCATTGAACCAGGAGCCCGGTATAAACATATTCAAGGGTAGAATGCGGCCGCTTCCCACTTCCTCGTCTCTTGATTGGTTTTAAACGGGTTCGGCTTTCAAGCAGGCTCCAGGTGGCCATGCAGAAAATGGTTATCAATAAAATGATCAGAAAGAAGCATGCAAGCCTACGTGACACGTTGTCTCAACCTATGAGCTGTAAAGCTGTACAGGTCACTGACGTTAAATATATCCTAACTAGCTTTTGTCTTGACTTCATGTTGGCTAGCAAGTGGTCTGAAATGCGTAGCCTGCATGGATCCACGTACAAGATTTTGAGGATGGATGCCCATTTATTATGTAGTCTAGTACACTGTATGCAATGCTCAATCTCCACGAGACATGGAATCGATGTCGAAATAGCGGGTGTTACTAATGATACCAACAACGTTGAGCTGGACATGGACCAGCATTATTCCTGGATGACGAACGTTTGAGTTCCATCGTTCGTACACGAACCTGAGTCCAGGAAGCGACCATTTCCAGGCTCAAGACACGTGGCATTTGCCGCGTCCAATGGTGCGAGAACCAAGCTACTGCCGCCAGTGTAGGGAAACACTTGCCCGGTATTCGTTTCTCCCTCTGTTCAAATAGTAATTAGCGACTTTCGATTGCTGATTGGAACATCGACATGAAAACCTACCTCCAGCGGCACGACCACCACACGAAAAGATCGTTACAGTGTCTCCATCTCCACGCCGTCCGTCATGGCTGATGCAGCCATTTGTCTACAGCTGGAATTAGAAGTGGGCGCGTTGAGCTTGAAAGCATAATGACGTACCAAGCTGCTGACTACCAAAGCAGTATTTTGAATGTTGTTGTGTTTGCCGGCAGTAATGATATCAAACTTTTCATTGGGCGTCCCAGCACAGTCGACCAGGGAAACCGGTATTAAATTCTCTCTAAAGTCCCCTCCAGTGGGATCAACGAACAAACATTGTCCATTCGGTGCCCGAATGGACACCGATGTGAAGGCTCTGGTAGCCGCGTCGTCTCGCTGATGGGACTCGGCGACTGCAGATGGCACCAATGTACCACCAGCCCGGGACACAGGAACGGCATCGGTAGGATTGGCGATTGCACCGTCCGCGACGCTAGTCACAGATGGAGACACAGTTGCCGAGGTGATGCCTGTCGTCTGTGTAACGGATATGGTAGCGCTTCTGGTCGCAGTCGCAGTTGTTGGTGCTGCGCCTCCGGTGCTTGGTAACGAATCATCGCCGAATGTGAAGGTTTGAGTTGTGTCACCGTCGGTACAAGTAGAAGTATCAAGCAGGTCACCCTTCACGGTGAAACATAAATCGGCTTGGTTCTTAGGAGAAAACGACAGGGGCCCGGAGCCTCCGTTGAAAGTGAACAGTTGCGAGTCGGTTACTTCGCCACCTAAGATAGCATTCAGTCCAAGTGCTTCTTGACTGATACGGATCTTAATTACTCACCACCGTCAGCTCGTCCTCCGCAAGAGAACAGGAGAACCTGATTTCCAGCGGCTCGTCGTGGATCAAAGTTGAAGCATGCTTGAGTCTTGACTGTTATCAGCATGGGACATCAGATTGTAGAGTCAAGCTACGTACCAGAGTGTTGACGACCAACATCGAGCCTGCTACATTGTTGTGCTTCCCGCTAGTCAGGACGTCCCATCCCTGGCCGTCAGTCGTTCCACAGCCCGCGACCTGGATAGGCGTCAAGTTTGCACGGAAGTCTCCTGAAAGCTCATCTACAAATAGGCATCTCCCATCAGATGTCTTTACCCAAGTTAGCTATCTCCATCCAAAACAACATGAGAAACTCACTTTGATTTGAGTGTTGGAAAAAGCCCTGGTTGCCGCGTTGTCGCGTTCCTGTGCCTCTTCAAACGCAGCTTGGTCAAGTTGGGTGACAGCCCTCTCACTTAGAATTGGACTGGCCACTGACAAAGCCACAAACGTCGCAAATACGGCTGGAGTGGTTGAGTGCATGGCTACAAAGGTAAATTTAAGCTGAGACTAGAGACACATGTGACCAGTGATTATTTGATGAACCCTGAATCCGGGCTTTTCTTAAAAAAGAGCGTACTTGGAAGAAACGAAGTCTGCACTGCAGCTAATGAAATTGAATCGAAGACAAACACCACAAGCCCAACTTTCGAGATCTCAGGCAAACGCATCACGAATATAAGGAGTGGTGAATGGGGATAATATACTCGTCTAAGAAAGGAGGCACACTTAACTCTGGTGCATCCTGCGAGCGCTTATTCAAGTATGAGGCTGAAGCATAGGATCCAGGAGGCGCACCTTGATGAAATAAAATGTTTCCAGTGAGGTTTCACCCCTGCTGCGCATAGTAGTAGAGCATCTCCCTGGGGTCATTTGTTTCGATTTATTTTTTTGGCTTTAAGCTTATTTGAACAACTGACTGTGCCCTATGGTCATTGCGAGTTGAATCCCTGGCGCTGGCCAAAGATCAGACCAGTCACTCGGGACGATGAAACAGAACGTGTCGCGCGAGGGAGGATTTGCACAAGAATTTGGGGTTGCATTTGCCCTGATGCGACTGATTGTGGGGCAGGCAATTGACAGGTGAGAAAGGCCAATCCTTTGGCGCTGCGAGAGCTCTGGCTCGAAATCAAGCTTAAAATATGATTTGTCAAATTGATTCGATACAAGAGGTTACAGAAGTGCGGAATGCATGCCATCACATGTCTGTAAAAGCACTGTTGATTGTGGTGTCTGTCGCATGGCCTCGAAGAACACCATCATGGCCGCGCTGTATCTGCAAGCATCTGCTTAAACCTCCAGCTGACTGAAGGTGTAATTTCTGAAATATCTTGATCCAGAGCTGGGGTTCTAGGTCTTAACAATTATTCTTTAGAACTTCGGTGTTGAAACTCAACTACGGGGTATACTCTCACGTATTTTACCCCCTTTTTATTTTTTATTTTTTAGGTTAGGGGTGGGCGGCTCTTTTCCCCTCACAAATTTCTACTCTTTTCTTAGTGACCTAGATGGCTATGCCGGCCAGCAGGACCAATTGTAGAATATACGGTCTCTATTGGTACTTCACTCGCATTGGTAATTGGCCACGTTGTGCTTTCCAATTAAGACAGCCTCCACAGTATTACCATCGCCGTGCCGTGTGTGGCCCTTGTACAGCATGACTGACATGTTGACAAATGCTCTCGGGTGTTTGCTAAGTGACATGACTTCTTGCGGGGGGGGGGGGGGGGGGGGGGGGGGGGGGGTTTCAATTTTCTTTTTCATGCATACCAATCGAACTTCGATTTTACGATGTAACAATATCCAACAGACATGGGTCGTGGCTGACAGCTGCATTTTGGAATCAAGAGTCATTTCTGGTGGTCCGGTAATTACAGATCATTATATTTCAATTGAATTTCGTGGTATCATAACAGAATAGAGAACATAATTTTCGTTACATAGCAACAACCTTCGAGGAAGCTCGCCACGCCAATAATGTGCTTAGTATGCAATCTGCGAGTTCAGACCAGCTGTCTCACGATCGAAGTTTTTGTGGCTTGCAATTTGGAACCAGAACTTCTCCAAGAACTTAGTTCCCTCCTTAGCAATAGTGACCTTCTCTGTGAAGTGGTCCGACGAGACTTTGCTGATAGTAACAACACCATATGATTCGATAGCCTCTTCAGTCTGGGACACTGTGATCTCCGGGAGACCGAAAGCAAGCTTGAAAAGCTCGACCGCCTCACCAGTTCCACCAATCGCCTTCAAGTGACCAAAAGCCTCGCGCAGCCAGTGTAACGTACGGCCGCTCTTCGACAAAGTCTTGATCGACTCAGCACCGCCCGGAACGAAAATTGCATCAAACATAGTTGAACGCTGGCCTTCGAAGTGATGGTCAGCAAATACACCGTTGCCCTTCTTCTTCTCAGCACCAGCCGGGAAGATCTCAGCTCTTCGGGGTCCAATCGTCCATGGCACAGCACTGGATGCAAGCAAGGCAGCCTTGACTCCGTTGTAGGCAATAGAATCGTAGCCGTCCGCGATGAGGATTGCTACTCTTCGGCTGGCAATAGTGGGCACCTTGGGGGGGAACTCAGTCTGGCTGAGCTTGGGAGCCCTGTTGCCATGGTTGGGTCTTGACGCCTTTTCGGGAATAGGACCGCCCACCATTTCAGCGACCTGTTGAGCGAGATCCAGATCAATATCCGCCAAGCGAGTAGACATGCGCTCGTACACAATTGGATCGTCGCAGTGGTCCAACTCGAAGGCAAATGCGTCAATCAGATGGCTTCTCTCGGGGGCCGACAAACTGTTCAGGAACAGCTGCGCTTGGTTGAAATGCTCCCTGAACTTCTTGCCCTGGGTTCGCTGCTTGATTCCAACAACCTTCTCGGGATATTCAGGATACGCCCCCTCCTCCGGCTTGGCAGGAGGGTTCACTCCGAAGCGGTTGGGCCAGTAGTTAACCGTCCCCTTGGTGATGCGGTGTCTACCTTGTCCATCACGGTTGAAGTTCATGTAAGGACATACAGGGCGGTTGATAGGCAGCTCTTGCCAGTTGATACCAAGACGAGAAAGTTGTGTGTCGAAGTAACTGAAGCTGCGACCCTGCAACAAGGGATCGTCCGAGTGGGCAATACCAGGGATCATGTGTGCTGTACAGAAAGCAACCTGCTCAGTCTGAGTGAAATATTCATCGACATTTCGATTAAGCTCGAGTTCACCAATATAGCGAACGGGAATCTGATCTTCAGGCCAAACCTTGGTAGCATCAAGAATATCGAAGTCAAAGTCGTGTTCCTTGGACTCGGGAATAACTTGAATACCAAAGTCCCACTTGGGGTAGGCGCCACTGTCTATGGCCTCTCCAAGATCCTTTCGGTGGAAGTCGGGGTCCTGGCCAGCCAGCTTGAGAGCCTCATCCCACACAAAAGAATGAACTCCGAGATGAGGAGTCCAGACAAACTTGCAGAAATGACGCTCGCCATTCTTGTTGATCAGTATAAAAGTGTTTACACCAAATCCTTGCATCATACGGTATGAACGAGGAATGGCACGATCAGACATGGCCCACATAAACATATGAGTAGCCTAGATAACTTAGCACGAGTTCAACGAAGAAAGATCACATTTTTAGCATACCTCGGTGTGAAGGTTGACGAAATCCCAGAAGTTGTTATGCGCTGACTGAGCTTGAGGCACCTCGTTGTGGGGCTCAGGCTTGACTGCATGAACAAAGTCAGGGAACTTTATAGCATCTTGGATAAAGAAAACCTGATAGTTGTTAGTAAGCTGTACGAGTACGCGTATTGGGTGCGCCATGAGCGATTTCATACTTACTGGAATGTTGTTTCCAACAATATCCCAGTTGCCCTCCTGAGTGTAGAACTTGACTGCAAACCCGCGAACATCACGAACAGTATCAGCGCTACCACGGCTGCCTTGGACTGTGGAGAATCGGACAAATACAGGTGTCTCGCGCGATGTGTCGTTGAGAACGGGTGCCAGAGTGACATCCTCTGCACTCTCCTTTAAGCGGAAGGTACCGAACGCGGCAGTGCCTCGGGCGTGAACAACACGTTCGGGAATGCGCTCGTGGTCGAATCGGTGAATCTTTTCTCTGGCATGATTGTCCTCGAGCAGCGATGGGCCGCTGGTCTCCCCATTGGAAGCCTTCAACCAGTCGTCGGTGTTGCCCTGCTTGACACCGTAATCTGTAGTGATGCGAGTGTCCTTGGTGTGCTCAACAGTGTCCTGCTGGAGCTGAGTGGACTTGGCAGTCCGTTCACCAGCGACGGACTCCTCCACTTTCTTGACTGTGCTCGAAACGAGATTCGAAGCCATCGTGAGGTTCGTATGGACTTTACTGGTCCTGAACTCTTTGTTGCTTCACAAGAAGGTTAAGGCAGAGGTAGTTGGTGAAGTCAAGAGACACAACTGGACAAGGCATTTAGCGGTTGAGAAGCATGCTCCCTTTAAGAACTAACATTGAGAGACGAGCTTGTTAACCTATCACTGCTGCGACATGTGTAATTGGAGGCTAAACTGAACGCAGTGCGCGCGTACTCATGATGTCAGAATAGCATCAGAATAGCTGCAGCTGCTGGGCCCCGCAGGACAATGGATTGAGGCATGTCTTAATCCCTGCAACCTGGTTTTTCGAACACCAGCTTGTGGATCAAGCAAGTGCTCATAGGCTGAACCTTCCAATTCTTCTTTATTTTTTTTCGTGATTATGCTAGGATTCAGGGCTATGATGATGCGTACATTTCTGATCATGTTGCGAATTCACATAGGGCCAGGGCCATATATTTGCCCCACTATAGACCTCCATTACCCCTGGTAGCTACTGTAGCTGGCTTCTGTACTGTAGCTAGAACGCAGATTAGTTAGAGCCGCAATTACCTATGCATTCTTGGCATGTCTCAAACTGTACTGGCGCAAGCGGCGGGGACTGGGTATTAGGTTCATGTACCGAAACATTGCCAATCAGAAGAAGGAGGTTTGATAAACTGATAGGTGCAGCTTTCCCACTTGTGCTAGCTCGGCAGCTCGACACATGCAGAAACGGCTTTCCATTGCGTTGTATGTGTGTACCTAGAAAGCTAGGATGTACGGATTAGTGGGGGAATGCGCTTGAAAACAACCCCAATCTCGATCACCCGGTGACGCATATTCTATGTAATATTGTAATATTTGGGGAGTGGACGCCGGATTCGATCCTTATTTTGAGTTGCATGTGGAATCAATCATTGGAGACATTGATTCTCGTTACGCCTTAATTGGCTACCCCGGATTTCAAGCTGGCATTTCTCCGCTGAGAATAGTTGACTCTCAACAGCAGTGAACAAAAGCCCCCACAAATTCCGAAAAAGAATATGTCTCGGCTAACCATGCCAATAGTTCCTTCGACTTGATTAATACAGTTACTAGGATCTGCCGGAGCATACAGTCCGATACGGTCATATCGGTGGGACATTTAATGGGTCCATCATAAATGTCTCCAGACTTGCATCCTACTATGGTAAGGTCGAAGCGGGGAGGAAGAATGTACTCATCCCAACTCTGGGCACTCTTCTTTTTCCACACGATGACACAATAATACAGCAAACCGAAAACTTTTAAGCAGATGCCTTGTTGTGCTTCCAACTCAAGTAATGCACTGTTGCCATTGTCAATTCGAATGATGTATTGTTTCCTTCTTAACAACCAAGCTGGACATGTCAATTAGAGACAAACCTAGATCTTCCTATTAGTCATAGCTGATACTTTACTTAGAATGCCGCCAATGTCAGCATCCCACCAATCTACATGGTTTTGATGTATGTTTATTCACAAGTTTGCAGAATACTTTGCCACATGTTTTCATTTCCACGTCACGACTGTGAAATCGACTCCAGGTGTTCCATACCGCTACATGATCCCAGGCTTGCAATGATAGCGGTTGTTCGAGCTATGATATACAAGACCCGTATCAACAAAACATAGTCGAATTTTTCGTTCTTTCATATTGGATCCGTACGGGGCTCTTTCACTGGGTAATCATGGCGTGCTACACTCCCTCACCGTCGGTCGTGAAGTGGTCGATGCCTCAGGCCTTAGCCTGCCCTTCATGAAAGCATCCATGGTTCGCATGCCGGAGCGTTATAGAACTGGGTTTGAGGACGCTGACGCAACCGTCGCCAAAGACCACTCAATGTACTATTCTGATCCAGACACGCTTCCGCCACTGTTGTCCCAAAGAAGCTGGCCGACGCGAAGCACAAAAGGGCCAAGTATGATGCGAGACTCGAGCCGGAAGTGGAAGACGCTGCCACTATGGAGCCCGAGACATACGGTACGGAGTAAGTGTAAGCTGGAGGACAGCTTCTCTGCGAAGGTTCATCCTTCCGAGGCCATTAAAGCGAGGATGCGGTACACGCTTTCATTTGTCACGTCAGTTCATAAGGATATAATTGCAAGGCGCAACTCGTGGGGAAGCGACGTCTGTTGTGCTTCCAACCATGATGAAGCTTTGGCGCACCAGAGCTGACTACATATAGTGGGCTTGGTTTCTGGAATCACTAGTCTTCAGTGACGAATGCCTTCGCATTTCAGATCCATGACATCGGTTTCTTTGGTTCGTAGTCTACCATAACCGCCGAGATTATCGGAAGTATTACCAATAATGGGACACTGCGAAGGTGTTATCAATACATAAAATTGATTCTCAACGAGCAGATAGTTGGGTTAGATATGGCCATATTATCGGTGTCCTTATGCCGAAGTAGACCGGGTCCCTATAACCGCATCGTCATTAACTGTTCTAATGTAACCATAAGTGATAGAATTCCACATCATCACTGAATAAGAGGCAGACAAGATAGTGATGTGAGAAAACAGTTTGCCAAAAGACAGTGGTGAAAATTGAAAAGATGAAGGTATATGATATAGATGAGTTCATCAAGAGATTGATCACTATTTGATCAAGGTCAGAACCTAGAAGAGACCATTAGCCTCATACTTCACTCGACCGTAACAAAGTGAATTATATCCTGTTGATGCACCAGCCACTCCACTATACAAGAAAATTTTGCTGGCTAGCATCCACATTTCTACGTTGTACATAATACAACTTACAATACCTATACCGCATCGGCGCATCAAGCGCTGAACCCGCCTGGTTAGCTCAATCGGTAGAGCGTGAGACTCTTAATCTCAAGGCTGCGGGTTCGACCCCCGCATCGGGCTCAATTCCTGATGCATCTCAGAATACTGAGATATCTGTTTTTTGCATTTGTCTTTGCTATCTATCTCTAGATGTACTTCTACATGGGTCAGGTTTGACGCTAAAGATTCTTGGGGACGGAAAGTGGGTTTTAACCGCATATTAGCCGACACACATAACTTACTAGGTGATGCTTGTCTTACTGTACTTGTTATACTCGAAGTTCAAGAAAGGGCATCTGAAAGTTTTATTCTATTACTTGGCAAGCTACATAGGGCGTGTATGTGTGACACGTAATCGCCGAACGTTGCGGCGGATTGTTGTTATCAGGTTGAAGTAAATGTCCATGAAAGAGAAGAACCCGATACCTGAACTGGTTTCCGATAGTGATTTTCCATGCGCTGGCGGCTGATCTCTTGGCCTGAGCTCGAGATACCGTGAGGACCTATTGCGTTGCACCCTTCAAATCAGCTCACCACCTAGAGAGGACCGCTTGAGACGTTTATCTAATGTGACCGTCATGACGGGTGACAGGCTTGCATGACAAGTTGGTCGATGGGTAGTGTAAAGATCAAAAGCTATGCAGCATAATAAGATAATGCAGGCTCACAAGCTCTCTGATTAGGAGCATCTTCCCTTCTACCTCCAGTAAGAGAGGCTGAACACTGGAATTGTACACGAAGCCAAAGTCAACTAAACTAGTGACTATCGCTTAGGCGAGTCGATGTTTTTGACCGCTGCGCAAGCCGCCTCGATGCTGCTAGCCGCGCGCCGGGGCTTTTCTCTCTAATATATAGATAATACGCGGTAGTGACTGCGTTCACAGATTCCCCCGGGGGGAGGGATGTATGGATAACTGTAATAGTAACACTACTTTCTTGAATGGGTATGTGGGTCTGCTCGATACTGTGAGAATGGTGACAAGTGTCCGACCAGGGACAGGAGATCTTAGGTCTAATTACAGCGATGACCGCCGTTATAATCGGAAGTCTGATACTGCTTGTATTACTACCGACCGCCAGTCCCCGGAGCACAGGTCGACATACGCAGCTCACTGGACCAGCACCGGGCCACCGATTCGCAAGATCGTTGATTGTTTGGCTTTTAAATTATTCTGAAAGTGATAGGCTGCTGACTTCGTGTCTTACTGTGGAGTGGTTCCAGAAGTGACCCCATCATCAAATTTGGATGATGTACATATGTCTCTCCAATGAGTAGCCAGTCTGTGCCACTAGGACGAAGAATGAACGGCAGATGTCCTCCGAGCAAAACAACCACGATGTCGCCACTTTTCGTTGCAGCAGGTCCAAGACCAAGGTATCCAGTAGAAGTCCGATATAGCTTCCGGTTTGCACTGGTCGCTCGTATGGTGGTCATGAAGGATTTCGCAACGATTGGAGGCAGTTCGGCGGGTATGTCAACCGGTTTAATGATGTGTTGATACGTAGAGAGTGGTACTCTTCGTATATGTGACAACCAATGAGCTAAGCAGTTTTTCGCATGCTGTGTCAGGGCATCAACAGAACCTAAAGCAGCCAAGGCCTCGTCTTCATGAATAGTCTCTTTACGTTGGAAACTAGCATATCTCACGGCTGATCCCAAGGCGCCAGCATGAAGTGTCATCAAGAAAGCGACTTCTAACGAAGTGCATCCGTCGATATAAGTGGAATTGCGCTTATGGCGTGGGGAGGAATGAAAAAGCTGCTCCCAAACCCGGTCCAATGGCTTCGCGTCATTGCTATCAAGCATAATTGTGTCCGTGATTGTCAAAACGTGGTCGAAAACAAACCCTTCCAGCTGCAATACATTCGGACGTAGTGGGTTGACCCCGTCGGCAGGGAAGTCATGGAGCCGAGCGCTTTCGGAAATCCTGCCACGATAAAGGGTGCCAGCCTGATAGACTTGGTAAGTAAAGTAATTCGTAGAACTCGGTATATCGAATTTCGGTACCCAAGACGGGAATGAAGTACTACGGGGATCGTCGGTGTGCTGTACGTGAAACAAGACATCTAGCACACAAGGAGGCCGACTCAAGCAATAGCGCGTGAAATCACGGTATACCTCCAAGGCTGACTTGGTATAATTCGGGGCCATAGCTGGATTTCGCCAAAGTTCAATATTCGAACCACGCCCATCCAGCTTTTTAGCAATCCAGGCTAGAAACTTTTCTACTCTCGATCGAGGAGGCTCCATAGAAGCCCACCCGGTGGAGTGAATGCCTTGGTCTGTTATCCCTAAAACTGCAAAAATGCGATCTCTAGCATCTGTGGACTCGAAGTTCCGTATTTCTCGGAGGATGAGTAGCATATCCCCCAACGAATTTTCAACAAGGTCAGAATGAGGCCAATAGACGCGGCCTCTTTGGGAACGAATGAAGCCCCAGAACGAAAGTGTACTGGGTGGCCAGGCTGGAAGACCTTCGCTGTGCTTCAACGCTCCAATATACTTGACGAGCGACAACAGGTCAAAAAAGTCTATTTCGTCATGGCCACTTTTCGCAACGGCTTGTCGGGATGCCACCACTTCCTGAACGCACCAGACACGGCGGAAGTATCTGTTGTCGAAAAGTTTTATGAGTGCTGTGCCAGACTCTCTTTTTGAATCGGCTATAACAGCATCCAGCATAGTCTTTTCGACCTGTGAGCCTGAGTAGACGGATAACATTTCTTGAGCATCTTCACGATGTGTGTCCATCAGCAGTATGCGGTACTGACAGAGCTCCTTGGCACGGGCAATTGCAGCACGGTTGAGGTCATTTGAAGGTCCCAGCCATACGATCACTCTGTCGGCTTGACTATACACCAGTCGCATGTAACCAACCTGTCGCTCACGTTCGGCCAAGTCGTTCTGATTGATGCAAACGGCATCGACCCACAAAGTTCTGATTCCATCCCTTAGACGCAGACTTCTCAAGGCCGTCTCGAGATTCAATGTGATTGGGATGTCGCTACTCTGGCATCTTAACGGGTTCGGGGCCTTATCCGTTCCCCACATGTAGGAGAGGGCCTCGTAGCGGATGGTGGAGTCAGTAAGATCTAAATACGCAAGACTACCTTCTAGCGGTTGGTCTCCAGTCCCCGGGGCTAGCATCAGGAGCCGAGTAGCCAGTATGGTCTGGCCTAACGAGTTGGGAGGCGGGAGAGCCTCGTAGATATCTGGCGCCATAGTTGACGTGTCACCGAGGCAGCCTACTCCGTCACGCTCTCGCATGTCCGCATTCTTCTCCTGGCGATGTTTTTCTTTTGACTTCAGAGACCGCACGAAATCGGGATGAACGGACTACTGTATGGAAGTCCCGCGAGAAGAGCAACATGACTGGGCTATGCAGTATTGAACATGGTAAAAGTAGGAAAGGCTGGACTCTGGGCGTCTTACTCGTGTGTTTGCACGTACTGTGTAGTGGGAGGGGGGGAGGTCCACCACGAAGCACGTCTTTCTTGGTGGGCAGCCTGCCGCCTGCCGCCTGCAGCGTGCATCTGATCAATCTGCTCAATCTGCAGCAGATCTGAGGCCCGAGCTCAAGCTACGCTGAGCTCGGTATGAGGTACCTACAATGTGAAGCTTGTCCCTCAAGCTCCGCCCTCCGATTGTGCAATTCGGGGCTGGAGTGACATCAAGGTCAACGTCCAACGTCAACGTCCCCAATCCCCTGAAGCCGACACGGGACAGAAATACGTGGTTGAAGAGACAGCTTTCGATTATTCGGCATCTCGAGCACTCACTTACGCCACGTTCTGATATTCAGTCCAACTTACTGCCACAACCGACAGCCCGCCCCCCGCCATCGACGAACAGCCCCGCCGACCATCGGCAGCCCACGATGACTGCTCGTGAGGAATGAACACAATGATTGCCCGGAGCCTTGTTAGGGCTCCTACGTGTCGCCCAACATGCGTCGCATTCTGTCACACAAGGCCGGCCTCACAATTGCCTCTTCGAGGCCAGACACCCTCCCGAGTCTTTGCCACCTCGCAGAAATACCTCTTCGGCCGATATGCCTCAAACAACGCGCGCCCGACCGAGTCCGGGAAGGATGGCCAGAACACTGCCGTCATCCCGCCCAAGAAGCCTGTGGTGTCTTCAGGGGATCCGTTGGCACAGGTAGACAAGTCTGCGCAAGAGCAGCGGAAGGCGGATTGGGCTATAATGAAAGAAATGTCTCGCTATCTGTGGCCGAAAGACAGTCTCTCCACCAAGCTTCGAGTAGGCTTGGCTGTCGTTCTTCTAGTTGGTGCCAAGGTCCTCAATGTCCAGGTTCCATTCTACTTCAAGAACATTGTAGATGCCATGAACATTGATGTCGGCGCAATGGGCGGGAATGCTGCTATGATTGCGGGCAGCATGATTGTGGCCTACGGGGCTACCAGAATAGGAGCCACCTTGTTCCAGGAATTGAGAAATGCCGTCTTCGCGAGCGTCGCGCAAAAGGCTATCCGCAGGGTAGCTTGCAACGTGTTCGATCACCTATTGAGGCTGGACCTCAACTTCCACCTCACGAAGCAGACAGGAGGGCTCACGCGTGCCATTGACCGTGGTACCAAGGGCATCAGTTTCCTTCTGACCAGCATGGTCTTTCACATCCTGCCCACCGCGTTGGAGATTACCATGGTCTGTGGTATTTTAACATATCAGTACGGAGCAAAGTTCGCCGCTATCACGGCCCTGACCATGACTGCATATTCCGCTTTTACTATTTGGACAACTGCTTGGAGGACAAAGTTTCGAAGACAGGCCAATGCGGCCGATAACAAGGCGTCGACCATCGCCGTGGATTCCCTAATCAACTACGAAGCTGTCAAGTACTTCAACAATGAAAAGTTTGAGGTCGGTCGTTACAACGGGGCACTTCAAAACTACGAGAAAAGCTCAATCAAGGTCGCCACATCGTTGGCTTTCTTGAACAGTGGACAGAATATCATTTTTTCCAGCGCCCTCACTGCTATGATGTACCTGGCCGCAAATGGCGTCGCAGCTGGCTCGCTGACAGTCGGAGATTTGGTCATGGTGAACCAGTTGGTCTTCCAACTGTCCGTACCCCTCAACTTCCTTGGCTCTGTATATCGCGAGCTGCGACAGTCGCTCTTAGACATGGAGACCCTATTCAACCTACAAAAGGTCAATGTGTCTATCAAGGAGCTTCCCGATGCTAAACCTCTTCAATTGGTGAAGGGTGGCCAGATCAGATTCGAAAATGTTTCTTTTGGATATAACAAGGAGCGGCCGATCTTGAAGAACCTCAATCTCACCATACCTGCTGGCAAGAAAGTTGCCATTGTTGGTCCCAGCGGATGTGGAAAGTCGACATTACTGAGGCTACTTTTCAGATTCTATGACACTGACAGCGGTCGCATCTTCATTGACGATCAGGAGATCAAGAGCGTCCAACTTGACTCCTTAAGAAAGTCCATCGGTGTTGTGCCACAAGACACCCCGCTCTTCAACGATACTGTTGGACACAACATCAAGTACGGTAACTTGGCAGCCGATGAATCTGAAGTCATTGCAGCCGCCAAGAGGGCAAGAATCCACGATATCATCGCTAGCTGGCCAGAAGGCTACGATACCAAGGTTGGAGAGAGAGGCATGATGATAAGTGGAGGTGAAAAGCAACGTCTTGCCGTCTCACGACTCCTGCTGAAAGATCCGCCGTTGTTGTTCTTTGACGAGGCTACGAGCGCCTTGGATACGCACACTGAGCAGGCGCTCATGCAGAACATTAATAGTATTTTGAAGGAAAAGGCGAGGACAAGTGTATTTGTTGCCCATCGCCTGAGAACAATCTACGATTCAGATTTGATCATCGTCTTAAAAGAAGGCAGTGTCGCGGAGATGGGGACACACAGAGAGCTTGTCGATCGTGGTGGGCTCTACTCCGAGCTCTGGAGTGGTAAGTCATCAACATTGTTCCTCTAATGCTTGGCAATGCTAATCATAACACAGCTCAAGAAAGTCTATTCAGCACAGAAGGAGAGAGCGAAGTGACAGCTGGTGAGAAGGGAAAACGCGCATAGTAGATATCCCAAAGAAAACGCTCGCGAGAACGAGAAGAAGATCCTGGCCCGCTATCTTGTAGACGCAACCATAATTCAAACCCTTTCAGAACCGTTAGCCAATTCCACTGTCAGCCTAAGATATGTTCTATCGGTTCTGGACGGCACCTGATGCTGCATTCCAGAAACCCGTCAGATAACAGTGTTGACCATGATGGATCCTTCAAGCTAGAGTCAGAATTTGACATTCATCCAGGTACAAATCTGCCAACAGAGGTGTCTGGACGCGGACTGCGTGTATTACGAACCTACATGCTGACTGATAGCAGTGTTCTAAAGCTTATGCGACCCCAGAAAGCAACGTTCATCTCTGATTTGAAGTCGTACTTGCGAACCACCGAGCGATCTAAGGCCCGTAGAGCATTCAGATAGTTGACAATTTAAAGGCCGCATCACCTTTGACTGTGTAGGCTGGCTATTACCATGTATGAAGTTTGTTTTATGCCTCAAGCTTCAGCTCTGGGACAGTTCTTCTGTTTCCAGACACAAATACAAAGTCGGTCCGAGGTCTAAGACGGCAGGAAAACATTCAGACTGCGTTCGTGTCTCCTCGCTCGGGCTCGGTTTTGCTGGCAGCGCTTTTGAAAAGGGCAAAGCTTGCGACTTGGAAATGGTTGGATATGCAATTTTGGATGAAGTGACAATTCTGCGTTAGGAAAAAAAAACTATTGATGCGCTATCCAGACGCTAGAACGCACGCCGCACACTCGGCTATGGCGGTTGAGTTGTAGGACATGGTTAGCTAGGTTAGTGCAGTCAATCGCTTCAACGGTCACGCAAACACCGGATCGTTCGGGAGTTATGAAGGAGCAGTTCGCGCTAAATAACAACTACTATGTAGATTTCCATGAAAAGCAGCTAAGCTGTGCATAGGAGTTGTTGGACGAATCTACATGGTATACCAGAATGACAAAACTTTGCCCGGGTGACCTCGAGGAAGCGTTATTGTGTGGCTCATACGCTTAAATAACTCGAACCCCATGTGGGTTTCGTATACAATTTCATTTCATTCAAGGCCTCCATGGAGGGCCACACTGCCGCAAAATCGGCTTCCCCGCGAGCACTTATTCTTAGACGGCCGTGTGAACGGTGCCAGAGCCACGCGTCTTCTACCACTTCTTCTAGAAGCTTGGCAGCAGCTTCCCACACGAGCTCATTTCCTAATCCGTAGTTCATGTCGTGCGCTTAAAAGAGAACCTAGCAACCGAAGCGATTGATCAGCGATGGGCATGTAAACCGCCCCAGCAGATCTAGAAGAGTGGAGAACCAACTTAACAGATCCGCTGCAGAAACCCAAACCGAAACTAGATGTATTCTCCGAGAGATGCTGTGAGCCAATCCCATTTTGCTTCGTCCCGCAGAAAAGTGTCATCATCGCTCCTCAAATTCACGCTTTAACAAGCCATTCGGGGGCCAGCCCAATCAGAATACTCCGTTCCAGCGATTCCATCTAGTTTTGGTGCATAGTACATGAGGGACACGGCTGTGAACTAAAGGCCATGAGGTCCGTTTGTGGAGTATCCCCTGTACATTCGCGATGGATCAGTATGCACAATCGAAATTGCATTCGGCAAGGCCTGCGTTGAAATCGGAAACCCAAAGGCGCATGACCAGGCATTGAAAACATCGTCAGCCGTCAGTTCCAGCCAGTCGGTGCTTCTGATGTTACTCTGGTTCTGATCGATCCCTCTCGGTCCCTAGTCTGTCGTGGTTTGGTTCGGATCATTCCATAAGATTGCCAAGATGAAAGGCCTTTTGCTCTTCTCGTCATTTGCATATGGCGTGCTTGCTTCACCCTGCAAGCCGTCCAAACATCTATCTGCTACGGTATCGGGGTCCTTATCAGCCTTGCCGACAGCCTCCGGTTCGTCCTCGAGCGCTGAACATGCTACATCGTCATATGTCGTATCTGCGTCTTCCGTCTCATCAGCGTCCCTGTCGTCCATTCCGTCAAGTGTCTCGGCCACATCAGCCAGCGCTTCAGCCAGTCCTACAGTCGATCTTGGATATGAGATTCATGCTGGAACCCTCAATGTAAACCTCCCTATTCTAATCTCAGTCCGGCCGAGTTACAACATGAATTGTTGTTGAACCGTCACCCGATACGGAAACGTCTCTTAACCAAGTCTCATGCTGACGATGTTTATAGGAAACTGGCAACTACTATACCTTTAGCAACATCCCATACGCGCAGCAGCCGGTTGGTGAATATCGATTCAACAAGCCTGTCGCAATTAGCGGGACCAGCTCAGACATCAACGATGGCTCAACCACAGGCACTGAGTGTATGCAAGCTTACCCGGAATGGATTCTAGAGCTGCAAGCTGCTGCATATGGTGTTGATACCGCTACTGTGGCCGCCATACTCTATGCCCAGGCGGCTCAAACCGAGAGCTGCCTTCTGCTAGACGTTTACGTTCCTGTGGATGTCTTTGAGAATGGCCTCGAAGGTGAGTAATGCCGTGTTTTGATGACTGGGGTCTGGTTACTAAGTCTTTATTCAGCGCCTGTACTATTTTGGATCCATGGTGGAGGGTTTACTTACGGCTCAAAGACAGGATCCGGTGATCCAGCAGGCCTTATTGCCCGATCAAAGCTGGATGGCTCTGATGGAGTTATTGTGGTCTCTATCAACTATCGTCTTGGTCTTTTCGGTTGGTTGGCTGGGGAGGGGGTTACGGCCAACCTCGGCCTCTTTGACCAGCGAATGGCTCTGGAGTGGGCTCAGACTTACATCTCTCGCTTCGGCGGATCGTCTGAAAAGGTGACCGTCATGGGCGAGAGCGCCGGTGCGGCCTCCATTCTTCACCATATTACCAGCTACGGCGGCGCCGAGGACGTTCCTTTCCAGGCCGCCATCCCGCAATCCCCTGCTTTCGAGTTCAGCATCGACTATCAGGCATCGCTTGAGCTGACATTGACTGCTGCCGCAAGTTACATTAGCGGAGTTGTTGGTAATGCTACCAACACTTCGTCGGCTCAAGTCTCAAGTATCAGCACAAACTTTGATGCCTTTGTAAATGCTCTTGAGACCTTTGAAGACTCAGCCATCTCGGCTGCTCTGAAGTACATCAACCAAGCCGTTGTTGTTCAGGCTAGTGCCGGTCGGTTCAACTATGGCCCAGTTGTTGATGGTGACTATGTACCGGAGCACCCTCAGGTACTGCTTGCTCAGGGCAGCTTTGACACTTCTTTGACTGTGAGTTGTCTGCTACCTAGTCTAATCTAATTTTCCTATGCTGACAATCTCCAGGTTATGAACAGCCACACATCTAACGAGTCTGTGCCTTTCGTACCCACTACTATTGCAACCGAGGGCGATGTCCGAAGTTATATTGAAAGTGCTCTAAGTGCAGCATCGAGCGACACTATTGACTATATCCTGACAACACTATATCCTGCTGTTTTCGACGGCACCCACTCGTACTGGTCTGAGTTCGGTCGCGCGGTTCAGATGAATACCGATTTCTACTTCGCTTGCTCGAGCAACTTCTTGGCCAAGGCCTACAATGCAGAGACTCACAACTACATCTTTGCCTACCCGCCAGGCTACCACGCCGAGGATGTCTCCTACGTCTTCTTCAACGGCGACACTACTACTCTCGATGACGGCCTTCCTGTGAACGCCACTCTCGCTTACTATCTGCAGGACTACATTGTGCAGTTCGCCAAGACATTCGACCCGAACAGTGACTCATTGCCCGAGTTCCCTGCCTACGGAAGCGAGGGTCACGTTCTGGCGTTCACAGGGGCAGGATTGGTCGTCGAGGTTGATGATATGAAGAACGAGAGGTGCGATTGGATACAGAAGGCTATGGTCGACGGCTTGCTATCATAAAATTGTTGGCAAATCAAACGAGCGCATTATAATCCTCACGTATTTAATCACTTACAGTAGTTTCTAATTTTAAGAATGTCTAGTTTTGACAAGAGAAAATTATACGTGAGTGTGTCGAAAACTCGGAGCGGCTGATGAACGAACGGCGATTGTCGAACATTAGTCAACGTTCCGTGCTTTTAACTGTCTTTTACTCTGCAGGTCAGCTGAGCAGGGAACACAGGCAGAGGAATTCTTCTTGTTGAGGATTGGTCTCCTGTAGTGTTGCAGGCATCTGTACTAGAACTCACGGGACACAGCCAATGCTCCGGAAGCCTTGGTAGCTGGCTTCACTAACGAATTGCGCTCGAGGCACGGCTTGAGGGTGCCAATCAACTCCCGAACGCATCATAAGGTCGCCATGTCGCTTTGTATCTATAATTTGGGCATGAATTAGCTCCCCAGTAATCTCACACGCATTCACCATTGCACACTTTATTTCATTCGGTACAACGGCAGTAGGAAGTACTTGCTAGTGTATAACCTATCTGTTCTTGCAATGGTATACTTGCAGGACCTGGATCCAGGTATACAAGCAAGTAAAAAGAGGCGAAGGCGTGTTGGTGACAGCCGGGAAGAGGCCAAGCAGATAGCCTGTAGGAAAGCAACAGCGTACGCTGTAATTGATTGCACACTTTGTCCGTCAAACTCAATGCACCTCAGTCCCACTGCAACGACAGATAGATAACCAGGCTCCGCTTCCATGGCTTTTCTACTCACGGCACCTTGATCGTTTAGCGCTGCCTATGTAAGAAGACTGGTGTTCCTGCAAATTCCATGGCGATTTAGGTCACAAAGCGGCTACAGCCACCAGCAAATCTGGGGTAATGGGGCGAATAAGACGATGAGGCTCAGGCTTTATTTGATTGTGGGCAGGGGTCGTCATTTGCCTCACTTCTTAAAACATGAATCATCAAACACCCACTATCGATTACAGGGGAATGCAGTCACAGTTATCCTCTCATTAGAGAAACAGGATTGGGTACTATAACTGGCGGAAACCCTTGACAGCTTTTCCACCAATAGGTCGAGCTCCCATCTATGTGGACCACGCTTGTTGGGGTTATAGCCGGCCATAGTGGAGAGATAAGCTAGCCTCAGTGCTGCTGAGGGGAAAAGTTGGGGAAGCTCCCCTACAGTGCGGAGAAATATCCTTGTTAGCCTCCAACTGTTTATATTGTTGCTTGCGAAAGCTCATTTCCGAGGCGAACCCCATGCTCGGTACGCCGGCATTCTACATAAAAGGGTCGCGATGTGGCCAAGATGAAAATGGCGTTGCTTGGTCTCTTGTCCTAGAGCTTGGCTTGTCATTCGTTGTCTTGTGTCCTTGGCTCATCTGTTGCATTGCGATGAAGCTCTCCCTAATTGCCGCCGCCCTGCCATTGGCAGCCGCCTCTGCTGTCTCTTTCAGCTCACAGAAGAGAGACGGTGATCACATCTCTACTCGGCCCGAAATCGTATACTCGCCCGAGGCACCCTCCGTAGCCCCACCCAGTCCCAAGCAGCGTTGCAAGACTTGCTTCATTGACAGCCACGGCGACGGCGTGACAGACGACTCTGAGGCAATTCTCGCAGCTTTCAACGATTGCAACAATGGCGGCCACGTTGTTTTCCGCGAGAATGAGACTTACATTATTGGCACCGCTATGGACTGGACCTTCCTCCAATCCATTGACATTGGTAATCCATTGTATATCCATCATATTCTGACTGGGACTAATCGCCCTCGTAGATATCCAAGGAAAGATTCTTTTCACCAACGACACGACCTACTGGCAGGCGAACTCATTCCGTTTTGTCTTCCAGAACGTGACATCCTTCTTCAAACTTGGTGGCGACGATGTTTGGATATACGGAGGTACGTACAGCCTTGGGGAACTTCTAGTTCAGGGCGCACTGCTATGTGTACCAGGCCAATCAACTATGACTGACTAAGTTTACAGGTGGTACTATCGATGGTAACGGTCAGGCTTGGTATGAAGCATACGCTGCCAATGCCTACACCCTTCGCCCGGTCCTGATCGGCGCCGACGGTCTGACCAACAGTATTATTTCGGATGTGGTACTTCGATACTCTCCTCAGTACTATCACTTCATTGCCAACTCAACCAATGTTGTCTTTGATAACATCAACATCGCTGGTGGCAGCCGAAACGCCAGCGTCACCGCCAAGAACACTGATGGTTGGGATACGTACCGCAGTGATGCCATCACCATTCAGAACTCGGTCATCAACAACGGCGATGGTGAGCTATATTTCTTGGTCGCTTGTCAGTTATCACTTAATGGCTAACCTTAAAAAAACAGACTGTGTTTCTTTCAAGCCCAACTCCACCGATGTCCTGGTTCAGTCGCTTTTCTGCAACGGAAGCCACGGCATCAGCGTCGGTTCTCTGGGACAGTACAAGGGTGAATATGACATCGTCGAGAACGTCTTCGTCACCAACATCTCGATGCACAATGCTACGGACGGTGCCCGCATCAAGATCTGGCCCAACACTGCTTCGGCTCTTTCCGATGATCTGCAGGGTGGAGGTGGTGACGGACGTGTCAACAACATCACCTATACCGACTGGACCATTGACAACGTCGACTACTCCATCGAGGTTGACCAGTGCTACGGTCAGAGCAACCTTACGCTCTGTCTAGAGTACCCCAGTCCTCTGAAGATTACCAACGTTATCTTCAACAACTTCAAGGGCGCAACGAGCAAGAAGTACCAGCCTCAGGTTGCCACTTTTGCGTGCAGCTCCGACACAGCATGCTCAAACATCGTGTCCACTGACTTTAGTGTGCTCAGCCCCAACGGTACCAACCAGGCTTTCTGTCTCAACTTTAACGAGACGTCGTTGGATGGTGTTGAGTGTACAACTGTATTCAAGGGATTCAACTAACCTAGTGCGCTGTCACGTGCGCGGGCGCCATGTACACTTGTAGTCGAGGGGTGTAAAGTAAAATGACTTGGTAGTGTCGCTCTTTGAGCTTGATAGAAAACTTGCACATAAGATATTAATGATAAATAAGACTGCTTACATGACGCGAAGTGAGCCACCCAATGTGGCTCTGCTCAAGGTGGTAATAATTAGAAGATTCAGCAAACCAGGGTGATCGAGTCATTGACTGGAGCGTGCAGGTTGTGTCTATTGTCCAAATCAGCTAACGTTGGAAAGTTTGCCTTTATGCGGGTGAGCCTCAGGCTCGGCAGGCAAAATGTCTTGAACCAGTCAAAAGGTGGCACAAGTGCGCTGGGCATGCTGCGCGGATGAGCTCAAACCTACGACACTCGACCATACAAAGAGCTTCGTGACCCCCGCTCGTAAAAGGCCCCTCTGGCAAAGCTCAAACCTCAGCATTTCCGTCTCAACTTCTTGTTTTATTATTTTCCCTGACAGTGATAAGCAACGACCGATCGAAGTCATCATGGATTCATCGGCGCCCTTCAATGGGTCACGGCCCAAAGACATGTCTGAATATATCGCCACAAAGTCACCCTATTGTCCACTTCGGGACTATCAAATGCAACTCATGTTTCTCGAAGAGCAGAACAAGAGACGTCTCAGGATTGCCCGAGAAAAGCAATTGTCATCTCCTCAGTCTCAAGAGCGAGATAATGCACATAACATGAATGTGGAAACTCATTTAGACCAGCTCGCCCAGAAGTTGAGAGGACAGCCATCGCTTGTGGAGTACCAAGCACAATTAGACATTCTGGAGCAGGAAAACCAAGATCGGTTACACAAAACATGTCAGGGACCATCCGAGGAGCCACAGACACAGTTCTGCAAGACGGCATGTGGGACCCTAGACGTCTCTGTCTCGCCACCTAGTTATAAGCATGGATCTGTGGACCTCGAGGAATACCAAAGTCCACAGTCGAAGCTAGAATCATCCCTGCAAAGGGAGCTAGAGCTGTCCATGATGTTACAAGACATGCGCCAGGGACTGGAGGGAGACATGAAGAAAGAAGAAGAAGAAGAAGAAGAGTTAAGTGAAGAGGATACCCAAAATCACGGATCTATTTATCAACAGCCTCGGCCAATTAAAGCACCAAACATAAACACCACTATGGTTCGCTCCCCTCACGACATGAATGGCTGGCCAAATCAAAGCGAGTTGCCAGATATTTTCCCGAGTCAGCCAGCTGCACCAGAAGTGTCATGCCAAAACAAGGTGGAAGCAGATTTGCGGTCTCCTCACGACATGAATGCTCTACCTGATCAAGAACTACCGCTAGTGGATGAACCTGCACAGGCCAAACAGCCAGAAACACCCGTAGCTTCACGCGATGTGAGCGTTGGCATTCATGCTCTGAGGCGTCAACCAGAGCTCCATGATCCCGACGTTAGGAAGCAAACAAGTCAGGCTGAGTATCCCCAATTTGCTCCTGCTTCCTTCGAGTACCCCGGCGTCGATCCGACGTATGCCCTTGATCACCAAGACACGGGAGCTGCATATCCTCCTTATTACGGAAAAGACGCTGTGGAACCACCGCCTCTCCATTTCGCACCAGCCTCGTTTGAATACTCTGGCCAAACCCTGGGAGACATCTGCGAAAGCTGCGCCAATAAACCAAACCCTCGCGAAGATGGAAATGCGTCTGAAATGTCCCAGTCAGCCTCAGATCATGAACGCAAGATGGTTGAGGACCTCAAGCGCGACGACCCGGACGCTACAGCGGAGTCGATTGTCCATAACCATGAGGAGCGCAAGGCGGTCAGTAAATCTAAACGAGACCACCCAGAAGCCGTCGCACAGGCGAGGAGGCGTATCCGGCAACGGCAGTCCCGTAGCATGAGCCCACCGCACAATTTACGGGTCATGCGGATCCGGCGTCGGGCTGGCTGTCCAGGGATTACGAGAGTGCCTTTCGCTTCTGCCGGGTCTCTCTCTGAACGAGAGCAAAAACACGAGACCGAGCCGGTGCTCACGGACATGTCCTTACACGAGGGGGTATCGCTGGCGATAAGATTGCGAATGGATTGAATTGAAGGGCGTTGCTGATGTAGTCGTTATGGCACGCTTAGCCGTTCATCCTTATGGTGAAAGGCATATCTGTCGCTTCGATCGATTTAACAGGATGAAGTACAGTTCGGGGGGTATTCTATTTGCTAACAGATTGACGCAGCGGGAATACATTTAGGTTTAGGAAAGGCTAGGAACAAAAATGTACAAGTGAAATTGTACTGAGGGCTCTGGGAGATTCCACACTGCGACGCACGAGTTGTCATGGAATGTTTTGATGAACTGAATGACTGCAATCGGGGGTGGTTTTTCTTTTCCGAGACAGAAAGATGTCATGGAGATGTTCTCGGAAATGTGGGTAAACAGTCTAGTCGCGAAATGCCAGAGCTGTTTTAAATCAGATGATTCATGTCCATTCGTAAAGAAGTATCTATGTACAGCGAAATAACACCATTTAATGCGTATCCGACATTATTGCGTCTTCAATGCTTCTGCCAACTATACGCAGTAGAAACTATAACCCCCACTAAAGCCGTGTGATGAGCGTGAGCCTGATCGCGTGTTTGTTGCGAGTCCAATGCGCCGCGTCTAGTAGAACGACCCCGAGGTCTTCCCCCTCCAATAAAAAAATAAAATAAAAAACCCCCTGCATTGCAGCGTTATCGCTGTTGTAACCAAAACATGTGGCCACGCATGGTGTTGCGGGTCAAGCGCCGTCTTTGTATCGCCTAAAAAGGTAACACGTAATATATATCCAAACAAGTCATGCTCGTTGCTCTTTACAACCGTGTCTCAATCCTCCTCCAAACCTCGTCGGCTATCATCGCACCTCTTGAACATCGACGGTATTCGTCCTCCAGTCCTGAGCGCTGGCCTTGGAAAGCGAGCCAAACCCGGGCATGGAGGAGAATCTGTTGAGCTTCTTCTTCTGGGCGGGCGTCTGAGGCTCTACGGCATACGACGGCGACCTGGGCTCGTCTACGCTGCGGCGGCTACGGCTGCGGTCTGCGTTTGGCGACGAGACGGATGAGTTTTGTGAGGAACCCGTGCTGCTGGGTGTTTGGTAGACGTATTCGCCGTCGACGTAGACGGCGCCGCTGATGAATGTGGTGCGTCGGTTTCGGTTGCGCGTATAACGCTGTTCCAGCCGGTATAGCTCAAGCTTGGCCTGGATCTTATCGAACAAGCCCATCGTGACTAAGTTGGCGCAGTTGACTCGTGTTTTTATGGGCTATTGTCTCGGTATTTGGGTATCGTGTCTCAACGATAGTATGGAGGAGCTGTAGTGTTGCTCGCCTACTGCTTCGCCAAGTTCCCCCCTGAAGTACACACGTTCGTGGTGGAATTGGTTGTACTCAAATCACCTCGGACGATTGTGAGGTGCCAAGGCAGATATTTATTAGACTTCGCCGGGTTGGTATCTCGGACGTCTAGTTTATTATTTTACTCGGTTGGCGTAATTGGTACAGAGAGAGTGAATATGATTTAGGTTTGTGATCAGCAGAAATTAGGTGCGCTGAGTGGTGAAAGAATGTATGGGCCAGTCGAGTGTTTGCTCCGTAACTGTACTCGTACCGTATCCTCAGGTGATTAAATTGAAAGGTTGGGATCTTGAGCAGGGTCAAGGGAAGGATCGCATAGAAGAGAAGTGAGGGATTGCGTGTGTGCTGGGTAGGAAAGGAGGGGAATCAAGGTTGGGAATCGTTCCAGAACTCCAGCACGAATTGAATTGGATGAGTGGATCATCGAGTTCCCCTGGCCCTGACCTCAGGCATGAGTCGATTCTGGAGGGTCTAGGTTAGCGGGAGACTGTCCTGCAAACATCTCGAAGCAATGGGTTGCAACTGCAGTCTGATGGAGCCGCAGACCGGCTAGCCGTTCAGGCCATTCAGGTCACTTTTCAACGACAGGAACCGTTCTCCCATGGCGCTGGACGGCGGGCTTGGGCGGGCCTGCCTGGCTTTCGCCCACGCCGCATTCAGCTAGAATCGTGCCGTCGAACCTTGTTGGCGCCGCTGTTAGTGCTAACGCGCACAGATCAGACCGTTCTAGCACGCATCTCGACCCCCTGTTGAGTCAGGAAAGCCCCCTGGTGAAACTGGGATAATGGGCCATAATGCATTGAGCCGGTGATACGCTGCCCGTGTCGCGTGGGATCGCTATACCAGTTGGGATTGAGTGGCTCCATCTGAAGACGCAAGTCTGGCAAGGGCTCCGAATTGTATGCAAACTTGCCACGAGGTTTCCCTCTTCTCCTGTGGGTGGTACCCATGAGACGAGACAGACGGCTGCAACTGACCAAGACAGGCTGTTGCCCCGGTCTCTAGCAGTGGCGGGGATCTAGCCTCTAGCGGGGAGTAACGGAATTGCGAAATCACGCCGGGGGGTCAATCCGTTGGGAAATGGCTCAGCCTTTTCTTGAATGGCCGTGGACCGGCTGCCAGGAAAGATAGTTAGCTGTCTTTGTCATTGTATGCTCATCTCGATAAGCCTTTTCACTGCGAGATATTGTGACTGCACTGCGCTTGATATCTAGTGGAGGCGCAAAAAATCAATTCCTGTTGCGTGCGCACCAGGATGGCTTCAATAGTAGTTTTATGTTTTTAGTCAGAAGCCGGTCCTGTACTCCGTACATCGTAGTCTCGTCTCGGTTAAGCATGAGAGGCATTAAACTTGACTAAGAATTCCCAAGGTCCAGAAACTGGCGATCACTTTAGGCCATCTCCCACGTTGCCATGTGAGAGAGATCAGCAGTTGGTCCTGGCATAGCGGCCCCGCCCCTTCTCCAGACCCTGCCAAATAGTTAACCTTAGCATGAAAATTTCAATGGTCAATCCCGACAAAGTCCACTGGAGCTTCTTCACTTGAACGCTTCAGTACTGCTTCATGCTTACACAGCCATCATAATTCACCAATTATTGCGGGAATACACGTCGGGAGTTGGGCTTTGCCGTTTGATGGAGGCCACCCTTGGCTGTGACGATTGGAACTGCGCGATTCTCAAGGTCCGGTTACAGGTCTAGCATTCGGCTATCCGTACCCCGTGTGAAAGGGAGCTAAATTTCACCCGTCGGCTGTACCAATTCGACACATTCACTAAATCCCTTATTTAGCGCAATATTGAATAGCCATTGCTCATTAGAGCCTGCAAATGATGTAGCTTGATTCTTTCGCAATGAGCTGCTTTGACATGACAGGTTATTCCACGGCCCTCAGCTCGTACTGATCATTGCAGATGAAGTGCAATTTCCTTCAGCCAGGGCTGAGGGCGGTATCAAACTGATGGGTCGTGATGGATGGTCTGTGCGCTGGGTGTGTACGAACCACCAGATGTCACATTGGCTACAGGTAACCTCAACAGCCCTGGTCTTTTTATTCGCAGCCTTGTGAACTGTATCTCGTGATGACATGTTTTTTTTTTTTTTTTTTTTTCTTTTTTCGGTGATTCGATGCATTGTATATCGCTTCCTCCCGTTGCGTGTGGGCACAAGGAATTTTTCCGGACTCTCGATTTTATGCCAAATGAACATAGACCTCTGCGTTCTAATCCCGACCAGACCGTCCGAATTGGTGAAGAGCTTAGAGGGCTCCGACTGTTACTTGTCCCACCGCCAATACCTTCTATGAATCGGCTCTCTTCTCTCTCTCGTACCATACTTGCAACAACCTTGAGGCGCGTGCAGCTGCCGTACTGGCCTCTTCTGTTGACGCTTTCTTCGCCAGTTCCTCGAACCTTGATGCCCAAAATGACCATCTCTTGTTGCTCAAGCCCGGCTGGCCGTCAAAAAGAGAACCGCCCTTGAACATCTGTGCTTCTGCATCGCTAGGTTCCCAGCCAAGAACGAGGAGCTTATGCAGGATATGGCCGTCATATTCGACGTACTGAGCAGCGGTCAAGAGGCGATTGTCCAAGACCTTGCCTTTCACCTCCTCTTCATCTTCGAGAGACTGCCGTAAGGACCAAATCGCAAAATCCCTCACAGGGATCACGCCAGTTCCCCCTAGCCTCGCCCAGAAAGCATTCACATTAACCCAGGCGTTCAGGATCTCGTCTGCGTGCTCCGAGCCGGCATGCTGCGCCGAAGGCGCGAAGTTGAACCAGTCTCTTATCACCCAGCCGAGTTGCGGCAAGTCTCGCCAGGCCCCTGCCGTTCCGCCGGATGGCAAGAGCATAAGCTCTCGGACAACCTTCACAAGCTTATCTTGGGCAAGATCATCGTGTTGGACCTGCTGCGCTACTTGGAACAATTGACCCCATGTGTTCCAGACAAACTGGTCAACTTCGTCTTTTCCAGCATCAGGAACTGCGTCGTCAATATGTCGTGCGACAACCAATGCAGATTGGGACGTGGAAGATCCGAGATAGTCCTCGAATATCCCGAAGAATTTGTCTTCCAGTATCAGTTTGTCCTTCGTATTCCTGGATTCCTGCTTTAACTTGAAACCTTGTGCCATGGTGATTCGTGATACTTTTTCAGTGTTGCTTGCTGGGAAAGAAATGTTGACGATGCTTACAAGTCGCCTCTGGAGTAGAATGTGCTCGGATTGTTCTCTCCAAACGGTTGTGCATCTTATGTATTTCGTCGCCAATACCCACTGCCTAGCAGTTTTGCTGTACAGCTGCCTATTGAGGGTAGTGAATGAGGTCTTGGTCCGTTGCAGATACGTCATGTGCACGGACCATTCTGGTGTGTTACCCAATTCAAGGTGACATTGGGAGAACGTGGTTTCTTTGGTGCAGCGTCGGTCTCCGCCACGACTATGAACTGAAGCCACGTCTATCGCGGCAAACACCGAAATGCTATCTCTGGAGCGACTGGTTCTATTGTTGTGTAACTGATAATGATTGGATACTTGTACCCTGGCGGCCACCGCATCAAGAGGTAGCTGCCCTCAGAGCAATATTGCAAACCGAAAGAAAAAGCCGGCATATCTATCTACATCTTCTGAAAACTAGACAGTCGATGCTGACTGTGGGCTTATCTCCCAGCCTTATACTGGATTCACTACGAGTGCCGGGGCAGACCGTACCAGGATCGATGTGTATAGAAATGCGCTTCTGAGCCGGGAGATGGATGGATTCTCTATTTATCACCCTTAGCGAATAAGTATGCGAGTCGCGACCATTGATTGACTGACTGTGACTAACTGCTGAATTACACCGGCTGGCTCAGCTAATAATCTACTCCAGTACATTTTGTAGCAGTCGCGTTCGGATCCTCGATCGTGACCCGGAAGCAAGCAAAAGTCAAAAAGGTGATATCCCAGTTGAACTGGGCACCTTTGGGAATTGAAACCCAACCAGGAGCCGCCCATGGGTGCAAGAGCACCCCAAACTACCACTGAGCCACGATGAATGGGACATTTGCCCCAGGGTCCTTCAATGTTCCCACGCCGGGGACTGGTTGAAATTCATAGGCCTTGACTGTAATTATATGTCTACATTCCATTCAATTCCTAGGTTATGGATCGATGCCGGGTGCCTTTCCAACAACCACTCGTCCATCTGTGGAAGTTCAATTCAAGGTTTTCATGAGCAACTTAGGCTAGTTGTCTGAAATAGTGCATGAAAGCCTCTGTTTACATTTGTTCATGCTCTCGATCTGTCGAACTTGCCGTTAGTACTTGGCTGCTCATAGCTACCTAACACAATACCCCGGAAATTGAACAATTTCCTCAACCACTATACAAACCTGTGTCTACATTTTTCCTTCGTGGCGAACTAGTGGTGGACAGGGAAAAAAGTTAACGCATATCACAACCATCTTGCTGCTTGTTAGAGCTGATAGTACGGTAAGGGCTTTCCACAACTAGGGATAACGAATGGTAAGGCAGTGTTACGATGTAAGAAACAGATAGAAAGATAGCTTGTAACAATCACGCCAGTGAATGTTCAACTCTTGTGTAGCTTTTTGAATCTTTGTGTATGAACTTTTTACGGCAAATGACTGTCCTTCTAAAAGTTTCTAAGGCCATTAAATATTGACGAACTGAATTCTCAGATGAAATCCTCACTCCTGGCCGGGCTCGTCGGGCTCGTCAGACTCGTTAGGTTCATCAGGTACCTCGGTATCATCGTCATCAGTACGAATGTCCACAAATTCATCTTCACCGTCTCCCTCGTCAATAACGTCGTCGTTTTCATCACCATCAATGTTGATATCGTCGTCAATGATATTATCGTCTTCATAGTCATCGCCATCGTCGTCAGATTCGCCCTCGACGATGCCAAAGAATGTATGAGTCGCACCAATATCACCCGGGTGAGGGGTCTCAATGCGGTCGTATTCCATGATGCGGCTCCTCATATCCCAATATTTCATCCAGCCTCTCTCATCCTTTTCCATGTCGAGACCAGGTGCCATCTCAGCAGTCTTGTCTCTCAAGTCTTGAATGGCCCTGGCATGCTCCGCTCTAGCTTCCTTGAACTTCTCCTTGTACTCCTCAGGCGTAAACTCTTCTAGAAGTTCGTCTGGCAACAGGTCACCCGGCTGCAAATAATCCCAACAAGGCTGACCTTTCTCTACAAGATCCAGAGTCAGCATTTTTTATTTCTTTCTTTGAGATGAGCCAAGATTGCTTACTGTAGGCCCTACGCAATTTCATGCGTCTCAGACCGCGTGCCCTGTCGCGACACTTCAGACAAACCACTAGGCCGAGTTCATACACAATTAAGTTGCGTTCGTCCGAGGCGACACGGCGGGCCTCGAGGAAATGCTCGCATTCGTCGTACACCAGGTCCTCCCGGCACTTTGGACATTGACAGCCCGGGCGTCGGCTGTTATTCAGCTGGGACAGCCAGCGAGTGACGCAGGCACTTCCAAAGCGGTGGCCAAAGGTGCACGGAAGGTCCACAAACTCGCTGGATGGGTGTTTATCCCAGCAGATCTCGCATCTTTCCGCTCCATCGGACGAAGCTGTGCTCATATCGTTATTCATGATGCTAGTGAAGGAGGCAATCGCCAACCCGAAGTAGTCACCAAGTTGGTAAATGAAGCAGTCGCTAAGGTGGTGATGAGGCAGTCGCCGCCCTGCCAGTGAAGTAGTTGCCAAGTCGACAATGAAGTAGTAACCGAGTTGGTGAAGAGGCAGTCGCCGATCTGGTGATGAAGCAGGCAGTCTCCGAATTACTAATGAAGTAGTTGACAAGGTGGTGATAAACAGTCAATGAGTTGGTGATGAGGCAATCGCCGACCTAGAGTGAAGTGATCATCGGGTTAGTTTTGGACGTGTTCAAAACTGTGAATTTACAGATTGATTGTCTGGAATTAGAAATGGTTGCCGAGTCATTTGTCGAACCAGGCTGTGAATGTGCAAATCCATTGTTGAAGGAACTGCAGGCTTGTTCGGATGCAGCCTGAGTTGTGGTGCGAATAGACAATCACTGCGGCAACCGCCTGGAGAACAATAGAACAATCGAGTGGCTGCCAAAGTTGGTGGAAGTCTGTGCCTTACCTATGGATGCATGCCAAATACAACAATGTATGATAATGGGAAACAATACATAATACGACATATTTTGCGACTGGAGTATGATACGTTTTGTGATAGACCTGGCATGATGTAATATTACGCGCAATCAATTCCCATCTTTTTACTTATATTCCAATTGGGCTTTTATTATTGTTTCAATACGCCATTGGCTCACCCTTGCTATATCTGCTGGATAATTCCTCACCTGAATATTGTTGGGAGATCTGATTACTTCTAGACTAGTACCGAACCTGCCAATGCCACAGACAAGCTGTTGACTGTCTCCCTTATACCTCTGTTAAGCTCTTATCCTTTTGCATCACGTATGCTACAGTTGTTATTGATTGGAATCCCTCGTAAGTTCTTTGTAGTCCCCAGTCCATCATATCTAGCAAGGTGTCTTTCGCCATTGAGCGCAAGCAACTCAATCCCTTGGGCACAAGCTGGATGGGGACTCTCAATTGCCATAGCAGCCTGTTTCGATGGCAAAGTGCATTTCAAGTTCACGAGAAGTCATCTATAAAATATGAAAGATAACTACTGGTTGAGAGCCTGCCACAGAAGAAGCAACCATAGTTTATGTGTTTTGTCCCTTGACTTGACAACAAGACGTCGGACTATTCTACTATAGATAGAAAACAAGTTGAGATAAGCCCTGATGTTTGTGGTAACAATAAATTAGCATGCTCTTAGTGAACCTTTGGGGTACAAGGTCTTATCACGTAGTTCGAGAATGGTCGATTTCTACTATCATGTTCTGCTCTGTATCCTTTCGATATATGATACTCGCAGAATTGATGAGGAGGCTTCTTTGGAGCCATCTCTCCCAGAACCACAGACGTGTTGGATTAGGCATTGCGTTAGGCCTACATTCAACTTGTCGTGGCTTCCATTCACTCGGTAGCACTTGGCCATTGTGCCTCAACAGGTGTCACAGTTTCTCATCTGAAACGTCGTGATCTTAATGGCAGCAGAACCGAGTCTAGATATATAATGATCGCTCATAAGTAGTTTTGACTAATAATATAATCATCGTGTTTTCATTATCATCATCATCGTCTTCTTCTTTTCCTCCCTTCTTCTGTGAATTATCTATGCTGCGAGTAGAGCTTACGGTTTCGTAGGAGGTAGTCTAAAATATCACATTTGGTTTTGAGCATATAGACGCTAAGTATCGCCCATTGACGAACTAAACTTACTACGCGTAGCTTTATGGGTTGCATTAGGGGCGCGTTTGCAAAAATGACTACACAGAGAGGGACAACTGCCTTGAAAACGTTGAGACGTATGTCATGGAAATCGTATACAATGGGCTACAAGCCTATCGTAATGTCTTTTTGCACCGAAGTCGCAGAACAAGCTTGTGAGGATATGAGATTCGGGAAGCTGTACTGTAGAGTCAACCAGCACTGCACGCCTTGTGTCAGGACGGTATACTTAAAAAATGTCCGACATATGATTTGGGCGGCATGGTCTGACTGCTAACATGACAAGTTAATAATTACGAATAACAGGGTACGCAGAATGAAGTTTCTTATTTCCCTCTTTCAAATGAAATATGACAACACCATGTCCAGGGCAGAAACCCGTCCACGGGAGATCTATGAAACTTGGGGTCGGTTATTCGGCAGTCAAAGCGGTAATCTTATGACGGAGAAAGTATACTAACGTTAGTGACGTAGTCGTACAACTAGGTACCACCAGGAGTGATGTTCAAGACAACTCTGAGGAGGAATTTGGCAAGACGTGATCTGGTGCACCGGTAACGGGGTTTTCAAACAGGCACCTTACCTGGGGTTTCACAGCAGTTTATGATCTGCCTCACCGTTAGGGATGAAATACGAATGTACACATCGATCCAACGGTAGCTAATTGGTATTGGGAGGTGCTGCGTGCATATGTAGAAATCGCATATGTTTGCGGAATCATGGAGACTGCAGCCGGAGGGAGATAGGAGACGTTATGAGCGGCTCGTTGCACCAGAGGTTCAGATGTACAGCGCAAGTTGCCAGCCACCAACGCTGGAATTCTGGAACGTCGGCAGGTTGGGCATGCAACGCTAGGTTAGCTCTTTCGAGTTTTAGCTGTCAAGGGGGTCGCAAACCAGTTGTCTTGGTTGATGTAAGCAATACATATGTAGATACAGTCGTCAGCTGAAGTTTAGTCTCAAGTGGTGTTTACGGATTTTCAGTGATATTCAGTGATATTCGGTGATATTCAATGATTTGCAGGTCGTTGATGGCATCTCAGTGGGGAGGGCTTCGCGTGCAAGTCGAGCCCCGATCATGATTATGCAGCGGATATCGGAAGTAGCTGACGCGCACCAATTGCCGCCTTTCCGTGCCAAGAATACACATCCAATTGCTGGGAAAGGGTTAGGAGGTTGGGATGGTGATGCTTCACGCTTTCAAACTTCATGCATGATCCCGTCGACGTATTTAGTGTAGGTCAAGCCGATAGTAGTATGGTGTTTGCTAGTTCTGGCACGAGAACAAGAACACGCTTAAAAACTGAGATCATTACACTTCGGGCGGCCAATGACGACGGAAAGGGTGTTTTGCTGGCTGGCAGGCAGGGTGCTTGTAAGTGTGAGGACTGAATCGTTCAACAGATGTCATAGGCAATTTCTCCGATTCACGGGGCGCAATGGTGCTGTGATGGCGTTCTCTAGTGCCCTCTTGACAGCAAATCGCACTTTCCGAGTCTGCGACCCGCGAAACACCCCTAACTCACTTCGGAATAGCACCGCTGCAATACAGACGTGCTATCGACAGGCCCCTTGGCGCCCGAACAGCCGGACCGCTCTGGATCTCCTTGTCGCAACTTTTTCCTCCCAGCGCATGCGTTTCTCCTCCTTGGTTGAGAGCTCCATGGCGCAATGATAGGGTCCTTGCGTATGCTAAACATCAAATAAGGATCGTAGGGCATGACGTCGTGGGGCTGGACCCTTGAGATCCCTAAGAGTCCTGGGACTGGGATTCATCATGACTCTTGATATGGCGGTCGTGGGGAGCTGCTTAGTATATCATGTCAGACCGCCCTCCCGTGGGATCCGATAATCTGGATCTCCCGGAACATAACCTCGTCTGCTGTAAGGATCTTTCATTACATATTACCGCGCTCGCTGCTGTGACCTTGTCACCCCGTCCATCGCTTGCACCCTCTTGCCCTCGACACCCCCAATCAGAGTTGTGGTCATCCCATTCCCAGCCACCTTCAGGTTCACTATCAAAACCGCACATATCACCAACCTCTTCTATTGCTCGACACATCCAAAATGAGCTCCTTAATCACCACGGTTATAGTCGTCGTCGTTCTCGTCGTTGTTCTCGGTGGCGGTGTACTCGCTTGCGCTCTTGGTTGGAACCGCATCATGCCGGGGTGGAGCAGAAAGTCAAAAAAGCAGGAACAATGGCCCTCTGAGAAATACCCGTTTCCTTCGAGAAGCTCAGTGGAAACCGACTGGGTCGGATCACCCATCTCATCACCTGCATCATCTCCTGTTGCTTCACCACGTGCGTCAAGGCAGAGCTCGGACATAACGATCAAGCATGGTCGGCAGTCTTCGATGCAGGAGAATGTCTAAGACGTTCGGAGATTTTCAAACTACATAACCAACACATATACCACTCTTACGACAACATGACTTCATGAATTGGATGCAAGGATCACGGATTTTGGAAGGCGTTCAGGGTTATGCATACATTACACGGGTAGCATCATCACATTTCGGATTGCATTTGGGCATTCGCGACATCATCTGCGCATATGGGAGCTTTTTATCATCGAGATACCATATACAAACCCCTCCCTGACAAGGGACATACTACAAGGCGCAATTTCCTTCTTTGCACAAAGCTTGAATTAAAAATCGAATCCATACGCTATACTAATGTTTCGCTAAGTCTTGTGTTGTGTGCGTGAGTCGAGTGAATGGCACATGCGCATTGGGGAAAGCTGTAAGGTTTTAGCGAACATGCGGTCGAAAAGTTACAAATATCTCAGAAGAGTCACATGTACAGACGTTAGTCAATCATATCAACCCGCACATTACAAAGAACGGCCTCCACGTAAATGGTATACTGTAAAGTGGGATGCCCTTGGCATAATCTTGATGTTTTGAGCACGTTAAAAGACAGTGCGTTCACGTGCATTGTGTCAATCATATTAGTTTGAGTTTAATCATTTCATTATCGTCATACTGCCATATATCTATCTATACATGATGTTCCTTATACACCAGTCTCATTTCACATGTCGATGCGTCCCCGAGTCAAATCGACATCGGCCAATTTGACAAACTTTGTCCTAAACACCAACTTGTGTCCAACATAGAGAACCACAAACAGAATTAAACTAATGTACGCCGTGAAGAAGCCACTGGTGCTCCAGTCGATGAATACCGTAAAACCGTTCGTGAGCAAGATGAGAATGCAGAAGAATAGACCATACCAGGCGAGAACCGGCTCTAGAGGTGCCTTGTAAGGCAGGCTGTCACGAGAAATACCGTGAAACTTGGCTGCAGCCATGAAACGGAGGTGGCAGATGATGATGCACGACCACGTGATGAAACCAGCAATGGAGGTGATGTTCATGAACCAGTCAAAGGCCTCGCTTCCGGTTGAAGAGAGGTTGAGGAATGCCAAAAGGCCAAACGCCGAAGTAAAAGCCACAGCGATGTATGGGGTACCATTCTTGTTAACACGGGTCATGAAGTGGGGAATGTGCTTCTCCTCAGCGAGCGCGACAAGAATACGACTACCCGAATAGACGTTGGACTGAGCAGCTGACAGAACAGCAGTCAGGAGCACGGCATTAAGGATATCAGGGAGAACCTTGACACCAGCGAGGTTGCAAGCAATGACTAAAGGAGATCCAGAGGCATCACTCGAACCGCTCACAAGTGCGCCGTTGTCGTAGGGAACCAGCAATCCGATGAAGAAGATGGTCGAGACAAAGAGCGAGAGGATACCCCAAAACGTCCACCGGATTGCTGATGGCACAGCCTTTGCAGGGTCTGCGGTCTCACCCGCTCCGACACCCACGAGCTCGGCACCCTGATAACTGAAACCGGCTGTGACCAAGACTGACCAGAAACCGACAAACTTGCCGACGGGACCGGATACGATGGATTCTGCGAAAGGTCCAGGGTTTACCCAGTACTTGAACCCGATGTAACCCTGCTCTCCAACACCGGCATTGATGCAGATGGCGAAGATGATGAACCCAACGATAGTGACAACCTTGATGCTGGACAAGTACATTTCTAGCTCGCCAAACCATCTGACAGGGAGAAGGTTGACTCCCGAGAAGACAACCCAGAAGATGGCAATGAAAATCCCAATGTTGAGGCTCGAGTTCCAATACTGAATGAGAATTCCCGCAGCCGTCAACTCTACTGCGAAGGTCATCGCCCAGCTGAACCAGTATATCCAACCCATTGCAAACCCGAGCGACGGGTCGACGAAGCGGGAGGCGTAGACGGTGAAAGAACCAGGGACCGGGATGTAACTGGCCATCTCGCCCAGAGACACCATGACCGAGTATACAATTGTGCCGACAAAGATGAACGCAATTAAGGTGCCGACCGGACCGGATGTCGCAAGAGCTGTGCCGCTACCGATGAAGAGACCCGTACCAATTGTACCACCGATCGCAAGGAACTGAAGGTGATGAGCTTTGAGGCCACGCTGGAGCTGCTGCGTGTCGGCAGCCTCGATATCGTGCTTTGAGCCATTGGACGAGGAATCCGATTTCTCGTTGGCAGGCTTGACCACAAGACTCGTGGTCTTCTCCATCGTGTTTTCCATCATGTTGTTGTTAAAATGTTGTTTCGTGGGTCAGTTTTGGTATTGTCCTGTCCACTAGCTGTTATATGGGCCCAATAGCCACGATACTATTCACGGATTGTACGTTGAGCATGCCCGGCTTGTCAAAGAGCGATGGCGCTCGAAGAATACTTAAGTACGGTCATCGTGCCTCCCAGTCCGTGCCTCAACGCGAGTTACTCACCCACAGGTCCGGCTCTGGAGCAGGCTTATCTTGCGTGGCTCCATACATTTGCCATTACGAAAATTTTCTCGTGCCGTGGTTTTATGAAAGTCTCTTCAGACTCTGGAGTAACGTGGGAATAATTGTATTGCGCTCTCGTTCTAGCGGCTAAAACCGGGGGCCGCAGTGATCAAACCCACTATTTATGAAGATCGACCAATAGGCGACGGTACTTGACTAAGAGAATCGCCTCACTACGGTCCGATTGAAATTTTCACGTAAGCGGATTGCGCCGTCGCCGAATCACTTCGCGTGGGAGTTCCTTTTCGATGATTGTGATCTGAAAAAAATAGAGTCAACGGTATTGGTCACGGCAGCTGGGATATTATCACCAAGTTGTGCAAGCTGTTCCCATGGCTGTGAAAAACGACGGAGCGGCCCGCTATATTATACGTCTATGGCCTGCATCGGACGCGCTCATGGTGCTATGTCATAAGATTATACTTAAATTACCGACTTGTGATTGGTGCGCCAAATTCACGCTTTTGGCGTTCGATCTATAAAGCAATCGGTGGACTGGAAGACTACCATACTATAGTATGTGCGGCGGTCCACGGATCCGTAATCCGGCACACTCCAGGTTCTAGCCTCATCCTTGATTGCTCCAACAGCTGCTCACTTGAAATCATCTACCGGCCCACTGAGCTGTCACCAGACGCCTTGTCTTATGATACTATGTATATCGTACCACTGAATCTTTGATCGCTATGTGTTCTAAAACACTAGTTTGCGCCGACTGGGGCAGAGCGTGTAAGATATTTGTGCCCGCTCCGCCAAAGTTGTGAAAACAGATTTTCTTAAATGTATCCACACTGGTCTGACTACTCATCGATCGAACTATAGAGTTGTTTGCATGCATGCAGTACATAGTATCAAGTCAAACTATCGCTTGCTTGTTATGGACTTATTTGTCGGGCCTGTAACTAGGACAGGATGCCACGAAAGGCCGAAAGGCAAAAGGGTTCTCAGTAAAAGGAAATTGAAAAAATTACGCCTATGTTTTGCACATACAGGCTACCTCGTAGAAGATGCACCTTCGCCAGAGCGTGCGCAGCAGGTATTGTCAATTACAATAGGTGCCGGCGGAGGAATAATAAGGCATGTAAAGGTGATAATATTGGATGGAGCCATCATACTCTGGAATGATCCGCGAGTAGCCTTCTAATGCTGTATTTGTACCTTTCATGTATCGTAGGCAGGATCCAGGTATATGAACACGTTACAAAGTCGGTCGGAGTTTCTGACGAAATCCGCAACATTCAAACACGGTAAACCTGCTTCTGGTACATCATTTGAAATGTGACAGTCTGGTTTCGCATCCTTGTCGTGACCTTCACGTTGCTACCACACATTCTCCTGTTCTCGGCCTGGCGACTCGCTGGCCAGCAGCAAATTAAGCAATTAATGTACGGCCCTGTTTCGCTATGACAACTCACCTCGCTTCAAAACCTAAATCAACAGGAGAAACTGAACAGCCTAATTCACGAAAAACGCATATCTTCGTTGTTGGTCGATGTAAGCTTTGTTTATAGTAAATACAAACAGTAATTAATATCTCTATTTGTCGGCTCCTGGAATGATCATCAAATAAGCTCATGCGGGCAATCTGGATGTATTTACGGCTTGCCTCTGGAAAATGATATTTGCTCAAAAGAATTAGCTCGCTGTAATGGAGATTACAATAAGTTTTTCTTCCAGCCCGCTATAAAAATCTAACAGGCCAATTTTGGTCTTCGAAATAGGACAAGGAGACTTCACTTACTTTCGATAGCAGTCAAGCAATAGAACAAAATGGACCATAACCAACAATTAATGATGCAGGAACTACTGCAACAAAACACTCCGCAACTGAGCCTACGGCAGGAAAATCTATTACAACCGTACCTGCCACAACAAAACATGCTGCAACAGAACCTGCCGCAACGGTCCATTTTGTCACAACAAAACATAACACGACAACTCAACATATTTCAGCCAAGCCTATTGGCACCACATAATCAACAACGGCAAACTAGCCTGAGGCGTGGGTTGTTACAACAAAATATTTCACAGCGTCAAATCGATAACACGTATATGACCCAGAGCCAACAGTCCGCGATGCTCCGACACCGTATTTTGCCCGAGCACAATTCAATGCTCCAACAAGCAACTAACAGACAACAACTGACTCCTCAACATCAGGTAGCTTCTCGGCAGCAAGTAGTGCTTCAACAACAACGACAACCAACACCTCAACATCAAGCAATGCTCCAACACGGATTACCAATAAAACAGCAACTTCCATATCAAGAGCCGCCGACGTATCATCAGCAACATCTGCTTCAACATCAGGTGTATGTATCCCGACGGACCAACTACCTGCGGAACAATATGACGGATCGTGTGACACACGGTCCAGTCGAACTGCCACCAGGACAGGAAGTGAGACTAATAAACGGACAAAGATGCATCTTCGATACTGCTACGGGACGGTCATCTACAGCGCTTCCACTCGACCTAGAGATTCTTGGGCTGCCTGAAGGCTGGGGCGTGAGATATACTCTAGAAGGTCAAGAGTATTATCTTCTGCACAGTGATAAGTCTTCAGCTTCACAGTCTTTTGAAGGCTCCGACGAGTTTGTCCAGAGATCCCTCAGCCAATCTGATTCAAGACTATCCAGCCGCCGCGTCCCATGATCTGGTATCTATTCATATAGAAGGGAGGCTCGTTCGAGCCACAAGCTGTGGAACATGAAAAATACGGTATGATCGGTACAGAACATATAATGTTGCCTATATCCACGCTCTGTTCGTGGTCAGAGGATCGGAATGTTATCTTGAGCACTTTGAACCACTAGTATAGTTAAAAGTCTCATAAGAACATCTGAACTCTGAAAAGAAGCAATTTTTGACTGGTTGCTGTGTGTGCATATTTTCGCAATCCTCTTGCACTCCATCCACATCACTAAATTTATAATATCTTGCTATAGTAGCGGCACTTTTCGGAGTATTTGAAATTGCAAATTCTGCACCCTCCTTCATGATTATTGACGAAAGCTCTGGATGTCGTGATTGGGTCGTAGTCTAGTAACCAAGCCCCCCTTGTCGTCATCCAGTTCCTTCCATACAACATTGAGATCCAGCCACGCTTCGCAACTACTTCGGAGGCGTGAACTGGATAGCAGTTACCAAATGCTTACGACGAACTTGCCCGCTCATTAGTTGGTAAGTCTTTGATAGTATCGTAAATCTCATTGTCAGCTGCCCCCCCCCCCCCCCCCCCCCCTTGAAACACCATGAGCGCGAAATAGGCATAAGTTTCGGGAGGCAATGTAGCGCCCATTTATCTACAAGAGCTACGAAACCTGGCAATAGCTTGGTTGTGGTTGTTGCTGACTTTGCAATCGAACAAGAAAATTGGACTGCTCATCTGGTGTGATAAATTTGCACATACTATGTGCTGAGAAAAACTTTACCGGCGACAGTGATTGCCCAGTGAGTGATACCTACAAGAGATGGCTTCGCAAGTGCTCTTGAGCATATTTTGAGGATTTGCGCTACTAGTCTAGTCCAACCAGAGACAGGGCCTGAACTGTGCATGTCAGAAGCTCAAGTCTTGAAATCGCGCTGGCGGTACAAGAATTAATTCAACAGTGAACGTCAGTGCAAAGCGAGACGGCGGAACAGCCCCAAGCGGACTACTTACGATATTCCTGGAGATGATAATTTCGGCGATTGGACTGAAATGGCCGTCCGGGATCGTACGGAGTAAGGCTATAAGTTGCCACAAAAAAGCGATGATGTCATGGTTTGCTACATAATCTATTCATCAATCTATGACTCTTTCAATCATCCAAGCAAGACTCTGTCTGCCAGTCTTGTCTCGTGACTCATAATATGTCATTCACAGATCAGACCAAATAGTAAGGCAACATCTTTTCTTGATCAGATGTAGTACATGGTGTTTGCCATGTTCTTGCAGATAGGTCGAAGCACCTGTCGGTCAACTTGGCTTTGACGGGCTGACTAGACGAGATTTGGCACAGCTCAGCCGCATAGTATACGGGATCGGTTGACGATTCGGCCTGAATTATAGGTAGACTTGCATCAACCTTGAAGCTGTACTCTGACGGGCGATTAGCATGAATCGCTATGAGGCAGTTGGTGTCACTTGCGTCGTTGATAGTACTCAGCAACAGTGATGTGGCCATCCTGGTAGGAAGCCAAGTGCTGTTTCATCGCGGGTGTGTGCTTCTCACTTGCACTTATATGAAACGATACATTTGCCGGGCCAAGAATGCTCTTAGCAATCGTTCCAGTGGAAAAAGGGAATGTATAAATGACTTTCACCTTGCAAAGTTGATGATCAAGGACCTTCGATTGCTTGAGGTAAGTAGTACACTCGTATGGTTTCATGTGAATGAAATTATGCATACAGGCGAGGTTGCGCAACTTGATCACATCCGACAAGTCTGGCTGCGTCTGAACACGGCGTAGGCTGTGTTTGCATTCGGCAGGAGTCTGCCCGTAGCTGGACGCACACTCTGGAAAAAGCCTCGATTAACCGTGAGCATGCTGCGTTGACCGAGATCTTGTATACCTTCAGAATCACCCGGAAGATTGATATTGAAGAATTTACCGCTCTTGAACGAGTGGATATTCACGTTCTTCCGTACCTGATGGTCAAGGATGAGAGCAGCAGGGTTGAGCTTCTCAGCGAATTGTGTAAAAGGGTTGGCGTCGGTAGCGATGTCCATGCTCTTCAGAACATTGAAAAGAGGACCTAGATCGATGTCCTTGTCATTTTTGAACTTGACTTTGTACTGTCTACTACTACGACCGCCAGGTTGTTCGATACTCACGACACATTGACCAAGTTCCGATCCCTCGAGCCGACGATTGAAGAGAACATTGCTCTTGAAATCTGAGGCAAAAGACACACCATTCGGGAAGAGCTGCTTGATTGCCAGTTCCATGATGGTCCTGAGCTGAGGATCTCGTGGCTGGTCGACCGAACCGACAAGCTCGGTTATGGTAATGCCATAATGCTGCCACTTACAGAAATAATCGCCGTCTACACCAATTTCGTAGTAATTGGTCACGAGCTTGATCTGTGTGCCCTGAGATCGGAAGGCTGATCGACATGTAAACACACCATCCTTGGACAAAGCAGTCTTCACTTGGGTGAAACCACCTTTGCTCTTTACAAGGCCCTTTGCACCTCCCTGGGGTCGTGCTCGGGCGCGGATTTAGTTGTTTTCCAGCGCAGTCACATCTTGTACTGAAGGTAAATGGGGGCCGCCTCTGATGACAAGGCTTCTGAAAGCCATATTCAGTAGTCTTTTGATAGATACAGGTTGCTGACTGCTGATATGCTGAGGAACTGAAAAAGACGGAATGACGGACAGAACTGCAGGGAATTAGGTCGATAATATACTTCACTCGTCGCAGCCATAGTCATCGTACCAAAACATGACTTTGCTAATTTGTTTGAGTTGTAAATCACATGTAGCAATGACAGAATGTTATTAGGTCCACTCTCACCGGTGCAAACGCTGGTGTAGCGGAAGGTAGCAGTAGCGACGCGTCAATATGTCCGTTGGAAAGGTTTGCATGCACAAATATCCTGAATTTCGAAAAGTTCTGGTTCCAACTCCACATAGTCTGCCGTTACACCCTTCCTTGCTTGACTCAAAAGAATTGCAGTGAAATTTGTTTGGCTGCCTTTTCAAAGCATAGTTTAAGGTTCACGGCGTAGCAGGCCGCAAACAAACCCTGCTTGAGGTGCTTGAATACTGCAGGCTCTTTTAAATTAGTGAGGCAGCAGGGAATCATGCGAGAGCGGTAAAGTCTCATTGGGATGGAGAAGGAAATTTGCATCAATCGTGGGTTGTCGGCTCAAATGATGCAACCTTCCAGGAATCATCCCTTAAAGGGTTGGGCAATCGAGATGTAATGACTGATATTGGTGTGCGGATCGAATAATATCTAGAGCTTTCGCTCCGTGATAGCCCACGAAGCTTCACAGATCGCCAAAAAAGAAATGAAAGGGGCCGAGAAAAAAAAAACCCTTTCCTATCAGGAGCTATAAGCATTATTAAAATCATATTGCGTAAAGAAATTTTGGGTGTCATTGGCTTAATAATTCATGTTTTTCGTCGTGGGCCAGCCATCTCATCTAGAATATTCCCAGCCTGCACCGGAAATATAATGAATTTAGACTGCAGTCTATCTCTGCTTATTTATTGTTTGGTCTTCCATTTACCTCAGCGCTCCTCCTGGCTATGCCGCCTTTCTTCTATGATACGTGTAAGTTCATTTAATTTCACTGGCTTTGTTAAAAACAAATCTATACCGCTGGCAAATGCCTCTTGCTGAGCGCTGGCCGATGCTAAACCACTCAAAGCGTAAACACTGCAACGAGAAAGCTTTTTCTCGCGTTCCAGCGCACGAACACGCCTTGTCGATTCAAAGCCATCCATGACGGGCATAGATATATCCATGAAAATACATCTGTACTGGCCATTCCCCTTTTCAAAAGCTTTGAGAGCTTCTAACCCATCAGATGCTGTGTCATACGCGTGACCCAGCTTTTTCATGTAAGTGGCAAGGATTCGTAGATTAATCGCGTTGTCATCAACAAGTAGGTAGCGCGCAACACGGTTCTGTATTTTTGGCGTGTCTACCGGCTTTTGGGTAGAAACTGGCGGAGCATCTGATGGCTGTTTCTCTGGCGTGTCCGTAGTTTCTGTGGGCACTTGATCCGCTTCTACAAAGTTTGTTTCCGTGGCTTTGAAGGGATCTAAAGGTTTGGGTGTATTGGATCGTTCGGTCTCATCGAGAGATTGTCCAGCAAATTGACGAGCAAACACATCGTCCAAATCTGCTATTGGTGATGGCCTTATTGAGGAGCACTTCTCCGTACAATCTGAAGGTACCCGAGTAGACAATGCTGCCTCTTGAAGTCTAGTCCAACGTCGGAAGCACTGAAGCAGTACTTTGGCCAGTTTCCGAGGGCCAAGACTACGTTTCGAGTTAGCAGATTCCAGTAAAAGCAATGGATATAAGAGCTTACGGCTGAGAGATGAACTCATAAATCCCACGACTAGAATGAGGACTAAACCTAGGCGATGTTGCCAACTGGCGTGCAGCTAATGCGCTGCGGCAGATAATTACAATGGGTGTTGAAGAGTCATTGCGTCCTCTTATAAAAATGTCTTCTAAATGTCGGTCGCCGCAGAGAATGAGATCCGGAAGAAGCTCTTGCGCTTCATGCTCCTCAATTACGCGCATTTGAAGCCAGTTCTTGCATACATCTGTCAACGAAGTATACTCCTTGAACAGGGCCATCTTTGCGGTGCCTTGGGATAACTGGTCTGGTGGATATCCTGTAATAGAAATACGAAGCCCCCGAATCTCAGCAATATGAGCGAGAAAATCCTCTTGTGCCTCGTCGCCGGGGATTTTGTTATTAGGTGGAGACGGCGGTACCTTGAGTGGAAGCTTCACCGTTATGGTAGACCCTTGTCCAACAGTACTTTCGACGCTTATAGCTCCTCCAAGTGCACTGACAATCCTCTTCACCAGGCTCAGCCCAAGCCCTAAACCAGCTGCCAGGCTATCCTCTTGCATAAAAGGTGTGAATAGCTCATGTTTAAGGAAATCTTGTTCAATTCCCCGACCAGTATCCGAAATAGTTAACGTGACCAAGCGCATGTTGGAACGCATCGTATGGGGCTTCTCTTGTGTAAGGCGTACCTCAACAAAACCTTGACTAGTAAATTTGAGGGCATTTCCAAGGATATTCATAGTAATTCGTTGGATAGCACCAGGCTGAGTATCAAACACCCAAGGCAAGGAGGCATCGATAGAGAGTGTCACCACGACGCCCCCCAATGCGATCCGAACATCTCCAGACTTTTCTTTATAAGAAGCCACATTCTCCACAGCCTGCATGCTGTCAAGCATACGCATCGAATCTACATCAGCATTGCCAGACTGCTTGTCTTCAACCATCCGCAGGACTGCCATTGTCTGAAAGCTATGGCCAGCGAATATGCTCTCAACGACTTGCTCGGCGATGGCACCGACATCAACATTCGAAGTGCGACTCATCATGCCCGCCTCAATAGATCGATTCGGAACATCAGTAGTGCCATGTGTTTCTTCGCTTCTTGCACCTCGGCGGCCGGTCAATGAATCTAGTTTGAATTTGTTGATCTTTGTCCAATCAAGGAGATGATCGATGGTGCCCATAAGAGTTCGACAGCAGTTCTCAATCGAATTAAGGACATCTCGCTGGAAAACATCAAGCTCAGTATCCTGGAGAAGCTCAGCACCGAGAACGACACCGTGTAGCGGCGAGCGAAGTTCGTGGGACAGAGAACCAAGCAAATCAGTCTTGGTCTTGTTGAGAAATGATTCCTGGGTACGGTGGATCTCTGCCATGAGGATGCTGGCAAAAGCGGAGAGATAACTCAGTTCTCCCTCCGATGTAAAAACACGACTGGATGTGTGGGTATAAACAAACCCACCAGAGAACCAACGTTGCCGATGCGAATCCCAGACTGGAATAAATGCCACACTGCGACTGTTGGGAAATACTTCGCCTATCCGCTTCGCCATGTCCTTACGTGAGAAGGACGTTTTCCTGTTATTCCTAGCCGGAGAATTCGGCCTTTCTGTTGATATTCGCGTTTGACCCAAAGGGGACCTCAAAGAATGCGTAGTGTCTTCGCCTTCCCCAGAAGAAGGCGAACCGTCCGAGTCGAAGTTGAAAATTTTGCCATTTGGATAGCACTTGATCAATCTGCTTAACAATCGCTCTGATATTGCTGAGTGACCTTCTGAGACCAGACCTCCATCGATGCTTGATGCCGATGAATTCGAGAAACCAAGGATACGACAAGGAGTATTGGTCTTTCTAGTAACTCCAAGATTTGATGAATCTTCACTACTACTGGAAGACGAAGAACGAAGGCCATGCTGGCCTACGCCACCGCCGAATGAAGATATTGAGGCATCTAGAAACAGCGCACCTTCGACCTCGATTGATTCCCTCAAGATGTTCGCAGCCTTGGAGAAAGTGAGCTTGGTTACTGTATCCTCTGACTCCTGTTCATCTGTGGGGAAATCCGGGTTGTCGGTGGGCACCTGGGATGGTTGGCCAAAGCTCGGAACATGGACATCCATGGGAACTTGAGAAATACTGTCGCCGTCTACTTTTCGCCGCTGCAGGGTTTGTTGCCTTGCGTTCAGGGATCCCTCAGATATTGTAGGATTATCCTGAAAAGATTCGGTGTCCGCGCCTCCTTGCCAACCAGCCAGACTGGATTCACCCTCTACGAAGGTACCGACCCCACGAACCATTCGATCTGCGCGGCGATGCCCGTCTCTTGATCGGAAGGCCGCGAGATAGTCCATGATTGCCCGAGAGATATCTTGCATCACCAGCACGGATGTGGCGTCAAGTTCCTCGCGCGGATCATCATCGTAGATACTTAAAACACCAATGTTAATATCTCTAGATGTGCGAATTGGTACACCTGCATAAAATCGATGGGGCCATGATTTGAAGTATGGATTATTGGCAAGCCTGGTAGAGGTGTCTTGGATGACGGACACTGGCAAATCCTCGCCCTGTACTTGTGTATTCTCAAAGTTCTGGAGAAGGACATGGTCACAAATGGCCACCGAACGTGGTACAGCAGTTCCGCAAAGCAGCAGCTGTTCCCCCTCACTAGCAGTGGCGGAAGGGTGCAAGGTCAGACGAGGTGTAGCTTCGGCGATAACATACTGCCAACGCTTGTCGAACAAAGAGACAGTGGCACGGGTAGCGTTTGTGCGGAGAGCAACAAGCTCAGCAAGGCCGGTGAGAATGGTGTCCCGCGATGTACGTAACGCTGAAGAGTTAATTAGAGCTGCATGTACTTGATGGGCTGATCCGGCAAGCTGGGCAGCAGCGTATCTACCACGGGAGAGGCTTGATCAGAGAGGACGCGCGTGGTAAAGGCAGTATTCACCAACTCACTTGTAGGTTTCCCTTTCCCGTGCGAATTCAGAAGTTACCCTGACTGCCATGACTCCAAGAACTCGTCGTCGTGGGATCCAATAGTAGAAGGTGGCGAGAAATGTGAAACAAAGCCAGATCTACCATGGGTCCAAGATGACGGACTAGGATACGCAGAAACGCACAACATGCGGCTGGGTGATAACTGCTATTGGCGCAAACAAGTGTGTAGGGCGGGATGAGACAATTCCCTAGGATTAATGTGTAACGACCCGCTGGGGCAAGTAATCTTAGACTTCAGCTGAAAGCGCTGTGGAAAGAGACGTGCAGTGGCAAATCGCGGATGGTAGATTTGCGAAAAACCATGGCCGGTTTGAATTGATGGAAAATCGCATTTCGATGATGGGATTGTGAGAGATCTCGATTATTAGCGGAAGGCCGATCGAATTCCTCGCAGTAAAGAAAAGACCAAGCTCCATCATAAGCCCCTCAAACATCAACTTTCAGAGGCCAGCAGCTCGAAGGACGGAAAGAAAAACAAGAACCCACCGACTGCGCACTAACCCGTGTTCATCTTAGCAGCAATAAGGCCTGCGTCTTGAAACTCTTCAGCAAAGCGTTCATGGCGGGCATGAAGACTTAGCTTAAGTTGAGTACCTACGCATTACGCCAATAGGAAAAACAGAGGGCCGGAGAGTGACGTTTAGCACCGATATTTTATTGACTCTTCCATATTCTCTGAGGAGTCGAGAAAATCTTCAAAGTATTAAACACTAACGGCCAAGATGGCAATGCCTCTCCTAGACTGGTACATGGGAAGTTGCGGAGGCAATCAATCCTGCGAGGCCGACGCAGAAAGGGAGAATTCCCAAATTCTCAAATTCCCATACCCCACGCGATGGCGAAATCCATAACCCCATCTAGAAATCGGGCGCAGATCTTGGCTCATGGTGCGGGGTGGACTCCGCAGCCCAACGATAGGCCCTTCTTGAAAATAACGTGTTACTCTAATTCGGATAAAAGTATACGAAGATTTAATGACAAAGTTAAATTATAATAAATAACAATAAATTTTACGTTTTATTTAATATTAAAGTAATAATGTTAGCTATAATACAGCGTGGGGCTGTTATAACGCGCATATATAGTGGGATAATAAACATATTAATAGCTTATTAACATTATTATAATTTATTATAACTTTAAACAAATAATATAAATCACCTTTTTTTAAAAAAAAATAAAAAAAAAGTATTTATGTTTATTACATAATAATCAAAAGTTATAAAGAAAAGAAAAAGAGTTCAAATTTTACTAGGAAATTCTTCAAAGAATGTGCGCTACATAAGCGGGGGAAAATGCTACAGGGCTTAGGCTTATATCGGCTCCGCCTAAGAACTGCTTTTTTTTAACTGGCTACTGATATTCGCCACCTCTAGGCCCTATGCATTGTTGTCGATCATGTGCAGGTAGACTTGGTAAACATACAGCAAACATAAGCTTCTTGTGTTTTTGAGTCAACTGATATATGCTCATTTCTTTTCAATTAGTTAAGCAATATGACCGCCGTCCGTCAATAGCAGTCAACAAATCCTCTTTCAGAGAATCAAATCCCGTTATTGTTATACCTACAAGTCTCGTCTATTCCGCCGTCTGTAATCTGCTGCATACCAAACCTGTAACTTGACGGAGTTATACCCCCCTCGTCGATTGATGAGATACTCCGATACGACTTGCAACCACTGTTAGGTGGGCAAGAATCCTTCGTTCATTTCTGAGACGTTATTGGGGTCGTTATTTGGAGTTCGAAATCATAGAGATCTCCAGTCCATAGCGATTCTTACACTTGATGTCAGGTTCGAAAAGGTATAGTAGCTAATCCGTCATAAATAAACAGAGATTGAGGTCTAACAGCAGTAGCCCGAACGATGATAACAGTAAATGGCCCATAACCGAGATGGGTGCTCCAAATTTCCCTGTCACCTTCGGACCTGGATACCGTCCGGCCACCCACACTCCTTTGTTGCGTATCTCGACGCCGCCAGTTCCAACAGCATCTCGGAACGATGAAGCGATTGTTCTCTCTGATCAGTTTATGAATCATGCTGGTCCATTGTCCTTAACATCAACAGAGAGCCCAGCTGAGGTACCTTTGGTGCGGGATGAGATTCGACAAGAAGGCATACAAGATATTCAGAATATCGTAACGACCATTGCCGGTTCGGAGCTGACGTACATTCAAGGGCTTCAAGAGTTACATCCATTGTTGGATTGGAATGTCTTGAACCAAGATGCCGCACGTCATATTCAAGAGGCGTCAGCATCTCAAGCCACATGTGATTATTGGGTGCAAGATACCTACGCTGATCTGAGTCCGTCCAACCCGAGACCTTTCGAGATATCCCAAGCCTTGCACAAACTCGCGATTCGTTATGCACCACAGGTCAACATTGACATGACGAACACATCGCAATCCTTTGTTGTAACGGACATGTGGCAACCCGACATGCCTATCATATATGCTTCTTATGGCTTTGAGACTATGACTGGCTACAGCCGTGAAGAGGTGTTAGGAAGAAACTGCCGCTTCTTACAATCTCGAAAAGGTGACGTCAAACCTGGTGCTAGTAGAGAGTTTGTGAGCAGCGCTTCTGTCTACGAATTGAAGGAGAAAATTGCCTTGGGCCAAGAAGTCCAGCATGTTATTATGAACTTCCGTAAAAGCGGTGAACCGCTGAAGAACCTGTTGTCGCTTGTTCCAATTCCCTGGGACACCATGGAAACGAGGTTCTGGTTTGGTTTCCAGACGGATTTGTCACAGAATGAAACCCCGTTAAACCTGTCATTGCACTCGCTTGATGATGGGTCACTTTTGCGTCGCAGGAAATTTCGTGTCCATCCCCGCGAGTCTTCAACTAGCACTAACCACGAGCTCCCAGTCACGAACGGCTCAGATAGCAGAGCTGTAGATACAGTCAGCTCGGCCACAGCGACGTCTCCGGTATCAGCTGGTCAAGTTGATGACATTGCAGATGTCAACCCAGTTCATGCGTCAGACACATTTACAGCTCTCTTGGCCTCGCTTGGCGCTTCCGACCTTCGAGAGGCGGTCTTTGAAACCTCAGCGTGGAACAATTTGTTGTTACACAACGCTGATGAGCTGATACAAGTACTCTCATTAAAGGGTACTGTAGTATACATCTCACCAGCTTGCCAGCAGCTCGGATACAACTCCACATTGCTATTGGGGAGCTCAATTGGGTCTATCTGCCATCCTTCGGATGAACTCGTTGTCTTGCGTGAGCTCAAAAATGCATCTGTTGACAAAGAGATTGATATGATCTTTCGTATTAGACAGCATTCAGGTGGCTATGCTTGGTATCACAACTATGGTTCTGTTTGGGCCGAAGGTGGGCGCAAATGGGCGATTCTTGTTGCACGGAGACTGGATGTGTTCTCTTTGAGCAAGCAAGTCTTAGGTAGCGTAGGCGGCCTAGGAGTACGAGACATTTGGATGAAGCTATCAACATCTGGTCTGGTGCTTTCTGTCTTCCCAAATCCCTTGCAGGCATTTGGCATTCCTGCTGACAAGCTTGTGGGGACCAGTTTCCAAGACATGATGGACAACGGCGATGATATAGGAATGTTCAAACACCTGCTAAACGAAGTCCGGACAGGCGAAGTTATTGCTTCGGCTGTCGCTATGCGAAGTGCTCGAGGCCATAGACTCGATGTCGAACTCACTTTGCATCCTGGCGATCGAGAACATTTACAAAGTTGCAGGCCATACTTTATGTTTGCTCAATGTCGGTTTATCAAAATTGCTTCAAGTAAAAGTAAGTTGCTCATATCCTTCAGTGGCAAAAGTTGACCAACGCTGACAACTTGAAGATAATTCAACGCCGTCTCATGTGACGCCGAAATGGTCCATAAAGAGATATACCTCTTCGCGGTGCCAAGATCCCGATGATAACCTCCTGGCGAAGCTCGAAGCAAATCAGTGCGGAGTCTGGCAGTACGATATGCATCAACTCGTAGCTGAAAATAACAGCTTCAAAACGGAGTTACACAACCTCGAGAAGTTAGCCAAGCAGCGAAAGCGATTACGACTTTCTGGTGATACCTTCCGTGGCTGTGCAAATTGCCATACGCGACAAACTCCGGAATGGCGGCGTGGTCCAAGTGGTCAGCGAGACCTTTGCAACTCATGTGGACTAAGATGGGCCAAATCGGTTCGTACACACACACACACACACACACACAGTCCCCACCCTACAGCGTTGAAATACATTTGCGAGGACAAGTTCTAGTATGACTCCAAATTTTAAACATCACGGAACAGACTGACAATCGTGTGCTTGCGGAGGGCACGATGCACCCTGCCTATTTGCTAATGTTAACACCCTAGATGCGGTTAGCTGACCCGAAACTGCAGCAAAGCAAATAACGAAACGTTGCCACGGATGGGTAATTTGAGTTGATTCTTAGAGTTGTTGATTACACGTGATTCTGGTACAAGCTATAAGGATAGCTTGGTGTTTTATTCAACACTAACACAGGGATATGAGAGGAGGGTTTCCTCGTCAAATGAGATTATGTGTTTCGAGCCTGCTCCTGCTGTAGTCAAGTTGGGGAAGCAATCTGTTATTTTGCTTTTGCTTTTGCTTTTTCTTGAATGACAACGTCCCATTCATTGTTTGTGCAGCCTGATACATTGAGTAAGTTCGTCTTCGCCTAGTATATTCCACGTAGGTGCGATTTCGGGGTGCTAAGATTCTCACATTGCCAGTCAAAGTCGACTAATTCTCAAAATGATTAGGTTATTGGTAAGATGACCTTTCAATATGTCTTAATAACAAGTTCTGAGGGATACCATGTGCTATCAGTAGCAAGCCCTTTAAATAGGGAATATTTGCAAATCTACAAGGAAACAAACAATGGATTGCTCCTCATAGGAACATAAGCTCCGAGGTCAAAAGGTAGTTTTGTATGTCTACCGGTACTTCCTACTTGTTATGACATCATACTTGGCCTTCGTTCATTAAGACCCTGCTGATGAAAGTGGCATTCTTATGCGATCTGGCTACAAAAAGGATCGTTATACAAGCCCACAAGTATAACATATCACCCTTAAGACTACTCTATCAACCACAAGGGTTTATTAATGTTGTGTTGGCTGCTTACAAGACAACCTGATGTCGTAAAAAACGAAGGGTATCATCAATTTAAGAGGGTGAAATGAATTGACTTTCTATAATTGAAAAATATGATGCAGAATTTGTCAGTCAGCTACTTGAAACACCGCAAATTTTAACCCATTGGTTTTGTCATAGTTCGTGGCTGTCTAGAAGCTTTGTTTGCAACCATAAGAGTTTGAGAGCATAAATACCAGCCAGGCATGCAGAGCTTGATATGGCGGGTCTGTTCCATTGTACCAGTAGGTTGTTTCTTACCATATATCAGGGGGTAAAATCATTTTGTAGTATGTCCCTACAAGGTTGATTGCCGTGGAGATCATGACTAAGATACGATTAGGAGTGCTCAGTCACTATGTATATTCATGATACAATAATCTCTGCCAACACTGGCCATATGAGTCTGGCGACAGACCCACCCCCGCATCCGCTACTCCTGCCCCGCGGTAATACCCGGCTCCGACACTCGCTCGAAACTCGTGAATCCTACACATTCGGATTAACTTTGCTTCAACTCGAGCAAGTATCTGTTACGAGTTCCAGCGACATCGACATCGCATATGAGTGTTATCAGAATACCACGTGTTTCGTGCTTGCAAAATCCCAGACCGATCTTACACTCAATTTTGCAGCTGCGCATACCTTCTAAGCCAAGACCAACTAGCACGATGGCTGACAAACAAGGTGCTCCCCAGCGGCGGCTTCGTAGGTTCATCTAATGGTCCAATCCATAGCTTTGACAAGATGACTGATATCAAACAGAAAGACCGGCCATCTTGTAAGCATGGTAGTCTTACTAGCGATGCGCCCCCAGCTGATATCTGTCTGCCTCATTCCACAGTGTTTGTGATCTTCAGGAGAAATTCCGCAACGCCATCTGGAATTTTGATAAAATGTGAGCATCGTATTTTAAAGCCTAAAGGAGATCAATCGCTGATGTATATATAAATCAGCCTTCTGACCTCTCAGAAAGTGCTCCGGGCTGCTCAGATTCTTGACATTCCAGTCTACGTCACGACACAAAGCCGGGCCAAGTTGGGCGAGACGGTCTCGGAACTGAAGCCCCTGGTCGAGAGGGCCACCGCCGACGTTGACAAGACGTACTTCAGCATGTGGGTTCCAGAGATCAGCAAGCATTTACAGTACTCTGCGCCGTCCGAGGTCGTCATCGTTGGCATCGAGAGCCACATCTGCATAACGCAGACGACTCTAGACCTGCTCGCCAACGGACACAAGGTCTACGTACTGGCGGATGGGGTGAGTAGCTGTAACAAGGAGGAGATACCCATCGCCCTGGACCGACTGAGGAGGGAGGGCGCCGTGGTGACGACGAGTGAGAGTTGGATGTACGAGTGCATCGGAGACGCGAGTATCGGCGAGTTCAAGGAAATCATCAAGCTAGTCAAGGAGACAACAAATGATACGAAGACAGCACTAGGCGCCATGCTGAGCAGAATCTAAGTATAGTGGGCGAGTTGAGTCAATCATCGTGAAGACAAATTAGAGTTTATGGTTCATATCGTGTCAACTAGAGAGAGTTGTCTAGACTATAGAATACGATTGTCATGTTTCTACCCGCAAGATCTATCATATGACAAGAAACCATTACTGTGTTAAAATTGATTAACAAGCGTCACAAATTCGATGCATCTCCGATAGAACACTAAGTTTAAATGAGAGCTGCCAGGCTCGGCAACTGTGACAACTTCGCTTTTTTTGCTTCTTTTTCCTCTTGCGAAAGGCCAGGTCGAGAAAAAGCCCAAGCTGACGGCGCAATCTTAAGTCTTACTCTGCCTCTAACATAATATTTAGACCGTCACTGATCTTCTAAATATGGTCAAGGATACTTGTTAGTAGTGTCTAGAATAGGATGTCTCGTTTCGGGATGTAAATTCCTTCGATTCTAATTTCGACCATGATTCATGATTTATCTACTGGAATGATCTTGAACCCCCTATATCCGTCTGCAATGATCGCAGCTTGTCGATCGCGATAGTTTTTCAATCCACCAAAGAAGAACAAGACGTTATGTTTCTTGCCAGGAATGTTTTCTCCAAAGACCCAACCGCCCGTTTTGTGGAGTAAACTGCCTTCCACGATCTTATTACTCAGCTCAGTCCATTCCTTTTCGGCTTCCGGAGTCGCTTCCACCGTAGCCTGAGTGCCCGCGTGTGCAATGAGGTTGGCGATGAAATCAACCTGGGCCTCGGTTTGTGGAGGAGTGTTGGTGAACGGATGATTAGGCCCAGAGATAGTAAACAGGTTCGGAAAGCCGGGAACGGCCACGCCGAGGTACGACGACGGAGTATCCGCCCAATGCTCCTGAAGGGTCTTGCCCCCACGGCCCCGAATCTTGATCTTCGTGTAGCTACCGGTGACGGCATCGAATCCGGTGGCCAGCACAAGTGCATCTAGCGGATGCTCAACACCATCGGACGTGACGGCGCCCGTTGGAGTCAACTCCCTGAACGGCGTCTCCTTCAACGAAACAAGGCTCACATTATTCTGGTTGAACACTTCGTAATACCCATTGTTACAGATCGGTCTTCTGGCGTAAAATTCCGTTGGAATCAGTTTGCGGACTGTCTCCGGATCTTTAACGGTCTCCTGAATTTTACTTTTGATAAAGTCGGTCGCAGCCTTGTTGGCCTTTTCATCTGAGGTAATATCCGAGAAGGTGGCGAACATGAACCTGAAGCCGTTGCCTTCGTCCCAAGCCTTCTGAAAGACCTGTCGGCGCTCCTCGTCGGAGACGCTGAAGGCGGGGGTTGTGCTCTCGGGAAAGCCGAAGGCCACGGCAGAATTTCGCACGCGGTCCCATATCTCATCGTAGTGCTCGTTGATGTGCGTGCGCTCTTCTTCCGTCACAGGTCTATTGCCGTTGGGAACGTTCCATTGCGCATTGCGCTGGAAACTGGTAACTTGTTTTGCTTCCTTTGCCAGCTCAATGAGAATTTGGCTGCCTGTTGAGCCGTTACCAATGACGCCTACACGTTTACCGCGAAAGTCATGGTGCTCTGGCCAGTCCGCTGTATGATAGAGATCTCCTTTAAAGGAGTCGAAATTCTTGATGTCCGGTATGTTTCTCTTGCTGAGCTGTCCTACTCCCGTCACGAGGTAACGTGTCGAGAATATTTTGTCACCCGAAGCCTTGATATGCCACAGATTGTCGGGCTCGTTAAATTCAGCTTCGAGTAGTGTTGTTTCGAACTGAATATGTTTTCTCAAATCGTATTTGTCAACTACATTTGCCAAGTAGGCCTTGACCTCTGGTTGTGTTAAGTAGTGGTTTGGCCAGGGATAGGTGCGTAGGTCCTCCTTATCGAAAGAGTACCGAAAAACGAAGGAATGCACATCTGACGACGCCCCCGGATATCGGTTCCAGTACCATGTTCCACCGACGTCTTTTGCGTTGTCTATCAATAGCACGTTCAGGCTGAGTTGTCGCAGCTTGTAAAGGGCATATATGCCAGAGAAGCCGGCGCCGACAATAATCGCGTCGTAATCAGGAGAAATGGCCATGATTTGATCTTGAGAATACCGATTGTAGATGTAGAATACTAGTCCAGAGGAGTTTGGATCCGCTGGGTTATGTAGCTATCGTTTTGCGTGTGTTTTCGGGTATGTCGTGATTATTGAAGCCGGCGCTGCGGCAGATCACGCAATATTAGCTCCGTAACACGACAGGCATCACGGCATGGCGTCACGAAACGCCCACCGGACGCTGATCATGCCACGAAATCTTATTACTTGGAAACTCAAATTATGACCAGCTTCCAGATTGCAGTATTTCTCGGGTACAGTAAGCATAATGATAGCTGTGCATAGCGGGCTAGCGCACTTGTTCGAGGGATAGCGTTCCGCCATTGCCCCATTTTCAGGCGATTGCACCAGCCGAAGAACGCTAAGCGATTCTCACTTTGAACTGCCATCGTATAGACCACACATGTCAGGTGATGAGCCTCGAGAAATGAACACAAGGCATCTCAAATACAAACATGAGACATTCGGGTTTACGAGCTTGATGTATTTGTGGGAGGGATGCATGGGTATTCCTATAGTAACTCATGGTCTCATTACTGGGAAAAGAAAGGGAACAATGTACGAGAAGATGACACTTTGCGTGCGTAGTCGCGTCTGGTGGGAAGCAGCACCGAAGCATATATCGTAATCTATCACTGTGAAGAACAGGCTGTGCGTATCAGCAGGCACCACTGTTGATACCCTAGAGGAACGAAGTTCGTTGTCACCAACGTTGTCTCGAACCGAGCCACAAAAGGCGTAACCACTACGGTACTTGGTGTCGGCCCCGATCGCGAAATAATCCCCATTACCATAGGTTGCTTCTGTGTTGGGGAAAAAGTAACCGATGTCCTTGGAATGCCATCCGGCTGTTGCCCTTCGGCGTTGTTGTTGGCCGTAGGGCAAACAAAACGGGAGGACCACACAAACTAGAATACCTGGCTGTTCTTGACTTGAATGTTATGTATCTTCTTGAGCGTATTCATGGCTGCACGGAATGGCTTGGAGTTGGTGGGCTGCCCTGCGGGGTGGAAATCCTTTAGCGTGTCTGTGATATCCTCGCCATCCACAAATCCCTTTTTGGGGGTGGCTGTCAGGATCTTCTTCCACAAGTCCAATGCGTCCTTCGCGCCGCTTACGGTATTTTTTGTTGTTATTGCCGATGAGTAACAACTCATTGAAGATTCTAGAGTTGCCATGGTATGCGACTGGTTTCAGCGCAAGGTCTCCCGACGCGTCGACTATGCCATCGTTGATGTGTTTGTCTTTATGGGCCTCATCGTGCTCGTATTGAGCGAGGTCGATGTCCCCGTCATGGTCGTGCTTCTTGAAATGTCGGGGAATTGGTTTGTCGTACCACAGCATGATGGGTGAGGTAGGTGGTATGCGGCGGAACGCGCAGATTCCAGGTCGGGGGCCCGCATATCGTCGCGCTTACACCCATCATTCATGAAGATCTACTCAAACGAGCTTCGTTTCGAGGAGTATTGGAAACTTTTTCCCTATCTGTGCTTCATAAACTCCACCCCTTAAACAATACACCCGCAAAGCATAATAATTCTTGTCTTATTATGCCAACGAAATGTTTGAGCATTAAGGGTTACGCTGCCGTTCACATCCTAAGCATGATGAACGGATTTTTTTCATAGCTCGTGTGAATTCCATCCTGGTATATATCGAGTGGAGCGTAGGGACAGTTTAGACCTATCTTCAAATGCAAGGGGACTCCAATGGATAATCGTATGCAGCGTTCCAGTAAGCAGTGTCAAATAGATTGTCGTCATCCCACATTGTTTGAAAAGCATCGGGATCTAGTGAAGGAGGAATATCGAGACCATATGGAGCACCATCAGGAGCTAATGGCGAGGTTGTTTGAGTGACTGCTGGCACGGTCGCCGAGGGGTCCGGCATGGCTTTGAGAACAGATACGACTCTCTTCAGGTTGGCTGCCAACTTTTGGAATGGATCCTCGTATATCCGCAAGCCTCTAGGTTCTTTACCGTCTGGCCGTGGCTTACGACGCTGAAGAAGAATCTCAAGCTCACCAATCTGTCGTTCAACGAGCACACCGAGCCCAAGATTTTGCCGAACCAACGAAAGGTCCCAGCCGGGTGCTTGGAGAGTGATAAGCTTCAGACAGGTGATAAAAGCATACATGAAGTCGACGGACGCTATGCACAGAAACCTAGGCCATTCGGTGGCAATGGACTTCTTGAAACGTAGAGCCAAGAATGACTTTAAAGAACCCAGTAGCGACCAAAGCAGTTCAAGTCGTTCCTTGCCTTGCAAGCTGTCGGGATCTGTAGGAAACCCATGTATACCGACCTCATACAGGAGGCATTCGGCAATGTGGACATGTGCCATGAGGCTAGCTAGGAATCGATCAGCTCAGCTATTCTAGGTGAAATCATAACTCTTACTGTGATCTCGAAGTGCCACCGATAGTGATGCTTTAAAGCTCTCAATTTGTGCTTTAAAGCACCTCATCAACGCCATAAAGGGAACAACAGACAGGGCTGGACCAGTACCTGGTTGCACCATAAAGCAAATACTATGTGCTAACTTCTGTACTTTGATCATGCTAACCAGTAGCTCATCAGTTGGATGTTCGACTCTGTCTTTTAGAGCTCGGCATATGGTCTCAAGATGAGCCGTGCTCATCAAGGCGTCTGGCCTTCTGCTGGTGGTGAATACACTGTTACATATTAGCTTATTGGTTCCGCTATTTGTGAAATAATACCCACGAAGTGATCAAGTAATAGGTGCCGGCATAAGCTCTCATCTGTTCGAGTCGGTGTGCTTCACAATTCATCTGCTTCGGTCCTAGCCAGGTTTCGTTGAAGCCAAGACTCAGGCAAAGGGATCGCGCCAGCCCTAGTAAGTTTGTAACTTGGAAGCTGGTCAGGCCATGATGATACCTGCACGATTCGTAAGCTTTGTGCCGTCTGAGAAACTACAGTTGTATTTACCATGCAATGTACAGTAACAATCCTTGGAGAAGATCGAGACTTTTCTTAGGGCGGAGCAATAGGGCTTCACTTAGGTCCTCGAGTAGTTGCATTCCAAATTGCACCTGCCTAAAGCCGTCGAGGGTGCAAGCCTCCAGCATGACTGCTTTCCATAAATATGGTCGCTCTTGGTGAAGTTGATCTGAAGTCACGTCCGCCGAGATCATGACGAATGGGAAGAGAGGCATCATCTCATAGCGGTATTTGCCCAGAAGGATGTCTGCCTCTTCAGCTTCGGGCCATGCAACAATTTCCGTGTTGTCGGTCTGCCTGTTGTCAGATACTGATTGGGGCAATCCTCGTTGCGGCTCAACAGCCTCCTGCAATGCCATGTCATTTTTGTCATTTTTGTCACCTGGAAACAAATAGTCGTATGAGATTAGATGTCTTCTCCTGCGCTTGGTCCCTTGGGAAGTATACCCAATAGGGGTTTGAACTGCACGGAGTTGAGAGTTCAAATCCTTCAATTTTTGTTCCAGCATGGCAGTTTTGGTGTTTTTTTTCTGCTTTCGTGATCGCGGCGGCGCTGGAGTTTGTTGCGAGCATGGTTTGCCCAAGCGATTACATCTACAGCATGTGTCAGTACAACTTCTCTGCTTAATTGTTCTTCGTTGATGTCTGGTGCAATTTCATCACGACAGACTCAACCTTTTGACAGATATGGTATATAATGTAAGGGCGTGACAGGTTTGACGCAGTAAAATGAAAACAAATTGCAATCGCTCAAATCTCAAGTCGCGCACTTAAACATCTTCACCTTCCCCTGTACGTGCCACAATCGCCGAGCTCAACGACAGGAAGAGAAATACAGGCCAATGTATTTGCAGGTAATCATAAGACGTGGCGTAGCATACCTCTCGCATTTCGAGGGATTCGTGCATTGAACACATCTGACTTTTGCTTTTGCGCAGGTTGTACACGCTCGCGGGCCTACGTTATTCGTCCCCATCACTTTAATGCCGTCCTTTCAAAGTCGCGCCGTTATGGATGGAAATTACTTCTGTAAGACACTATGAAGTGATATACCGCCTATAAGGAGTAGTGGCAAAAGACTAAGTTTGCATGCTATTATTGCCGAAGGATTCGTTGTCCTCAAGTTAACTAAGCTCGTTGATGTGCGAAGTCTTGATTCCATAAGCACTCTCCGACTCCAACGGAGACGGACGATCCATGTCACTCCGTCTCCGTTTGGTGCCGCTGAGCATTCCTCAATTCTGCCCCAATACCCACCTTGCTTGTTTAAGCGCTGTGAGATCTGCGACGCGCAAGTAAGCCTTCCATCCGTTAATCATCCATCCGTCATCTTACTTGACTTTATAATACCAGGGACTATCTATGTATACATCAGCACTGCATTAATTTAACTTCGTCGGCTCTGTTCCTGCACTATGGAAAGAGCTTATTGAGTTTGGCTCATTGGACGAATTCAGTAGTGATTTCACAAGCCGACCTTGAAGGAAGTCCTGCAGATCTCCCACGTGCACTTTCGTGAACACGATGGACGAAAAGAAAACAAAAGGCAGTCATTGTCAAGGATCTTATTGTGATCAACACATGGCCAACCAAGTCTATCCTAATGTACACAGTAAAAAGAAGAAGAAGAAGAAGTAGAAAAGGCCAAGTCAGCCGCATTACAAGAACGAAAAGGATGCGGAGCATCAAAACAGCTCCCACTACGCATCCGTGCAGGTGAGAAACACCAAAGCCAATCCACATTGTTTGTCCTCCGCAGAGGTATCAGTCCATCCGAAACGCCGTAAGCATTATCGTGCTTTCCACTTCAAATTAGAAGAAGAGAGAGAATAGCAACCAGCATCATGACACAAGCGCTGCCGGCAGCGGTAGTTTGAGTGCCGCCAGGACCACCAATGTCGAAGGGGCCCTTGGCACGCTTGGAACCAGCCGAGACCGGGACGGATGGGACGCCGGTGCTCGTATGATTGGCGTGAATGGTGTATGTGCTCTGAACAACTACAGTAGTACCTGCGGGAGTACCTGTACCGAGTGTGCTGATTGTAGTGCCTGTGCCGACGACGGTGTAGTAAGTAACAGCGGGTATATCGACAGTCAACTGAGTAGAAGTGCTCAAGTCGGAGATGCTGTGGGACAGCAAGCTGCTGCTCGAGTAAGAGCGAGCTTCGGAACCTGAGGCGGAAGCAGTTGGATATGTAGTCAAGCCCGTGTCGAGGGTTATAGTTTTAGTGGTCTTAAAAATATCATCGGAGATCACAACTGTTGTGTTCGGGGAGATAGAGATAAGAGGGATATTGGAATCCGAGACTCGACGACCCCAAGGGCTGGGAGTAGAGGTAGAAGTTAATTCGATGGTCGAACTTGGAACATTCTTGATAGTGATCTGATCGGCATTAGGCACGACGGTAACGGTCTGCATAACAGTCTGCATAACAGTCTGCACAACGGTAGCTGGCACAGTGACAGTCGGGGTTGGGGCACAAGTATCCGCAGCATGGGAAGCAATCGAAAGAGTCAGGATGATTGTCTCGGTTACGACTGGGACAGAAATGGTCGTATCTGCGACCTGTGAAGTGCACGGGAGAGTGACTGTGATTGTCTCTGTTACATCGTGGGTGGAGACAATCGTATCTGACAGAATCACAGTTGCGCCCTGAGCTGAATAGCCGCCAAGGTCAGAGGCAGTGCTCGTCTTTGTAAGAGTTAAGGTTTTGGTTGGACCGGAGTTGCCAATAGTTTCGGTGACAGTTGTGCTAAAGGGCACATCAGAGGAGGGCTCTGCGGATTGTGTATCCCCGGTGGGAAAATATGAGAGAGTCCATGTCTGTGTAGAGGTTGACGTGGCGTCCCAGTTGGTGGCAACAATGGTTGTAGCGTTCACGCCCACGGAGGACTCTGCAGTCTGTGTAGTCGAAATTGTATTCAGACTTTCGGTGCATGTGGTGCTCAGAGTTGTGGAGGCTCCGCTGACAGGTGTGAGAATAACCATTGTGCTGATGGGAGACGTGGTGAATAACGACAAGGCAGTGGACTCAACGACAGAACCGGTGAAGCTGACGCCATCGTTGCTAGGGACATGTCAGTAATCTATTCGGCATTGGAAATAAGAACTTTTTTACCTGGTAGCAGTTGAACCCGAAGATTCGGTGCAACTTGTGCTGTTGGTAGCCGAAGTAGAAATAGTGAAACCGACAGTACCGGCACTGGCAGTGGGGCCAATGTCTGAGGAGAGGGTCAAGTTCCAACCAGCAGAGTTTGAGGGCCAAGACGGAGGTGCGCCAGTGATACCTGCTGCAGTTCCTGTGGTGATAGTCGAGGCGGGCAAAGGTATCACGATACCAGAAACAGTAACGGTGATAGGATGAAGGCTGGACAGAGTAATGGTCGAATGTTTCTCAGATGAAGCGGTCTCAGTCTCGATCACAGCGCCAGTCGAGGTTACTGTCGCCGTGTTGGCAGTAGGTGTTAAGGTCAATGCGGTTGCATTCACAGTGATTGTGTTGTTGACGCCGACAGTAACAGTAACAGCCGAAGGACTGACACTAGACTGAACGGTGGGAGTGATTGTATGGTTGCTCTCACTGGTGATAGTCTTGGTGATAGTGGACTCCACGCTAGGCTGCATGGGTGAGACGGTTACAGGAATACCTGGAGCGGTCTCGGAGAAGCTCTCTGTGGTGCTCATTGTGATACCTACAGAAATGCCAGTCTCGGTAGCAGTGGTGACGACAATGGTTCCGACAGTGGCAGTAACAGAGGTTGTGACATTAACGGAAGGGCGGTAACCGTAAGAGTAAACCTGTCGCTTGCGCAGAGCATCCTGAGCCATGTTAGTGGTAACAGGAGAGATGTTGCCATCATTGACCCAGCTCTTGATGTCATCGAGGGTTTCTGCCACATTCTTAGCATCGTATGCCTGCGAAGTAAGTTATCCGAATGACTTACGCATATGATTAACATAGCAGATGCCAGCAGCAATGCTCATGCCAGCAAGGACGCACAACAAGAGAATGCTAATCATGATGGAAGCACGCGGTCGCTCTGTTGACAACGTATCAGCAAAATAACTTTAGATAAATATAACGCAATGCAAACTTACGACTGCGCTTCTGATTACTGGTACCGCCACCAGCCATGTTCATCTTCAGAGTGGAAACGTGGCTGAAGTCGGAAAGATCATCACGAATGTTAGGTGGCATGGTCGTGCCACGCTTTGCAAAGAAAGCAGGCATTGTGGTTTAGTGCGCGTGATGAAGCTGAATTTGAATCAGTATGCACTCAAATTATGATGAAGAACGAAAGAGTTGTAAGAAGAAGAAGGATGGTGTAGTGAATATGTGAATATGCGATGATAGTGGGGTGGGGAGATGGGTGGTGGTTTGGTTGAGCTTCAAAAAACGGAAATCACGAACGGAAATCTCTCCGAAATAATAGTTTAGACGCGTTTGCTAAAGCCTAAATTTACGCAATCAAAGGTTAGAGGAGCTTACCAGAAATCGAGAGACTGACTAGAATCTTGGTTGTGGAAAGGCAATGATGTTGATGATCGAGAACAAGTGTAAACACAAGAGCCTGTGTTACAATGGCCAAGCGCGGTCTGGAAATGTAACGAATGAATGTATGTGTCAACTCTTGGTGATTTTTGGCAAGTTCTTCCAGAAAGAACGATTGTTGTGGCTTGAGGAAAAGAGTGAATGAATGAATGGTTGTGGTGAGAAGTGATTGTTTCCGTCGGTAGATACGTTGCTGTGGAAAATCTTTTTGGTGCCAAAACACGGTTCTTCTGAGGCAACAAACAGCTTCGACTTGGCCCAGAACTAGGCTTCTGGGGCATACAATCTTGCACACCTGAACATCAACATGGCCATTGGGGTTCAGACGGGGGTCAGGAGAAATGCGACGAATGCATTTTCAGGACCATGTTCACTTCTCTTCCGAGCTTTCATTAACCTTACGCTGACTCTGAATGACGCTTCCAAAGTCGGAGTCATGCTCAAAATATTGTTATCTAGTTGACATACACTACTACCATGATAACTTCCACTACGGCATTACGAATATGCTTTACCTAGGTAGCAATTGTAGTGACATGAATCAGAAGCACTGCCGATCTCCCGTGTCTCCCTATATAGATATTGATAGACATATTTTGATACCGTTAAATGGCACCATCGAAACTGTTACTCAATCTACATTCCATTAGTTGAATAATTGAACTTGGAACGGACAGTTTGGCGCTATCGTGGGATATTTTGACTAATATATTATGCTATTCTCGTATGCAGAATCTATTACAGTACCAACTCATATTTAATTGCTGTGTTCAATTCTTTTGATACTATATTCATGACATGAGACAAACTTCGTACATATTCGTGAAAGTAGAGTAGTAACAACGGGTCCATTATAATTCCATTGCGTGTCCTGACCCGGTTATTTGCACTTGGCCCGGTAAACCAACATACTTATTCGTGCTCCAGATGTCACGATTGTTCCATGTTGTTTCTGTGGCAGCGAATCCACTGTTCATCGACTGGGTGCTCACCAGCAGGAGTGCCTGGTGTCGAAAAAGTATAAAACAGTGAACCCGATTAGAGTCTCCCATCATGCCCATGCTTGAACAATTAAGTACCCATGTGTGTTAACATGTGCCATACAACAGAACAGGCTAGCTTGCTTAGTGATTAAATTATTCTGACAATATGCTAGGTGCTGTTGCAGGAGTCCGATCAGCTCATGTAACATAGCATGGAAAATGGGAAGATCGTTAGGTCGAATCCGATTTGGGCCATTGAGCTTGTGCTCTTTGATTATTGCTTCACTCAAGGAGACCTTTGTGTAGTTGCGTCTTTCGGGTTGGCGGTTAACAGTGCTGGATGCGTAAATTGATTATCGATATCTCGCGCTTCTTTAGTTTATAGATGGGAAAAAACTAGGACTTTTAAAAGCAGCAACGTTTATATTGATGTTGTAAGTCTTGCAGTATTAGAAATGCAAATCAGCACACCTGACCACCGCCGCGAGTTACAACATTATAATATAGCCAATTAGAGCAATCCTGTGAAGCGGAGATATTTACTCAAGTTGAATAAAGTCCACGCCTAGATTGTAATTTCCAGAAGAAGAAAAAAGAATACCAGGCCGTGTATCAGTCGACATTGCCCACCTCCGACGGACCGATGTGTGGCTACCGCTTTCTAATAAGTTATATGCAGTGGTGATTTTGGTGGTTGAAATAGGATCAGTAATGAAATTTGTATCTAGACTAGACGCGCGTCCTGGATAACGAATGTCGGAATATGGTTAGACCCGTACTTTTACGTACAAATTTGGAAGGCGATACTGAGGCGTTGTCGCTTGGAGCTAAGCGAATGCACTCCTGTAGTTAATCTGCAAAGTCACATCGGGGCGGTATTTGAAGCGAAGCGATCTACTGGCCACCTTTAATTCACAATGCCACTGTGACATTATGAAAGCACAATAGAGCGATATAGCGGACCTTCCTGGCTGATGGTGGATATAAATAGAATTGCTGGGAGTCTATATCGAGATAATTCAGCACATTGCAAACCGCCACATAGGCGCGGGCGTCACAATCTTGAATGTAAACAAAACTCAGATTCTGTATATTGTACTCTGCCTAGCTGAAAAAATTCTGTTTATCGTGCCAATGTGGAAAAAGAAGGCGTTGCCAAGCATTGGGTAAAAGGGGTTATGTGACCATATACAAGAAAGCTAAGAGAGCTTCTGTATATGGTCTACGGAGAATTGAAGAGCCGCAGCAGGTTGTGTAAAAATTGTGTTGTTACAAGTAGGCGAAAAAGACTGACTTGCACACAGTGGAAGCCCCCTCATCTCAACACTTGTAGGAAAATCCTCCTCCCATCTATCCTTGACATGCAAGTGGTTTCCTTGTTTTCTTTTCTTTTCCGAAGCCGGGAAATGCAGGTCTGGCCGTTAATTGTCCGGCCATAGGAAGACACTTGGAAGTGCCGCTTATCGAGTTTCGATGTCCTCCGGACTCAGTTGATGTTTGGATTTACTGAGGAGGAGGGAATGGCTGTGGCAATCAGTTAGAAATTATGTGTCTTGGCGATGTGCTAGGTATAAAACTGATGGGAGTGCGTACCTTGCCGGTTGGCTTAGGACCAGGGCTGGTGGTTATAAAAAGTCAGTAAAGTTTCGAAAGCAATGCTCCACAACATGTACTTACGGCTTGCCAGTAGGCTTGGGGCCGGGCTATCTCGCGGGTCAGCATTTTACGTCTCTCTCATATCTTCCGTGTGAACTCACTGGCTTTCCGGTGGGCTTGGGGCCGTCCTGGCGGCGTTCAAGAGGCTTGCCGGTGGCTGCAAAATGTCAACGTTTAGGCCTGCGTAAAAGAGGTTTGGGTGAACGAACGCTTGGGGCCAGGTGCTAAATCATAAAGGTCAGTATTACTTCTTGTCTCACTTGACCAGGAAATGGACTTACGCTTGCCAGTTGGCTTGGGACCCTTGCTGAAGTCAGCAATTTGTCATGTTTCATGTAGCATGTGTTTCCAACTCACAGGGGGCTTGCCAGTGGCTACATCATATTAGCAAATCCATTCGCAGTGAATTAGTGGTATATCACGTACGCTTAGGTCCAGGGGGCTTTCCTGTTGGCTTCTGGCGGCGGACGAGACCAGTGGCTGTGGGCGTTTTAGCAATCGTTTTTCAAAGAGGCGATGGTGTGTTGACTAACGCTTGGGAGGAGGGGGGCCTGGAGGCTTGCCTTGAAAGCGAGCGTTAGATAAAGTTGACTCTGAAATTTCTAGATATGCTGAACTTACCGGTAGGCTTGGGACCGCTAGGGCCGGATGGCTTGGGTGGAGGCTATAACCACACCATGTCAGTTTGACTTGACTCAGTAGCCATGAGCATCAGACTCAGCCTCTTTGGGAGATGGAATTTTGGTGATTCTTGAGGTATACGTACAGGGCCGGGGGGGCCAGAAGCTGAGGTGTTATCAGTATGGGCTAATTTGTCGAAAAGGATCGAGAGGTCTTACGCTTAGGAGGCTCCGGGAAACCATCACGCTTGCTGGGGGGAGGGGGGCCGGGCTAGAAAGAATGGTTTTAGCGACTGCTTTCTTCTGCCTTTTCTTCTTCGTCTTTCCGAAAGAAGGCTTGGTAAAGCTTCATAATTATTGCTAGGGTCACAGAAGCCCAATAGCATGTCTCAAGTACATTATACTATTGACGCATGGGGAACAAGAACCTTCTAAAATGCACTTACGGGGCCGGTGGGCTTCGGAGGAGGAGGACCACTCGGCTTTGGGCCGGGAGGACCCTATATCAAGCGGAGTTAGCGATCATTGCTTCAGATAGTCGGATTTGTGCCCAGGAGCACTGTAATATGCCTGCACAGCACAGAACGTTGTACGGCAAAACTCGTCGCCCAGTACATGCCATAAGGAAGAGAAATAAATGGGTTACTACTTACGGAGGGCTTTGGGGGGAACGGGGGCGCCGAGGGGAAAGGGAACGGGGGTTCGCTGGGGAACGGGAACGGCGCGGGAGCACTTGGCTCGGGGCCAGGTTGAGGCTCCTGAGCAACGGGAGCAGCAACAGCAACAGCCGCGAGGGCAAGGGAGAGAAGAGAGAACTTCATTTTGTTGGCTAGGAGAGAATGTATCCTAAAGAGTGTGAGGGAAGTAACCAGTGTGTGCGTTGGCAGTTGTAAGAATGATGAGACTAGAACGAGTGCAAGATCTGATTATATATTGAATATTGAAGTTGAAGATATGAACATTGCCAACATGATGACAAGGATGAGCGCACTAAGGTTGCACATGGCGAAATATAGTAAAGCACTAAGAATTGCCGCTTAAAATCCCCGTTAGGCAGGAGAAGGTAGATGGACGCGTACTCACTGCTACTGTCAATGGAACCTCAAATACCGACAACTAGGTATGATGCTACCGCTAGCTTCTAAGAGCGGAGAGATTGATTGGAGAAGGCTAGATCATCATATGTCGTCAGATCAGAGACAGTCAGGTTCTAGAAACCTGGACCGTATGCCGACGTCTAACAACCTTGTGATGGTTATGAGATCGTGTCATTCCGCAACGCAGGCACGCACGCTGTTGGAAGGCAGTTCAATGTAACGTGCAGGGCGAGAGATGGACAATTAAGGCGCTTTTACGTTGCATTGCCAATCTAACAGGCATGGTAACTTACAGCTCCCAGTCAAGTTAAAGGACCGACTTGGTGAAGCGTCACAGCAAATGAGATGCGTGAAGGATGATGTGTTCTGATCTGCGGACGCTGACCGCGGCACAACTCCTTGGGTAGAATTGATTGTCACACTTTGCGATGGGGATGGGCTCAAATGGTATAGATTCATGCCGGTAGCTGATCAAGGTTGTGGTCCCAAGTGCGACAAGGGAATGTGTATAGAGTTGCATTCAAGGTTAAAAGACTAAATGTGAAATTGCCGGGATTGATAACTTCCACAAACATGGAAAACGGCCGTTGTGGAGCGCGATTATGCAGGCTGAGCAAGGAGCAGCAGTACAAGACATGTTGAGCGTGCCAAGGATGACTGCCGTCCCTGGATGCGATAGATCTCTGCTGACGCGATCTGATGACAGAGTTACGAGCATCAGGGGGGGGTTCAGAATTCGATGTTCGCGAGATCTTGGCAGGTATAAGAGTTCTGACGGTATAGGGTGGCCTGGAGTATGCAATCAATATATTAGGGCGGGTATTTGAGGCTGAAGAGGAAGGAGGGTTGGGAGCACCAAGCAGGCAGGAAGCACGGACCAGAGCTTCCGGGGACTTGTTGTAAGCTGGAGCAGTACCTAACAATACCCTAAGGTTAGAGCAATAGCGCATCGATAGGCCCTCCGCTCCATAAGTTACCATGGTGAGGTTAGTGAGTTGACTGGTAGTCGGGTTCATGCAGCTAAAGCCACGGGCGGGGTCTGGCGCGTTAAGTAAGGCAGGCAGGCAGGCAGGCCCAGATAGGCCAAGGTAGGCATTAGGTAGCACGCGCCTTCCCCATTGGCAGCTGCTCCAGGCCAAAGAAGTCGCGTCAAGACACAAATCTCGTCCCACTGATCTCATCCTCACATCGCATCAACGCCAGCAATCGCCAGCAATTGGTGTTGCCCTCAGGCTCATCAACACACGCCTCTCTCAACACCTCAACACACCCCCATCACGCGTGAAACTCAGGAATCCGGACCAGAGCCAGAACCGCAATCACAGTCCGCGTTGCACCCTTCCCTGCGTGTGTTGGACCACGAAGGCCAGCGAGGGCAGGTACCAGGCACACACACGACCCGGACCATACGCGCTGGCTAGAGGCAACAGAGCTGTCGCAATTGTCCAAGGTTGGAACCTTGCCTCTGCCAGCACCACTCGTACATACGATCGATCGCCCTAGGTTAGGTAGGACACCCTCGGGATCACACGTGGGGCCACCGGTAAATATTGTCAATTTCCGCTCGAAACCACGTCAACTCAAGACACTCCTATACTGTTCGCCCACCCATCCGCCTGTTCGTTCCGAAGCCGTCACAATGGCCCGAGCGAGGGACGTCCCGGCCGAGGAGGAGGACCAGGAAATGGAGGAGGAATTGGTCGCCTTGCAGTTTGACGAGACACTATCATGGCGGGCGGGTAAGCCCATTCCCACCGGCACCCTCCTGAAGAGGTTGGAGAAGCTATCACAGGAGCTTGTCGACATGGATCAGGATACTGTCGATAAGGATTCATTGACAAAAGTCGCAAAAGAGCTCGCTGCACACAACCTGCTGGCACATAAGGAAGGAGGCGTCAAGGCCTACGCCGCTTCTTGTCTGGTAGACATTTTGAAGCTATGCGCCCCAGACGCACCCTTCACGCCCTCCCAGCTCAAGGTTAGTTAAGCATTCCGCCCAACTTGTCGAGTCCGACGCTGACATGCCACTTAGGACATATTCAGCCTCTTCGTCAAGACCATTCTCCCAGCCTTGTGGGATCCCACCAACACTTACAACACACAACACAAATATGTCCTTACTTCACTTGCCGAGGTCAAGAGCATCCTGCTCATCAATGAGCTTGCAAACGCTGAAGATCTTCTTCTACACTTGTTTTCATCGTTCTTTGATGGCATTACCGGATCGTCCAAGTCTAGCTCAGTGGAGCAAGTAGCCAAGGATGTCGAATTCCACATGACAGACATTCTCGTCACTTTGCTCGAAGAGGGTCCAACCCTGCCACCTTCTGTATTGGACGTGATCATGGCCCAATTCCTCCGAGCCGCGCCGCCTGGAGGGTCCCGAAGCCGCACAGAAACCAATGGCAGTCAAACAACCCTTTTGCCAAAGGAAGAGCCCGAAGCCTACGTAATGGCCAAAACCGTATGCAATCACTGCCCAGAGAAGATGGCAAGATACGTCAGCCAGTATTTCAGCGATGTGATCATGGACATATCTGGCAAGAGTGGCCAAACTAATGGCCATCGTGATGACCACGAACTTGAAGATGACGACGCGCCCACCGGACCTTCCGATTCCGATTTTAAAGAATTGCGGAAAGCGCATCAACTCCTTCGTGAGCTTTGGCGAGCCGCGCCAACGGTGCTAGCAAACGTCGTCCCGCAAGTAGACGCGGAGCTTTCTGCCGACAACGTGCAGCTACGACTCTTGGCCACCGAGACTCTGGGAGATATGATATCGGGTATTGGTGCCGCAGGGCCGCCGCCGCCACCTGTGCTGGACCCGGCCGCATATCCTCCAATCACGTTGGGTGATGACATTTCGGAGGAGACGGACTCTGGCAGTATTCTCACGACGCCAATCTCTCCTCTCTCTTTCGCACAGACACATTCTCAAGCTTTCCACAACTTCGTCAGCAGGAAAAACGACAAATCACCCCTGATTCGTGCAGCGTGGACGACCGCCGTTGGCTATATCGTTTCGACATCGGCTGGCGGCATCGGACTGAGTCGCGAAGATGAGCAAAGTTTTGTTGATGGTCTCAAAGACAGGCTCAACGACCCCGATGAGAAGGTCAGACTGGCCGCGGTCAAGGCCATTGAAGTTTTCCGCTTCCGTGATATCATCACAAAGCTAGCTGTGGACGGTGGCGTCGCCAAGAATGGCACTATTCTCTCTATTTTATCAGACCGCTGTCGTGATCGACGCGCTCCCATTCGAGTTGAAGCCATGGCTCTGCTGGGCAAGCTATGGGCAGTTGCAAGTGGAGAATTGTTGGCTGGCAACGACGTGGTGGTGTCTGCTTTGGGCGGCATTCCGTCCTATATCTTCAATGCTTTCTACGCCAACGACCTTGAACTGAACATCTTGCTCGAGCGTGTCACCTTCGAGTGCCTTGTTCCCCTGTCATATCCGCCGGGTAAGCCCAAGTCTTCAAACGGCCACTCTCAGTCTCAAGCAAATACCGATGCAACCTATGATCCGGATCGGATACGTGCGGAGCGCATTTTGCTTCTTGTCAAGAGCCTCGATGAAAAGGCGGCCAGAGCATTCTTCGCTTTGCAAAAACAACAACCACAATTTGCAAAAGTCCTCGAGACTTTCGTCAAGCAGTGCGAAGCCTTTAATGGCGGCTTGCCAGAAACAAATGGGGATGTTGTAAAGCAGAATCTCAAGAAAATCATCCAGTACTTGACTACATACTTCCCTGATGCATTGAAAGTCGAAGCCGATCTTCATAATTTTGCCACTCTCAATGACCGAAGGTGTTACAATCTTATCCGATTCATCACCAGCCATGAGAGCGACTTCAAGACGATGTATCGAGGGCTGAAAGAGTTCAACAAGCGCATCCAGGGAACAACCAAGCCTCATATACTAGATACAATGCTTCCTTTACTTTACCGGTCCGCTTATATTATCATCAACAAGAGCCACTTAGCTGCCTTCATCGACTATTCGAAAAACGATAGGGACGGCTTTGGTGCAGCCGCTCAACAAATAACGGCAGAAGCCTCCAAGTCAAGCGGTGCCCTGTTCAAGGCGCATATTGGACAATTGTGCAAAGACCTGATAGAAGCAGCACCAACGGCATCCAGAGACAACGATCCTGGTACGGTCGAGACACTGAAGGCTTGCTCGTCGTATTCCCGAAAGTATCCTGAAGAGATCCCACAGGACAAGAAGTTTACACAAGCTCTCATAAACTATGCGCTTTTTGGGACACCAACAAAAGCTGCCAAGTATGCTGTCAACATCCTCATGGCACGGAAAGATGACAAAGCTCTGGTTTCTGCCACCGAGCTTCTCCAGAAAGTGACAAAAGACTGGAGTTATGGCTCAAAGCATTTCTTGAGTAGAACTGCTGCAGTCAGCCAGCTTGAGCTTCTGGCCTCGAGTGTGACTGCCGATGCGAACGACAAGATCATGGACATGGCACTCAAGGAAATTCTTCAGAAAGTGCGAACAGAGGCGAGTGATTCCGACTCCGAATGGGTAGATGATGCGGATCTCGAGGAGGAATACTTTGTCAAGTATTGGTCATTGAAGCTCATCGTAAACCGTCTTCGCGGGACTAAGGATCCCGAGGAAGTCAAAGAGGTCACACCTACTGTGTTCAAGCTCCTTCGGACACTACTTCGTGACCAGGGAGAGCTTTGCAAGACACAAGATACCCCCAAGCATCACAAAACTCGCCTACGACTCTTGGCTGGCCAACTGTTGTTGAAACTTTGCACCTCAAAGCGATTCGAAGAGCTTTTTTCGCACACGGACTTCAACCGGTTGGCTTTACTGACACAAGATTCTAGCGCGCATGTTCGCCGTGGCTTCGTTGAAAAACTACAAAAATATCTTGTGAACAGGAAGTTGCCTGCGAGATTTTACACAATCATCTTTTTGACAGCATTTGAGCCCGTTATGGACTTTAGGCAAAATGTTGAAACCTGGATCCGCTCGCGGGCACGATACTTCCGCGAGAACGCCAAAGACAACGTGAACGTGATGGAAGCCATATTTGGACGCTTGATTTCATTACTTGCACACCACCCTGATTTCAGTACTGAAGTGGGTGATCTGCTTGACACGGCCCGCTACATCATCTACTACATTAGCAATGTGGCCACCGAACAGAATTTTGCACTCATCTTCAAGTATGCTGAACGGGTAAAGCAAACACGAGACGGAATCGCACCAGAAAAGAGCGATAATCTGTACGTGCTTTGCGACTTGGCTCTAGCGACGTTGAGGAAGTGGCAGGAACGTAAAGGATGGAGCTTCCAGGCCTATGCTGGCAAGACTGGCTTACCAAAAGGCCTATACACAGCTCTGCCGAGTCACGATGTCGCACAACAGATTGCGGAGAAACAGTACCTGCCTGAAGGCGTTGAGGAACGGCTAGATGATTTATTAAGAACACTTGACAAGAAGAAGGTTCGCCGAAGAAGACCCCAAACACAAGGCGTTTTGTGCATACGCGCTGACATCATACCTTTACAGAAACGCAAGAGTACAGACGAGCGCGGCGACGGTCACCCTGCCCAAAAGAGGGCCAGAACAGTACAGCCGAGATCAGCTGCGGCAAAGACTGACCGACCCGCCAGCAGTAAGAGACCTGCCGTCAAGAGCAAGGCACCTAAACCTCGGAAACAAAGGTCATCCCCAGCACCAGAGTCAGCCGATCGACGACGAAGTGGTCGATCTAGGAAAGACTCTTCTTACCTCGAACGTGATTCATCGGATGATGACGACGACATGCTAGAGGGAGTTTCCAAGTGGGACTACTACGACAAGGCGGGAAACAGGGTCCAAAACGATGATGAGGAGGCGGAGGAAGACGAAGACGTGGATGAGGACGACAAATCTGAACTCTCCAATGTCGAGGAGGAAGCCGAGCCCATGGTCGAGGACGAACCAGAACCAGCTGTTATGAACAGTGGGGCGAGTGGAACGCCTGAAGAACAGCCAGCTGACGAAGAAGAAGAAGAAGAAGAAGAAGAAGGGGAGAAGGAGAGTGAGGGTGCGGCGGCGGTGGTGGAGGAAGATAAGGAGGAAGTTGAAGAAGCGGAACCTGAGGAGGAGGTACCTGCTCCGAGGTCAAGCGGTCGTAGAGGACGAAACGCGACCGCAACGCTCCCAACAAGAGGCAAAGCAGCGCCAAAAGCTGCCGCTAGCCCGGCGCCCTCAAAGTCGAGTGCATCGAAGGGCAAGGCGGCGACTGCAAGCAAGGCAAAGTCAAAGCCAGCACCAGCAACATCTAGCCGTGCGACCCGTAGTAGGAGAGCAGCTGCCGACGTGAGCGAGGCTTCAGACTAAATGCAATGTGCCAATCGGATTGCTATTCCTTTGCCACATGTACACTAAATCGTACCACCGAACCCTTGTTCAGCTGATTGGAAAGAAACCGCGGGATGGAAGGTCAAAGTCCTTGGATTCCACGGCGTCCAGGTGCAGAAATAGCAGACTGAAAAAAGATCTGTTCGACTGGCAGGTCTCGAAGCTATGAAAGACGGAGTCGGGCACTTGGGCGATACTGACCGATGCGGGATGGGCATCGGTATCCAGTTGTGATATGAATTGGAAGTGGTGTGTCTTTCTAATATTATACCCTTGTTTGTATCAATACAGCGCGTAACGTAACTCTTGATCTGACCGTTTTGATTCTGTAACATGTCGAATGTTTAATCCGCCAGTCGAGGTCGCGGAGACGCTCACCGCTCGCGCAGGATGCCAACGACGATGTCAAATTGATTATGTGCCATTCTCCTCTCTCATTATAATAACAATAACACTATAGATTACATTATCCGGCTCCACTAGGCTCTCGTCGTGATAGATCAGCAAAGAGTATAAATCCCCACGGACCACTTGACACCATGCTATGACTGATTGTCATTAGTAATCTCAGGTCAATCCCATGCTTTTCTTGGGGTTTCAAATGTTCTCGTGCTACTGAGAAACCACCGGATGGGAGAGAACTTATTGGACAAACTGTAACGCCGCCCGCCATGGTACGATTTTATTCGGCGGTATCTAGAGTTTTACCTAACTTCAAACTGGATATCATCTTTCTCCACCAGAACGCCTGTTACGCCGTGGTCCCCCCCTTTGGTTGGGGGGAAAAAAAAATTTCATTGCGCCTTCTGCCGGCTCTTAGCTTCGGCTTCCCTGCGCTTCCACTTGGATCTGATATCGGGAGCAGCATCAACCAGGTCGTCCTTGGTGACGCGGCCCTCGATGGACTCCAGAACGCTGTGCACCACGCTCACGTGGTTGCCGTTGTGTTTATCGTCGCGGAAGCGGTAAAAGCGCCACCGCCGCTGCTCGTCCATGTAGGCCTCCACAATGCGCTCGTCGAGGGGGTCGTTCAGAGCCTTGAGCTCCTCCCACTCGTCCTCGGACAGGTAGAGCTCGCCGAACTTCCTGTAGTCGTCCTTGCCGCCGTGAAAGACCAGGAGCTCGACCCTGGGTACGCCGTCATAGTCGACGTAGGGCTCCGTGGCGCCGTCGGCCAGGTCTTGCTCCTCGGGCTGGACAGTGTTGAAGTGGAACTTCCAGCGGAAGTCGACCGTGTTCTCCTCGGCAGGCTTCCATTTGAGGATGTGGGGGTCGGTGCCGTACTTGTACTCGGTGCTCAGGCAAGTGAAGATGAGGCCGTCGTTGCCGTGTCGCAGGCTGGGGATGACCTGCTTGAACATCATCTCGGTGCCGTAGGCGAACTGGTGGTCCTTCATGCCCAGTATGTAGGGCTGGAAGGCCTTCTCCTGGGGGTACTTCTTGAATAGGTCCTTGTAGGGCTTGTAGACCTCGTTGTGGAAATAGCCGAATCGCTTCTGCAGGCCACGGGTCATGAGAGCTTGTCCGTGCATGACGAGGCAGTCGAAGACGAGGTAGATGGGTTCTTGGGTGCCGTCGGGCAGGGTGTCGACCACGAGCTCGCCGTCGAGGATGGTGTCGCGGTGGAACATGCCCTCGCCTTGGGCGGTAGGGAAGTGTGCGTTCTTGACCCACCAGTAGTCGTTCTTGCGGTCGATCATGTAGTGCACCTCGTTGCCCTGGCCATCGTCGGTCAGGTAGAGCAGGTAGCGGATTCCATCCGACTTCTCGCAGACGTAGTAGTCGTCTCTGCGCAGCTCTTCTAGATGCTTGCGGGCAAAGGACACTGGTTGGGCGCCGGGAAAGTTGGTTTGGTCGCGACCGAGTAGTCTCGCGACCTCTTGCCGCAGGCCATGGAGTAGGTCGCCCTCGGCTTTCCAGCCGGGACGGTCCATGGACTGGATTCGTGGTGATTCCTCTTCCATCGTGTCTTTCTCAAAGAAAGCCACCCAACGTGGATAGTCTTGCGTGATGGACAGCCGACGAATGCCTTTGGGAGGGAAGGGGGGCGCGTAATGGGAATTCAAGTGCTGGTGCCGGTCTTATCGGCTTATCACCCAACCTACGGTGGACTCCAGCGACCTGGCGGCTTGCTTAGTGGGGCACGCTCTATACCACCGTTTAATTCTGCCGTAGCTGTTAGTTACATGATCATGGGGACTCAGCAGGGGGCGATGACAGAATTGTCACTGCTTTGTCGGCCATCGGTGACCTTAGAACTAAGCAGGGGTTTGTCAAGTTAGAATGTTGCAGCTGAAAACGATACTGCCGTAAATTCTGCATTTGAAAAAGAGGGAAAAATGCATTAGGAAAAAGAAATAAGAAAAAAGAAAGGACCTCAAAGTCGATCACATGGTGAAAGTACTAACCTACCACCGATGGCTGGCCACGTAGATAAATATTTCTCTGCTAGGTACAGCAAATGTATTGGTATGACATGGAGCACAAGCAAGCGACGAACAACAGGAAATCTGCAAACCTCGGTGGATAGGCTATACCGATATAGAGTTGATACGTTCTCGGTCTGATTGCTGCGGTCTTCGGGGCTTGTTCGCACGAGCTGGTGAACTGGCATTGTAGTGAGCGCATACAGAAGCAGTGGGGATTCTCAAAGTGACCATTAAGGGCATCTCCACCCTGACAGCGTCCACGGCCCTCAAACCCGAGATCTAGTCTGTTACCAGTAGGCGTGCGCGGCTTCTCATGATTTTGTGTGGCATATATAAGCATCCGGGTCTCTTTACCAAATACTTGTGTCTCAATTGTCGTCGTCGTGACACATAGAGAGGAGAGGCTTTCGTGGTAACTTGGCAGTCCAATTACGGGGTTCTGAATAGCGTACACTCCAGGCAAGACGTCCCGGTTGTGTTGTGCTGATAATGGCCGTAAGTGGATATTTCGCACAAGGCATATCACAGTCCCCGAGCTAACTGAATGTCAAGGCGTCCTATGACCAAGTCGTCCTCTTTGGCGACTCTCTATTCCAGGGAGCTACAGACCTCGCTGAAGGCTTTTCGTTCCAAGCGGCCTTGCAGAAACGTGAGTTGGTCATTGAGGGATGATGTCTATGAGGAGCCAGCTCACCAAGTTTGCAGACTGCATACGCCGTCTTGACGTGGTCAACAGAGGTTTCTCAGGCTGGAACACTGAAGATGCTGTCAAATATCTTCCCGAAATCTTCCCAGCAAAATCAGAAGGAAGCCCAGGTCCGCGCCTAAGATATCTGGTAAGCTTATTCATTCCATGCACCACCGGTCCTGGTGGCTGGCTGATTGCCGTCACATAGCTTGTTCTACTCGGCGCCAATGATGCTTCTCATCCCTGGTCGCATCCAACCCAGTTCTGCGCAAAGGACGAGTATAAGGCCAACCTGAAGAAGATCATTACGCACCCGAACGTTGTAGCGCACAACCCCAAGATCCTACTGGTGACTCCCCCACCTCTGGATGAGACAAAGATCTACCAATTTGATATCGAAGAGAATGGTCTGGACAAGCTCACCCGCACTGCCGCCAACAGCGCGGAGTACTCACAGCTTGCCAGAGACGTCGCCGCCGAGGTTCCCGGGACCATTCTCATTGATCTCCAGGATGCGCTGACCAAGCATGCGATCACATTGACCCCGGAGTATGATGCCTCAAACCCTCAGCACCATAATGGAAAGATCCCGCTGCTGGGGTACATGGAAGGCAATGGTGGCAAGGGCTTCCGCGGCGGCCTAGGTCAGCTGCTTCCTGATGGCCTGCACCTGAGTGGTGAGGCGTACCGCGTGCTTTACGGCCTGGTAGCTCCGCATATAGGGCCATTCCCGGCGGCCTTGGACGAGAAGGACCAGAAATCCGAGTTCGCCAACCCATTCCCAGATTGGAAAATATTGGCGGACGAGAGGGAGGCGAGGATCAAGGCAGAGGGCCTGTAGGCGTCTTTCAAGGCTCGATACATCCAGTATTAATGACTAGAGATTATAGATGGCTGAACGCTCGGTTCTAGCTGATACAATGCGTGTTCAACACAGTCAATTATTTTCCCATTCATTTCGAAGGGCTTCAAGTGTTGAAAAATGTCTCGTTGAGGCATTATTTGATTGGGCCGTTCTACCCTTTAGTCCTATATTGTTCAAATGTATAGCTACTCGAGATATAGTGTCCCAAGCAATTGTTCTAATGCCACTTTGGTATGAAGTCGTACATACTCTAAGCATAATGCTACATGCTAAATAATTATTAGTACTGGAATGCAAATATGTCGGTCAATATTACAACGTGCATGAGCGCTGGGATGCCTATCTAGGTACGATTTCTTCGTGGGAAGGCAAGAATATTTTTGTTTCATTTTCAATTCTCATATTAAATTCTTTTTTGGCACTGGGACCGAGTGACGAGATTTAATATCAACATCAAAACACGGGAGATACGCAGGAAACTTCTCTTGATCACATGACACAGTGGTAGTTTGAACGAACTCAAAGAGCCAAAGGAGCAGAAAACAGAGGACGTTGAAAAGGCTGAGGAAGTAGAAAACTTGAGAAACTGCAAGAATCTAAGAAAATGCCAGCAGTTCGAAAGGCTTGAAAGCAGAGCCCTGTAAGCGAATAGGTGAGCCATCTGAAGATTAGTCATTAGACTTATAACGCCCTCGATGATAAGCACTCGGTCTGCTGGTGCCTGTCTATAGATAAAACATAGTAGGCATAAAGACGCATTTCTGGTCCGAAAGTCGTTGCATCTTGTTGCTTTGGTCATCGTAGATGTTGTCTCCTTGTTGGTATCCATTTACTGGTCAGGTTGGCCCCGTATCCTCATTGATTGACAATCTCTAGGCCAGTATATTTCCCGTTCTCGTCTCATAGAGCAGAAAATTGTTGAAGTAGACAAGTCCCTTCTGAAACGGACTATGAAACAGTCATCATCTAACATGGCTAAATACAAGTCCTCGACAGGCACATAATATTTGAGCATTAACCGTTTCCAGAACAACAGTGCCGTATCACTTATGAATCTTGAGTACGCCTTTCTCCCCAGAGCGTACTTCAGCCCATGCCTCAATCTCTACCAACATTGTTTCTCCAGCGAGATGAGCCGCCACTAGATGTGATGTTGTTAATTTGGTTTTAACGATTCTCGCTTGGGCATCGCTGAGCAGTTGACTTGCATAATTTGCGGAAGCACAACATGAAATACGGGATTTTCACTTACCAAGTGTGTTTGCCGGCAAGATACCCTCGCAGGCAAATCGCGATCCATGTGCACGACTGACTTCCTCCGTATACTTCAAATCTTCCACCATGATCCTTGTGCGCACTACATCTTTCATACACGAGCCTAATGCCTTTAAAGCGTTATCAATTATGTCCAGAATCCATACCGTCTGGCTGGCTGCTGATAAGCCGCCGATGTTTTGGAGCTCGGAGACTGGCGAGTTTGATGTCGTGCCCGATACATGTATAGTATTGCCTACGCGAACTGCGCGACAGTATCCCTATCCGGATTTAAACCCAGAACTCTCGAGGCTAGTTGATTGTCGACTTACTGCAATGGGTTCCCATTTGCTCCCGGATGAGTACTCAAGTCGCTGTCCTTTCTCTACAGCCTCACGAACCAACCGATCCTTGTCATCATCTCCCAGATGGTCACTCAGATCACCAGCAGCTGTGAGAAACGGGGCTCGGCGATACTCGTCACCACTATCGCCGGGTATATCTTTCAGGGCCTCCTGCGCCTTCGTAATGAGCGCGTGATCTTCTTCATCCAGGCTGAACGTGAATGCTTTCAAGTTGCTTGCGATATAAGCCTCAGAGCTCGGCCCTAGCCTCGACCCCACAATCACGCCCTTGACCGAGGGAATATCCAGGACGTAACGAGTAGCCACCGCCGAGATTGGCACGCTGTGCTTCTGTGCCACGTGCTGCAGTGCTTTCAGGACGCCCTGATAGGCGTTCCAGCCTCCAGCCGCCCAGATAAACCTCAAGTACTTCCGCAGACTCCAGTTCAGCTCATCAATGTCATCCGGCTCTGGCTGGTCAACCCACCTCTCGCTCAGAAACCCGCCCATCAGTGTGCCGTAACAAAGAAGGCCGACCTCGTTTTTGAGGCATACTTCACTCAATCGGCCGCGTTGGACGCGAAGATCGATAACTGAGCAAGCCACCTGGTTTGTGGCAATTGTGAAGCCACTGTCTATCAGCATCTGCAGATGCGCCGCATCGGTATTTGTAAGACCAATGTGCTGGATCTTACCAGCTGTCTGAAGGGCTCGAAGATGGGTCAGATTGTGAATCCAGGTGTCGTCAGAATAGTCCCATGCGTGGTCTCCGGTAACTTATATCAGCATGACATCGCGTCGGTCTGCGTCGTAACTCACATTGCAATAGGGGCATACTCTTCTGCCCCAGTCTGCTCAATGCAAGATCGACGGCCTTTTCGGCATTTTCGAAAGTTTTAACTCCATCTTCTGGTGGGCACCACTTCGTAAATGCTGTGATTGGGGTCTCTGAGTTGGAATTATGATGGCCGATCACAAGTTCTATTTTGAGTAAGCAAATCCCACAGTCATTCAGAATTGAGCTCCGCCTGTTGATTCACCTGCATCTCCATAGTGGTCTGCCATATCGAAACATGACAGGCCAGCTTTGATACTGCGATTGATGTAAGCATGATAAATTTGAGCAAGTCGCACGATTTACTCACAGAGGTTCCATGAATGAAGTTGCTATAGCTATATCAATGTTTTTGTCGTGGCCACCAGCAAGCTGCCAAAGACCATTGATCATCCTGGGGATCTCTAGCGTTCCGCCTACCGTAGTTCGTTCTGGTCGTATCATTTTTTCTTCGGTCATGTTGCACATACCAATCTCCTAAGGTGCGGTTCGTCTTCGTGTCCTCGGTATTGTGATGGATAGTGGAATTATGAGGTGCAAATACAGGTTGAGCCAGCACGTTTGGTAAGGCACACCGAGTGACGGGTGCCTCGCAGGTTTGACGTTTCGAAGCTATGTGCTGCACATTGAGTTCCACTTGAAGATGAGTGTTAGGGTCCCGGCAACGTGCAGATGTGTTCTATGCGCTGGTCTCTATCAAAGGTGTCTATCGTTACAGAGGACATAAATCGATGCGACCATGTCCGGGACTCGGGTGGAGTAGGGGCTGCAGATTGGTGGGGTATCCAGTATGTCTCGCCGTGATACAAACAGACATAAGCTCGGAACTACCTTGATTTGCACAGAAGAGGAAATTTCCAACGACAAAAAAATCACAGGTCTCTTGATGATTTTTTGCGATCTCCTTAGATTAGTGGCGAATATAAAGATCTAATGTTGGTTATGTCTTCGGCATGTGTATCCGGCTAGCTCGCGCCAGCTGTCATCCTAGACGTCACAATGCTGGCAAAGATAATCGTGATAAGGGAAATGTTGAACGTTCCCAGAACTGAAACTTCCCTATACCCGCCCAGCACCAATTCTCTCTTGACAATCCCGAACGTCTCAGACCGTCCTAAGATAGTTTCTCTTTGCTTCCGCGTTCATTGTGAACAAGACACTAGGAATGATATCTCATTGTTAAACGGACTCGCAGGCTTAAAGCTTAATTATAACGTAACGATATCTTTTCCCCTCTGTGTAACCCCCCGTATCACATTCATAATGCCGGCTTTTAAGCGCTTCATTATGAAAGTCAACTCTTTTCTTTCTTTCTTTTGGCGAACTAGCTAATGCGCCAATGCCTTAACTAATTGTCCCAAGATAATCTAGTCGTCCATGTTTGACGTATACCGTCCTAGCTAACGATACTTGCTTAGGCATTAGCAACACTGTTAGCATCACAGAGGCCTAATTATTATCTTAAAACTCGGTTATTGGCAAGGCTCCTTAGCAACCAGTTATTCACCAAGACATATTAATCCCGAAAGCTCATCGATATTAATATTTACTTAAGTAATCTTCTATATAATTACTTTGTACTAAATAACATAGTTAGAGCAATGATTACTACGACTATTATCACGTAGCTTTTTAAAAAAAAAAATTCTTTAACTCGAGGCGGTTAACAACATGACTAATTAAAGTTCATTAACTTATAAATGACTCGAGATAATTTTATATGAAAGCATCTTGTTTTAACATTAGAGAATCCAAACTCCTTGGAGTACTAGCCTTATTGCCGCATATTATACATGCCGTTGAGTTAAATTCGCTTTAGTTTATAGATAGCGAGGGCAATCTTCAGACATTCTTAACACAAGTGCGACAAACTTTGAATTGGGCAGGTAGAATACCTAGACTAAGACCAACGCTTCAAAACCAATATTCAAACGGGTACCAAGGAAGACGTCCGCCAGAGATTGGTCAAAGATGATGTGACCAACTTTTTATATGTAGGCGGTAGGGACCCATTTGGCGAGATCCGAGGGAGCCTATTCGAACAATGTCAAAATTGGATTTGGCTGCATTCAAGATGCTTTCGAGTACGAGCGACCTAGTGTAGATGATCGAACAACGTTTCGCGAACTTGGATGCCTTAAACCGCTTCGTTTTTCTGGCATGTAAGAGTTGACTAGACGGTGATAGTCTAGGCATCTTGTTGGGAGTTTCAAAAGCAAGCCACTAGCAGGAATCTCTGCGCGTTGCTCAGACCCTCTACTTAAGCAGTAGCTTGATACTTTCCTTAGCACCTATGAAAGTACTTGTATCAAAAGAAAAAGAAGAGAAAAGCATTGATTAAAGGCGTGGACCGCCTGAATTGCGGTGATCATCATATTGGCAAGGTCCGTAGGAATGGCGTTTTCTTTATGTCGTGCCGTACTTTATACTCACTTACATCCATTGCCAACATCCCGCGGACTTTTACCGGCTGTAGCCAATATGGTGTTTGGTGCTACAACGTTGTGTAAGCCACCAGTCCTCCCTGCTTTCCTGCCTGTATAATAACAGAGTTAGCAGCTTGACGGATTTGAATCGGAGAGTCTATTGAATCTGTTACGACCCCAGGACATCCAACCATAACGAACCCTGTAGTTATATAGATTGTCAGTCGTTTGGGCCGGAGGTAATTGCAACGCTCAGATTGCCTTCTATACTTGAAAACGGCACATGTATATATATAGGAACAGGCTTGCAAACATTGGTCTAAATGGCAAAGAGCCATTAGACTTCATGCGTCTCATGGTATACTGCTTCAATTTGCTTGTGCGATATATAACTAGATAGGGGTCGAATTTTGTATTATCTCGAAAAGAAGTGAGGAAAGCTGCCACATATGGCGCTGCTATATAGTGACTGGATGAATTGAATCGCCTAGCTCTGCCTTGGTTCGCCACCCGAAAACCCTTTGTGACCGCGCCGCAATAGCCACAATCATCGGTCAACAATATGCTGCGCTTGCATCCTTTTTACTCCGGAGGAATACCAAATCCTCCGGTGGGCTTTGGTCCTTTCCCGGTGGGCTTGCCAGTTCCCTAGACAACGGTCAACGTTGTTGTTGCAAAAACGAAATCTCTGTTTGTTCAGATAAGTGAGGATGTGCTTACCTTGCCTTTTCCAGTTGGGACTGGGAGACCAGTAGGGCGGCCGGTACCCTGCGTAACAATTAATATCGAAGCGTTGTGGCTAGGGAGTCTTGCAGTGGCTCAAGATCAACATACCTTTCCTTTGCCCTTGCCAGTGGGCGTGGCTTCAGCGCGCTCTACAACAAGGTCTTCATCACCTCGTGGCGGTAGTGGGCGACCCGTTGGGACTCCCTTTCCAGTAGGGACAGGAAATCCGGCTGGATACCCAAATGGTTAGCCTTCTCTAGCTCTTTCAGGGATGATTCAAGACACACTGAAAGCCAAAGACTTCAGCGCTTGATATGTTGTATAGCTTAGAAAAGAAAGTGTTTGGATATATGGATACTTACGAAAAGAGCCAGTGGGAATTGGGAATCCAGCTTGACAAACCAAGTCAGTCTTCCTCCTTCATAATAATTCCAATATCTCTTTGAGGAGCCTGAACTCTGGAATCCGTTTTGGGGCATAACACGGGAGGAACGGTGGTTGCATTCATCAGTACTCACGGAAACTGCCTGTCGGAACAGGAAAACCAGGCTGTGGACATCCCATTTTAGCTCTTAATTCTTCAAGATGACAGGAACATGGTGTTTTGTGTCTTGATGCTTAGTGTAACAAGAAGAAGGCTTTGGATCGTCTATAGGGGTTGCTTACGAATGATCCGGTAGGGATGGGGAAAGATCCGGTAGGGACACCGCTGCCCTTGCCAGTTGGGAATTGACGTTCTTCAATAGCGTTGTTAGGGGCAGCCGGTGCAGCGAATCCTTCACGCAGCATAGCTGCCGCCATGAGAGCGGAGATCAAGCGGACCATGGTTAAAACAATTCTGATATTGGGAGTGACTGTGAGTAGTTGGTCGTGAGTACCAAGCTATCAACAAGTTGGGGTGAAGACAACTTAAATAGAAAACGAGTCATAGTTGGTAGCACATCTATTGGCTTTGTTTGGTTGACTATACATCAAACATGTATAAACTCCCCGTCCTCGTTGTTTGCACGTTGGCCTGGCTCATTGGTTTCCCGAGATATCGCACCATATCCTCTCTCATTGGCGTATCAACATCTTCTTTGCCATAGGTTTGCCAGAAAGAATCGAGACCTTTTCATTAAGAGATGTTTAATATGTGGTCTCAGAGAAATACGTAGCTTACCGGGGTCGAACGTGGTTCGCTTGAACAAGTTTATTGGTGGAGTGACTATAGGTGCGACAAATTGATTAGGCAGATGGAACTGTTATTACATTACGGAGCCAAGAGATCCGATGGAACAACGAAGCGCCCGCAAAGGGAGCCCGGATCTCTGGTAAGAGGAAGTGGTTGGATTTGGAGATTGGTAATAAAGTCTGGGGTTCGGGTGCGACGCAGACTTCGACGGGGTTGCAGCTCTAGCTGGCAACATGTTAATTATAGGCGTCTCCCTATATGCCGGTCTCTATTATCATTGGTAACGATTGGCAGATCATCCACTAGAATTGGGCTTCTCCGCAACGTTGCAACCACGCTTTAGCTTGCCAGCGGAACGGATAAATGGGATGGCAGCGGGCAGTCCTCCCACAATCCGGTGCCAGAACTGGGGTGATCGCCATTCTGGTACTATATCACGTCCTTTCTGCGACTGCCGCATTTCATTTATGCAAGGCACTGAACCGAGTTGCTTATCCCCACATACCATGATGATCGCTTGGGTTGAATCGTAGTTGCTACCCAAAAAACTATTAAGCATAAAAAGATCAAGCCTCCGAATACTTGCCGGTCGACAGGAGTATTCTTCACCTTCAAATGATACCTCGCTTACGGTGAAACGGCCATGGCTTGCTACATTCGGCATTACAAAATATCACTGATTCGAAAAGATATCTAATTGGTGAAAAATCGGGGCTGTGTATAATTACGAAGTCAACCGAACGCTGGAAATTTGGTCTGTTCTTTATTTGACAGCGTCACCTTCATTCTCCTAGTTCTTTTTGGCTCATGAGCTAAAGTTATTGTTGTCTGCCAAGCTCATCCCGGTGAGGCTCTCCGTATTTTGTTGTTTTTAGCCGGAACTTTGAATGACGATCAAACGCGCGTCCATGCATACACAGTGATTCGATGCAACTCAGGAAGAAGTCGAGGCCAAGAATTCCGGAGACAAAACTGCAACTTCACATTAAATACGTTGAAATTTGACTTTACTGGCAACCTCGGATGCCAAAGCCGACAGTAATTGCTGTGGCAAGGAGTGAGCTTCTGTTGAATGCCTTCAATACGTCAGACGAATTAATTATACCATAAGATTGAGAACGAAATGTAACCCTCAATTTTAATTTCGATGGATCTCCTCAAATGATAAAGCCCATCGAAAGATACAGAAAATTGAGAGCTGATAGCACACCACTGCAAGGGGCAACGACGCCATCAAAACTTCACGATACAAGGGCTTATTTGCATGTGAACATGCTCTCCTCTCTCAACCAGCGTTCCATGTTCAGCAGTTGCGGATACTCCGCCCGCCTTTCCCGGATGTTTGCCTTGTAACCTTCAGAAGCGAACCACCCGATCATCAACTTCAGCTCCGTGACCATGTACGTCAAGACACTCCCCAAAAACCAAGGAGCCATGGGAGCTGGACTGCCGGTTGCCCTTTCGAATACTTTGCTCATTTGCTGCATTGTGAGCTCATCGCCAGCAAGTCCCTATTGCAAAGAATATTAGTCATAGATATCTCAAGAAACGAACAGCGTTCGGCTTACAATAGCCCGCTTGTTCCAGGTTCCGGGATTCTCGAAAGCTTTAGCAGCGAAGACGCCAATATCCTTGGTAGCGATCCACTGGGTCGATTTGCCTTGCAGCCAGTTGTTCATGGCTGCCATGAAGACCTTGGTTGGCATACCGGGTGCAAGGTTGTCCATGAAGGCTACCGGTCTCAAGATGGTCCAGTCCATACCTTCGACGTTATGACTCCTTGAAGTGACATCCCTCAAGTACCTCTCAATGTGATACTTGCTCTGGAAATGGGGGATTGGTGTCGGGTTTTCCCAAGAATGCTCATCTCCACCACGCTCAACGCTGCTATAAACATAGTACTTGACGCCTCGCTTCATGGACTCATCGATGAGAGCCTTTCCCTGCGCAACTTCGCTTTCCATAGTCACCCCCTTACCCATGGAAATTTGCACCGAGTAAACACCCCAGATAGGCGTTGACTCGACCCGCTGAGCCTCATCGAAGAGTGCAGCACAATCGTCAAGATCACCTTGCACGATCTTGATCGAAGGTGACCTCTGTTCCAATTTCTTAGCACTACCACCGGCTGCATTTCTTGTTACAGCCAAGATTGTGAAGGGGCTGCCTTTTAGCTTCAATAAAGCATCTATGACGGCACCACCTTGCTTGCCGGTGGCACCAGTAACAAGAAGAACTTTGGACATGATGGGAATAATGGTTGGAGGCACAGTGTTTCGAATGGAAATTGAAACCAAAGCGGAACAATGTACGTGACTATATTCACCTGTGTAGAAAATATTGTGTTTTATGGCCTTGGTGAAGATAGTTCCTTTCTGTAAATCACATGTTGACTACAGACTACTCACGCTTGCACTTTCCGGACCTGCAGCTAGCTCTCCTGGGGGTTGTGATTGATGTCAACAAACTTTGTCCGTCCGGCACGTACCTAGACATAGCAGCTTCATCGGAGCCCCGACCGTCGTGTCACACGGAATATGATATCAGCCGCTTATTGGGTCTTGACGAGACTCTCGCACTGATCGAGGTCCGTCGGGGACTTGTATATCAAGCTCTGATGGCTATACCATGTTTTGTACGCTCGATCACCTGTGCCTTGGCCACCTTCCACCCATTTCCCGGACAAATGAGCACCCAATTCAGGATATCCTAGCATCGATTCATAATTTTTTTTGTCATACTTTTGTACATAGACATTGCTGAAGCAGAACATCATGGCACCAAAACCGAGTTCGCGCATGCGCACCGTTGACAAACTGCTCGACGCTTATGGAAGTCTCTCAGTGCCGACACTTCTCGAGCCTTTGGCCGATGACTTCAACCACCGCGTCTTGCCCGAAAGTCTAGAGATGCCAGCTCGAGATAAGGAATCGTTCTCGCAACATGCATCGCAAGTCTTCGGCATCTTCGACAAGTTCCAGATGATCCCACTGTCGATATACGAGGATACGGACTCGAGCGCCGTAGTGGTACATGCGCGCATGCAGGGCACCTTGAAGCGCGGCGCTAACGAGTGGCGCAACGAATGCATCATGATGATTCGTCTCTCGGCGGACGGGAACAAGGTTGTCGAGATCACCGAGTTCGTGGACAGTGCCAAGGCCCAGCAGATGCGCCAGAAACACGCCCCAAAAGTCTTCCAGGGGAAAGCGACTCCAATCGGACGGATCCCCAACCTTATGTTTAGCTTCGGACAGATCATCTTGATCTGCATCTTATACCAGCTGGCGCTGATCTTGGCGTTCAACCTCTCGAAACCGGACTGGCAGCGTTGGGTTGAGCAGATGGGAGGCCGGGGCATGTCTTACATTCAACAGATGATGCAAGATAACAGGAGCATCGCCCGCGACTACTTGTAATAGTGTGAAATGAAATTTGGTACCGTTGATGCAAGCACAGGCCCAATAAATAGATTTAACCTATAATCAAAGACTAGAGGTACGATTGTACATGATACATTGCAGATCCACCTTGTTCTGCGTGAATATTCAACAAAACTCAGTGCAAAGGACTTGTCTATATCGAGATAGGTATAATAAAGTTTGAACGAAATGAGCGGGGTTTGGTTTATTATGCTGCAAGACTTCTGATTACCGATTACCCAACAAAAAAAAAAAAAAGCTTTCCCTCAAAGTTGCTATATGATCCAGATTTCCAATTTAACCCACCCTGGCGTCCTCCTACTCATTCCCCACCACCAAACCCGATATGACCGATCATCGCCCAGTTGCTCCATTAGCCTTGAAATCATAGAGAGATCAAGGTCTGCCACAGTGCAACAGTTCCGGCAACCAAGGGCATAACCAACCGGACGGTATTGTAACTGATCCACTTCCTAGCATAGCTCTCCGCCCTGGCGGCATCGACACCGGGACCCTTGGGCTCTTTGAGCGCATCGATCTTCACGTTTATGGGCTGCATGTTGAGGGCCGAGTGCACAACAGTGATGAGATGGCAGGCAGCCGACACGGCGTATAGTCTCCAGTCGCCCAGTCTGTAGTTTCCAGACGAGGCCGCGGCATACGCGGTGTAGCCGTACCCGAAGATGCCGAAAGTGCTGATGGGGCGGAAGAAGACGTTGCCCACAGCCCAGAAGACGGGCCACTGGCGACCGAGCAGGCGGACACGTGCTGCGTGATCGGGAGATGTCGGATGGGGGAAGTCTACCAGGAGCGCGGGCACGCCCATGAACGACTGTGTGATGGCATTGCCCAGAAGAATGTAGGATAAGGCGATGGTGGTGCCAACTACAGCTTCGGGGGTGATGGAAACCATTGTGAATAGTGGTGATACGGGTTGGAATCGGACAATTCTGCTTTCTGATGAATGAGAACAAGGATTGCAGGTTTGCGAGTAAAGTATCTGTTTTTGTTGAATGCTGCTTCAACCCCTCGAGAGATGATTCTTTTGGTATCGCGCAACAGATATAAAGACATACAGTCCAATCAATCCGCCAAAATCGAACCACTGAGAGACTCGTTCCAATCATGCCATTTCGGGAGCCCGTGGCATTCGGTCTTGGACCTGCCTTAGCGCATGTGCGCCGCCCTATAAAGATCTGCCCGGCTGAACCTTCTGAGATATCTGCTTTCCACGAACCGAGCGGACGACCGTTGGGGTAAGTCGCTTAGAAGAGCTCAGCTGAGCGACAGCCACAATTTGTGATGCTTGAGCAAAGTGTTTTGGTCCGATGGTAGTCGTCATCGACTTCCCTGTATTGCATCTCGTAGACGCTTTGGAGGCACTTCGAGTATGGAGGTACAAACTCGGCAACTTGCAATCGAGCGTAAATCTGGCGTGGTTCATAAGCTCCTACAAGAAGGGGGGGAGGAATGCCAAGATTCATTTAGACTTAGCAGAGCTTGTCGCTTGCAATTAGAAATTTCTTTTTGGGAAGAAATCAGAATGTCACTAGATGACAATTTGTTGATTATGTAAATGAACGCGCGTATGCACTGATACGACATACATCGCAAGTCTTGATGAGGACATGAAAACAGCCATAACAAACATAGAAGATCCCTAATGCAACCATCTAATGACTCCTTTGAACGGCACCGGCCTAGTAATTGGCCCTATTGAAGCTCGGTATGCAATACCCAAATCTCAAATTCGAATTAAAAATCCCACTCTCAATCCATCAGTGAAGCGTGACCCGTTTCCACCGTTTTGATGAAATGAGACACCCTCTCCGATTTCTCAGAAAGGACGATCTGAGGCTTCCGCATCGCCTTCTCATCCATCAGCTCTACTGTGGTGGCAACGCCGATTTCAGTCTTCTCGGAGCTCGCAGCCTGGGCCAAGAAGTCTGCCCGCTCTTTCAGGTCATAAGCTTCTGATTCAGCCCAAAGTCTAAGTGCCTCCTTCTTCTTTTCCTCGCTCCTTGGCTCAAAGGCCATCTGGAATGGGTCCGGCTTGATGATGAGCAATGAGTTGGACTTATGGAGCGGCACATCTATGTTTCGACCTGTGCTGGGGTCGACTTTTTGCTTCATGTTAAAACACCACGCAAGGGCACCGCAAGCAACAATAAGCTCATCCTGTGTAAGTGTCATTCCGAGGCATTGACGCTGGCCCCAGCCAAAAGATGACATGCCCTTAATGGTAGGGAACTGAGTAAGAGGTTCCTGGTAGGTAGGCCAGCCAGGCTCAAGCCAACGCTCGGGACGGAAATTATCTGGGTCAGGATACTTGTTCGGGTTGCGTAGGAAAGCCCTATGATTTATCAGTATGTTTGTTAACTTGAGCGTGATTGACGGTCGAGACTTACCAATCCAGCGGGAGGATACGCGTGCCCTTGGGCAGGTAGTATCCTTGATACACATCGTCCTGCTCCATTTCATGGGCAACACCAGTGGGCACGTTTGGCTTCCATCGCATGGTCTCCTTTATACAAGCTCTTAGGATTGGCAACTTGGCGTAATCCGCAACCGTTGGCAGTTTCCCCTCGCACTTCTCATCAATCTCCTTCTGTACACGGGCTTGCCATTCGGGGTGATGAACCATAGAGACCAAGAAATACGACAGCGGCCCGGCGACAGTGAAGATACCGACAAGCGCCAACATACCCAGAGATGATGAGCTCTCGTAGTCGCCAGATAGCACGTTTTTCTTTTCCATCTTATCAAGGTATTGCTTCGTCCAGCAAGCCCTCTGTTGGTTTGATTCGATTTTAGCGCGGGTTGCGAGCAGTCTCTCCATCCACCAGGCTTGTTGGTCGTCGTGGCGCTTCCTCTCGGCACGAAGCCAGGGGTTTAGGTGCCAGGGGAGATGCCAAAGTGGAGTCAGGACATTTGTGATAGGACCTGCAGGAGACATCTGAGTGAGTAGACCCCAGGCGCTCTTGGTGCAGTACTCGCTGAGGCTGGGATCGTCCCAAGTTAGTGTACACATGACCTTGGAGGCCATATCTTCGAGAGAAAACTGAAAAGCGTCCGGATTTTCGATCAACCGTGCGATCCAGCGCTTTGCTTCGTGGTTCATGACGCCGTAATAGTGCGCATTGCTTGCTTCGGTGAGGTATGAGTGTTGTAGCTTACGCTGACGAGCCCAGTATTCTGATGATTAGTGAGCATGATATATCTAATAGCTAAATAATGGCAGAGTGGTTTGCACTTACGGTTCCTACCCATGAGTGGAAGGTATTCCATAGAGCCATGTGTACTCTTCGAGTCGAACAACGACCTGATGACTGGGCGATCTGAGTTATGCTTGGCCTTCTTGACCAAAAGATCCTCGATGACTTTCTCCTCTGAAACAACCAGGAATTTCGCTCCCAGCATATCTGTCATATAGAAACCTCTGTCGCCAGAATATTTGTCCGCCCATTCCTTGAACTTCAACCACATGAACTCGATGGGTAGGTCGTGGATACGTCCGATGAATGGTACTTGCTTAGGCCCTATGGGGTATTTCGCGTCATTTTTCTCCTTATAAGACTGATAGGCCTTGAAGGCGGTGAAGCCGATCAGGGCCAGAGCCAGGACGGCTTGCGTGAGCAACTGCATGGTGATGCTGTGTCGAGGAAAGATCGATTACATAACACACAGGTATAACTAGCAGAAAGAGTTTCGAAAACGAAGTCAAAGAAACCAGTCTGTCGGGTCTGGGATATAAGAGATGAGGCCACAGTCAGGCCATGGGGATACCTGGGTTAATTAGACAGAGACACCACGCCTCAAGGAAGCATCTTTAGGAAACGATTCCTACTTAGGGAACCCACCATCTCGGCCATCTGTCTCATAGACAGAGATTGCGAGCCCTGCAAGGGGCAATCCTGATGAACTTGAGTTTGTTTTTTTTAAACTAGCAGGGGATAATATGGAGAGCATGTGTAAATGCCAGCGGACAAAAGGTATAATGGTACATTGCAGCCCCAGATTTGTTGGCGCTATAGGCAAGCTCTCGCCGAGAGCTGCATAGAGCTGATCGTAGGTGATCATGCCCGAATCGGTTCTGGGCCAATCGATGAGCACATTCCTGTCACATCGGGTAAGAATCAGCCATTGTCTCGTGCATTGGAGCACGGGGAGATTCGGGGCTTGCGTTTTACGTGAGGCTGAAGGTCTAGTACCAGGGTATAGTTCAAACCATAGACAGTTGCGTGGCAACTATTCAACGTTAACGTTCACTCAAACTAAGATCAAGCCGTACTGCCGAATATGTGATCGAAGAGCTTGTTTTTCCATTCAGCTCTATCAATCTAGTAGTTGTGAAACCACGATGATATGACATGAGTTTACTATCACATGCACATCCCACGGTCTCTGAATACTCGGATATCCGACGCATATTGGACTATTTGTGACAATGTGACAGTATTAGCCGTCCGTTAAATCGTCGCCTACTAATATTCAGCGTTCTGTTCGTTCCAGCGAGGTGAATTATGTCTAGCGCTTTAGGTAGGGTAATGGATTCTCAAAGGTGCCACGCGCGGGATTGCACTGGGCTTGCGATGTCTCCAATATCCCGTGTGCTAGCCAAATGTGCATGGTGCGAACATGGGCAGCACTTGGTGTACGCGGGAGATCGCATGTAATGACTCATGACGTCTGACATACCTTTTCGCATTGGTCCACATAACATAATTTGGGTATGCGGTGTAACCTGACTGTATCTGTAGGAAATAATTAGAAGAACGCGGTATGCAGAGTCGCGCTTGCGCTCGGTGCAAGATCACCCAGAACAAGCCTGACTACGATCTCGCTTATCAGGCGGCGTAAGGTCAACTTCATTGATTGTCGATCATATAGAGTTTCAGGCGACCGCTAAGCAGAACCTTCGACAAGAAGCAGCGCCATGGTCTTATCCACATACTGTCTATTTCTCGGATCTCAATCCAGAGCACCGCTATTGGATGGGCTTGCATTGCGTACATTGAACCTGCTTTTTGGGACAAGAAATGCTTGGCACCAGTTGGTAGGGGGTTTGACCAGCTCTGCTCAGCACCACTCAACACTCTTTAAAGCACAGCATTAGAGAGTGGGGCACTCCCACCTTAACTAGTAGCCGATCGCTTGTGCATATCAGACTGTCTTTGCGGTTGTCCCTGACTTCGGCACCGAGTGGGCCCCCGTTGGGGATTCCCGGACATCGGATGGTACGATGCTCGCGATGTGCCAACACCTCCGAAAGATCAGTCTCGGCCTCTGACATGGTTCCGAATACGCGACCACACATACCAAAAGTTATATGAGGCAGAGGGAACTGACAGAATCACGAATCCTGCAATGCTTCTACTTGCCATAACAACTCTCACCAGAAGAACTACGATTGCATCTTGATATATCGCTTCATAGAAACAGACAATCTTGAAGTAGAAATTCCGCCTAGTCAGCACAACAATCATGGGATCACTCGGCATCTCATCAGACTCAAACCCGGTCGGGTCTTACCCATCGTCCGGCATTGAAGTGCTGATTGTCGGAACTGGTCTTGCTGGCCTGACAGCTAGTATCGAATGTATTCGTAAGGGACACAGCGTACGCATCCTTGAGCGCAATGACGACATCAACACGGCAGGTGAGTCGCGTAATTCTTTTTCGTCTTGACAACAAGGGACGATGTATGCTGACCTAGACTGGCGAAGGTGACATGTACTTCATGGGCCTCTCAGCAACCCGCTTTTTCAAGCATTGGCCAGAGCTCTCAGAGGAGTATGACTCCATCTCTCTGCACAATGCGTGGATTGAGACCTTCAAGCATGACGGCGAGCGAATGATTCCGCCGTCGTATGTATCGGATCGTCTGCGCGCCCAAGGCCTAGACCCAAAGACACCTCCTGGCACATTTCAAATGCGGCCGTTGGTGTATAAGATGTTTGTGCGACAGGTTGAAAAGCTGGGTGTGAATGTTCAGTTTGGCACCAAGATTGTTGATTTCCATGAGGACGAGGCCCTGGGTAAAGCATATGCCATCAGCGACAAGGGTGAGAAGTTCGAGGCGGATGTGATCATCGCTGCGGACGGTGTCGGCTCCAAGAGCCAGAAGCTTGTTGGAGGCCAGGTACGCGCCATGAGCTCAGGCAGAGCAATGTGGCGAGCTGCCTTCCCACGTGAGGTTTTGGACCAGAACCCCAAGGTCAAAGAGTTCTTCAAAATGGTTGGTCCTAATGACAGTGAACCAATCATCCGAACATGGCTTGGTCCAGGCACATACGCCATGACCTTGACGCGGCCAGACACCATGATTTGGATCATGAATCACGATGTGACTGGTTCTGAGGAGGAGAACTGGAATAACACTATTGACGCCGAGGAGGTCCTGCAGAACATGGACAAGGGTGTCGGCCCCAAGCCATGGGCCCCTATGTTCAAGGAGCTCATCAAGCTCACACCGCCCAACACCATCATCAACTTTGAGCTCTTCTGGCGCAATCCTCAACCTAAGTGGGCTTCGCCTGCTGGTCGTGTTATCCAAATCGGCGACGCTGCTCACTCCTTCCTGCCTGCGTCGAGCAATGGTGCTACCCAGGCCATCGAAGACGCCGTCTCCATAGCGTCATGCCTGCAGATTGGTGGCAAGGAGAAGATTCCGCAATCCGTAAAAGCGCATGTTCGCATCCGCTTCACGCGCGTCTCATGTGCGCAGAAGCTCGGTTTCTCGAATGCTGAGCTGCTGCAGGATACCGACTGGAGCAAGGTCAAGCTTGACCCTCGACGAGCACAACCCAAGCTTCCCAGCTGGGTTTTCAGCCATGACCCCGAGAAGTATGCATACGAGAACTATGAAAAGGTCGTCGAAAGCATGAACAAGGGTATTCCATTCTCTGAGGATGACAGTATTCCACCAAACTATCCTCCTGGCTACAAGTACGAGCCATGGAGCATTGACCAGATCATGGACGATGTGAGAAATGGTCGGCCAGTCAATGTAGGGCCTGGCAATTGGGAATAAGCGTTACCTCTCAATCTTTTGCGATCGACGCTACAAGCTCGAGGGCAATTCCAACGTGATGCAGATTTGCAAGAACTGGCAATTAAGAATCTTATGATAAGGATAATATATAGGTATAGAAAGATAATCAAGGCAACCGGCAGCGTAATTAATCTATTAAGTGTTCTGGGTATCATGCAGTCTAAAATGATCGCCACAGTTGTCCATTAACCCCGTGCCTCAATGATTGATTTCCTATCAGGAAACCACAACAGTTGTGTGAGGGTTGATTGACAGTTTAGGGATCGTATTTGTGTCCGCAAGAGCTTGAGATGATGGTGTAGCTACTGCAGTTGTGGCTGCGCTTGTAGTGGCAGCGGAAGATTGGATCGCGCCTGTTGCCACGACAGCAGTTGTGGTTGGGTTGATAGATACTTGAGGAATGGTCTTCGTGTCTGCAGGAGCTTTTGATGATGCTTGGGATGCCGCACTTGTAGCTTCACTCGTCGCTGCGCTGGTAGCTGTGCTCGGAGCGGCAGAAGATGATGGCTTGACTCCTGATACAACAACGGTCGTACTCGGATTGATAGATACTTGGGGAATTGTGTTGGGATCTGACGGTACTTTCGACGATTGGGCTGCTGAACTCGCGCCTGCAGCCGATGACGCTCCTGTGGCCGACGCCGAAGGTATCGTAATGAGAAGTGTAGCTGTTGACGAGGGGGCGTCTTCATCAACAGTCGACGATGGCCCAACAGTAACGAAAACAGTGGTCGTCAAAGTGACGTCCGCCGAGGACATTTCCTCCGCCTTCGCGGAAGATACGACTGTCACCGTTACCGACTCAGTCACGGTTACAGGTTCGCAAGTCACTGTAATTAGTTGCCCAGCCTGTGTCGTTTTGCTCGCTGCTGCAGATCCGGTAGGTTGGCTCGATGATGTCGCAGTTGAAGGTGTGGCCTCGTCATCTGACGCCGGAACGTCGACATTTCCGTCGCTCTCTGAGGCTACAGTTGCAAAGGTGAATGTTTGCGCAGTGCTGCTCTCGTCACAGTCCGCGATTTCCACGCTGTTACCCTTTACAGTGAAGCAGGAGGCAGGCTGGTTTTCCGGTGCAAGTGAAAGCGAAGTAACGCTGCCATCACCAGCAAAGAGCTGTGAGGTGTTTGAGGCACCGCTGCCGTCTGCAACACCACCGCAAGAGTATAGCATGACCTGCTTGCCGGAGGCCTGCGTGGGATCGAAGGTGAAGCATGCTTGTGTCTATATTGGGTCAGCAAAGTCTCCCAACACAAAGTTCGGCTCTACTGACCAGAGTGCTAACGATTAGGATCGAATTTGCACCGCTATTGTGTGCGCCCTTGGTGATGACATCGAAGCCTTGACCATCCGTGGCACCGCAAGCCGCCACTTGAATTGGAGTCAGGTTTGCTACAGAATCACCGGACAACTGATCAACAAAAAGACATTTGCCTTCAAAAGTCTAGTCAAGGTTAGCTTTCAGGCGACGACTACATGTCGTTCATGCCTCGTACCTTGATATTGACGTCTGAAAAGGCCCTCGTTGCGCTATCGTCCCTTTGCTGTGCCTGATCGAAGGCGTCTGCATCTAGTGCGTCAACAAGTCGGTAGACGGGACCTGCGAGGACAGGTGCCGAGAACGCAACGAAGACAGCTGTATACTTGGCGATCATGACGTCTTAATTTCTTTGGAAAACTGAATAATATGCGCTTGTGTATTCAACGAATGACTTCAAGCCAAGAGAAATAGATGCTTGTATTCTAAAGAACGACTGATCCCGCTCAACGGGTTGGGGGTGAGAGACTGAACAGCAAGGAGTGGACGCGAATGCAAAAGTTTCCCAGCAGTGTGAGCGCGAAGCAAACCGAGCATCGCGAAGGAAAGAATGCTCGCTCGAGGCCAACCAACAGATAATGATGGAAATCCGTAGCCATCGTGGACGGGTCGCCAAGGCGCCCACGTAACAACTCCTGGGCGCTTGTCCGGCGCAAAGCAATCTGGAGAAATTGGAGCTTCAGGCGCCGCGCCCTCAGCAAGATGAAAGGCTCTTCTTGGCCTTTGTCACAGTCCCGCAACTTTTCAAGGGCCCTCGTCTTTCTAGCTGTGAGCCTCACCGACGCGACTGTTTCGTTTTGAGTGCCAAGAGGCTACAGTGAGAGGTCATCTTTTTGTTCCTGGAATTGTCAGGGGTTATGAGACGAAGCGCGTCGCAGAAGCTGGGATCTGCGGAGGGTTTAGGTCGATTTCGGCTCTGGTTCAGACCACAGTGGAGTTGATTGGCCCACAGCCGTCGGCAATCTCTCTGGGTGAACACGCTGAAGCGCCGTCTTTCCCGCCTTTGTCGAAGTGCCAACGTCAAAGCAACTCTCCCCAATTCAAATGCTACTGTAGACCGTCTGTCACCGATTTTGAAGCATCCACGCCCTGACTTTTTTTGCATCGGGTAGTCAAGCCGGTCTGATGTTTAAGCATATTAAGCTATCGGCCACCGCGCAAGCTCGTGGGTCTTAGATAAACGGTGTCCTGCGTTGTGGATCACTGTCGGTTCATGCCGAGATGGCAGCTGGTGAGCGAGACTCTCTGAGTCTCTGCCCGCTCAGTGGCGTGATCTTTATGATGACCTACTGTGTGTAATCTTGTTGCGGCGTCGTAAGGGACTGGTGTCACGAGTTGAAATCTTGCCCTCGAGTGCCGTGATAAAACAGACGCCCCGACATGGTCCCATGTGTACTTGTCCCGTTCCGTATTTGGTGATCCCTGTGAAAACACGGAGTTGTTTTCTGCATACTCGCATTGACAAGGGTTGAGCAGTGATAGCTCGGTAGCAAACCCTAACAATCGAACCACGGGACTCTCATCACACTACATAGTAGACCCGACGTTTGCAAGTGACGACACATCTATCATCGTTTCAAGACGATACTAATGACACGTTTTGAGGTTGGCGAAAGCGAAGGGAATGGTTTTGTTTCATGTTTTTACGAGGAATACTTGATAATGCCCTCGTCTAGCCATCAGCTATGTACATAAATATGGCCGCCCGCTGCTTGGCGTCAGAGTAGCATAGGGTAGTTCGATCAAGCGCTGAGGAGCGAATTTAGCACTGTCTTGACGCCGTTCCAGATCTCGATACCGCTGGGCAGAATCTCGTCGGCAGGCAGCACGAACGATGTACCACGCAGCTCGATGGCCCAAGCATATGTGGCTTTGGTGACATCAGTCAAGTAATCAGTCGAACCTCCGGTAGCCTGTTGGCCGTTAGCAGAAGTCACATCGGTCGCAAACACACAGCACTAACCTGGTAGAGGGTGGTGCAGATAGGGCCCGCCACAAATGAAGTCCCATAAGCCGTGGCGATAGACGACTTCATCGAGTTTGCAAGACTTTGCTGTGTCGCAAGATTCGCGACTTTAGCGGAGCAGCTGTACCCGTACGGCAAGAGAATAGCCTTAGAATAACTGTGGAAGTCGATGTACCATGGAATGCCGTGTGCGGCCGCGACGCTGGTAGAAAACGTGGTGAGAACCTTGCATTCAGGGGTATCACAAGCAGCTTGGCCTTTGTAGTCTTCAGCAGACGGCGTAGTTGAAGCCCCTCCTGACACGTCCCAGTGAGACGGCCAGTTACGATTGATGTCAGTTCCTACGGCTGAGATTCCAGAACGAGTTTGTCGGTTCTTGCGCCACAAGCGGTTGGTTCCCTGGCTATAAACAAAACCGTCGGCGTTGATCACAGGGATGATGTAGAAGTCATAATTGTCCAAGAAGGTCTTGGTGGTACCAGCGCTGTAACCAGAGACAAGGGAGTAAAGAATATACTCTGCAACCATCGTTGCGATCCATTCTCTCGCATGAACCGTAGCGTGGTAGTAGATAGCAGGTTTGGAACTCTTTCCACCGCTACCCCAGAGATGAATACCAGTAATGGCTCTCTTCTCAAAAGTCTGGCCGACTACGAAGATCTCTGAGTTGGAGGGGAATGCCGCCTGGACGTCAGTCAAGTACTGCAGATGGTCTGCGTATGAGTGGTACGCGCTGAACCAATCAGTGCCGGGCAGGGCTGATGCTGCTGGTGCTGCTCCTTTGTCAGTATAATCTGCCTGACTGTTGCAACATTAAAAACTAACATGAATAAGCAACAAGAGGTCCTTCTGCGGCAATGGCAGCACCTAAGTCTTCCTCGACAAGACTACCATTCAGTCCGAGTGCGTGAAATGCGTCAACCTCGTGTGCAGGGACTGCAAAGTCCAGGTGATCATCATGGCTGCAACCCTGGAGTTTGACAGTATCTTGGAGCGACGAGCTGATACTGTATAGACTTGACAGCCCTTCGGTCGCATGGGCGGGAACGTCGACGTGGAACAATTTGTACCCATCATAGTTAACCTTGCTGGACGCCTCAGGAAGAACAGCAGCTGTGGCCAGGGAGGCTGCTGACAGGGCAATATTGACAAACTTCATGATGTATCCGATTTCGAATAACTTCTCGCCGTGGTTCTAACAGAGATTGCCTAGATCAAAGTGACGACGATCAAGCAAGTCCCTAGGAGATGCAGAAAGTCGAATTGAGGAAGAAAGATCAAGCGACGGGTTTCCCAAAGAACTTAGAGATTCACATGAACAGAAAGCCTAGGCGGGTATTCCCTTGATGAGTTCCCGATGCAGGAAAAGCTATGCAGTACAGAATACTGAAGCACAATGCCAAGCATATCTAGGAACCTGGGAGACACAAATGTTGTGGAGCATGGAGTATTAAAATACCCAAGTAAGGATGCTGTCTGGGGTAGCTCCTCTACCACAGATTCTACGAAACAACTTTCTGATAGCGAGTGCCGGATAGCTTTGGCCGACTACGACATCTGGGCACTCGACGTCGCCTAATGCGGCAGGCAGGACTGAAATAATCCATCGACAATGAGGAAAGAGGCATTGATAATAATACGTGCATCGCCTATCCCGATGTGACAGCAAAATGGTGCTATCCCCAAGTAGTGGAGGCAATGGACCTATTACAAGGGAATATCGGTTGGGGAGAGCTCCTCATCCGCTCGTTATTGAAAGAAGTAATTGGAATAGCCAATACAAGCGTCAAAATGCTCCAGGAGAAATACCTGGGGTAGCATGAAAGCGGGATACACCCTGGACCAGGCCGGCGTATCTTTTAGCCAGCAGTGTTGTGATCGACCCAGCTTCCTAATACGGTTATGTTCTGGACTGCGATCGCCTAGGACGTGATCGTCTGATCTGGGAACCCCCTGACGGTAAGTCGCTGCAGCTGCCTTCGCCAGAAAAAGAGCCGACGCTAACAATAAGCTTAATTGCATGTTTGTGGGCCTTTTTGTCGGGATACAGAATATTGACAGCGAATAATATTCTTGGAAAGTCTTGTATTTCCTGGGCAGAATGAACATTTTAAGGCCTCAATGATGACGTGATAGCTCGAGATTACCGTCGTTTTCGATCAATCCACGGAACCGTCCCCGCGTTTCTGAATTTCTGAGCTGCAGTCGTCCAGTGAAATGTCAGGAGAACAGCTAGAAATACTAAAATAGATGGAGATCGTCCCGGTAGTCCTTGCGAAAATGCTACAAAGGAAGATTGCTAGTTCATGGTTCCGAAGACTGCGCAGGTAATTATGTCCGTGTCTGGTAGCTGCACACCTGCACCACGATGAATAATCCAGTGTCTGTTGTGTCATGAAGGTCAGTGCTTCTCTTATAAGCATAATTCAATTTCCTGGAATTCTCATGAACGTGTCTTTCGATTTGCCGGCATCCTTCACGAATGCCGCACGAGAGAATCTGACGCTATTTTGAGGCTTGAAGCTTCTGCGTCAACCCGATAGGCCAGGGATTTAATTCTTTGTACGACTCAAATTGCGGGTTTGCTGGTCTCATACTCCTATACAGACACCTCTTCGCTATATGAATAGTACATTCGCGCAACTATAGGCAGATGATATACTCGCACACTTCCCGAAGTTTAAGGAAGCACATACACTTCATTATTTTGTCCCTTAATTTATAGGTCTGCTATAATTTTCCCATCACTATTCTATAAGAACCAGGATAACTTCTCCAACTTCCGAAAATAAAACTATTTTTGTCGAGGTTTTAGAAACGAGTTAGTGTGACTAGTTAAAGCAGACTATACGATCTTAGTTTTTGAGATTGCCAAGACCTCGATGTTAATTAATTTTCATGGATCTCCGGCACTGACTCAATCCCTCGCATTGTTTCCTGGCTTACTTGAAGTGTACTTTCCACACGCTGACGAAAGCCCGGGTCTTGCTCGCCTTCCGTGGCGGCGTTCTCATTGCGCACGATATCCCATGTGGCCTTGAATTCTCCTAACTGCTCTCGAAGAACCCGTCTAACCTCGGTCTCGCATCTTGTAACGGATGCCCGGAAATGGGTTGTCGTTTCCCTCAGGATACCATCGAAGAGCGCCTCTTGAGAAATATGGCGATTCACGATGGCTTTTCGCCGACTGTGACTGCCGGTACCTGGCCAAGTCAGTATGGTGTCATGAAAATTTTGTGACAGGTGTTGATACCAGACTCCATGTTGCACCCTCTGTATGCCAATTCCATGGCTTTCCCGACGAAGGAGGTGCGGATACCGGAAAATACATCCGTCTTCAAAGTCCTATTACCCGTGAGACTACAAATCTTCATCTCCAATTAATTAATGGAAGCCTTACGCTAGGTTTGATGCCAATTCCTCTGTAATCTTCTCAAGCTCATCTCTTATTAGATCCTGACGCGACATCATGGCATCAATGAGGGTGTCGGACAGTTCTGGCGAATTTTGGATATTTGTCTCTGTGAAAGGTTAGTGTATACTTAAAATGAAATCACATAATAGGCAGCGCTGTACCAAGATGATGAACCATCGATTGTATTGTTCCTTCAAGTGAGGCCATAAAGGTTTGTTCACCGTCATGGATTTTTTCCATCAAGATCTGCCAGGGGTGAGTCAGATCACGGACCATCGTCTTTGTAGCCTCTTCATTCCAGTTTCGTGAGCCGACGGCACGGGTGCAATGGTCCCCGTAATTTCGGCAAAAGGCCGCGTATGTACCTTCTCATGTCAGCAAGTTCTGCTGGGAGCGCCACGCTTGAACATACCGTGATGCCACTACCAAATTGGTTAACAACCTCTGTACGGTGGGAAAATGATATAATTGAACTTACCTCGGACCAATTAACTGCAGCGTCTCTCGCGGCCCGACTCCATTCAGCGACGTCCCCTTTTCGTAATGATAAGTTCTTGGTCCGAACATATTAAGTTGATGTGGACTACATACTTTGGTGTTTTTGAATCATTTCCTCGAAAGTTACCCTCGCAGATGGAACAAAACTTCTTAGGTGAGAGGGGCGTCCCACGAGAGCCTAGTTTGAAGCGAACTTAGTCTTTGCGACAAATTGATATTTCCACCGACATTCTTACGTTTCTCAGACAGCGCTCAACAACGTCGACAGCTTCTCTAATCTCTTGTTTTCGCTCGGCATCCAAACTTGGCGCACCCGATCGAACCCAAAGCTCTATGTCGCTGAACAGAGCCGCAACGTCATGCCGAATGTACTTGATGGCGCTTTGATATTGGCCCTCTGAGACAATCGATATGCAGTGCTTACGCAATGAGATGATGCCACTGAGTTGGAGCAATGGCATGGCTTCGTCCCGTGGTGAGTTCCTTGTCAACCAATAATCGTCATTACTGACGCAGAATACTTTGAGGCCATGGTCTGGGACCAGATGCTGATAGTTTTGTCGTAGACTAAAAATCACTTTGCGATTACGCATCTGGATAATGTATCGTTTGAGTCTATTGTTGCATTGTGAGTACCAAACTTCGAACGGTTTTCTAGCTTGGACTTACTCAAACTTCTTGTTGTTTGTTTCTCTCCTAGAGGCGTACACCGTTAATACAATTCCACATATGCCGAAACATGGAGGTAATTCAAAGACAAATGACAATTTGGCGATGTACATGAGGTAGTACACCAGTCATATGAGGTAGGGTGGGATGACTTCAACATGTCACAAGTTGAGAGATGTACTCACGAGAGTCGTGCCAGGTCCCTTGAAAGCTCACGGGCTATATCTCTTTCCTCGTCGCTCAAGTCGTCTTCATCATAATCTCTTAATTCTTCCTCTACTTGCTTGAGCTGCTCTTCGCTTGAGTCAACGTTGTCCATCAGTTGTCGTATATGAGCAGCTGTCTTTCCCTTTGAATCTGTGAGGGCTTCATTGGGTTTGATGTCCTATCTCCTGTCAGCGAAACGCGTGTTTAATGGTGCTTCCGGGTACACACATCAGACTTCGTACAAACAATGCCGACGTTGGACAGACTAGCTCTTTTGGCAAGATCAATAACACATTTGACACCTTCGTCGCTTGCGGCGCGGCCGATTGCTGCTATTGCAAAAACTTCGTCGCAACCGAGAATGTATCGCTCGGTAATGTTCCGCCTGGCAGTGTTCAAGTCTCGAAGTCCTAAAATACGAATCATTAACATGATACCATATGCATTGCTTTACTTTCATAAAAGCTTACCAGGAAGATCAGCAAATATTAGACCTTTGCTCAAAACATGCGCTTTCAAAAACACGCTGTATCATGTAAGCATCAACTGTAGTGATCATAGCCGATAAATTCTCACCTGAGCCGCTTCACAAACGGCCACACAGCCCTTTCAGTGGGAGTGGCTGGGTCAGAAGTGAGTTCAACAAGACAACCCGAACATTCTGCCAGCGAAGCCAGCACCCGGCGACCTTCGAATATTTCAGCAGCATTCTCGTGCGCCCACGAACGCAAGGTTGCCAGAACTGCTTCCTCAGAGTCATCTGTGAGCATTTGACTGCGGTTCATCAAGTGATTCCCGAACATGGACTGGAATGTGTACCAAGCAATCCTGTTTCGCTGCTCGCATTCCACCTTTTCATCCCCAGCCATCTCATCCCCGTAAAACTCATAGTGGCGGAAAGCTTGTAACATGTCTTGAAGCATCTCGTCAAGCTCGTCACTGCTAAAGATGTCCACTTCGATAGCGAAGTCGTCGCGGTCATGATAGTGATACTCCGTGGCAATGCATGTACAAGCTACACCGCCGTTGCTCTGTTAATATTGTTAGTATATAATTCTTGGAATAGAATCTGGAGTGCTTACTGTGCGTGCAAGTGCACGGAAATCTAGCAGTGAGTTGAGCAGACTGCTCTTGCCTTTGGCGCAGTCTTAGTCGCAGTCCAGGACGAAACTTGCATATGACTTACCAACACCAGAGTCTCCTACGAATGCAACAGTTCTCTCAAACGGTTTACTGAAATCAGACAATGAAGAGGTCTTCTCATAGAGTCGCTGCACCGTAGAATCCGGCTGAACATGTAATTCACTGCTCCCCAGAACAGCCTTGAGTTGTATCACTCGGTCTTTAGTCTCCGATAAAGCTTTCTGGAGCCCCGGTTCATGAAATCGATCTTGCGGAGGTTCTTCCTCCTCGACTACATGAGGCGGCTGCCTCGTCCGCGGACTAGACCGTCTTCGCGCAGTTGGGCGCGGTGGGGGAGACAAATGCTCCGACGAATCTGGGGTCTCACATCGGTGCGATCCCCTTGGGGTGCTCGTAGATGATGCCAAATCATCGATGGCCGATTGTAACTCGGACACACCGAAGTTCCCGCCCGCGCTGGATAAGTGTATTTTACCAATTCCATCGGCCAATGCTGCATCTTGGCTTCCTTCGGTCAAAGTCGAGGATGGATGGAGACCCGCTCTATCCGCAGCAAAACTTCCTGAATCATGTCCGGTTCTAGATTCTTCGTGAGGGAAGTCGTAGCTTTTTTCGCTTTCAGTCGACGGGGTAAGCGCTGTTGTGATGGATGCACTGGAGCTGGATTGCCTTGTGCCGGGTTGAGAACCCGACTGAAACAGGACATTAGAGGAAGATTGCAAATGCACGAACTTCTAAACCGACATACCTTTCTCGTCATGATTCTGAATACCGAAGGGAGTATATACTCGAGTATAGTTGCAACTAGGAATGATTGGGGACAAACAATATAAAACGCAAGTATATGTGCCATTTACTTTGCGGGTGACCACGGCTTTGTTATAGACCTGCATAAACCTTTACAGGTATCTGGTATTCCAGCGCCCCTCCCGCCGCGTAGAGCCTTGCAACATCTGTAAATAATGGCAAGGGCCTAGGTGGCCTCCTGTAGGCTTCACGAGGCACAGCCAGCGGTTCATACATGGGTCTACAAATATGCAACGTTTGTAAGCCAATAAGACCAGGTCGGGCCGGGCCACGGCTGTGACACACCAGGATTGCGCATAAATCACAGTGCTTCACAGCCTGAAAGTCCTAACGCCAGCCATCCTACAGCCTCCAGAAAAGGCCCTGCCTGGACTTTGTTGGTTTCAGGATTTGCAATTAACTATGTGGTCGGTTTCGCTGACAATACCGTTATATCGGACTCTGCACGTTGTTCACACCAAAAATGTTCTGGTCTAACGTACCAACGGAAGGAGATACTAAATATCCACGGCTCAAGCTACTTATGCAAATGCTGTTATTGTAAATCAGTATTTACTGAACGCTCTTTGGATCCATCCGAGCTTTCCTCCAACGTATGCCATATTGCTTCAAGAGCTAGACAGCCAGAGTGCCAAAACTACCACTCCAAATGCCTAGCAATGTGAAGAAGAGGCACCTTGACGTGACATTGAGAAGTGGCTGTGTGATAGAAATTCCAATAGCACCCATGGAGCATCGTACGATACTCGCAGCGACAAGCGGCGGTGCTAGGGCACTCAGGATATGTGTCAACGAGCAGGATGTTGTAGGTGAAGTAGAATGACGTCCCCAAGCGGGTCATCAAGCATTACATGGCCAGGAAGACTCCCACATGGGCACCGAAGTGGAGTTCCCAGGCATAGCTCACCAAAATCGATGTATTGAGGAACAGGAGGATGTAGCATCCTCTTGATCTCACCCTTTCGATCGAGAATTGTTCCATATCGTCTCCAGTGACATTGTCGATGGCCCAGCCAATACTTCGTGTCATCCACTTATAGTCGTGGTCCTTCAACTTGTCATTTAGCCAGGCGCCAAGAATACTTCCAAGGCTTCTATTCAGATAAGAGTGACCGGCGTAGAGTGCATTAAATTTGTATAAATCGTCAAGTATATCCGGAATCGTCGCTGTGACTATGTAGTCAATAGTGTAAAAGCTGCCTCCTATCCATAGAATCAGAAAAAGTATGTGCTTTGAAAACCATTCGCAGTGAGCGAAAGGATTGATTTGACGCAATCTAGTCCATACTCCTCGCTCATTTACACCAATCTGCACTGAGCCGCCCTCGCTGCCTCGTGACATTTCTTCTGGCTCCGTGCGGGCACTCCTGATCAACTCTATCAAGCTTTCCGGCCACCTTCTCCTTCTGATCTTTAGATCAGGATAGTCACCATGGGTGTCTAAATGTCGGCTAACTCGCGCAACAATTCCAAGGTCGCAAGGACGAATTGTCGGAACGACCTTTCGTGGTTTGGATTGGCCTCACAATTCTAACATCCCTGTCTCTACATGCAAGATAAACCGTTGGTTCTCTCTCGCTGTAACGTTGGACATGGTGCTGCACATCCAATCGGGGGGCACAGCAGCGAATAGCGGCGCGTGTAGCCGTCCTTTGACCCCGGTCACCAGCATTGCCATGCCGCAAAAGTGCAGAAGAGACGAGAGAAACAGGAAAAAGATGGACCAGAACCTCGAGCGGCACATCGCAGATGGGGGCTATCTTGTAAGTAGCAAGTGCACCGCCTAGCACAATCCACAAAGTCAGGCAGGAAGACCGCGGAGGAACGATGTCCATACTAGATCACGGCCCGAGAAGGCTGCCCGCCTAGATGAAGGATGGATGGGTGCACTGTAGGACGAGGCTTGATTTCCTCTTTTCCCTCATTCTGTCCTTTTTCGTGTTTTGGTCTCTTGGTTCTGCGGTAGATTCTTTTACTCTAGATTGGCTTGAGACATGACAATTTGAGACGATGAAAAAGCCGCGACTGCTCGCTCCTGCGGCGCAGCAATTGCTACTCCTCTTCGGTAAGCCACCCTGGGTACACGGCCCGATTTTTTTGTAGTGTGAAGTCGGCTATCCCAGGAAGCCATCTGCAGATTCGAGGAAATTGAATAAGCCTCAACTTCTAACACTCGCAGAAATCGTGGCAGCAGCATCCGATTGCGGTGATGGATCCGCGACGACCACAATAACTATTGCGAACTCCGGCGATGCCAGTTCACTGGCGAGTGCGTGCGCGACTATCGAAGCCTCCGTATCAATCGGCGCCGGTGCTGGTGGCGACATAGAGCTAGATGGTGTGCAAGTCATTCGAGGCGAGTTGCAAGTAGAGAGCTGTTCGGCACTCGGATGCGACGAAGAAACCACGACGAGGATCTCGAGTTCAACACTTGAGCTCGTAGATGGCGACGTCAACATTGCAAATTTGAGCGGGCTGCAAAACTTATCGTTTCCCGCCCTCGGGGAAGTTAAAGGGCAATTCTCCGTCCACGATCTGGACAGCCTCGATACGCTCAACCTGAGCGCGTTGAGTTCTGTCGGGAACTTGACCATCTCAAATGTTAGACAGCTATACTACCTCAAGCTTGGTATCGCGCAGGCCAACAAGGTCTCAGTAACAGGAAACAAACAACTGGTCTTGCAACTAGACGGTACAACCACCAGCGACGACACAAACTCAGGCTTGGTATCATATCTCGATATCTCAAGGATCGGCGAACTGCGCTGGGGCGCCTCGAATGGCGGTATTGTCGTCGGTAATCTTGCCGTGCACGACACCGGGATTACCGAGCTTCCGTTGCTGTTCTCGAGTGTCCAAAGCCTCGACGTCTGGAACAACGAGGATCTAACAGAGGTGCTGTTCCCAGCCGACGAGAACGCGCAGACGCGGTTGTTTTCGCAGCTGAAGCAGATCAGCATTGGGAACAACGAAAAGTTTAACATGACGACCATCCGCAGCGTCGAATGGAACAGCACGGACATGCTGAGCTGGGTGTGGCCGAGTGAGAACCTGGACTCGGTAGTGCTGGATGGGATCATACACATTGCGTTCTTGTAAGCCATCTCTGCGGGGTCTGGAGAAGCAATCAAAAAAAGGTTTGAGGCTCAGCAGCTGACATGCCCTCCTCTTATTTTTAGTCAACCCCTGATCGATACACATCAGTATACCACGCCCAAAAATGCGGAATCGAGTGGGTCGCGGGTGGTAAAGAACTTCAACATCACATCATCCGCCTCGACTTTCCATTGCGAGCCGATTGACGAGTTGAGGAGACATGGCGTGTTTCCGGGGAACTACAGTTGTAACGGTGATCATGTCGATATACCAAACAGTGGTGGTATCCGAGGTGGAGGACGTTCAATGATGATACATCTCATGACGGTCGCGGCAGCTGGACTGCATGTGCTGTTATAATCTGCGGGTCTAAATTCCTGGGCGTATTGCCTATTTTCAGAACGATGCCACAAATATTAATTTACTTGCAACCACTAGATGATTAAAGCGGCATGCTGCTCAACCCAGGTAAATTAGTACATATACAGTTGACATTGGGGTGGTATCTAGCAATCTCAACTCGAATGAGCAGGAGACAATGCTTAGGTATAACAACGCTGGCCGTTACAAAACCAGTCATTTCCCAAAACAATTAATGCCAGTAATGCAACCGATTTTTTCGGGACATAGTAGTTTTGGAAGGCGAACCATCTCTTGATCAAAAGACACAAGCCGCCGCGATCAGGTATAGGTGTAAAAATAAAACCAACTCCGCAACATCCGGATATCAAACCCTGTACATTCCATTACCATACCCCATACTCCTCTGAACCTAGTTTTCAGTCGCAAAACACACTGACAATACCTAACGCCTTTTCTCCTCATAAATGACAAAGTGATTTTCTTGTTTTTGACTTGCTAAGGATTGGGATGACTTGCCAGAGCAGCCTCGTAGGTGTAGAAACGCAATACCGCCCCAGTGGGTTGTGCTCTAGAGGGATATGAATCCACCTGATGACGAAGATATCTCATCTCAAGACTCACGGCAATTCATCGTAATAATTGTCGCCGTTTGGCGAAGGCGACGTAGGGGCCGCTTGACAGGATGAAGGAGGTTGCGGATAAACCACCGGCTCCTGGCGTGCGTAAGCACCTGGGGCGTCGTGGAGAGCAGGTGGACGTTGCGCGTTGTCCTACATCACACTCTGGCCAAGCATTCCATTTTCCATGGTGATATTGTCGGCAAGAACGCCCATCTCGCCATCTCTTTGCTCCATACCGGACATTCGCGCATCCATGTTGATCACCCTCTGTTCAATGTCACCGAGTCTCTTCTCAATGTTGTCCATCTGTTGCGCTATACGTCCCATGCCTTGTGACATGTCATGTCCAATGCGATCAAGCTTGTTTGTCAAGCTTCGGATGCTCTGGGCGATGGGCGTGTTTTCTTGTCCCGGAGGTGCAGCGGGAACCCGAGCCTCGTGGTTGTGTCTGCTGTCCTGAACTGCAAATCGCCACTGGTTTTGCAGGGAAACCTCGCATACGGCTTTTGCCCGCCAGGGGCAGTCGACCTTGCGCGTGCTAGGATTCCGCTTCTTGGCCGTGCTGTTGTACTTGACGCCACCTCTGTCACACACCAGGTCGTATCGTGTGGGCTTGCCATCGCGGTAGTTGCTTGCTCGCAGCTTGACTACTCCATAACCTTGGTCCTTGGCCACGCGCTGGACTGCCGTGAGCAGGTCTTCGAATGTGCGGTAGATGCCCTCGGGCGGGGGCGCAAGTGTGCCCGGGCTGTCGAGGGTGCCAGGAGGGACGATGCGCGAGGGTGTCGGGGTGGGAACAGGGACAGGCGTATGCTGGATGCCGTGATGCCCGTTGACGGCGACACCAGGAGTGCCATTCGTCAGTGCCGCATGGCCACCGACGGCCGCCGTGGGCTGGAGGGGGGTTTGGAGCGAAATTGTGACGGTGTTTTCAGGGGAACTGGGGGAAACGGGGTTTGGGTTGTGTTGGTTTCTAGTACGATGATTGGCAAACGGCACACACAGTCCAATACAGTTCCCGGTATTCGAAAACTGAATACTGTACTGCTGTACGGGGGAGTGGTGGAGGCTTCTCGCTCGTAGCTGGGTTGTCGCTGTGACGTCGTGGGGGGCTTTTATTATGGCGTACCGCGAATGCTATTAAGTGCCCCAGGGTCCCGTAAGTTTTGGTTTGGAGGACGGATGTGCAAGGTGCAGCTGGTTCCTGGCTCAAAGTGCCGTGGGCGCCGTTGAGATATGGGAATTCTTACTGTGAAGGCGCTTGTAACGTGTTTTAGGGGGGAAGAACTTTGAGCTGGAGGGGAGAAGAACGTCAGAAACACAAATCGCACGGCCCGACCACACAGTTCCCGCTCGGTGCTTGAAATAATCCAGCGCCGTCGGGATTAGGCACAGGAAGCAGCGGCCCGAGACAGGCCATCACATCACATCACTGCGAGAAAGCCAAGGTTGCGGCTTCGTTACATACAGTACATAGTACATACTAGCAGTACAGAAGTTAGCGCTCTCCCACTGCCTCGCTAGCGCACACTTGGTACAGATCCCTACTACATACACATGGGCCAGTAGAGCAGTAGAAGCCTGCTTGAGGGCCCTTCTTTATCCTTATCGACATACCGGTAGCTAAGGTTAGGTAGATGATAATCCCCGCCATTGTCGGTCATTAATCTAGTCTCATGTAAGGAAGGCTGATGAAGCTGAGACAATACATCCCAATGAGCGGCACCCGCAACTCCTGTCCCAACCCTACATAACTCGTATCCGTGCAAGAGATGATTTCCTTGCTCTGACTGACCACCTAACCCTTCTGCGATTAGACAATCAGAAAGCGTTGCAACGATGGCGGCAGACGCTGCGGCTCCAAAAGCAAATAGTACAAGCCCCCAGGGCGAGCCAGATGAATGGAGCGAAGAACAAATACAAGACGCTCTTGAGCAGCTGAAGATGCTGCATATCAAGGTAAGATCCGCTCACTCACGATCCTATCTCATCTCGCCAAACCTTCCCTCTGCACCTAGCACATGATTCGAACGCATTCTAATGCTACCGCCTTGCCAGTGCCGAGAGCTCCGCACGACGGTCCCGCGCATGCTCGAGCCTCTGACTTCAAGACAAACTACCCGTACGTGACCCTCGAAAAGACGGCGGGAGCATATGTATCTAAGCCTGGCCATTTGTAGAACAAGACGCCCTCGTTTCCTTTCGAAAGTCGGTTGAAAATGCTGCAAATGAAATGCAAGACTTCAAGACTCTTTACAACAGCGACGAGACCAGCAAGGTCTTTGGACAGGCAAAGAAGAGTCGACAAGCACAGCCAAAAGACATCAAGGCCTGGCGAGCTCGAGACCACCCTGACTGGCTTGATATGAAGGAGAAGAAACCGACCACGTAATCACCAACACTCTACATAATTGTGCATTTCAGGGCGTTTGAGGGGCGGTTGCCAAGAGAAGAACGAAGACCGTTTTTGTTCTGCATATGGACGACCATATAGATTATGGCCTACGACGATTGGGCTGAGCTGTATTAACATGTGGGTTTGGAGTTTTACTGCTCTAGAAGGAGAGCTTCAATAGGCACAATTGATACCCTGGGGATTATCTGATGCTGGTTTACCAGCGCACTCTTCGTATGTTCCCAGGCAAGCAAACAAGGTGCTCTTTTGTCGAATGAAAGTTGATTCTATCCGTGCAACTTGGTTCCTGTGGCGACGATTACATGTTAAATTATTTCCGTGTCTCTCGAGTCTCCTATGTAACACGGCGGAGGAGAATTCATGGTTGGCAGTGGGGCACAAGTTTGACAGCTGGCACCAACGATCCATGCAGTCATGAAGCTCTCACATTCTACTCGGTACTCACACACAGGGCAGCATATCCAAAGGAGAACGTGTGCCTCTGGGTGACTTCAACGATCATATTGTCCGAGGTGGAAAGATTTGCCCATAGACTGTGCCTCAATTTTGACTTTGACTCGTTTGCATCCCTTGCGTGACGCATTCATTTACATTTACATTTACGGTGTTTTGCAGCTGGGCGCCTTTTTGTATGTTCTTTTGTTTTTCCCTTTTTTTTTCTCCCTCCCAGCACTAGCCCCAAGAGATCAGGAATCAAATCCTGTCCTATCGCCCACTGTTGCCCACTGCCCCACCAAAATTCACCAAAATTTCGAAAACTGCCCTTTGACCCCTCCCCCAGTCAGAGCCTGGAAATCGCGTTCGGGTCTCACTACTATCCAGCCGGGCAGGTCCATCGATCCTTCGTTGACTCACCACGAAGCCACGCGCAACTGCATCTCTCAAACCCACTCATCACTTTTGATTTGGTTCGATTCAGTGATACAGCACCACCCAACATGTCTCGATTTTTCACTGGCGGTGGCGACAGCTCCAGCGAGAGCAGCTCCGACGAGGAGGAACTCTACTCTGAAGAGGAGGAAGCACAGGACAAGAAGGCGAGCTCCGACGAGGACGAATCCGAAGAGGACGACGAAGATGACTCGGACGACGATTCCAGCGACGAGGACGAGGGCGGCAAGACTGGTGCATCCCGTTTCTTGCGTGGCGAGTCCTCGGAAAGCGAAGACAGCGACGACGAGAGAGTCAAGACGGTCAAGAGCGCCAAGGACAAGCGATTCCAGGAGCTCGAAGCCATCATCAAGGCGATTGAGAACGGTCAAAAGATCAATGATTGGGGTTCCATTTCGACCGGTACGAGAAGAACACCACACCCATCCAGTCCAATCCCAATCCACAAGCACGCGCACCACTAACTCTTCTTGATTTAGAATTCGACAAGCTCAACCGACATGCCTCCAAGATCGGCGACAGCAGCAAGCCCCCCAAGGTCTACATCAAGGCCGTCGTGGAGCTTGAGGACTTCATGAACGAGACCATCTCCAAGCAGAAGGTCACTCCCAAGAAGATGAACGCAACCAACGCCCGTGGTCTCAACGCAGTCAAGCAAAAGATCAGGAAGATCTCCAAGGACTTCCAGACTCAGGTCGATGCCTTCAAGGCTGACGAGGATGAGTTCATGAAGTCTGAGGACGAGGCCCCCAAGCCAAAGTCCAAGAAGGCCAAGGCCGCCGAGATCTACACCGAGCCCACCGGCGAGGAGGGCGAGGGCGAGGGCGAGTTTGCTACCGTCGGCAAGGGTGGAAAGACTCTCCAGTTCACCCCCGAGAGTATTCCCAAGCACCTCCGCGCCATCCTAGAGTCGAGAGGAAAGAAGAACACCGACCGTACCGAACAGATCAAGATCATGGAGAAACTCTACGAAGTTGCTGCCACTCCTTACCAACAGCTCAAGGTCCTGTTGGTTCTTATCTCCGCGAGATTCGATCTCAGCACTGGCCCTTCCAACTCGATGCCCGTGGAGCAATGGAAGGCCGCCGAGAAGGACATCCAGACGCTCTACAATGTGCTAACCAAGAACGAGGATCACATCGTGGTTGAGGGTGCTGAAGAGTGGGAGGACGATGACAAGCAACCCCAGATCCAGCCAGGCGAGAAATATCTGAAAGTGCCTGGATCCATTGTCTCCTATGTTGAGCGATTAGATGACGAGCTCACGCGATCTCTGCAAATCATCGACCCCCACACCTCCGAGTACATTGAGCGTCTATCAGATGAGGGCGCCCTCTACAACGTCATTTTCCGTGGTCAGCTCTACTACGAGCACCTCCGCAAGGATGCCTCACTCGAGGTGCCCCAAGACAGCATCAACCGTATCGTGATGCGTCGTCTAGAGCATGTCTACTTCAAGCCCGCTCAGGTCGTCAAGATTCTGGAAGAAAACGCGTGGAAGTCGGCACCTACCAGCGCCGCTTCAAGCATCACACAGCAATCCGAGACCACAGAGGCCGACAAGCTCCTCAACATCCTCTGCAACTACCTCTTTGCCAACAGCGAGGGTATTATTCGTGCCCGTGCTATGTTGTGCCAGATCTACTTCGCTGCTCTGCACGATGATTACTACAAGGCACGTGATATGATGCTCATGTCGCATTTGCAGGAGACGATCAACAGCTTCGATGTTTTGACTCAGATTCTCTACAACAGAACCCTTGTGCAGGTCGGTCTCTGCGCCTTCCGCAAGGGCTTGGTCTACGATGCTCAGAACACACTGCAAGAGATCTGTGGTAGCGGTAGACAAAAGGAGCTCCTGGCTCAGGGTGTGATGATCCAGCGCTTTGCCCAAGTCTCTCCCGAGCAGGAGAGACTGGAGAAGCAAAGACAACTACCCTTCCACATGCACATCAACCTCGAGCTGCTCGAGTGTGTATACCTTACTTGCAGCATGCTGCTCGAGATCCCGCTTCTGGCACAGACTGGTTCCTCGCCTGATGTCAAGAAGCGAGTCATCAGCAAGACCTACCGTCGCATGCTTGAGTACCACGAGCGCCAAATCTTTACTGGTCCTCCCGAGAACACCCGAGACCACGTCATGCAAGCATCGAGGGCTTTGGCTGCTGGCGAGTGGAAGAAGGCTATCAACTTCATCCATGACATCAAGATCTGGGAGCTTATGCCAGATACCGAGAACATCAAGACCATGCTCTCGAAGCAGATCCAGGAGGAGGGTCTCCGTACATACCTCTTCACCTACGCCCCCTTCTACGACACCCTTGCTGTCGGCACCTTGGCCGCCATGTTCGAGCTTGAGGACCGCAAGGTTGCCGCTCTTGTCAGCAAGATGATCAGCCACGAGGAGCTCGCCGCCGCTCTCGACCAAGTCACAGCAACAGTTATCTTCCGCAAGGGTGTTGAGCTTTCTCGCCTCCAGAGCTTGGCCCTCACCCTGTCGGACAAGGCTGCTGCGCTCATTGAGACCAATGAGCGGACGCTGGAGCAACGCACACAAGGTACGGCCAATGCCTTCGATAGGAGAGGGCAGAACAACCGTGGTGGCCGTGGAGGAGGTCGTGGAGGTGGCAGAGGAGGTGCAAGGACAGGAGGTCCTCCACGACAAGCTGGTGGCACGCAGTTCACCGGTGGTGCACTGGGTGCTGCAGTTAGGGGCTAAATCGCGTTGTCTGGGTCTCTCGGTTCTGTAATTAATGCATATGGAGTAGGTTTCATTTTCGCAAAACAAAGGTGTACCGGCATCATGTTTATGCCAGTCCACCTGGGACGGACGGTCATGAATAGAGAGAAATTGAGCATTCTTTCGAGTTAAAATATCGATCAGTTCAAGTATCATGCATCCTGTATCAGAATTAGTATGTCACAAGAGCGTCGTCTTCGAACACCAATGAATTTCGACCAGAACGGGTAGGTCACCCAAGATTACAGATAACCTGGTAGAACATATTCAGGTATCAAACATTGAAGATCTGCTGCACTTGCACATGCTCATAGAAAATAAGTGGCTAACTTCAGTCTAATGCTTGCAAATGCAAGTTTCTTCAGTCGCTGGCTGGGCTACGGATTACAACCCCACCCCACCACAAACCCGCCACCATGAACCCGCGCGGGACCGCGAACCCTTTTTTGTTTTTTTCTCTTGGGCGAACCGTCGGCACCCAAATTGCTTTGCAATAGCTGACTTATTCAGAGATTTGAGACTAACGTCCTCCCCCCCAAGTCAACCAACCTAGCAAAATGGTTTCGCAGATATTCTTGCAAAAGGTTCCTTGAACTCGTATTCTTGTGCTTTTCCTTCTCCATCGATCATATATCAATACATATGCCCTTTCTGCGTAGAACCGCTCGATCCGCTCTCGTTGCCGTGAGATCCCGTTTTACGACTCAGCCATTCGTTCCATTTGGCTCAGCAACTATAACGACTTCTGGCGCCAGAGTGCAGACACGAGCAGGCAGACTGTCACAGAGACGCTCAGCAGCCATGTCGACAGCAGCAACGGCGGCGCCAGCAAGCCCCAACGCACCCGCACCACCATGCTCCGAACAGCAGAAGACGGCGACGGGGACAACGACAACGGAATCTTCTTCCTTGAAGGACGTAGCAGCAGCAACAACAACAGCAGCAGCAGCGGAGGAGGAGACGACCAAGCCCAAGCTCCCGCCCTTGACCCCGGCCGAGTTCCGCATCTACAACCACATGGCCGAGCACATGGAGCTCTTCCACAACCACTTCCGCGCGACCTGGAACCTGCTGTGGACGGCCTGCACCACGGGCCGCCGCCCGGCCGGCATGTCCCTCAAGGCCTTCGTCAACGAGGGCCTGCAGTTCCTCAGGCACCTCGAGGTCCACCACAACATCGAGGAGACCCACATCTTCCCCGTCCTCGCCCGCAAGATGCCCGAGTTCAAGGCCGGCAAGGGCAACGGCGCCGCCGAGCTTTTGAGGCAGCACAGGCAGATCCACAAGGGCATGGACGGGCTCGAGGAGTACCTCAGGGATGTGCAGGCCGGGAGGCAGGAGTTCGATCTCGGGAGGTTGAAGGAGAGGATGGAGGGCTGGGCCGAGGTGCTCTGGACTCACTTGGACCAGGAGGTCAAGACCCTGGGTGCGGAAAACATGCGACTCTACTGGTCCGAGTCCGAAATGCGCAGAATGCCCATGTGATCCTAGACATGGCGAGCTAGATATGTGTGGTCTATGAGAGGTGTGCATCCTGCTGGCCTTCGGGCTTTAGAGATGTTGCATGGCTTCAACTACTATACAGAGCATATAGAATGGGGGGACTGCTCGTCTATAGAGAATATATTTCACGCAGCTGGCCATATGTTGCGGGCACGGGCTCAGAGCCAGGGCTTCTTTCACGTCATCTCAACCGATTGCAACGTCTTGGGTGTAGAAAATTTCGGACATGGTGTATGTGAAAGCGATGCCTACCATATTCATATGATTGCCGCTGATGTGACGGGCGTCGTTGACGTTCTCTGGCGACTAGATATTATGTTGCAGGGCCCAGACTGGACAATATGCAATGCCCTTCGTGAGGGTTAAATTTGCAGTGCAGTCGCATTAATTAACACAGGTACGCGCGCTTACCATAGAACGACTAGAAACAATTCCCAACAGACCCCTCTTCAGACGCTAGGGTAGGGGGGGGTTCATATGCATATTGACTATGTTATGTGTATAGTTACGGAAACGCGACCGTGGTCCGCAATGATGCCGCATCATACTGAGAAGCCCGGAGAGCCTCGCAAGTAATCCGGTGCTTAGGCGAGGTAGATGAACTACAGTTCTGGATGGCCCACACCAGTTTCCTGTATTCCTGGTGGTTGATCCGGCGCCGAGTTTGCTGTTTGTTTCTGGTCGTAATAACTTGGATATATCACGAAATGGCATGACTTACGTTAGGTTCTCCTTGTCACTATCATGAAGCTAGATTTCATGGTTCCCGGTATCATGAACGGCGATCGAGTGAGAGTTCTAGAATGTAGCCAGGTAGCCAAGGGGTTCGTGATTCGTTAAATGCCATTTATGTTGTGGAATAGGATGAGATTGTCATTTAGCGGCACACATAATATAGGAGAGACCAATTCTACAGTCTAAAATATTGTGCATGCAGTGGTAAGAAATTTATCAGTACTTCAGCCTGGAAGATGGAGACTAAGATGCGTGTGACATATATGTTAACATCAGATAGATACAGGTTCTCCAACGAACGAAGTGGTCAAATCTACCGAAAGAATTGAAACTTCGTTGAGGCGCTCCTGCAACCCGCGCCACCCTGAGTAGAGATTGTACTATCATGAGAGAAACATACTGCATTTTTACATATGTAGTGCTTGTATGCATTTGGTTTTCCACGATGAGAAATATTCTTTGTCCTTCTCGTACAACCGCCCGTGGTGCTCATGGTTCCAGGCTAGTCTAGGAGAAATGACAGATCAGGAAGTGTATCCTCCTTGTTAATGCAATTTGAAGATTATACGTCATGAATGATGATATCTTTGACGGGACACACACGATATAATTCAGCAATATTCCGCCCGCTTGAGTACATCTTGGAAGCGGTGCTTGGTGCAGGGGCTAACAGAGTCACATACCAACCAGGCAAAGGACAAAAAGATTTGCACTCAAGATTTGTCTCCAAGATACTAGTGGCAATGATTGAGGCGCTGATGGTGATGACGATCCGCCCGATGAAGTGCAATCACTATACTCAGACTCTCGACGGGTACAAGTAAGTACGCCTGTATTAAAAGCCAAGCCATTTGTAGAGAACAGCCGTCGACTGACTCTACTTGTGAACACTCTGAGGCATGCCTCACACCATCAAAACGCTTATCTTGACGGCAGCTCCGATGACAAAAGATCCGGTCGATATTGTACAGGAGCACGGCATGAGCGCCCTGCATATTTATGGAATATGCTGCCAATGGCACTCTCAGCGACCTGATACAAAGAGCAATCAACTTAGAAGCAGAGAAAATGTTCCAGGATTGCATACTATGGAGATTCTTCATGTGTTGTAAGTTTCCTTACGTATAGTTGTAGTTATGAAGTCATAATAATTTCAAGCGATGCAGTACTGAGGATTTGCATCGAGATGGCCTTCTATGATCTGCGCAATATGCCAATTCTAAGGTCCCATAATGGCCTCAACGGCAGACGCGCCTGAGGCATGCGAATACATTCTCAGTGTTATAGCGAAAGTGAGTTGATGTCTCCTCCACATATGCGAAACAAAACAAGGAACATGGTCCAAATGGCTAATGCCGTTCACATGTTGTATAGGTTTCGCTGAAGCACGTATTGCTCCAGCTCGATTTTGACCCGGAAGCCGGTTCTGAGGTTGTGATCACGGTGAACAGTAACTCGTTTGCTTTGAACTGTGTACAGTTCTGGGACCAGTATCAGAATCTGATCGCAGCCAGTGTCAAACCCGACCTTGTTTAGCTGGTCCGTTGGTACCCTTCTAGTGACCCTAAGAAGAGGCCGGTCCTGGTGGAGTTGGCCTTTATTGCTCAAGAATATGTGAAGAACTGAGATTAGGCATACTATGGTGGAAGAGACGAGGAGTCTGATCGTGCCATTAGGCGGCGGATGACAGGTCTCTTGAGTGACACTAGTATAGCTGCACCAGCTACATGAAGTGGAGGTGTAGGAAACTGTGCAAGGTCAAAAGCCCCATGTAGGTACTAGTATTATTCTTATATAGTCATTCAGGTTACGGGCTGACGTGATCCGATCAGTATTTAATCACAGTGATATGCTCTAAAGAGCAGACAGGTATATATGGCAACGAAATCACAACTTATTCCGGTACCCGTTGTGATTCTTCTTAGTAATTTAGATTCTTGGCAGATTCTAGGTGCTGTTGTTAAGATTAACTATCTTGTTGGTGTAATAAGACCTTTGTTAATGAGGGGCCCAGATCAATAATTATCTGGTAATTATCAGGGGGTCTTAATAACGTGACTATACACCATTGCTCTCGCGCATGACCAAATTTTGGACTTTGAATTTATCAACTACTGATATAGTATATGTTCTGGCTACTTACTACACACAGTTCGGAACCTCAGCTTCAAGTTTCTGGATGTGACAAGCTCACTACATTTTACAAACAAAGAATTCTCTAGTAGCCATGGCCGGTATAGATGGTGAGAGGCTGGATATCCTCCAGTAATATTTCGTTGGCAGCCACTATACATTCAGAGGCATCCTGAATCAAGGGATGGCCAAGAAGTATATCTACATGATCTACCCGGACGACACTTCACTTGCCGACTCGGATGACTTCAACCGTAACTGGAAAAAGGAATGCGATCATGAAGTGGGTGTATTGCGGGTACGTAACTCTCAGACAACGACCGATGCCAGCTGATTCCATGCTGAACACTAACGATATTGCCACAGAAAGTGCGCATTTGTTTACGTCTCTTGTGCCTAGCTTGGAACTTTCGAGGCGATCCCTTAAGAAGGAAACTCGGAAAGGACGCTATCAAACACGGTATGGGCAGCTGGGTATTGTTGAAATATTACGAGAACGAGGAGGAATGGACACGTATTAAATTTCAAAACTGTATATTCTAAGGGATTTTCATGTGTTATAAGTTTACCAGTTACTTTTTGGATTTACTTAGGACAGTATGTACCTAGTCCATATGCACAGTGGCGAGATCTATTGTTGAAATATCTTTCCACGCGTTACCAGAGTTTGACACCAAGACAACGGCCATTGAAAGTCCAACGAGCTCAAGGCTGGATAATCGCGCATATAACAATATAAGGGACGAAAACGTTGTTATAAGAGCTCTGCTCCCTGATATTCAGCATCCTAAGCATGAAACCACACCTATCTTCAAGCTAGTTGATTTCGGCTCGTTAACATATATTGAGACAGGTCAAGAAACTGTTATATTGAGTGATGAGCCGGAGGTGTAAGTCGGGGAGTGTTTTAGATATTTGGAGAACGCACATGCGCGAAATATTCGTGAAGTAGCGATGCTAGTTGCAAGATAACAGCCGCAACATGATTTATGACACTGAGAGGCGAACAACTAGCGACGGTTTTTAGGCTATAGGTTATGCAGCACCTTATCAAACATAATCACCCAAATCCTCCCGAGACTGCGCCGTCACAAACCGTCTTGAAAACAAGTAGCTTGGCAGTACAGAAGACATTTCCAAACTATGACCGCACTGGTAGTTCATTTACAGCTGACGGCATCGAACTGTGCACTGAGAAGAAGGCTCTGATAAGAAAGAATGTCGACGGACAACTAATCGACTTAGTATGCTGGTGTCTCGCTAAGAATCCGTGTAGGAGACCTGATTTGGTATTATTTGTCTAGTAAAAAGTGGTTACTATGATCAAGTAAGCGTATAAGCCGGAGGACGACAATGTCTTTACAGCGGATGAGACGATCAAAGCCCGAATGATTAGGCTCCTGGTCAACGCTGGTATTGCGCCCCATGCGCTCATCAAAATCCGGCCTTGGCTCTCATTTAGCTCACCGGGTTGAAGAGTCTCATCTCACAGTGAGAGTAATTGATATAATTTTGCTAAATTCGACTGTGTCTACATGGCGTAACTGTTCATATGGGAAAGGCCGGGAAGATTCACACGAAGAGCTAGGGTTGTGTTCTAGACCTCTCCACTTAACGTCCTACTATCACCGTTAACGACCATCAGGATATCGACGATGATAACTTTAGCATTTTTGCCAATCTCTCATTGTTGGAATATACTATTCGCGGTCTCGTACGACGGTTGACTACGTAGTATAGGTAGTCACCGGCGTGCTGGCAGTAAGCCACCACAGCCACGATGTGGCTGTCGGCAGCCAGCAGCCGTGCGGGTGAACCCCAAACCCCTATCTATAGACCACGTACGAGGGGAAGAATCCCTTCTTCTCCTTCGTACGATAGCGCTGAATAGATCTATTTGTCGCCCAAACTGTACGGAAAGAAATGAATGGAGAAGCCATTCCACACTCATGGTATTTATGATCGAGACCTGACACTGCTATTTCCATATAACAAGATACGAGTTTTAGTTACGCATTCCCATCTGTACTGGAGTTGTCTTAAGCTAATAGCAATTAGCATCATTGGCTCACTCTGATATAGTACTTGCCAGTTATGAATCATATTTTAATGCTCGCAATTAGTGACACAACCATAAAGTACTGCGTATTCTTCCCTGGCCATTAGCTTAAAGAGCCATGGTTACGAATCGAATAGCAAATAGATCTAACGGAATATGATCGTGGCAACGGTGTGGTCAACAAAGGGTATGACAATGGTCCCTGCTGTGGGTGCTCGTTCGAGATAGCGAGGCATTTGTACACTTCTAGGAGGAAGCTATTCATACGCCCACATTTTCTATTACACAAAGCTGATGTGGGTCACATTATACATCGTGTATAAAGCTTATTATACTTGTTAGTTTAGAACCCCATTGGACTGAAGTATCACTGAGTCATGGATGCTTAGATTGTATTTTGGATCTTGAAAATCCGGGTTACACCCGAGGCACCTGGCCTAACGATTTGGAAATAGGTGTACAGAAGATCTGGTGATTTCGCACAAGGCAGAGGTTGAATTCAGAATCAAAATCGCTCGAGGACATGAGAAGGCAGTATAGTCCTAAACAGTCGACTTACAGTAAGAAGCGCCCACTGCTCATAGTGAGAGACATAATTTGAACCCACATCATGCCAGAATTTCGCCAGGACACCTCGTTTTGTAGCTTGAAGTCATATGGCTCGTGTTCCTTTAAACTGTTTCATATTATAGAATCAAGGAATAGTGGCAGTGATTGGACGGGTGCACGGACCTTTGCATCTGCCATTTAGGTGTACCACCATCCTTCCGAGGCCCAGCTCATCAGAGTCATTGATGGCGCTACCACATATGCATTGAACGACTCTTACTGACTAAGGCAAAATAGTCATCCCATCTCGTACGACTTTTAGATTCGTCCGCGCACGGCGTTTGAGCTCGGCGCTTGAGCGTTTGAACACGATCTGCGTATATCAGTAGTCGGCGACTACTCGGGATTCCGAGCCTTCCGGATGCGGCCCGCTAATGCATCTTCAGGTAGTTGTGCGGATATTCGAGATTCAAAAATAAGAGCGAGGCGCGACAAAAGCATTGTCTGCGACAAAGCCGCCTACCGTATAGTGGTAACAGGGATTGGTGCAGGTGCCGCAACTCCGGGCGAGCGTTGCTGCGCCGCCGTTCTAGAGAGGCCGTTGCCATTGAACGCGTCACTGCAGTCGAGAACAAAATCAAATACCCAAATGGTGATGAGATACATGAATCATTCGGTTAGTTGCTGCCCAAAAGGGTAGAAGAAAAAAAACCACCCCCGGACGGCGATCCGCCAATCTCGACACCTGGCTTATCGAGTCACAAGATCAATTGAAGAAAACGTGGCGATCAGCAATAACCCTGGCAATAAGCCTTTACACTTTCGAGATCCGGCTGTGGGGTATTATGGTATTTGTCAATTGAAATTCAAGAACGTTATCCAGAAAGCTTGGCGTACACTGTTTTGGTAATGCGAGTGTTGTCGCTAACACGACTCGTGGGGGAAAAAAAGGTAACTTACTGAGTATGCTTGTTTCACCTGCCGCTACTTCAGGCTCGGTGCCTTGGAACAGTCCTTCGGCTATCGCGTCCCTTCTCTACATGCAGATCATGAGCAAATGCCTTGGTTTTGTGTAAAGTCCAAAGATGATTGCAATCATTTCCGTCGTTTTAGCTCTACACAAGTTATCGTAGACCACTCAGCCTTAGAGGAAGACCCTGATGACATCATAGCTTTGGAATTAAGTTTGGTGTTAACAGGAGGATCAGGACCAGCTACTGTGACTACACAGTAGAAGATCAGTAAGCAAAAAAGCAAAGCTACTACATATGTCAGTATGTGGAACAAGCCCGTGGTTCTAAGTTGTTCTAGACGCATCGAATTCATCCTGGAGGAAACACAGGGCAATAACTTGACTGCATGTTGTGGTCATCATGGAAGTACTTGGTCGCACATACACGTCGATCTTGTCCTAAGCGGCCTCGTGTCGCGGACAGAGCACCGATTCTTCGGAATTGACAGGAAGCCGGCTCCAATTATTTGACTTCGCCCACTACAATCAGAGTTTCCCGCCTATATCGAGCTGTTGATCATGTAAAAAGGCTTCAAGGCATGGACAAGGGAAAGCCCTTTCGAAGATCTGCTACTTCTTCTTGATTGTTTCTCGAAATTATGCATCATGCCCCGGCCTCACCGCCCCAAGGTGAGGACTTCAGGCATGGAAAGATCTGCTTGGCGAGGCTACCCTAGTTTCAATGTTCTGACGTGTTCTCGCAGGGTATGGAGATGCCGAAATTTGATGCCTTAGCATGCCGGTTGGATCCTCTAATTCCAGGTACGCGGCTTTCAAATGAAGCCAACCACGAACCAACTATTTCGTTCTGACGGGGCACCAATGCCTTTGAACTAGTTCTAATGCGACTGGCTCTCGTGATAAAACATGCCTAAGGGGTAGAACTTGGGACTTATTTGGGGTTATTCTGATTCTTGCGAGTAAATTTTTGTGCTGTCCAATTGTGAACATGTAAATTTTGGAGTACCAGACCATTGGCTCGCCGTCCTACAATGCACTACTACGTCGGCAGGTCGGCTGCTGATATCTTGGCTCTCAAGGCATGCGCTCTATTACAAGTTCTGCAAAACATGTCCAACTACTCATGATAGCGGGGAATACATATTGGGGTATGATTGGTCAAGACTAACGCATCGTGCATCCGGTGATTCCCTTCATGCCCTGTTTTGGGTTGACCCCGGTTGAAGCACAGCCTTTTGAGGCAAGTTATCACAACGTTGAACGAATGCGTTCGCGGTTCCGAGTCAGCATACAACCAAGGTTCGATTGATGTCTCAACGTAGCCGTTCTCCAGTTCTCGGGAATAATTTTGGATTCCAGCGCGAGGGGGAAAAAGAAGTATAGTTTGTTTACCACAAGTGTCGCGACGCGTCATAGGCCGATGAACTGTGCTATGGCCATTTGAACTGTTCCAGGCTCGGCACGGCTGCATTTTTACATAGAAAATTTTCATCTTGCGATATGAAGCCGATGGTGCCGTCAAAAGTGAGGGGCGCCGATAGCCCGGGGATTCCTCACTAGGAGATAGTGTTCTCTAAAGGGTTTTAGTAGCGTCGAAGCGCCCGCATTTTGATGCCAAGAAACAGGCATCTTTCACAGAACACTACATCATAGGCAGATCATCTGCAGATAACCCCAGTCTATCCGCAGGCTTACCACTGGAGACTCGAGAGAATTCATGCTGGGATCCAATACATGTGCCGCCCGTCACTAGGTGCTTGGTGCTTGATTTCACCTTAGCAACACAAACACGATATTACACGTACATACTACTACACACTCACCGACATACCTGCACTACTTCCTGTCCCTTTGGATTCTTTACCGCTCCATTGTCGAAATATAGGCCTTCCATTCTTACGACGACCAAGCCGGCCTGTGACTAGAGTCCGTACTGTACACTATCTCGCAAATCTACCCACCTAAGTTAATCACACCGCATCGACCAGTCCGGCGTCTTTGCGCTCTTTACAAACAGGTGTCGGCGCGGGGCATGAAATTTGAGACACGCCTTCCAACCGGGAGCTTCCTTTGAACAAACAGGCTTAACGTTGCTTCCAATTGCCTTTCTACGCGAGTTTCCTCTCTTATCGCAAACTGTTGTGGTCACTTTGTGTGCCTCGCTGCTTCCAACAGTCAATCACGACTCTGTTGTGAGTTTCTGGCCAACCTTAGAATCGTAGGTACTCCCCGATTCGTTCTCTCGCCTTGTTTCTCTTGGATGTTTGCATTCCTTTGTCCTTGTCCTGGCGCAGTTCCAGTCGCAAATTCTCTTCGTGCCCTCTCCGGGTTCCTGTTTTGGGTGCTTGACATTCTTGCCCAACCATATGTCAAGCCATCCCTACATACTATAATCCTGTTCTCCACGTCTAGACAGCGCATTGGGTCGAGATTGACCTATGCTTGTGAGCGCGCATGAATATTGCAGGACTACAGACATTTGCTTGACTCGTTTGGCAATCTGCCATTGTCCACTCGCTAGTGGGCACATTTTACTTCACAGGACTTGTTGTCGAGCATTCTTAACTCATCTCATATCCTGTCGCTCTTTGTGGATTAGACAACGTCATGCTTGGATTCTTGTTCTAACGTACGCCACCATGACAGACATTGAAAGAATATATCGGGTAGATAACTACCAACACCCACAGGCTGGCAGCGTCTACTACAGACCTCGGAATAGGGACATAGAGAACAGCCCGCCGACTTTTCCTACACCACGGATACGACCTAGAACGCGACGACCTCAGTCCATACACATTCTTTCATACCCATCAGGATATATCCCCCACGACGTAAGATCTGGGTATACCGCCAAGCCCAAGAAGGTAACCAGGTCGACAGGACGGAAGGGGAAGGACGGAAGGCACGCACAGAGCGCAAAATCTACGCCGGGGTCTTCAAGGAGAGTACTGGAGAAGGTTTTGTCACCAATAAAATCCCATCTTGCGGGTAACGTCGTGAAAGACGTTCCAGAGCCATCGGGCGTCCCTGGCTCTTCTAGGTCTAGCACCTCTAGTTGGCACAACGCTCCTAGACCCCAGTCCATGTTTGTAGTTCCACCTCAAGGGACATCACCAATGTCCACCTCGACAATGGTTGATACACGACGCGCTCCATTCCTAGGAACGGCTCTCCAAAACCCACAAAGGAATGGGCTTATGTCGATGCGGTCAGCCAAAAGCATCATGAGCTCAGCAGTGACCGAGATCCCGAAGCCAGTCGCTTCTGGGTCCGGTGTCTCATGTTCAATCATCCTGGCAGAGCCGAATATCTTTTTGACGGGCTTTGACCATGACGGTCGTCCGCGACACGAAACCTCAAACTCAACAGCACTGCTTCGGGGCAAACTACAACTTGACGTCACAAAAAACGTCAAGCTCAAGTCGGTAACACTGAAACTCTCGGGGAAAGCAAGAACTGAGTGGCCGGAGGGAATCCCACCGTTGAAGGTGGATCAATTCGAGGAGGAGTCTTTACGAACCCAGGTCCTCACATTCTTCCACGCCATGCATGAGACTTGGGAGACAGAATATGGCAACCAATGTACGTACAACATAAAGCGAAGTGCTGAGACGTCATCAAATATCAACCTGTCTGCTCCATCGCAAACCCAGCTCTCACTTGGCCTCCGGAATCGACCAAATGGTAATCTCACCGCGAAAGAATATAAGCGTCTTTCGTTACAAAACACCCAAGCCCGTAGTTTTGGAAAGGGTGATTCGCCAGTTGCCAGCACAGTGCAATTGAAAGGCTACAAGGTCTTTTATCCCGGTACTTACGAGTACTCCTTTGAATTACCAATCGATCACCACCAGCTGGAAACTGCCAAGTTGCAATTCGGATCAGTCAAGTGGGAACTGGAAACGATAGTCGAACGTGCGGGCGCATTCAAGCCGAACTTGCATGGGACAAAAGAGGTTTGCATCGTTCGTGTGCCCGACCAGCTATCGTTGGAGATGACAGAGCCCATCTCCATCAGCAGGCAATGGGAAGACCAACTTCACTACGATATCATGATATCGGGGAAGTCTTTCCCAATCGGTACCAAAATTCCCATTGCTTTTAAGCTTACGCCCTTGGCCAAAGTTCAAGTGCACAAGCTGAAGGTTTTTGTTACCGAATCCATCGAGTATTGGACCAACGATAGACGCGTCACAAGAAAAGATCCAGGAAGGAAGATCCTGTTGCTTGAGAAGTCTGCAGGAAAGCCTCTTGATAAACAGTACGAAAATTCCGAATTCACGATTCTGAGCGGTGGTGAGCTATCACCAAATGAAAGACATGAAGCACGGATTGCGGCAGCACGGAGGAGAAGTGTCGAGGCATCGCAACACCACACAGTACCACAGCCATTGCCAGATCCATCAGACAATCTTTTGGGCGACTTGGACTTGGGCCTAGAGTCATACTGGGGATCAACGGAGATCGAAATGAATGTCCAAATTCCAACATGTGAGCAGATGGCAAAGGACAAGAGCGTGCGCCTGAACCCCGACTGCAGTTGGAGGAATGTTAATGTTTACCACTGGATTAAAGTGAGTCTGATTCGATCATATCGCCGTTCACATGTACTAACTTGGTACAGATCGTCATGAGAATATCTCGGCTTGACCCAGATGATCCTGCTGGAAAACGAAGGAGACATTTTGAAATCAGTATTGATTCGCCTTTTACAGTACTCAACTGTCGAGCGACACAAGCCAACACCAGCTTGCCTGAGTATTCTGGTTTGGAGCAGCCCATGTACAGGCAACACGCCTCATGCGGTTGCCCAGATGCCAATATTCTTGCAACCAACCCTTCTCCTGCATCAAGCACTGGAACGATCCCCTCTGTAGAGCCCACTCCTATCAGTGACATTTCAGCGCCTCTTCCACCGCCACCTGCTGCACATATTGGTACCCAGGCACAAGCTGGGGGTACTCAGGCTGTGCAGCGTCCGATACACCTGCTACGGTATCCATCATTTAATCCTCCGGCATTTGACGAGGACGAAGCACCACCACCAATGCCAACGCCCACGCCACCTCCTCAATATGACCATATTGTTGGCACACCTAGCGTGGACGGTCTTGCCGACTACTTTGCGAGGCTGGCAGACTATGATGACAATGACAGCGACAGTGCTGACGAGGATTTTGGCCATCCGAGCAGGATCGTGGAGCGAGGGCGTGTTAATGTCGCCAACCCTCGCACTCCAGGCGGTAGAATGGTTCCAAGTCGCAGTCTGGATATTGCCAGACCAGCTATGCGATTGAACATGACTGGAGCCTTAAACGAAAGGCGTGCTTAGAGACCGCCAGCCACAACAACAACATCAGCAACACTTTCCAAGGGCATTTGCTCTTGCTGCTAATTACAGCTTAATGAGTTTGGATTCACGAATCTTGTCGGAGTTTGGGATGTGCCCTTTGGGATGATACCTCTGCGAATTCATAGCATTGCATTGCATACCGCATGGGTGGAAGGGACGTAAAACTTTGGATGCTGGCATATTGGATTCTTGGATTCGGTTTGGAACGGTGTTGCATCATAGACCGCATTATGACTTATCTTGACCAGGCGTTGGCTTTGCGACCGAGACGAGTATGGATATGGAGAAGACTTAGCTTGAGATTACTAGCACTATTATACCTTTTGTCAATATCAAATTCCCTCTATTGCGACTACATGGGAATTAAACGAACGAAAAGAAACTTGCTCGGAATGCAACAAGAATAACGAACGAGACCATATCCTGTTCTCTCACGGTGATATATGGACCATGCCAGCTGGATTGTGAACATGTTGACTGCGTAGCCGGAGATACCTAGTCATTCCCACAATCAATGCGACGTCAAGTTTCTTGTAGGTCGGAGAATCACTCACCAAATCCGACAATACTCGAGTCCATCGCCAAGCATTCCGTGCCATGTGTGGCAAGGTGCCGGAAGGACAATCACCGCATACAAATACGTCCGCAGAGCCTCAACGCCGGTTGGTGGAGAATCGTCGAGTTGCGCACTGCGCGCATCGCTGATGACGAAGACATGCTGCATTACCACAATTACCCAGCATTTCGGTTAGCATCTGCGAACCTTTTGCGCTTCTGTCTCCAATTTATTACCTATTCTGCTCTTTCGTGCCTGGCAGTCCGTAGAAAATGCGCAAGGGGCGTTTCAGCCATAACCGCTCCTCCGCAATAAAATGACAGGCGGATCCCAGGGGCTAGGCTACTCCACCTTATTTTCTACGCCCCTAGTCCGTTGGTGATGTTTCTTTCTGAGCGCTCGCTTGGGAGGAACGAGCCGAAAGGCTGAAGAAAGTTTCTAGCGACCATGTCGTCTGAACTTAATTGATTCTAGGCTCGATCGGATGAGCGGCAGGGATGCCCGGGGACAGGCACAATAGTTATGATCATGGGTTCTACATGTGTACATGGGTCATGTCGTTTATGTGATGGACCCTTCTACTTCGCGGCGGCAAGGGGTGACACTTTCACAGTAATAAGAAGGGATGGTGCCCGTGTTGTCCTTCCGGAGCCGCTTCTTTTGGTTCTGGTTATCACGACTCTGGAAGTCTTGAGATTCTGCTGTTCACATTCTCTTCATTGACCCTTTACTACGAATAACCCTCACGTTCCTTTACTTACAACATAACCAACCATGCGTTTCTCGACAACAGCAGCCGCAGCGGCTGCTCTGAGCATCTCCGGTGTCTCGGCCAACCTAAATCAGCTTGCAGTAGCGGCTGGAAAGAAGTACTTCGGATCGGCCACGGACAACTCTGAGCTTACCGACACGGCGTATACGGCTATCTTGAATGACTCCACCGAGTTCGGACAGATTACACCCGGCAATGGTCAGAAGTGGCAATACACCGAGCCCACCCAAGGCACCTTCTCGTATACCAGTGGTGATCAGATTCAAGAGCTTGCAGAGGCCAATGGACAGCTCCTTAGATGCCACACGCTTGTGTGGTACTCTCAGCTGCCTTCGTGGGGTTTGTGAAACAACGGCTTACCAAAATACATCATTCATTCCTAACACGGTTTACAGTTTCCTCCGGCTCCTGGACAGCTGCGACCCTTACCGCTGTAATCCAGACTCACATCGCCAACGAGGTCGGTCACTACAAGGGCCAGTGTTACTCCTGGGATGTGGTGAATGAGGCTATCGCCGACGATGGCTCTTACAGAACATCGGTCTTCTATAACACTTTGGGTACTGACTACATCCCTATCGCTTTCGCTGCTGCTGCCGAGGCCGACCCGGATGCCAAGCTCTATTACAACGACTACAACATTGAGTACTCAGGCAGCAAGCACAACCGGGCTCTTGAGATTGTCGAGATCTTGAACAACGCCAGCGTCCGAATCGATGGTGTTGGTCTGCAGGCTCACTTCATCGTCGGTAGCTCGCCCGGCCAGAGCGATCTGACCAACGTCCTGCAGTCGTACGTTGACCTCGGTATCAGCGAGGTCGCCTACACCGAGCTCGACATCCGCTTCTCCTCCCTGCCCGCTACGGACTCTGGACTGCAACAGCAAGCTACCGACTACGCAGCTGTTGTGAAGGCCTGCCTTGCTGTTGACGAGTGTGTTGGTATCACCATCTGGGATTTCACTGACAAGTACTCTTGGATCCCCAACACCTTCTCAGGCCAAGGAGGTGCCTGTCTCTATGATGAGAACTTGAGCAAGAAGCCCGCCTACACCACCGTTTCTTCCATCTTGGCCGCTGCTGCTACCGGTGGATCCAGCGCCACAGCTACTTCGGCTACCCTTACGGCCACCACGGTCAAGGCCAGCAGCAGCACCGCAGCTGCTACTTCAAGTGCTGTCGCTTCGAGCTCTACTACTCTAGCCACCAGCGTGAAGGCAACTAGCACCACTGCAGCTGCCACCTCGACCACGGTGACCTCGTCCGCTGCTTCAACTGCGACCTCCTCAACTGGTGCGGCCCACTACGGACAATGTGGGGGAAAGAGTAAGAGAAGACGATCTCATCACTGAGATCTTTCAATTGCCTCTTAATTTTTAGTTGTCTCTTTTGTTGCTCCTTGGCTCGTTCTGGAAACGTCTGTGGAAGCAATACTGACACCTGGCTATCCTAGGCTGGACCGGTGCGACGAGCTGTGTTAGCCCATATACCTGTAAGTTGAGATTTCAGAGCTGCCCCTTATCAGATATTGAAACGATGCTGATTTTGGTTTAGGCACATACCAAAACGACTACTACTCTCAGTGCCTCTAAGTATGGAGGATCTGCTGAGCTGCTCCGACTGGAAAGGAATTCTCAGAGCCGTCTAGGGGCTATTTCTATTGTACATATTCATGCACGCACTTGCACGCATTACATACAAAAATGATGATCGAGCGTTTGAGACTCGAAAATAGCACTACCACCTTATGTGATTTCAAGCTACCTCAACCCAATGACATTTTTATTGATGGCGACCGTCAGATCAAAACAGGACCATGGCAACCAGTCGTACGGGAACACTCTCTCCTCGGAGTATAGCGTTCGATTGGGGACTCCACTATACGGCGCAAACTACCGATGATGCTATTCCACAACCATATTGCACCATCGTTTGACAGCGGCTTTGGGATTCATTCGACCACGCGAACAGTCTGTCCCTCAACTGCACGGAATTCTGTCGTACACCAAAGCTGAACCCCCATCTGCAGTGTTGAACCTCCCTTTCCCCGAGGCTGCCCGAACTAAGCTATAGGGCTCAACGGGCTTCGGCATCAGCGTTAGGCCGCGTGCATACAAGCAGGCGGGTATCGCCGGTAGGCAGTTTTCCACCGTCTCGCGGGTTTTTTTTTACATCCTCACAAAGAAAAGGGTACAATTTGTGTGACAAACTAGAACGCAGCTTTTTTTTAATAAAAAAGAATAGTTCAGGTATACTTTCTGTGTTAAGTGCTGCTACTGCTACCACTATACGCCCCTGATGGGAGCAGCAAAGAAGCGCGTCGCTGTGATAGGCGCAGGCCCATCCGGCCTCATCACCATCGATGCGCTAGCGCAGGAGAAGGCGTTCGATGTGATCAGGGTCTTCGAGAGGCGCGAGGCGCCGGGAGGTTGCTGGTAAGCTGCATGCATGCAAACACACCGCAGCACTTTCTTCTTCTTCCGCTCTGCCGCGCTGGTCGCTGACTGATTGTCTGCATGTAGGATCGCGGAGGGTAACAGACCTGTCCCAAACCTCTCAGACTTCGAGGCTCTCGCGGCGCGGGCGGCGGATCCCCCGCTGCCCGTCCCGGATCAGTTGCCGGCGCAGACGGGCAGGTCGCCCCAGCCGCGCTTCAGCGAGTCGTCCGTGTACCCGTACTTGGAGACTAATGTGGATGATGTTGCCATGTCTTTCTCGCAGGAGGCCATCCCGGATGTGCGGAGTAAATGGTCTGTCGGGATGCACGGCCCAGACACTCCGTTCAGACACTGGACGGTGATTCGGGACTACCTGCAAAGTCTGGTGGAAAGAAATGGGTACGGGGATCTAGTGTCGTACAACACCACCGTGGAACGTGCAGAGAAGATCGGCGAAGAGTGGAAGGTCACGCTCAGGAGAGAGGGCGAGGAGAAGGATGAGTGGTGGGAGGAGTGGTTTGATGCCGTGGTGGTCGCAAGCGGACATTACTCGGTGCCTTACATCCCGAAGATCCAAGGCTTGGAGGACTTTGCCAGGGAGAGGCCAGGGAGCGTGATCCATAGTAAGCATTTCAGGGGCAGAGAGGCATATCGTGACAAGGTAAGTTGCATTCCTTTTCTCTCGCATATAAAGCAACGTACTGACTCCCTTGCAAGCGAGTGATAGTGGTAGGCGCATCCGTTTCGGGTGCGGATATTACAGTCGACTTGACCAAGACCGCAAAAACGCCAGTTTACGCTGTTGTGGTGGGACGCAACTTCAATGGTTACTTCGGCGACACAGCCTTCCAGCACCCAAAGATTGATAAGCGCCCCTCGATTTTGAGAATTGATGGTGCCACCAGAACGGTACATTTCGAGGATGGAACTTCTGTCTCAGATGTAGACCATCTGATCTTTGGTACTGGCTTTTCATGGACTATACCGTTTTTACCTGGTGTGAAAACGCGGAACAACAGAGTTCCCGACCTCTACCAGCACACAGTCTACCGCCATGATCCCAGTTTGTTGTTCGTTGGTGCTGTAGGCGCAGGTCTGACGTTCAAGATCTTTGAGTGGCAGGCTGTGCTAGCCGCACGCATTCTTAGCGGGCGAGCCAGGCTTCCACCGACAGACGAACAGGAAAAGTGGGAGGTGGAGAGGATAAGGGTCAAAGGGGATGGTCCCAAATTTCCAGTTGTCTACCCAGATTTCGAAGAGTATTTTGAGACTGTCCGCGACATAGCTGGACCTGGCGAAAATGGTTTTGGCCGGCAATTACCTCCCTATGACCCGAGTTGGTTCGACAGATTTATGGCAGGACATGAGTTACGGAAAGCTATGTGGAGAAGAGAGAACGACAGAGTATTGGAGGAACTATCAGGTCAACAGAATGAAGAGGTCCTTGTGGCTTTAGATGAAAAGTCTAGGGCGACGGAAGTGGAAGTTCATCAAACGCTTGAGGTAGCCTAAGCCACGCGTTCTATACCATACGGAGTGGTCGAGTTAATAAAATGATGGCAATTTTGTTATTTGAGGGAGCATCTGGGACAACTGAGTTTAGCGCACAAAGTCACACAAAGCTAGAGAAAGAGAGCTCATGGTTGTTGTGAAACGTTGATTGTATAAATTATTTCTATAATAAACATTGAACATATATTGGTATCCTGCCATGATTGAGTTGCCTCGATGTCTTATCCTGATCTTGTGTATAAAATCACCCTAAACCCTGTTGTACAAAATAGTCTAAACTTTTCGTGTATCGCTCGCTGTGTGAAAATGACCAAACAAGAAATCTGTGGGAATGTGCCTGGTCTGTTGAATCGACAGAGACGTGATAGTCGTGAGTTCTGAAGAAAGATATCGCCTGGTTCAATGGGTGTTTTGTGTTTTGTGTAATGATACTATGTATCTGGTTTTCTGTTTTCTGTTTTCTGCTTTTCATTGCCATCTTCTCAGTGAAGAATTTATCAAAGGTCCAAAGGGCCATTATGAAGTGGCAGCAGGAATACCGGTCTGTTCGCAGACCTGGCAGTCGGGGTCGGCAGTGTCTCTCTCCTCGACCACGACCTCCTCAACGGCCCTTTTCGAGTCGGCGGGGAGGACCTCGGTTTGCTCGCAGACTTGACAGTCAGGATCGGCAAGGTCCCGTTCCTCAACCACAATCTCCTCGGTCGCCCTCTCGTATACCTCAGTAGGCACATCGTTTATTTCACAGACTTGGCAGTCCGGATCGGTATCATCTCTCTCCATTACCGGCTTGATATCGATCACAACAGCATCAATGGCTCTTTTGGAGTCAGCAGCAGGAACACCATTCTGCTCGCAGACCTGGCAATCGGGGTCGGCCGGATCTCTTTCAACCAAAGTCGTTGCGTCGACTACCAGGCTGTCTATTGCCCTCTTTGAGTCGGTAGTAGGAACAGGAACATTGGTCTGCTCGCAGACCTGGCATGGCACGGGGGCAGCCATAGCGAAGGTGAAGAGGCCGGCCAGAAGGACGGCCTTGAGTGAGAGTGGTGCGTTGAATGGCATAGTTGATGATTGGCTAAGCAAGAAGCTGTCGGTATGCGTATATGGGTAATAGAGTTGATGAGGCTTGATATTTCTTGATATGGGAGTTCTGTTTGTCTAATTGATGGGATGAAAGAAGATAGGCAGGTGTGAAGGATGATACGTGATCCTTATATCAGCATTTTGAGGCTATACTTACAAGTCACTTCGGAACCGTATTCCCTATTCTTCCACTTGTCTGCCTGACTCACCAGGCTACGGGTGGGGATGAGGAAGAGGAGGAGGCATAGAGCGTAATAGTGTGCCTCAGGTCAACAGTCACAGTTGCATAGCCGGGTCAATAATTTGAAGCACCGGTGTCCCGTGGTTCCATGAAACATGTGCACACGCGCAGTAAGTTCTCTTTTGAGAACACCGAGAGTCTGGTATCCCCCGTGGGAGACAATAAGCAGATGCACTATCCAATACGACCGTCAAATCAGCTCCCGTTGGAGGATCGTAAACAGCCCCGAGGGTGCAATCACAGTCATAAGCACGACTGGGCTCAAGGCAGCCTGACCCAATGGAAAGAAACCTGCATATGGTGCGGAAGCGGCCTCGCCCCGTTCTCCTCAACGGCCCCCATACTCAAAGCCATAGGGCTGTAGGGCTGTGTGAGACCCGCTCTGGATGTCTTACCGAACCGTTCGATCACACCGAAAAACCACGTGCGTCAAATTTCGTCTTCTTCGCCAATCTAGAAGGATGTAACCAAGAAGCCAATATCCTCGGGGTTTTAATTGGTCGGCATTGAGAGCTTGGCATTCGGTGAAGTGATGATGCTGACTCATTCTGTGGTAGCAGTCTCATTCAGCTCCGTGGCGAAGGCAGCTATTTCAGGGGGATGCCTAGACACAGCCCCTGCGCCACAATCTGATTGGCTGCTTTCCTACTACTAGACAAATATAATCCTTCAGCGTCCCCGTGACAATTCTAGGCAAATTTACACTTTTTGTGTTCCCGCGGCGAGAGAATTCTGCAATGGGACATATCCATCGAGGAGGATTCATGTGCGTAATATTCGTCCGCCTCGACCCACGTGTGCCTCAGAGCATGCATGCTTACTGAACCGGGAAACTACCGTGACCTCTGCGTCAACGAAGCGGCTTGATTGGCCATGGCAATTGGCCATGAAAGTAAACTGTGATTGGGCGGTGTCGTAAAGGACACAGTAATTCCTTTATATGATGAGTGCGCCTTCCGAGTTCTGTCGGGAATGCCTTCGTGATAGTGATGACCCCCAACCAGCGAATGCAAGAGATTGCTCGGCCAGACAAGACGTGCATTCAATATTGGGAAGAGAAAAGAAGCCACCTGATTCCCTTGAAGGTAACCAGGCGATTTCGGTTCCGAGTACCTCTATATGTCTGAATATTGACTTCCCAGGAGGAAGCAGCTGCGCCCAAAACACTTCACCCGGCTACGCTCTCCGCATCGGCTTGCCGATAATTGAGCTGCAAGCCGACGGATGTCAAAACTCAGAACTGCCAATAGGCTGGCTGCAGCCGTATGGTGTCACCGGGATCCAGTTCCTGCTGACATGCAGATTATATTGATTTGCGCCGCGGGACGGCGAGCCGTGAAAACGTCTACGTATGTGTTCAGAATCTCCCCGAATCGTATGTTATTTGAGCATGGATATCATGCCCGTGACAAGTTGCAGCATCAGGGTCGGGACTGTGCATCAAATTCTGGGAAAGATTAGTGGTCATCAAATGTCTCGCTAATTGTGTGGTCTGGCAAGTCGCCGATGCTTGCTGTTTTGTTATGCGACACACGACTAAACTGAGTGAGGATGCCGAAAATAGCCCAAAACCATATGCCGTGCCTGAGAGGCGTCTCATACTTCCTTCCTGTGCTATCTGGCATTCATTGGCCTTCCTAATTTAGGATGTAAGCTGAGAATTAAATATATCAGGAAGGTTGCACGAAAAAGAACAGCTCCGGCATAGGGTGAAAAATGTAAGACCACCCACACCATTCGAACTAATCGCTTACGCAAGCAAGTTTATCTTAGACTTAGTTATTCGTTCGATCTGCAGCTTGAAATTGTGGTCAAACACGGACTATAAGTGCACTTTGAACGAAACTTACCGGCCACTGCTGGGCTATATTTGGTTTATATTGACCCACTTACTAAACAAGTAAGCGAAGGGCTCACCATTACGCATAATCATTATGTACTACTAATATCTACATGAGACTAAGTTTTCCACAACCCTAACAAAAGAAGGAAGAAAAAAAAAGCCGCAAATGTACACATCATTTCTCTTACGCAAGGACAGACATCAGAGGCGCAAAAAGAAGAACAAGAGGTCCGAACGTGGATCGAACACGTGACCGTCAGATCTGCAATCTGCTGCGCTACCACTGCGCCACCGAACCATTGATGAATACAATATGCTCTTGTGCACATTCATGTTGCATTCAATGTAACGTGTATTCGTGCTACTCTAGTTGTGATGCTCTCGTGTACGTAACAAAATGCTGTGACTGTGTATGTATGCTACCCGAAATACACTATGGAAGACCCACACCATGCTCTGAACAGATCTTGACCAGCTCCGCTTGTCTCAAATTGACCTGGCTGCAAGTTGCCTTGTCAAGGATTTCAGTACATTTTCGGTAACCAAGTCCACTTGTGATGTGCTGAAAGACAAATGGCAGATTTACAACTACTATCTCAATATTAATATCGTTGCGTTGTGGCCGAACTATGGTGCAGTGGTTGACAGCATAGACAATCAGAAACGAAAGGTGTTTTCATATGCCAATGTCCTACGTTACCCACGGCACCAAGATGGTCTGGATCTATCCTAAAATAAAATAAAATCCTTTTTTTTTCCCTCCCATGTATGAACTTTTGGTGTCATTTCTACGGGGCATTGGTTGCCATATAATTATGCACTTGTGTAGGTATGGATGGGTTGGTCGTTCAACTCCACCAAAGGGAATTAGAATACGCAATACCGGCCTAGGCAGGCATAGCAACGTGATACTGTCGCGGACTCAGGTGACACATCACAAAAGGAAAAGAAGAAAATTAGTGTTCATAGTTGGCGGCAATTGATCCGGAAGACCATGGTCTCGGTTATCGACATAGCCAGTCGCACTTATCGTTCACGTCGGTCCCTTGCATTACTCAATGGAAGGCGAATGGCACAGTGCTCCCTAACATAAGGTACCACAGATTGCAATTGGCCAATGAATGAACAACATTTCTAATTTTGGTACGTTCCGCCTGTCCTGGAAGTCCAGAGGGAAAAGAACAGCCCTTGGTATTGTTTGCTCCATGTCAGAAGTATTTGCAGTCAGCCGCTTCTCCTCAATACACCACTCATGGCGGTTTGCGTCAAACAAGACGCTTGCATGCGGTGAATCAGGCACAATCTTTAGAACCGAACAACGCATCGAAGGATCGTTTCAGTGCTATTGCACGACAGACCTTCCTTGAGGCGGTTACTGGCTATTTTAGGCGTGCGTAGGACAAGAGGCTATTCTGTGGCCCCTTGGACGTTCGAAGATATAGCACATAAACAATCGCGGACTGCATACACATAAGTGACAGGTTCGTCCCAACTTCGATCCAGTACTTTCAACAGCACTTATTCGCGAATCGATTTTAGGTTGCCACTGCTCTCTTACACAGAACAAATCTGACCATTCAGCAATAACCTCGTTCCTTTAATAAATACTTGAAAATGACCACTCCCATTGATGCCCACTCTCGCCAGTATTCCCATGTCAACGGCTCAATCAATGATCTTCTGGAGAGGTTCGCGGTTTCGGAGCTCTGCAAGGGCTGGCCGGTGTACCGAGACTCTTCCGAGTGGAAGAACTATCGCGACGTCTTCGCCAAAGACGCCACTGTCTGGACCAGTAAGTTCACGCCAGCATCCTCACCCCCCCATCCCCAATCTGACGCTGCTGTCCATCAGCATGGAGCAAGGGCCGCTCCGTCGATGACTTCATCGCCGTGTCCAAGCAGGGCAAGGAGAGGGGCGACTTCATCATGCACCGCGAATGCGGGACGCTTGTCGAGTACTCGGCGGAGCACGGCCGGGCCGTGGGCAAGATGAAGGCCACGATCACGCAGCGCTTCAAGGTGGCGACAGCGGAGCTCGCGAGCACGGCGTGCCCGCTCGGGACCGAGTTCGACGTCGACTGCGACGCCCGCTTCATCTTCTTCTGCCTCCGGGACCCCGGGGCGGGCGGGGCGTGGAAGGCCAGGTACGTCAAGCTGTTCTACGAGAAGGACAAGATCGTCCCCGTCGACGGCGTCCACGCCCCCGTCTTCCCCAGGGAGCTGCTGGACTCCTTCCCGGCCGGCTACAGCTACCTAGGGGCTGCTCAGAAGACCCTGGGATACCCGGTCACACCGAACCTGCCGACGCCTGGTGACCTCGACTCCTGGTTCGGCATGTACAACAAGAGTAAGTGGCACTATTGTTCGTTCTGGTAGATCCTCGTTGGCACATTTTCCTTCTTTCTTTCTTTTACATTTGCTATACATACGCCGCACTGCTTACTCTCCTTGTGCAGTGGAACAGTGGTTGGCTGGGGAAGAGATTGACCTGAAGGTTGGTGACGACAATTTCTTGGAAACGGAGTCTGGAGAGAACACGCCAGTCAAGGATAGCATCAAAGGGCCTTTGCCGTCCGAGACTGGCGGAAAGAACAGCATCAGCTTTGCAAAACATGGCGAAAAGGCCGCTGTGACGGTCAGTGCTTAGCCCGCCCTCATAGGAAGATTGATAGAGATTAGGATCGGAGCACTCAATAGAGCTGACGTTTCAATTGACCGAATGTATTGAGAGATAATTTATTTGACTGTCTTCATTCCTTGTCGGTTCTGTACAATGTAATCCCACTCACTGTCGGATGATTCTCTTTGCAAGCCCTGCTAACAAGTATACAACAAATCCCATCAACGCGCAATATGGATCATCGAGTATGAAGCCAAGATCTTGATATTTTCGTAATTAATGTTTAAATTCAATCAACTTTGCCGAGCGATCATTCCCAAGTTCCTTGACCCCTTGCTACGAGAAGGGATGGTGGATCTGTGGAAACCCATTTCTCGCCACGGGAATAGTACTCGAGCTACGATTCGGTCCTCTTTACCGCCCGGCTTTCCCTTTTGTAACAATGTTGATCCACATACCAATCGTCTATATTCGATTAAGAACGCTACTGAGAAAATATATATAACCTCTGCATTGGTGATCGGACTGTATAATAAAGGATGGAAGGGTACAACTGTCAGTATGATATTTATCAATGGTAGTATTGCTTCTTTTATTCAACAGTTCACTAAGGTAGTAGTAAATTCAAAGGTATCGACGGTGCTAGCCAAACAACCACAACACGCTAAGGTAGACGACGCAAAGCAACAGTCCAAAGCAAGCCACCAGACGCCTTATACAAGAGATGCGCCTCATCCGCGTTCGCTACGTTCCAGCCTGTGCCGGACAGGCTCATGGCGATCATGACGGACCAGTTTTTCATATCCTCTTTGCCGCCGAACCTAAAGTCGTTCGCACTACCTCTCCTTCGGTGCGCGGACTCTGTTATTGTCGACGCTGTCCTGGCCTCTGCCAGACTCCTTCTCAGTCTGCCGTTCGTGGCCGTGAAGTTGTCGATACTGCCAGTGTATTGGTTTGCCGAGTCGGTATCAGATCTCTAACCTTGTACCTTGGCATTAGAAATTTTGAAGCTATCTGCCCGCCTGATGCTGTCTATCAGCTCCGGTGAACTCTTCTTACCCAACTTGGCAACCAGAAGGGTGTTTTGGCCCTGTAGCTCGCCGATCTGTTCTTTCAGCACATCGATCTGCTTCAACGCTACATCTCTTTCGGCCTTGACCTTCTCCAGTTCCATGGATAGGTTCTGCTTGTTCTCCTTCTCAGCCTGCTTTCGGGCTTTCTCTTCGGCCTTGCGCTGCTCGTTTGCACGCTTCTCATCCAGCTTCTTGAGATCCCTTTTAAATTTCTCTTCCTGCTTCTGGATATCACGGTCGTGTTTCTCCTTAAGCTTGACAAGTGCCGCTTCGTCTTTCTCAGTATCAGTGCCCTTCTTGGAGAGTGCCCGCTCCCGTGCACGCTGCAACTTTTCTGTGGCTCTCCGCTTCTTGTCTTCAAGCTTTCTCAGCTCTCTTTCATGATGTGACGGAGCAGTGGATTTTCCTGCTGCTGACTCCGATGAAAGAGTCGACTGGACCTCTGCGTCACCGGAGGCCGAAATAACTGGCGAGATGATATTGTTCTCATCGGTGGTGCTGATTTTGCTGTCACCATCAAGGTCAGAGTCGATGCTGTGGAAGCTTTGTATTGAAGAAGAGTCATCGTCATCAATTAATCTGGATGCTGACAGATCGGATTCAGTGTCGCCGCCTACTGATGATCCAAGTGGGTTGGGTAGACCTTCAGGCAGGCGCGCAGCAACTGCACCGAGTGCTTGAGCAATCATTCCGTAGAAGCCACCAGGCCTTGGGTCCTCATATTCTTCATGCTGCGGCTCTGGGCTTGGCTTTAACGTCGAGTCGCTGTTGGTCTTTGAGACAGGATCAATCGTCCCTTGAGACAAGGCTCTTGGTGTTGGTCGGGCACTCAATGGCTCGGCCGGCGATGGCTCACTGGCAATCTTCTCATCGGTATGCGGCGCATTTGCGAGATCCTCCGGTCTTTTTGATTGAACCCATTTTAGGAACTTCTCGGCGTCACCTGCTATGCCAGCTGGAGTGCCTCTCTCGACCATGAACCTGGGCACACTGCCGCCAGGATCGCTTCTTGTGACCATGATCCATTCAACCAAGGTCTCAACGTCCTCATCACCCTTGTTCTCCTCTGCAAAAGAAATGGTCTTGCCTCTTTTGCGGCCTTCCGTGCCTGCCGAGTCCGAGGTAGTGCTGGCCATGGCGGCACTGCGAGCTGAGCGAGTTAATGCTTCCTTTGCCAAGTCATCGGGGGCACTTTGACGCGTTGCTGCCGCCGCTTCTTCATGGCCAAGATCTAGCGAGGATCGCACTTTTCGCAACGGCCTGTCTACTTTGATTTCTCGAATAAACTCGACCGACTCATATTGTCCTCGAATATAGTCGCTGCGGGGAGGGGTTTCAGGGTGATTGCATGGCTTTGACACGAGCATATAGTATCTTGACTTGGCCAAGCCTTCCTGCGAGCCCGAGTCAACAGCGGAGTCGGTGCTAAGGAGCAGAGTAACAAATTCTCTGGGGGTCGTAGGCCCGGGGAATTGAGCGGATAGCTGGTAGACTTTGGCAGCACGTTAGCGGGCACATACTCGGCAGAAGATTGTGGTATGGCATCATTTTACCTTCCATTTTCCCACAGCCATCGACTGTGGTGTCGACCACTTTCCTGTCAGCCCCGATGCCACGAATCTTTCCGGCGCCGGCTTCTCCTTGCACTTTCAAACTCTCAGCAAACTCGGCTTGCATGCCGAGCTTCCAATGATCGAAGGACAGAACGTCATGAACGCTGCGGCGCGCAAACCAGGCGCCCTTTTTGTCCTTGGATGACATCTTGTAGATGTTGACGCCCAAAGGGTTATCCTTCGGGTTCAGTGTAACGTCCTTCCACTCCTTGCGCAGATGTTCCGCTTTATGTGAGGTCTTGGGAGCCCGGTCGGGAAGCTTCGCCTTGGTAGGGAGGCTGACAGGTATCGAGTCGATGAGACATTGTGCTTCTTGGAAAGTCTCGGTGAGAAAACCTTTGAGGTCGTCTTGATCAATCGTGTCCCAATCGATAGGCGCAAGCGCCTTGAAGACGTCGTGATGACTGGGACTCATCGTGGTCGAGTGTTTCTGACTGCGCCCAATAACCTGCGGTGTTTGTTGGTGTTTGAAAGGTCAATAATTAGATGCGTGTTCTCAAGCAGAGCGTGTACGTCGCAAGTCACATGAGGGGTCAAATTGTCATCTGGTCTCGCGGGAATTGGTTGTGTTTGTAGGTCTTGTCATTGATGTGATACTTTGTGTGTGTGAGGCGACAGGATGGGATGAGCAGGCGGCCTTTGCATGTTCTAGAAATGGTTGAACGTAAGTTAATATGTACACGTAGACATGCGACAATCTAGACAGAACAAAAGCAGGGCCCAGATCCATGAGGGTCATGAGGCTCGGTAATGCGGCATTTGGTAATTCGAGACCGAGCAGAGGCCAGCGGTATCCCGTCTTCTCTCAATTTACTTTTTATGTTTCCCGTCCTCCTGGAGCCCATGCTGTACGGACGTGGGCTCGCCATGTCGATCGTCACCAAGACGACTTGGTGGGAATAGTGGGGTACTGGGAGGGCACTGGAACGTCTCCAGGGCCATTCGTCGTCTTTTTGCTATCCCAAAAGTGTCGGGTTCTTCGCGATTATGCGAGCATGACGTAACATCTGCCCAAAGCTCCTGCCTAAGACACCTCTAGTGAGACCCCTAGTCGTATGCGACGTCAATTCCCCGGATTCGTCCCAGTCAAAACCAAGTTGCGGAGCTAAGCTCCGCCCATGCAATTTCTCACCTTCATTGCTTCATTACAAGGGGTCTGCTGCCAGTCACCAGTGGCCTGCAGCTTACCTTCTCCTATAGATGCGTACTTGGATGCTGTCCTTGTTCCATAACCTGGCCTCGTCCACATTGTACCAGTATCGACCAGGTTTCCAATTTCGCTCCAAGTCAAGTCGTAACCGAGGCTGCTGAAGTCCACATTCTCCCACCCCCAGGTGATCTTCATCAATTACGACATACTTGATCTCGATCATATTAAATCAGCAGAAAAGTCCTGACCGTCAAGTGATTTCATCATCAGGAAAGACGGCCTAATGGATAGGTTATAATGCACCGATACATCCGAAACTGGCAAAATAGTACATGCTGGCGCTGTCTTTAGCTTGCATTGACGTGGGCTTGAGAAGCTTCTTCTTGACGTTGATCCCCCAAGCCAGAGCTGAATAGTCTAAATTGTGGCCGCTTACTTACTAGTTACATATATTGTATCAGATACTAGACTAGTCTAGTCGAAGGCCTACGCTCAAAGCCATACCCTATGCGACCTGTTCTACCCCATCAAGCAAGCGCTCCAAGCATTTTTATGCAAGTTCGTGGGTTCCGCGTCCAGCCCACGCTTCAGTATTAACTAAGCAGCATCATCACCATCAGGTGCAGGCCCGACGGCTCATCCTTGATCAGACACTCATGAGGCACTCAAAAGTAAGGTCGTAAGGTGAATTCACCTCCAGCTAGGTTCGATCGAAGGAATGATTTCCTTCCCTGGATGTTCTACTTGGTACATGATCGTTTGACATAGCTATGACAGAAGGGGGAGTGAAACCTGAAATCTCTCAAATTACAATATATAAGCTTTCCAAAGGCGCGTTTGGAAGTGTAGATGTTTGTGAGACTATAGAAGAAATGAACAAAGAGTTTGCTGTTCACAAATTTGGTTCACTATGCAGCAAAAGCATCTCTCCTGCCAAAGCGGCCACGCCTGACCATCTTCACGGTTTTAATAACGGTGGGCCGCCCGTCCTCCCCGATCTTCGTGGCATGCGGTCCTAGGCTCCTCTTCCTACTCCTCTTCTCTTTCTGCGCGCCATTGCTCCTGTACACCGAGACCTTGTTGCTGCCACCACAGGTCTGGCCCTTGTTGCCCGCACACTGCATGGTGCACTGGTCCGCTTGCCCGGGCGAGGACAGCAAGGGCGCGTTCTTGTTGAGGCCTCTGGCGCACCAGCACTCCTGGCCGTACTCGAGCCCGGCCCAGGCGAAGCCCTTGCCGCCGCATATCCCGACGCACGCGTCGACGGTCATGGCCGCGTCCGCCGCCCTGAAGTCCCCGACGGCGCGCCCCTTGCCCTCGTCGTAGCAGCCCGCGTACACGTACCCGCCGACGCCGGGCACCCAGCTCGCGGCGCGCACCGTGTCGTTCTTGTAGACGGACAGCAGGGACGCCCCTCCGCAGGTCTGCGACTCGTCGCCCGCGCACGGCGTAGAACAGTTGCCCCTGATGCCGGCGTCGAGTTGGGCCCCCGAGGCCAGGGCGTTGCCGCACCAGCACTCCCTGCCGTACTCGAGGCCGGCTGTGTGGTACCCCTTGGTGCTGCAGTAGGCCAGGCACGTGTCGATGGTCATCTTGGAGTTGGCGGTGTTGGCGGAGGCCAGGGCGCGGCCGTTCCGCGGCTCCGATGCGCAGCCTATGTAGCTTGCCCCGGGTACTGTATAGATTCCGCTTGCGGCTGGAGGCGTAATGATAGTTGCAGTGGCTGCTTTGGTGGAAGAAGGTGATGCTGCAACTGATAGGGTTTGAGATGTGGTAGTAGGCTTTGGCACCGAGTAAGTCCCAGTCGTGGTTATTGGCTTGTTGAGTGTAGTGGGCTTGACTGAAAGGAGCAGATGAGGCGGTGTTGATACGACATGAGGATAGACAAAGACGCGAGATACGGATATGTGTGACAAAGTATAGAGATCTAATATATGAAGGGCAACTACCCAAATGTCAAACAAAGGAAGTTCATCAAGGGCCCAGTGACTTGGCCGCAAATACGAGCAGCTGGAGAGTTACTTTGAGCTGATCGATCCGAAGAAATGAAATACCTACAACGGTCAAAGATAACTGTATAGCTCAATATATATATATAATAATAATAAAGCGAGAAGAGAGAAATTTCCATCAAGAGCCTTGTTGATCCTGGAAGAATAAAACCTGTCAAGATTACAGGTAGTGTGGAGCCGACTATAATAATACCAATGATGACAGGAGCTTTTAAGGGCACTTCAAAGTATCTCTACTTGACCATTATTGTATAGCCGATGTTCAATTTGGGTTGAGAGGAAATCGAAAAGGGGACGACGGCCAACCACATATGCACGAAATGCAGGGGTTAGACCGTCCAGATTAGGCCAAATCAACAACGCCTCGGCACATTTGGAGCTAAGAACAAGCTTTCTACCCCTACTGTATTTGAATTGAATTCCTACAGCACTGCTGTTGAGGTTTCCCGTACAGAAATTTCGGCCATCCTTTGCTGCGCGATCGCCGATTTTCTTCTTGTTTCCGCACAATGGTGTCGATTTGGAGTGTTTTCCAGTCTCTGGACCCCTTCCTGGAACCTGCACACATTTGTCAGACGTTTTTTATCCTGGCAGCATCAGCTGTGCTCGCTGTAGCAGCTACACCACGATCCGCGCGTGGATTACTTACGCAATACGGGGCCCGAAGTTCATCACCTCCACGAAAAGACGGACCGGGCGGCAATGCGGCAGGGGACAGATTCACGGACTTCATCAGCTGGGTCACATCTATCGGCAATGTACCGCATTCATGGTTCATTCATTTCTACGTCTTGTCCGTGACAAGCTCAGTATTCTGGGCTGCCCAGTATTTTCTTCATGGCTCCATTTTGGATGCTGTTGCCCAGATTCAAGGCACTTGGAGTTCGTCACCATCAATGACAATACACCAGGTCCAGCTGGCCTGGCTGCTCATGGCATTACAAGGTGCCAGACGACTATCTGAATGTTTGTTTGTCATGCGCTCCTCGTCCTCTAGAATGTGGGTCGTCCACTGGTTGCTCGGCTGCGCATACTACCTCTGTATGGGGGTTGCGGTGTGGGTTGAGGGATCCGGTAAGTTTGCATTCCCGCTCTAAGCTCCAGTCTATATTCATGTTCTTTCTAGATGCGATTCTCCGATCTGATCGATCCTCACACCTGGGCTGGCCTTCGGTCAAGGAGCTCATTGGCTTGTCGTCCTTTCTGCTTGCTTGGTCAATGCAGCACAGATGTCACAAGCATCTGTCGGACTTGGCGAAATATTCTCTTCCCAACAGAGGAATGTTTCGGTACTTGATCTGCCCACATTATACATGTGAATGCCTCCTGTACCTCTCGCTTGCTATTGTTGCAGCACCAGAAAAGCAACTGTTCAATAAGACACTTCTGTGCGGCTCGATATTCGTTGCAACCAACCTTGGTGTTACTGCCGCCGGGACCAGGAACTGGTATGCTGGTAAATTTGGCGAGGAGATGATCATAGACAAGTGGAACATGATACCGCTCATCTACTGAGCAGTAGGCTTATCTGTCGTTACTACTTCTTTTGAAACATGGCGAACTTGTTTCCGAGCTTCGAGACTTTCAAGACATCGCGGTATGTTAGACTTGTGCGCGTGGCTCGGGTATTACAGCCTTGGACGAAATCATTGCTAGAACGAAGTAAATTCCAGTTTGCGACTGTAGTTTCAGACAAGTTGACGTCTTCTGTAACATCTGCGATGCCGTGAAGATATTCGGTGTATAGATCCTCGGTAGTGATGAGAAGGCTCCGCGGCTCCTGAAGGATTCTGAAAACGGGATCGGGTTCGAGGGCTCCATTGTCTTTACTCTTATAGATGTTGAGGCAAAGGCTAGCGCCAAGGCTTACCGTGCAGACAACGGGATGGTACGCGCTTCCGTCCTTGTGTGGCATGATGCCAATACCAGGCGGATACTCATTAATGAGAACATGGTTCGGTCGCTGGTGCGGGCTATCAGAGAACAGGTCGGGTGCATCGGGCTCTTGCGATAGAGGTATGGACTTCAAACGAGAGATGACGGGGTCACTAAGCCAACCAGGCAATGGCGCATCGACCAACTTGTTGCTGACCAGATCGGAGGGCCATGTCTGCAGGCGACGATGCGTGAGTTGCTTCCAACGAGGCTTGGGTGCGGACGCAATCTGTCCTCCGCGGTTAGATAGAGCAACCAATACCATTACTGCCTACCGGAGCCACTGTACTTTATCTAGAATGATTCGCTCTTCGTCTTCAGTGATGAAATCCGATACGTAGTATGCAGCAGGCGGGAGAGACTTGACGCGAACATGATCCAACGAGACTGGGAGGACGATGGACGGGACAGAGGTGGCTGAGCCTGCGTTCTCACCCATTCTCATGCGGGGTCAAAGAAGGCGGAATGCAGAAGGGTACCACTAAAGGGCCTGGGATGCAAAGAACAAAAACAACAAGTGTACGACAAGCGTTGGTGGTAGTTCTCTTGGCCCCTATTTAGTCAACGGAATTGTTGCAGGGCGGAAAGCGATGAAGCGGAAGTGTCAGATCTCGGGCGGGGACCTCCAGGTTACCAGGTCAGACGGAGGTGCAGGAAGCCGAAGGAGGCCAACATGCACTGGCTACGAGACGAGTTGCTGATGTCGGTAAAATGAAAGAGACGTTGCGCGGGTTGCTTTTTCAACATGCATGAGAGATTCCCTTGCGCCCGCGTACGGAGTATTTTCGACAGCACCGAGATGCTCAGATGGAACGGTCGCGGTCACACGGATCAATGAAGGTTATCACGAGTGGTAAGAAGGTTTGTAATGATGTCGTTGCAAGGTTCGACTGACTCTGCGACTTTTGGCATGAGGAGAAAAGACGCTGGGTGGAGATGAATGGTAGGGTACGGAGTAGACTGATACTTATTAATCATGATTATCATGCAAGCTTATCGCCCGGGGGGGGTTCAGTGGGAGAGGATGGCAGAGATGGCTCACGGATGACATAGGCGACATCCGTGCTCCAGTCGTGCGCGTGTACGTGTATGGAGTCATTACATGGCGATGTGTACAAGCGAAAGATGGGAGAAAGAAAAAAAAAAATAGTCCGATGCGCAGGGACGATCAAGTCAACAACAAAATGGGTTTCCGCCAGACGCCAGACCAACAAAAGTCCTGAATCGACAGAAAGGAAATGAGGAGGGGATTGAAAAGACTGGGCTTGCTGGGGGTGTCGCGGGTCTTGATTCGACCTGGTGTTCAATGCACCCAGCTTTTCCCAGGTCCGCCCAGCAGGCCGCAGCACCTCTGCTTTTGCTCTGCCATTTTTTGTTGCGTTTTTGGCCTCAGCCGGCCGCCGTAGTGCTCTCTAGCTCCATGTCCACCTTTCCCACTACCAATCAAAGGAGACAAGTCGGGGGTTTAGTGGCAACCGGGTCCTGGGCTTGCAGGTTTCAATGAAAGCTCCATGGCAGGCCAGTGAGAGACGCTGGTCCTTGCCAGGTTCCGATCTGGTGTGGGCTGGGGTTTTGCTTTGGTTTGCTTTGGCTTGCTTGACTTGCCTTGACTTGAACTTGCCTTGCGAGCCGTTGCTTTGCATTCGATTTCAATCTCTTTGCCCAGGTTGATTTGACTTGACTGCTGCTCGTGCTTGTACTTGTGCCTCAGGCGCCTCCCATTCAAAGCCATCTTACAATTCCATAGCCCATACCGAGACTCACCCTGTGAATTAAACTCCTTCACCGAAAGAAAAAAAAAACCCACGTCCCCCCCCCTTGTACTATTTTCATAGCCCTTTTATCACGGTACATCGCTTTCGAGGTTCTTTAGCCAGGTCTTCTAACTAGAAATCCATTTGCATCCAGAAGGCGTCTTATTTTATTTATTTTTATTTTCTTTCTTTCTTCCTTTTCCGAATCGGAACTGGTTGGCTCTTGTGTTTGATATCGAGACCCGCGCGGCCCGTTCGTTCCCCCCCAGGACTGGACTCGTCTCGTATTCATTCGACGAACGGCGACTTTGACCCTCTTTCTCGATCGGCAGACAAACCCCTTACTTTGGCGCCCACCCTGTTTTGTCTCGAGTCCTGTCAATAGTCCCCCCATGAGTGGCCATCATGGTTCACTATTCCTGAATAATTAAATGATATGGATGCGCAGAATGCTGTCGAGTCCACAAGCGCGAAGCAGCCTGCTTCTCCTAGATGGGAAAGAGCCGAGCTTGCAACGAATCACTCCAGGACCAGATCGCCCGTAGCCAGCAAGACAGCCTCCGCGACGACCAAGGAGACGAAGCCCATCACTGTCGCATCGGGCCCTCCCGATGAGGACACCGCCAACGATCGTGACTCGGACGCCGAGACAATCGTGCTGTCTGGTAAGGATGGCATCTCGCCCTCCAAGCCGCGAAAAGTAATCAAGCACGAGGACAAGAGTGACGGTGAGATCGACGAGCGTGTCTTGCCGGTTCCAAGGAAACCACTCAAAGAGCTCAAGGACACTACAAAAGATGGTGACCGACATCATGTCACTGGTGATGAGTCCATTTCCTCGCTGGGCAAGAAGAAACGGGTACTGGACAAACCCCGTGCACGAGATGCATCCGCCGGACTCAGTTCTGCACCAGCATCTCCCCCCTCTCATCAACATCGCGAACACAACCCATCGCATCGACGTCACAGATCTGGCAACGCTGACTCTGGTTCTGATTCCGAGGTCTCAAAGCCTAGATCACCCAAGCCGTCCAAGGACAAGGCAAAATCTGTCGACCGCCATTTGGCTCAGAAGCGTAAGGCTCACAAGACTGAATCTGATGACGAGGCCGATTCGCGCAAGATTCGTCGACCGCGTATCTCTGAGGGCAGTTTAGAAGGCAAGTCTTCCAGAGACCCAAGACTCTCGTCTGGCAGGCCACACCCGGATCGCCAACTGTCCTCACGTCCACGTTCAATATCTCCGCATGGACGACCACATCGCAGAAGTCTCTCGACACAACTCCCGGACAAGTCTTCGGCATTCGGGCTCGCCGCGAAGAAACGGCGTATTCCTGCTCCGTTACAGTCCACCGACTATCACTCCGATGATTCCTCCGCCAGTGGCAGTCCTCATCCTCGCAGTTCACGTCTCAAGAGCATCGCGACGCCAGGCACAGGAGATTCAACCATGTCTCCCCTCAAGATCGCCCCACACAAGAAACACCTGGATGCTCACGGCCAGACATTGTTCGCTAAAGCCTGTGCAAAGGGTGAATATGACGTCGCGAAATCCCGCCTGGCGGAACGGCCCGAAGATCTCAACTTCGCTGACCATGCTGGAAACACGCCACTTCAAGTTGCCTCCCTAAACGGCCACGAGGATGTTGTTGAATTATTGATCGGCGCCGGCTGCAAGCTCGAATGCCGAAATGATATGAAGGATACACCACTCATTGATGCTGTCGAAAATGGGCATTTGGAAGTCGTGAAGCTTTTGTTGGCTGCAGGTGTCAATCCTCGGAAAGCGAACGCAGAAGGACAGGAACCGCTGGAGAAGGTGCCTGATGACCTTGACAATGCTGAGGAAATAAGACAAGCGCTGCGCGAAGCGAAACAGAAAGTGGGAGAACTACGCCGAACCTCAGAAGATCACTTACCGCACGACAATCTGGACAATTCGTCACATGGAGCGAACAGTCCACGCCGGTCCCCCGACATCTCCATCGGTGCAGTGCTGGCAGCCTCGTCCCGCAGAGGCGGCACAGTGCGGTCCACCAAGACCAGCAATCATTTGCTCTACATGAGCTTAGACGAGAAGACCTTGCGGCAAGCTGCAGCACGTGGAGATCACGAGACTGTTACGCGTGTTCTGCAGGTCAAGGAAAGCTGTGACGATGCAGAGGCCTTGGTAGCAGCTGCCCGTGGTGGCCATAACTTTGTTATGGAGCTTTTGTTGGCATTGGGTGGTGCGAACCCCGACCCTTCACCTGTGCCCTCTTTGCCCTCGGAGCACAGCACGCCAATGCTGGCTGCTATTGGTCAAGAGAATATTAAAGTCATCGAGCTGCTGCTGGAGCAGTCCGGCTTTGATCCGACGCGTCGATTTAGAGGAGAGACTTACTACGAGATAGCCAGACGTCGTGAAGGCCCGCAATGGAAAGAAGAGGAGCACATGCTAAAAAACGCCTATGATGAGTATAAGAAGGCTCACAAGGGAATTTCCAAGACCAAGTCACCTTCGCGGCGGGAAAGGGAAAGAGAACTCGCGCAGGAAGTTAAGCGGAATGCACGTGCGGAATCTTCTCAGGAAAAGGATCGGCTTAAGCACAAGCTACGTCCTTCGAGCCCTTCCAAGGACGCTGAGCCCAAGAAAAAGATTAGCTCGAGCAAGACTGCTACCAGTCCCAAGGAAAAGAGAAGGTCATCTTTCAGTCAGAACGACGATGCGACCTCCCCCAAGCGTGGCCGCCCAAAGAAGGAGGAGAAGCTCCCAACCATCGCCATTTCTGACCGCGAAGCATCCCCAGCCTTATCAGCTAAAGCTCTTCCAGTGAAACCGAGACGAGCAGAGTCGGACATAGCCATGTCTTCGGAAGGTGAAACTGCTAAACCCCGGAGGAAGCTCATTTCTGGCAAAGATCTCAAAGGCCAGCGAGAGAAGCAGCGCCGTGCCAGTATGGTATCTAACAACTCTGCGAATGACGCCCCTGAGCGAGCTAGTTCGAAGCCAGAGGAACTCGTGGAAAAGCCTCGTACGGAGCGCATCTCAGAGAAATATCATGATAGAACCAAGGCATTGAAGCGAGACGACTCCCGGGACAGACTCTCTCCTCACGACGCATCCGGCAAGAGACATCGCGCAAACGACACTCCACCTCGGCATGGTGCAGATGACAAAGATGAGAACGAGGCACCGATAAAACGAAGGAAATTGGATGCGGAAGGCAAGGAAAACCGGGCATCCTTGAAGACCTCTTCTTCAGAGGATCGTCCTCGTAAGCGTGACGATTCACGCGACCCTCTGAAGCGCCAGAAGTTGTCGGAAGGGGATCGCAAAGATACGCTAGAGTCCAAGAAAGCCAAAAAGCTCATACGCGAACGCAAAGAGGCCGAGAAGGGATCTTCGTCAGAAAACGCTAACATAACGATCGCTGCTGAGGATATCGACATGAAGGATGCGCCAGAGGTAGCATCCATTGAAGATGGCGAGATCTCTTCCGAAAAAGATTCGGAGGAGTCCAAGAAGCGACAAGCCGAATTGGAAGCCGCCGCCGCCGCTGCCGCCGAAGAGGCACGCCTGAAAGCAGAAGCCAAGCAACGCGAAGCCGAAGAGAGGCAGAAACGTGATGCCGAGGACAGACGTTTGAAAGAAGAAGCTGAAAAGAAACGCCTTGAAGTGGAAGCAGAGCAACGCCGCGAAGAAGCTGAAGCCAGACGTCTTGAAGAGGAGGCGAATGCGAAGTTGGAAGCAGAGCGACAACAGCAGGAAGAAGAAGACAGAAAGAGGCGAGAAGAGGACGAACGTAAGCGGAAAGAGGAAGAGGAGCGGGCACAGCGTGAGGAGGATGAGCGTGTTCGCCGTGAGAAGGAGGCGGCGGCTGAAGAGGCACGCCGTCTGCGCGAAGAGGACGAACGACGGGAACGCGAGCGCAAGCGGGCAGCACGAGATGCTGAATTGCTCCGTCAACGACAAGAACAAGAACGAGAACAAGAGAGGGTGCGTCTGTCTAAGCTGCCACCACTACTTCGGTGGCTTGATGCCTGTCCAGACCCGAAGCAGAGGCGATATGCCGAGCTGTTCGCAACCATGCAAGGTGTGCGTTACGACACCATCAATCCACGTGCGACTGGACCTCAAGGGAGGGAGCAGTGGCTTCTTAACACTCAGGTTGCGCTACTGCTTGGGGAGAAAGACTTGACACTTCAAAGATGTGAGTCACGCTGAGTTCTTGACGTTGATATCTGACTAATAACATTATAGACACTGGGTGGGAGCGTATTCCAGTATCCAGTATTGCCAAGCGCGTCATTTGGCGATTGGAACAAGACAGATATTCGCTTACCGCGAGCAAGCTGTATCACTTGGGTGAGCAACTGCCTGATTACTACGGCGGTGACCCGAACAAGGTCGGTTACAAGCGCCTCGAAAAACTCCGCGGTGATGCCTCGACACTTTTCCTCGATATGGATATGTTCTTTGTCAAAGAATCCGACTTGCTCTTCGTCCTTCCCACTATTCCACATCTGCGCAACGTCAAGCTTTCTATCTGCTATCGAGAGCTCCCTGAGCATGAGAATGAGCTCAACTGCTGGACAGCGCCCGCCAAATGGAAGACAGATCCAGATGCGAACAGCCGGGAAGGCTTCGCACCACGCTCCAAGTACTATACCAACGGGCGGCTCGACAGTGAAGACCGACCAGGTCATTATAAGCCGAGCAGTTCTCCGTTTCCTGATCAGCGCGTACCTCGCAGAGGCGGTCTCGTAGCTGTAGGTCCAGAAGATCCGGATTACCCTCAATTGTGCCTAGAGCAAGGTCTATGCCACCTGCTTTCGGAGCAGCAAAAGCTTCTAGCCATGAACGGCGCGCACCTTACGCCGAAAAGCATGACATCAAACGGTACAGCCGACGGCCCGAACGAGGAGAACATGTCCCCTTCAGCAGAATCTCCCACAGAGCGGGTCAACGGCGCTCATAGTACGGAAGCCTCAGAAAGGCCTCTCGTCAACGGCATCAACGGAGCAGCTCATTGATGCTCCATACTGACCGACATAAATATATTACCCATCCAATGAACCCATATTATACGATATCATGCCACATCCTCTGATCGCATCATACCCGCACTGGCTATGGAAATGGTTTTGTTTTATTCAGCGACACGAGCCTACGATACGAAGCAAATAGCAACTCCCTCCCGCATATACATCTCTGTCCAAATGCATTTGCAGTCGTCTAAGCTGTACTGTTGGCTTCGAATTGTAAAGTCCTGCAACAACTGGTTCTTCGGGGACAAACTGCACGGGGCTTACCCAGGATGAAACAATATGCAGACCAAGGCGTTTGGCGCCGCTGCCATGTTTAGGTTCTCACGGAAATGGAGGACCGATCACCTCATAGAAGAAAGCGTATTAGATACTATTACTCTTGCTCAATACCAATTGATAATGTCCATATTGCTTCTTATGACGCTGATTTCGGTGACTAGCATTGCTATTCTATTTGTACTTATACTCCAACACTGGTCTCAGCGATTACAAGTCCACGTGACCTGATTGACATGTCGAACTGGGTTGTGATGTTGATGGCACTACTGTCTCGTTACTGCAAGGCAAGAGCCGCCTTTGACTGGCTAATCGAGACTCTCTTCGACGTCGCACCTACCTAGTTCATCTCGACATCCATGAGCATGAAATGGCCGGCGCCGCCGACAGGGGTGCTACGAGAGATGACAACCTCAAGCCAACGTAAAGATTCGCCATGACTTGGGTCACTCCCACGTCGCCCTCTTTGACGGTGACACCCCACAGTCCAGATGTCTGGTAGGTAGGGGTCCGGAGCAGAAGCATCGGCACACGGCGTTCGGAGCCTTATAGTAGAGAGCACAACCGGTGTTAGTTTCAGCGACAGCGGTGTAATAAGCTGCCTGTACACCACAGGCGATAAGAGCTGCTACGTCCCACCGATCATTCCCAATCACTTCAGAGCACACTGCAAGCGTCGCGATGTAGAGTATGGCGTTGCAGCCCACCCAGCTGAAATCCTCGCACATATCGTAGTAAAGAATTTGAACGTTGCACGCGCCACCGAAATCGAGCGGGCTGAGGTCCCACCAGTCGGAGAGGCCTTCACATAAATTGCCCTCGCCCAATGTGTAGTCTAACTTTGTATAGGACACGAGGCCGGCAGGCAGGCGTAGAGGGACACTGTGGTGCGTGAGAGTCAGCGTTCATTAAACGCTGCTTTAGCTTCGACCGAACGATCAGTTCGTCTGCAAGCTCCTCGGTTCGCTTGCGGCCCTCCAGCATTTTCGATACTTTGGGAATTGTGACAGGCGACGCTGCTGGGGTAATTGTGCACGATTGCCCACTCGTGCTCCATTGATAAGTCGCGCCGCCTAGCGTGATAGTGATGCGTCCGTAAAAGTCGATGCTGAATATGGTAGTAACCCTGCCGCCACTAATAGCCGGCCCAGTCGTCATTTATTCACGAGAATAACCTGTCCGTCCACGGTCATGGTGACGAACTGAGCTGTGTTGCCGTATATAATGTCACATATACCGTCAGTACCTTCGGCCGCTTGGAGACAAAAGGTGGGCGCGGTGTACGTCGATGGGTTGAGCATAGGGTCACCGGTAGTAGTGGGCTGCAATAGAAGATCAACGGAGCCGGTTCTGCTGACCATGGGCAAGAGGTTTTCATCCAGGACAAGTGAGCTTCCAGAATCTCCTAATCGAGTCAGGCGTCGACTTACAAACGGCGATGCCGGCCCTAGGTTACCATGCATGGGATTTCTGGCAAATCCGTTCCGGATGGTTGAGGGATACCACTCGCGACTGGCGGTAACCCTGTGGCATCCAAAATGATCTCGAACTCGGTATATGTGTATATCGCCATAAAGTCCTTGTCATCAGTCGACCTCGCTTTCGCTTCTGCAGTATACTCCGGACTGTCGCTTGGTGTGACGGATGGGGTAACATATCCTGAGAATATCACACTTGGTCCTGGTGCAATAAGCATAGTAACATCGGCGCTGGTCACCGTGTATGCAAAGACAGACGGTCCCCAAGAATGATTAGCTTAACTCGTACGAGGTAGCCTGTATTTGGGCAAGGATTCAACCACAGAGACCACGGGGGAGGGGAAGGTTGCATCGAAACAGATGACCAGATCGCTCGTGCCCAAGGTGAAGTCCAGTTCCAGGGCGATGGCATACATGCTACACCGGCAGCCACTCCGGATCTGTTCAGATAAGCTCTCACAGTTTGCTGTCGGGCTATCGAAGATAGTAGCAGAAATGAGGATTACTACACTCAGCGGCCTAGTTCCGTAGGCTTGACAGATCTGAGTAGGTTCCGGGATGGTGGAGCTGGGCGAGTTGGAGGTGGAGATAGTGCTGCTGGCGATACTCTCCGAGCTGATGGTGTTGTATAGACTTGTAGTGTTATACGCACTCGTGGCATTCTTGAGGCTGCCGTATTTGGCAGAGGCCTAGCTGAGTGACGCTGACAGCGCCAGGAAGCGTTGGAGATACATATTGCACTGGAGAGAGGATTGCCTGCTGTGAGATTCCTCTTTGCTCGCCTATACAATACTTTCTTCTCGGATAGACACATGGTGTCACTTGTTGTCCTTCATTCCCGTCTGCCCCTATCAAGTGATGAGTCCAAATTATTGACTACAGTGAGCCGTTCTCGTAAAGATTTAGACTATTGTCAATTGTTGCTAGCGCTAAGGGTCGTCTACTGTGTTGCTGGACCCCCTAAGCTCCGTTTGGGGTACTATCTTTACCTAGACTAGTGATCTGAATAGTCGTTATGGACTAACCTGGCCAATTGGCCGTCAATACATGTCATTTCCTCAAGTTCAAAGCTGAAAGCTGAACAATCCCATTCAACACTCGTCCCTGCACCCATACCATTCAAAATTCCATGAAGAAGAACCTTGGCGCTCTGAAGCAGGTACAACGGAGGGCAACAAAGAGTCTCGCGGCGCTAATGCTTATGAGGAGACTGGAATGCAGCCAGATTGTGGTTGCAGGAGACTCAAAGCCGGCTGAGAACAAGTTCATCAGATGACTCCTGACCATCTATTCCATCATAATATAAGTGTCAATCATGGCTCCGCGATCTATTGCACCCGCTGGCCACTTTTTCAATTTCTTGCAGCGGCCTTCATAGCCTCTTCGGGTTTGGCTGCCTCTCTTCGCGAGATGAGCAGTATGCGCAGAGTGTCTTCGAAGACAAGAAGCAACACGTGGTATAGAGGGTCTCTCGAGAAAGCTATTTACCTTAGCTTAACCATTGCTAAAGACTGTGGTGGACCACGGCCCACTCACGTACCCTAACCCACAGACTTTTCGTATCAGAAGTATAATCCCGGGATAAATATCCCGAAGCCATCATGGCCCCTGAAAGGTTGTTCCTAGGCCGCCTTGTCCGCTTCACCGTTCCAAGCAGGCTTTATAAACTCTGTAAACGGAACTCGTCGCACTGCCTCATTGGCTCACCGGTAGAGCGCCTCACTAGTAATGAGGAGGTAACTGGTTCGACTCCAGTATGAGGCATCACGTCTTCTTCAGACATCAGCATGCCATGTTTTCTTTTCTTTTTGCACTCATTGCTGTATCATAATTTACATGACATGAAAGTCTGGATAAGATATAGACACGGGCGATCTATTGTGTATCGCCAATCACAGACTGCTTGACTGGGATGCTCTCATATCTCGAAAGGAGATAACTTTTTAACGTAATATGTCTACTTCTTGGAGTCGAATGACACAACGACAAAATAGTACTTGTGACTTACAGTTAAAGCGCTGATTACTTGATACCGGAAATACGTGTGGTTAAGGGCATAAGAACCCTCGCGATACCTTTGATCATATGAAGCGAGCATCTACTAGAATAGCCTTGGTCCCGCAAGTCATCTGGCAGTGGTAGCAGCAGAGACACTCGTTGCCCATGGCACTCGTGCAGCATACGTACTTGCTGATCCAAGGTATTTACACCATGTTGCTACATGACGATCGCCGCTATTCTTTTTGGTCAGATAAGCTTGCAGTTGATCGTTCATGTCAGCTCCTGTCGTTCAGCGACAAGGAATATACGTGGGGCTCGGTCGAAGGTCTGTTGCTCACTAGGAAAGTATTAGCGAATACATACACTCCCAGATACCGAGCATCCCACATACTAGAAACTATATTCTTTTGTTTGTTTTGTGAGCATAGTCCAGCTAGTGAGACATGAGTGGGCTCGTCCAGCGAAGAGTCCATGGGGCCGTGGCGCACGGCACGTTGAGACGGCGTGGATTCACAACATGGTCGCGGCAAAGCCGTTGTAATGCGGCACGTCAGATGCGGTTCGTCGCGGCTGCAAACATAAGAGCACCCTCAGCTTTGAGATGTACAGTTAAATCCTATGCCGTACAGTATACAGCCACATAGCCCGCGCTTCGTGGCTTCCATCGCGACCGGGGTTCATGTATGTCTCCCGTCGTTCTCGATCGTTTGAGACTAAGACGACCGTGTTTCTGGCCACGGCTCATGTGTCTGATGCTTATGGATCGATGGAAAATGGCCAGCTTATGAACGAGATTAGGACGAAGCGAAGTCGATATAGAGTTCGTGGGGAGCATGGCCGCCACGAGAGTCTCGACCAGTCGACCTCAGCGGCATTCTGTATCAGACTAACCTTATAGTGACCTTGTTAAGAGCCGCAGCATAGTAATTACTAGCTGATAAATTACGGCTACCCATAAAATGAGCTATTAATAACAACTGTTGGTTCGAACAGGTTTGGGATCAAATATACCCACCAGTGTTCGAGGAAAATCTTGCGTAGGAACTGCCGAGTCTTTCACCGTGACCTATTTTCTTGCTTGTGAGGTTCATCTTAACATGAAAAAGTAGACTCCGGGGCGCTACTAGTTACAGGCCCTAGAACTATGGAATGAATGAGCTATCCTTCTCATCCGCTGCTATAACAGGTTGTGGATGGACTTGCCCGAAATGCGAAGCCCACGTGGTTATCTCTCTACCTGAATTACTCGACATGGCATTCAACAAATCAAGCGGCATTAATCAAACATGATGTGACACGGCATCAAAGATACATTAGCACACCGCTGCCGTCCAATCTGGTGGTACTGTTGTTTGGGACGCGGAAGAGCCTCCCTGTCTCCGCGGTTGTTAGCTGGCCACTCAAGTCCAGTGCGCCTCGTCCGGAAGCCGCAGCTCTATTTGCGCAGCTTCTGCAGGAGACTTTACCGATCGAAAATTCCTACAGAATGTTTATCGCCATCGGCCTGTGTACATGACAGCGGGGTTTTGGGTAAAGTTCGCCTTTGTCTCAAAGTAGCCACGAATACATTAGTCCAAGACAAGTGCCACGCGGTGTTGTCTCACGACATGACGACCGGCAGAGAGTATACCCTCCCGCAATTTGTGGCATACTTCAGGCGTTTTTCAACCCCAGCAGACCGACTTGCCTTTGCAGAGAACGGTGAGAGACAGAGAGAGAGAGAAAGAGAAACAGTTCAATGTGGGGGGGTTACATTTGACGCAAAGCTATCTGTAAGGGATAAAAGCTTATTTCTTGCTTTTTATTTAAAGGCCGTGAACGCTTCCTTGCGTCCGGCAGCGGGCATCAGGGGCCGGCCCTTTCCATTTCATGCGGAGAATAATTGAGCACCTTGTGGAATCATGATATGTTTTGCAGTAGTGAACTTTTACTAACTCATAACCCATACATCCATGCCTCAGCGAAAGCCGGTGTGATTGACAGCTGAACTGCATGGCATGCCTTTGATTTGAGAGGCTCAGCAACGAGCGCTGTCACTTCCATTATTGGTCACACTTTAAAATATGTGAATTGCATATGAGAAGCCCACGGGAGCTACAAACTCAAATCGGATGAAGACGAAAGCAATGTTGGCCGGCAGGCAGGTAGTATACACAAGAGTTGGTGCACCAGCAGGTGAGGTATAGTGGGCGCCGCGCCAATTCCTGCATCTACTGCCTCGCACGCACCACGTAAAAGCGTGGTCGACACGCGCAACAAACCTTACTTATTCCTGTGACTACTTAACATGCCTAATAGATGGCAATTATTTCGATGTGCAAGCTCGAGGCTCAGGTAACCACACCCTTTTACGAAATTGTTTGGATGTGTTTACTTGGATGGTTGCGGCATCAATGCGTGTATAGTGACGATTCATAGAGATGAAATGTGATGCACTTAAACCTTTTTATTTTAAAATTCAAAATGAATCAATCATACATGTTTTGTATTCAACGATTGTTAACAGGCTTCTTTCTTGCTCCTTGAACGCATGCACTTTAACGAACCAACAACGGGTAAACTTCGGCCGAGGCGACCATCCGCGGGGCTTGACATCATCCTCAGGAATTTTCGACATTTCGCCCCGCCAGACCAACTAACCGCCATTTCACATATCGTGGGTGGTTTCTTTTGAAGATATCGCAGGTCAAAACAGAGAAGCACCAGGTAGTCCGACAATACCGCAAAGATGTCGACTACAGTGGACAAGGTAACTACCCCGCGTAAAATGAGTTGTCGTCCGATTCAGTGCTGACACCTTTCCATAGATCAAGGATATCGAGGCCGAAGTGAGTAAAGATCCCGTAACATCAAACCCGTAAATAGGGGACCAAATATACTAAACCACATGTAGATGGCCCGAACCCAAAAGAACAAGGCAACTTCGTTTCATTTGGGTCAGCTAAAGGCCAAGTTGGCTAAGCTGAAGCGAGAGCTGCTCACTCCTTCCAGCGGAGGCGGCGGTGGTGGTGCTGGTTTCGATGTTGCAAGAACCGGTGTTGCTAGTGTTGGATTTATTGGTTTCCCCTCAGTGGGAAAGAGTACACTCATGAGTAGACTTACTGGACAGCATTCCGAGGTTGCTGCTTACGAATTCACCACCTTGACTTCGGTACCGGGTCAAGTCACGTACAATGGTATGAATTCACCCCTTAAACAAATGCGTCAAGCCCAAGAAGCAATTTCGATGGTAGAAACACCGAAAACTCCCATTTCTGATGCCATTGATAGGAGCCCCTCTGCAGATGATCGATCTTCCAGGTATTATTGAGGGTGCTAAGGATGGTCGTGGACGTGGTCGTCAAGTTATTGCTGTCGCAAAAACGTGCCATCTTATTTTCATCGTTCTCGATGTCAATAAACCACTCACGGACAAGCGAGTTATTGAGACCGAACTGGAAGGTTTCGGTATTCGTATTAATAAGGGGCCACCAAACATCACTTTCAAGAAGAAGGATAAGGGTGGTTTGAATATCTCCAGCACGGTACCTTTGACCCACATCGATAATGACGAGATCAAGGCTGTGATGAACGAGTATCGTATCAACTCTGCCGATATCGCCATTCGTTGTGACGCCACAGTCGACGATCTCATCGATGTGTTGGAAGCAAAGAGCCGTAGTTATATTCCGGTCATCTACGTACTCAACAAGATTGACGCCATCAGCATCGAGGAACTTGACCTGCTTTACAGGATTCCCAACGCTGTGCCCATCAGTTCCGAGCATGGCTGGAATATCGACGAATTGATGGAAGCAATGTATGTGCTACGCCCCATCGAGGATGGCACATTACTCCTTGTCGTACAACCGTTACACAGCACTAACGCCATCGTGTCACAGGTGGGAGAAACTCCAGCTAGTACGCGTGTATACCAAGCCAAAAGGCAAGATGCCGGACTATACTCAACCTGTCGTGCTCCGTTCGACAAGATGTACGGTCGAGGATTTCGTAAGTTGCTTGCTTCTCTGGTACAGACAACGTTGACTAGAGACAAACCTTGCTGACTCGGGCCGTTTCTTCCACAAACTAGTGTAACGCAATTCATCGTACCATCGCGGAACAATTCAAAACGGCTATCGTTTACGGCAAATCTGTCAAGCATCAGCCGCAGCGCGTGGGCCTGAGTCACGAACTAGCGGACGAAGATATTGGTAAGCATTGCTTTTTAGTTATTTATCTTATTATCTTGCTGGCATGCAGCGTGTCCGGGTCCACAAGGCATATGTGATTTATTGCTAACGTCTACCCTTCGTAGTTACGATCGTCAAGAGATGATTGCTCGGCTGTATGTGGATACACGAAAAACTCTCGGATGTCCTCTGGGAGATGCATTTCCAATATCTCGGTCAAAGCGCATATGCAGGATTTATGGTGGTATAGAATGGCGCCGAGGTTGCGGACCGTACCCGAGAGTGAAAAGAAAAACACTTTCCTGGCAAGGTCGTGTGAAGAGGAGCCAACGGATGACGATTCGCGTAGATTCCTGTTCGTGTGGATGAGGCTGCGGACAGCTGCATTTGCAATTGGGAGCTGGCGTATGGTTTGCGGGTTGGCGGATCGAGGCCCAGTATGGCTGTAACCGATTGAGAGGAGGACACAGACACAACTTGCGACAAAACAATGGAATGGCGTTGTCGGCACGGGAGTCGGGAGGAATAAAGTTCATGCATAAATGAATTAGAGCGACTATCGCTCAGCTGGGGGTGCCCATTATCGACGCAGGTCCAGCTCGTCTCAATAGAGCCAAAAACTTGATAAATGACGAAAGTATAAGACTAGGTTAGAGCGTTACATTCAGGCGCGAGTGGACGCCGAAAAGGCTGAAATCGTTTGCAATTGACGTCTTTCCCCCACAATGTGTCTCAGACCGTTTTCAACGCCACGCAGGATCTCGAAGGGGCCATTGCGAATGCGGAGTTGATGCTTGTGAAGGCGAAACTGTGAACCAGACACATGGGGGATTGCCCATCATCTGCATAACCGAGGGCCTCTGGTTATGCGGCCGCCGAATCCGACAATCAGGCTTGAGATGCAGGTGCACTGCATCTCAGAGACCCAACTCCAAGTTGGGGGCATTGGGTACCTACCTGACCTACCATAGCTCTAACCCTCTTTCTTGCCCGACTCCACCCATGGCCTCATGTGCTTCAACGGCGCTTAATGCGCAGAACATTGCCGTCACTACATGGCGTCTTGCGTCGGAGTTTTTATTTTATTTTTCTTCCTATTTTCTTTTACCTTGCTTGATTTCATCTTTGCTTTTTGACGTTTTGTCGCTATCCCTCCTTCGTGCGATTCACCCTCCACTATTTCACACCAACAGGGAAACTTAGACTGGATGGGCTGCGCGAGTGAGGTAATGCTGACCTTTCACAATGCACCGCTTACCGCCAGTACGCCGATGACGGTCGACAGCATATGAGCAGTATGAGGTGTGCGTAATTCGTCAATTCGGGGTCTTTGTGGCCGGGTTCCTGCAAATCCTGGCGAACATCTTCACTCCACGAACACACCGCTGACGTCTGTCTGTTTGTCGTGTTGCTTTCTTCCTCTCATTCCTGCCCTGTAAATGTATCTATCTGCCTCGTGCGCAGTTGACGCCGGCCCTGAATTGCCAGGCACAACCACCCAGGGATGAACCCTGTCTAGAGCGCGGGAAGAAATGGATAATACTAGCACGATATGCCACGGGTAGCTTTAGTGCATTGCATGGATATGGTTGTTGGAGTGCGCTTGAATGACGCTGTGACCATTTACGGGCCTGGACGGTCCTCCCCGAACACTATTGTATGTAACTTGTGACGATTGTTGTGCTCCTGCAAAGCAGATCAACTAGAGAAGTCTGAGCCTTAAGAGCAGAAGCAATGCTAAGTTGACGAGGAAAGGCAGTCATGGGTCGAGCAGAAACCGCAAGATCTGTCAGGAAGGTGGAGCACGGACATCTCCAAAATCCTTCGTTATGGCCGTTGGTGATAATCCTGGCGTCTGCCTGTCGCTAGACTGCAATATCCCTGACTGCTTCCAGCCCGGAGCAAGTCGCCGAAGAGATTGGAAGTGGAGATAACGGGTTGTCCCTTGGAGCAATGAGCGACTTATGGCCTGTTCGTAAGGTTGATTCCGGGTACACAATCAGGTCATCATTGACAATCTACGTTGAGATCTCGTCCCCCCCCCCTTTTTTTGTTGTTGTTGTTATTGTTGTTGCTGTGTTGAAGTCGAATTGATAACGAAAGCAATCTCCCCGTTACTTCTAGGTTGATGCTGCACCCTTGCACGTTGGCTCAACTTGGAGTTGCATACGTGCTTGATGCGACTCTGAACCTGGGGTTGCCCAACAGAGGCAAGAATTTGGCATGAGGTACGGGTTACTATGTAGGGAAGTTGGGATGACAACGCCATTCCCGGTTCGACTATAACTCTCGGGAGCATGCGTCTTGCAGCTCTAGACCGCAGGAGATTGGTGAATTATGGGTTTGAAAGCTCCGTGCCCTTCCTTTGAATTGGGAAAGGCCTCCCGGATTCGTCACGGTAAGCAGAACAAAGCCTTGTGTGATGCAAAAGCCTTCCAACGAGCAAGCCTCGTTACGGGTTTGATCTTCATTGGAGACTGTTGGTTTTGCTGGTAGCTAAACTCGAAACGGCCCAGTAACGTCTAGAATACGAGCAAGCCTCGTCAAAGGCATCGAATCGCATCGCATAGATAGTCAAGGATCATGATAAACTGAGCCAACAGGATTGCAGCCCGGATACTAGGGTGAGCTTCGGCCACATTTGTGCCCAATTGGCTCCGGTGAAGAAGTAATATCGAGCGTTCAAATGTTCTGCGCCAATGATATTGCCATAACTTTCTCTTGCTAGTGTCGTATTGTTGATTAACTTGCCATCTGACACGGGAGCATAAGGGATTGGCTAGCATGCTAGCATACCATCTATGATGGAACGTTATGGGCTTGTTAATATTGTTGAAGAAAAACAAGGTCTGGTGCGGTTCGATCTGTCTGAACAACGGCGATACAAGGGCCGAGCCTTCCTGCCCTAGAGCCATAATCTGATCCGAGATCGTCACGTTGGTATGAGGCGTACAGACTGGAGAACAGGGACTTGGATGCCTTCGTACCATTGGTGCTCGTTCAATGGAATGAGAATCCCTACTTGGTCGGTGCCAAGCATGTCTAACGGGCAGATACGCACGAAAGAACCTCGAGACCCCCGAGAACGACGTGAGCGGCATAAAGATTCAGTTGCTGCAACATCATCACACCTTTCTGCGGCGAGGTGCTGGTATTTCGCAGAATCTTCGCAAATAGGATGTTTTTTCTATGGTGCCGCGAGTAGAGACTTGGCTGCCATGTCCTGAGCTGCTAATAAAAGAGATGGTCGCATCCGGGAACTACGTATTGTGAGGTGATAATAGCCGGTGTAACTCTAGCGACCCATTTGCAAAGTGATTTCAAACATATCGCTACCATTAATGGCTTTGAAGGCGAAGCCTCCTTCGACAAAACATCTGAGTTTGATATGCAGAAACGCAGTGGACAAACCCTGGTTGCATTAAATTAATCTCCATTGGTGCTGCGATATTCTTTTTGTCAGGAAAGAGTTTCCGGCATTGCGGACGGGCACGGCTGCGGTCTGTCACCAGATACATAGTAGAGTCGCAAGCTAGGTGCGGGGAGGCCGTCGAGCGATTCGAAATGGTCAGGTCGGCCCATGTGCTCGCGAATCGTGCAGACAGGGACCCATAGCAAATTCATCCCCATTAGACTTAGAGAAACGTTAAGTGCTGACGAATGGTCATTTGGAGCAGTGAATTAGCATGGTTCAGCATGATCACCGGTCTGGCGTTCTGGCGCTCCTGGCGTCTTGGTGGTCATGACATTTTCGCAAGGAGGGAATATCCCATGACCAAAGAACGATGCTCACGTTCAAGAGTCAACCATTTTGATATCTCCACAAGAGAACTAGAGGCCGGCGCGCTTCGAAGGACCCGCAAGAGGGCATGACGATCGACGTAATATCAGTACGTAGTGACGATGGATCTAATATACTACTGGATATGTTTTGAGCCATTTCGTATGCGGAGAGGCGCAAGTGAAGTAGTTGAGGCTTTTCGAAGTTTTGGCTCATTGACGACTGTCGAATGAGAGCGCAACGCCTCAATATTGACGGTTGCGGGAGGAAAACGGTGCCAGATAGTGATCCTATGGCTGCCCTATGAAAATCTCCATTCGCCAAAATGACAGGGACTAGCCCTGCTTGACTCCGTCCCACATACGATCAGCGGGGACGTCAAAAGAGCCCAAGCTCTTTCCGAATGGCCACGAAATACCTCAATCAGCAACATCACAGGGGTGGGAAATACCCCATTAATTGATCGTTGAAGCAATAGATGAAGCGAGTATTGCATGTTGCATGCTGATTCCATCGAACTGCTTTCTGAGGCTCATCTGGTTAATCACATGCCCAGGTCTAGAGGAGAATCAACCATTCACCGCAAGCCCTTAAGTTGGCAGGGGATGCTATGCTTTGCTCGCTTATGTCTCGGCGGGGTTCATCGTACTAAATGGCTATTGTCGGGGTGTCTGAATGAAGCAAGGTGAAAGCACTGGGAAAGTGATGATAGATGATGCGTTATCTTGATTGAACAGAAATTATTGCTGTTGTCGTATTCTGCATCATCATTGATGAGCCCTTCATTTTAAGTTCACTTGCATACTTTATGGTTGTTGCTTTTCGAGTCGAGTTTGCGTGGTGCGATGCCTTGGGACCGTATTTGTGGAAGGGCAGCTCTTGCCCAGGTACTTACTGTAGATTAGGTACGGGGTCTAGCACAGTGTCGAACTTCGCTGCTCAATACGTACAATGCTACCACGACGAATCTAGCTGCCGGCATACCGGTTTATAAGTAATCACAGGTTACAGCTTGCCCTAAGATAGACTACGCGCTTCGTCGCAGATCTGCAAGTGGTATTTCAACTATTAGGCTCATGCGGATACCTCTTCACACTTCAGAGCAGGTCGCGTATTGGTTCATTAGTCGATCATTCTTGGCCTTTGGCGACAAAACCGGACACAGTGCCAGTTTCAAGATTCGGCGTCTAGTCGAGCTGGCCAGGTAGCTCTTGCCTAGTACATAGTATTTCCCTGGCTCAGCTTTAGACCTCGGGAGCATCCTTCATCCGCTCTCTAGTCTCGCACATCAGGTTGCTTACCACTAGCTTCAGCAAGATCAGCTCTCCTCGGCACATGGGCATCAGTGAACATGACGATCTTCAACAGTAGCGGATCTATTGATTATCGACGTCTACAGCGACTCCCGAGACTGAAGTGATAACTCTGCACAACTTCTCCAGATGCAGAAAGATCTCAAAGCGCACCCATGGTGACTTTCTTGGACGTATCTGTATCAACGTCTCTTTTCCTCAAACCGTTCTCATCTTCGCCCAGCGCCCAGTTGGCTCCTGCTTCCTGCTTCTTTTCGCGACAGTACTCCATGGATACGTCTCTAGTTGGGGTGTGTCACTTCGTAGCATTACCGTCGAGGGTGTTTTCACTTCGTCCCCCGGGTACACCAACGTCTCTCCCACACACTCACACTCACGCACAAGCACACACACGCCTCGAACTCCGACGAGCTAGAGGACAGTAGCATTGAGGTCATGCTCCCTACCCTGGTCTGTACAATCCCCGTCTGGCCAGCCAGCCCTCTTCACGGTCAAGGTCTGTCCTGTCCATTGCACCTTAATTCACCCGTCTCTCAATATACCCTAGTCCTTGTTTCTACTAGTCATACCCTACTACTCCCCCCAAGTCTACTTCTGACACCCCCATCTCGTCTTTCGGCTTGGGTTCAATAGCCATTCGACTGTGATCCCGGTTGTTGCATACTAGTTTATATGTATCAATCTACGGCCCTCTCCATGTCTGCATCTGGCCCTGCTTTTGTCATGCGTCTGATGGTACTATCTGGACAAGACCCGACCGTCTAAGTGCATTGCGGCGTCAAACTCCTGCAGTAGATCTTTTCTCGTTGGTGAGCTCTGCTCATTCGGCCTGCACTTGCAGCTTGTTTGCTACACCGTCCAATCCTTCCATCGGTCGACTTCTTTCGCGCCGCTACAGGTGTCTTCCGCCTGCACCCTCACTGTCCTTTACGAAGAACCAAAGTATACAGGCACCGTCTTACTAGCCACGACTCGGTTCATCAGCATTCTCTTACACTCGAGGTCGTCGCACAGGCCGGCAACTCTGAGGCCACTGGCAACCGTAACAAGTGTTTGTTGGTTGCTGATTTCATCATCCCGGCTTCACTTCCCGCTCTTGGGTACATATAGTTGATTATCGACTGTAGACAACCTTCTGCGCTTCTCCGCCATTCTCTTTTAGGAGACTTGCCGAGTCAGTCTGCCAACGTTGCTGCAGTTTCCAACCCGCATGCGAGGGTTTCGACCTACATAGTAGTCCACTGCATCGCCCCTTCCGGGACTCAATTGGCTGAATGGTTATGCATGTCGTTTCTCGCCCGTAAAGGTCAAATCGCCAGTTCAATCCGGCAGATCTCCACTGACCTTGAGCACCAATCCTTCTCATGGTGGATTGGTGCAAATACATACATCTGTGCTGGGGCATATCTCGGATTACGACGTGATCTCCAGTCAATGCAGCCTGGACGCAGAACACCGCCAACATAATCTCTTGTACAAGAGGTTGCGCTAACAGACGGCATGCACAACATGATCAACTCCTCTGGTATGGACCAGGATAGCCATCTTGCTCCAGATAATTCCTTCGCGAACGAACACTGGGCTGGAATGAATCCATACAATCAAATATCTATGTCGGGTTACGGAAGCGATTATTTTATATCGGCAGCCACTCATGGGCTGCCCTCCGAGTCTCTCAATTCTAATCGCATGGCACCACCACCAATCCCACATCAGCTCCAGCAATCGCAACATCAGCACCATACAAACCAGCACTATGCGAATCAGGTACCGCACCAGCTGATGATTCCAGGGCAGGTAAGCACACCACAAGTCAGCTGGCCGAGTCTACGGACAAACCCAAGCCAGAACTATGCGAACCCCCCGGTTCGTATTCCGCCACAGGCACCGCCTATTGCTAAGCAACAGCCAAAATTACCGTCAATTACGACATCCACTCCACGGAAGACATTAACAAATGAGGACCGTCGACGAATGTGCCAGTATGCTGAGGACCATCCTAAAGTCAAGCAAACGGAGATTGGCCTCAAATTCGGCGTCGAGAGAAGGTATGCTGTTATGTATTTCTTAGTACCGGCGCCGCTAATCTTCAATCCGTAGCACTGTTTCAAAAGTCTTGCGGAAGAAGGACTTGTACTTGAACCAGGATGATCGAGCTAGCTCTCCAGTGAAGAAACCCAAGGGGAAGAATGCTGGCGAGCTTGAGCGAACTCTCCAAACCTGGATCAGAAATCAACAGCGAAAAGGGGTTGTCGTGAATGACGAGGAACTAGAATGTCAGGCAAGACTGCTTTTTGCTGGAACCGGTACTTCTGAGAGCCCAGAGAAAGTCATTAACAGGAACTGGCTTGATAAATTCAAGCAGAAAAATGGATTGGGGCCGGGCAAACTCCTTCGTAGAGCATCGGAGACGGCTATCCCAGACAGCGTCAAGCGTTCTACCGAATCGCCAATATTGTCTGCGGCACAAACGCCGGGCGGAGCTTCGCCTGTATCCCCTGAGGGACCGACATCGCCGCCTGTGGTATCCGCCACACCAAGCAACGAAGAACAAGACGCTCTTGCTGTATTCTCGGGCTTCGAGGGCAACCACTACAAACACTCCCAGAGCAACGCGTCTTTAAACAGTGCAATCACCGACCCATCCTCGTCAACGTTTTCCGCAGGTGCTTTCAGTCCCACTTCACAATTCACCTTTTCTCCGGATCCGAACAGTGGGATGTTTGACCAGCGACGTCTACCCCTGGAGGCTTCAGCTTTCCATCGACCCCGGAGCCAGACATTTCCGAGCCTGGACATAGAGTTCATGCAGCAGCAATCTTCGGAACCGCCTACGCCGAAATATAGCGCCTCAACTACGGCTCCTTCTTCTGCTTTGGAATCTCCAGCGCATGAACTTGCCGCCCAGCCGTTTAGTGTTGACTCAACTATCGCGCCGATTTTACACCACAGTCGCAGCAACAGCAGCTTGGGCGGTAGGTCAACAAATACTCCCATACTACCAAGTGCTGGTGTATCATCACCCAGCTCGCCTACTCAGGAAGATGCTCGTCGGGCAGCTGATACTCTCGTGAATTTTATGCAAGGACACGGATTAATGACCAACGACGAGTTCGTAACAATCATGCGATTGACTGAAAAACTGAAGCTCCACCAACAACAGCATCAAGTTTTCAAGACTATATTGCCTGCTGGAATGGGTGGCTTACCCAGAATACCGGAAGTCAACTCAGAAATGTCCAATATCGCGACGCATATGATTGGAAAGGACGAGCCCATGATGTCAGGATAGCATCGATTACAGTCCGACCTAGGACCCTCCCGTAGTACACTACTCTCCCGTGTTTTTGTTTCATTGCGGGGTTTGAAAATCGACTCTCTCGGATGGCATAAAGGACTTTCATTTTCCACGGCAAACAGATTTAGTGAACGACAACAGGAGCACATTACGCATCAGAGCAACAGGACCGCACTACTGCAACCCATGACACTGTATCCAAGGGGCAGCCCTTCGATATTGAACCCTTCACAGACCGGAACTCGTCTCACGACGACATATATACCCATCGCTCGCGCGAACGGAACCGAAACGGCAAACCGACCGGCTGCAATATTCTTACCATCGCTTTTCTACATATACCATCTTCAATCTACCAAGAATTGTCCACGCTCGCGCGTTTATCTGGGCACCGAAAATTACTCTTTGTTTTCCGTATATATATATACATCGATCACTCGATTTTCTGCGTCTTTTTTCTCTTATTGTTTTCTGCATTCAGGTCGTATTGTGTGTTATTTGTTCATGGGTCAGTAAGTGGCAAGCACGAAATAGGCCATACGGGGAGGGGACGCAGACGGCATGGACTGTTCGAAGGATGAGAACCGCTTCGAAGTGCCGGGCGGGGGAACGCCAGATTCGTCTGGCTCTGGTTGTTGACTTTCTCTACGCTATCTTTTGTCTGAAGGCGCTGCTCCGCAGCAACAGATACCTGGAAGGGGGGAATAATCATGGAGAAGTAGGAAAAGGATTTTCTTCCAGGCAACGTAGTAGCAAGAAGCGACAGCAACCACAGTACAACAACAACAACAACAACAACTGTACCGAGTGCCCGTTTGCTCTTTCTCCCCACCCCTTTCGCTTACCACATGCGCTCGTTACGTCTCTCTGCTTCTCACTTCTGAGAGGGCCGGTGAATAACAAAGAATTCTATTACGTTCTACATCTCCGTGTTCCTCCAATGAGCGTCATTCTAGGCATAATCTACAGAATGGGAGTATCAAAGTCTCGAAGCAGACCCTAAACGCTATCGTCACAGGGGCAATGGAATGATAGATCGTGCGCGAAACCCTTGACCCCTGTGGGCAGACAGACAAGCCTTCAGGATCCAAGCCTTGTCCTTGACTGGTTCAATGCACTAACCGGGACTTCACCCGGCAGGCATCTTATTTGCAGACATTATGACATGACCTTTTACAAGCTTAACGGGCATTGGGTATCGATAAAATCTAATTACAAGCACAATCGCTTAATGTCTTTTGGGTTCCCACCGACCCCGTCACATGCGGCTCCTTCCTGCGTCGGACATTCATGATGCGTCTGTGCGAGCTGACTGCATGTCTCGAAGATCGGATCTAATGGAGTCTCTCCTCCCATAATTCAATGATGCCTTTATCAGCCAGTTCGGGCATAAGACGCACAAGTATCAGTTCTAGCATCCCGTACACGAGGTGTTTGTTACAATAAGCATCCGAAAACAAGTCGAGTATTCCTGTTTCGATCTCGGATAAAATTCTATCCTCTTCCTCATCGGACGTTGACGAGGAGGGGGTTTGGTTGATGCGTTCAGCTCCGCTTGCCTGAGTAGCCGTAGTTTCGCATGATGCTGGGCTCACATCAGAAACATTATGGCTTTTCAAACTGGACTTGCTGCCCTTGTGGTTTAGCGATCCAGATCGTGAAGTGCTCGCGTTGTCCTCATGTTGGGGTGTATTAGGCGACGATTCGTTAGAGCTTTGCCAAAAAGAGAGCGAACCATAATATAGTCTACCCACACTCTTCGGCACAGCCGCCCATATTGCGCTAGCGCACCTACGCTTCAGTTCAACCAACTCCTGCTCGGATGAGGGGGCGACCAGACTCGAGGCGCCCGGGGCATTGTTAGGAAAGAGAGCTGCACGGATTGAACGTAGCAGTGGGGGTAGCCGGTCTGGGACAAGCATGCCAGAGTGGATGTGGTGTGAGATTAGCCTGCGAGAAATTCAATGTTAGTACATGGTTTTTCTGGTTATCTTGAAACCACACGAATCTTCGCATACAGCTTCTGCTTGACGCGGGGGAATTTCAGTGTACGTTGTTTCTGGTTAAGAGACAACTGAACATAAAGTGGGCACACGGGTATCAAGATTCACCCGCTATTTACTGAGGCAGGAACGATTTCTCAACCCACGATAAAACGGCCGCGATCAACTAGATCCCATCAGTAGATTTCGCAAACCGTCGCAGGTAAGACAACGCGCTTCGGCCGTGGGATCGAGCGAATTGAGAAGGCAGTCAAGCCCCAATCAGCTCTGGGCATTGCGGGGGCCACTGGCCCGATCACACCCGGTGTTCGGCGAGTATCCATGCGGCCATCCCTCCAGCGTTCTGCGACCATGAAGCACAGCATGTCTAGTTCTCCAATCTCGCAGCAAGCACTTGATGCTGAGACACTATTTCCTGATGGCAACAGGGACTAGGAAAATCGCCAACATGGACAATCTCGGGGTAGGCGCATCGATTCCTGGACCATGTCAAGGTTGCTTCCGTGATGCAGGAGTGCCGCCTTAACCTAAAGTAGTGGCAGCAGCAAATCATCGTGATATGCTGGAGACGAGGCGACTGTCATTTTTGACAGCTCCGAGAAACATGATCAATCATGCTCATTCTAAGAACTACTTGGCGATCAGAAGTCTCGTGAGGGAGACCATGGCCGCTTAGATTGGCAGGACGTGACGCTAAAGAACCAAAAGAAACCCAGCGATGATCTTAAAAGCCATTGTATAATGAAAAGCTGAACTTTCCCACCATGGGCGGTATGTGGGGCATGACAAAACGAAAGGGAAAATAGCTGGTAGGGTAACACCAGGCAGTAAGATCGAATTAAACGGGATTGGTGAGAGTCTGGTTCGATTGGGAAGGATCCCTGCAAATTCCTTGTTGGGCGCGTAAGTGAGGCTTCCGGATGGTCAGGCCGGCCCCCGCACCGCGCCGTTTATTGAGCAATCGGATGAAGAATTGCTAGGTTTACCCGGTTATTGGTCAATGGTGAGGTCGACGGCCAGCCTAGTATGTAGTATTTTCGGACAATAATGAAATGCTCCAATGGTGGTGCGAGTAGAATAACAACTATTGGACCGGCGCGATCTTTCGTACACTGTATCGAAGGGTTGCACCACGTTCAGGAACTAGAACGCGCCCGAGTCCGATTCGACGGCACCGTCTGCTGTGTCTCTACTTTCCACCCAGATTGGATGCTTCATCGTGCACACGCGGACTAGCGCCGCACCAGATGGAGATGCTTGCTCTCCACACTCGTGAACAGAGGCTCTCGGGGACGCTGACTGGATACTCCCAGATCCAGTGATCTGAAGTGTATGCGGTGTAACGCAGCAGGGCTTGATGACGAGGGAGATGATAGAAAGCCACAGCCTACCTGTCGATGATTCCATCATATCCTGCGATCCTTCCTGGGCCTCTCGTCGTAATCCATTGTAGCATTGACAATGCTCCGCCAAGCCAAGGCATGCGGGAGTCCATTTCGAGCAAGTTGGCGGTGGATGACCAAATCTTGAAATCAACGATTGGAACTCTCACTGGTACGGACTGGGACTCGAAGGCTGCGAGTGGCTGATGGGATTTTTCGCTCCCGAGGTGACTAGTCGCATGAGGCTTTTGAACGAACAGGATTGTAGTTCGAGGGGGGAGAGAGCGTGACAGAACCAAGGTGTTGATCAAGACACGGATGGCGTTGACCAAGAGGAAGCACCATTGGACTGAAGACCAGAACAATGACTGAAATGATGGGCTCCTGTTAGTAGCTAGTTGTGGATTTTTGGAGGATATTGGTTGGCAATTGTCCAATTCAGCGGCATCAACAGGTGCGGTTTGATCTGTTGGCTCAGACGACCCTTTTGTTAGACGTGTAAGCATAATAAATATCTCCAGCAACAGCCATGGTTCAGATAGTTTGTTGGCAACTAGATTGCCAATGATGAGTTCGGAGAAAATCTGGCTAACCAGTGACGTCAAGCACTCATTCTCAAGGTCTTCTGTCGGAAGCAACAACACCAGGATTCCATGAACCAGCAACTGGCGATACGCGGTTTCATTGTCAGCCTGTGCTTGTATGCTGCTGGCATCACCTGACTTGGGTATTGGAGACAGAGCTGGCAAGGGGCATAACGAGTGGTAAATTGTGCGATGATCCGACTTAATAGGCGGTCTGGCTGCCGAAGTCTGGGCAGTGCGATATGCTGCGTATCCACATTAGCCAATGCCCGTGAATACACAAGAAATGTCCGGCCGATGGCGTGAGCGGATGGTTCGCATGAATACAAAGGAATTGCATCTGCGAAATCGCTTGCCACAGCCACAAATTATCAGATCATAAACGCACCTGTTATGTGTGCGTCAATCAGTTCAGGCAGCTCATCAAACAACAGACTTTCGAGGTCAACATGCCTCAGCCTTTCTTCGAGTGCTCTAGTACAATGTGCAATGATTTGTACAATCTCGGCGACGAACGACTCGTCGGCTGTGATATTGTTGTACCATTTCTGGACGAACTCCTTCAGAATGACTGATATGAGGGCGTAGAGCTGTAGATCCACGTCGTTTCGACTGGTCAAAGGAGGAAGCAGCTCTTCGATTGGTGCCGGGGAGTTCCTCCCCCTATCAGCTAGGTGTTGGGCGCATAGCGTTCGACGAATGAAGGCCGTTGTAGCTTTGTCCGACAAATAGTCCGAGGAGGCTGGCCGTATCGGGCGTCGGGGTGACGACCGCGACGTGTTTGACCGAGGTTGTAGCTGCGGCTTGATTGCAGCAGCTGGTTCGGCCGCAGAACTCGAGGTAGTCGCTGGTGCTTTCAGGTTTGGGTTTTGTGCCCCAAGAGGTGGGATCGCGGCCGTTGTCGCCATGGCCGGATGTTATGATATGGTCCTATTGCGGTCTCATGGTAGTGTCTAGTTCCTGCTCCCATAAAGCGGGACTGCTGGTATCAATTTACGCCGAAGTGTTCTTGCTGGGGATCGTCATCAAGGCGAAGTTGGGGCATGATCAAGAGATGAGGTTGAACTATGGGCCTGGGAATCTGCGACCCGAATAAATGTCATGCACGTTGTTACCGCTAGCGTGGACTCTAAGAAGTGGTAGGAGCCGCCTGTGAGGTCGCTACTGCACGAAGGCACGTGCGTCATCAAACGGCTGCATCTGCAAGTGCAAGGATCATAAACAAATAAAAATAATGAATAATAATTAAACTCACCTGCGGCAACTCGCAATGCGATTTAGGTACTACAAAATTCGGTGCACCTGAAGGCTGCGAGTGGTGAAGCTGCCTTTTCACGCCAGATTGTGATGCTTCTCTCACCAGGACTCTCGGAATGCTCAAAACTGGAGGGACCATCAAATGACAGGGCTGACAGATATGGGTAAGATCTGGGTACGCACTATATACAACTGGGGATACATTTACAATGCATTGCATGTACAAAGTGTTATACATGATCAGACTCTATGTCCCTGTCATCTATCTGTACATCGCCCTTCAACAAGACGCTTGGATCGGAAATATGTCAACGCAAATCCGGCACATCTACAAGGAGCATATTCCTCTATACCAATAAGGTTCTATTCGACGTCCTTGTGGGTAGCTTCGTATCTGTTCACATGGTCAGTAATCTGTATTTTTAGTAGTGGGTACCAGTAAAACATACCTCTTTCCACGGAATGCCCAGACACCCCAGTTGCCACATGTGACATCCTGAGGATCCAGATCATTCAAGTCCCAACGCAAGCTCCTGAAAGTGTTCTCACCCGGCTCCATGAGTATGTCAAACTCGCCTCCACAAGTCTTGTTAACCCATTCGATATCCCGCTCCATATCAAACTGGGTGTAGCCGGTAGCAATGATGGGTGCTTTGGTCTCGAGCAATAGTGGTATAGTCTCCGCCCACTCGTGGGAGCTTGCAGGGTGGCCCATACCGGGATGAAAGCAGACGAAGCAGTCAAAGTAAGGGTCATGAGGCTGGAAGTAACCAGTCTTGTGGATGGTATGGTAGTAATCCACAATCGTGCTGATCTTCATCGAAGACCAAACTCGATCTTCAACAACAGCACCGAATGGATTTGATGCAGTCCGTGGTGGCAGTGGGAATTCGTCGTCGCGGTTGGCCATGCTTTCCGGTCCAATGAAGACGAGATGAAACTTGCCTCGAGGGAACAGGTGAGCAAGCTGCACCCACACGTTTCTAGGCAAGGAGGACTCGGCTCGAGCTCCCAGGATGAATATCCGGACCGGAGGGGCCTCTGGTCGCAGGCCGCGGATACCGTCACCACCTCCAGTTTTGGGAGGATGCAGGGTATACCGTAACGCACTGAAACTCTTCAGACCCTCGGCGGTCAGGCGGCCGCCCTTTCTGATGTTGTACGGACTCAACTCGTGAAGGATGCTTCCAATGGTCAGAGGATATGTCAACAATCTGGTGACTTGCCTCATGTTACGATCGTTGTTGATTGCTTCAAACTGTCTGGTGTACAAGAAGGTGTCCCAGTTGGTCATGTTTACCACTGCCTCCTCCATCTGGGGTCCGGCATACTCGAATTCGGGGAAGAACCTCCCGGACCTGAGATCGTGGTCGTCCTCATTGATCTGGCGTAGAGTATCACAGGTTTGCAAGTGCGCCTCGTAGTCCTCTGCCCAATGCTGCTCACTGCAATAAACAGGTACTCCACAATCTGGGCACTCAAAGTGCACATGAGCCGGTGGCTGATTTCCCGAAGTTGCGGCTTTGTCTACATCATCCGAGGTCGTGGGAATGCGCGTGGGCCGATGGTCGGGGTGAGGACATAAAGCATGCTGCCTCATGAAAGCCGCTCGGTGCCGTATCTCTGGGATAGGAGAATTGGTGTATGAGTGGAAGAGGTCGTCTGGGCGGAGGACCAGCGGCTTCTTCTGCTCGTTTGCTGCTGACGGTCCTGGTCCAGGCACAGGCACAGGCGCAGATGAGCCGAAGGAAACGTCGGCCTCTTCCGTAGGCACAGGCTTCGTCTTCCGGCCGAAGAGAGAAAAGGGTCGAGCATTCTCGTCGGCTTGAGATCCGGGACGTCTGGGATTAGACGGCTGGGGCCGTAATGCGACTCGGGAGAAAGCTCTCGAGGTAGTCGGAAGTCTTGCCCTCGGGGCCTGTGAGCACCTCCGGCACACGTAGGAAGCTGCCGACCGCATAGTTGGCTCCATTGGAAATATTGGTCTTCTCCAACCCGAGTATTGGCCAACGTCGTCGTACGATATCGCAGCTCTCAGTGCAAATACAGTAGCGCCCTTCAGGTACAGTACGTAACTCCCTGGAGCTCCCCGAAATTTCCTAGGGGGATCAATGATATTCCGCGGGGGTGAAGCTGAGAGCTGAGCAGCGCTGATGAGCATGCACGCATCTTTTAAGTTAGGTTACACGCACCACACGCGTATGTACTTGGTACTGTGTACATAGCACCTTGAGATTACCTGTATACGGTTAGCTCTGCACCAACTAGCTCCAGCTCTACCATATGTAGTACTGCACACGCAGCAACTTAGCTCTGGCTCAAGCCTCTCGCCCGAAAGCTCACTGCGAAAGTGGGCTACTGCAATGAGTTTTAGGCGTCGGGGCTGCTGGACTGCTACAGCACGCGGCTGGGCGGCTGGAGCTCTCTTCTGCCATCTCGGATGAAATTTATTTTGGAGCTTGGAACCTCATACCATGTTTTGCTATCTATTGTCTTGATTAATCCACCCAGTCCTGCCTTTTCGTATAATTCCCAGTCAACCAATAGCGCAACCGTACTCCAAGCTCGCGCGGTCTTTGCGCAAACCTTTCAAGATGGCGGCGACCTCGAATATGTTTCTGTATTCCTTGACCATCCAACCTCCGACCACCATCACGCAGGCCATCGTGGGACAATTCAGTGGTACCAAGGAACAGCAGATCCTCACAGCTTCGGGGTCGCGTCTCACCTTGTCACGACCCGATCCCTCACAAGGCAGAGTCACCACGCTTCTGTCCCAGGATGTATTCGGCATCATCAGATCCATTGCCGCTTTTCGTTTGGCCGGGAGCAACAAGGGTAAGCCTCCCCACCTCCTCCATTGTGTGTTGGGCTTCACTTAGTGATTGTTGAAGCTGCCATGATAGACGCGCATTGAGGACCGCTCTCGGGATTAGAGCATACACTGTGATATCCTCAAAGGTCCGAGACATGTTGCGCACCTTCTCTGCCGCACATGCTAACTTATTCCCGTAGATTATGTCATCCTAGCTACAGACTCTGGAAGGATCACCATTGTCGAGTACAACTCCCAGCTGAACAAGTTTGTCCGTGACAAACTCGAAACATTCGGTAAATCAGGCGTTCGAAGAGTCATTCCCGGCCAATACTTGGCATGCGATCCTAAAGGAAGAGCATGCATAATCGCTTCCGTCGAGAAGAACAAGCTTGTATATGTCCTCAACCGGAATTCTCAGGCCGAGTTGACCATTTCCTCACCCTTGGAGGCCCACAAACCCGGCACAGTTGTCTTGGCCATGGTTTCCCTGGACGTGGGCTATGCAAATCCCGTATTCGCTGCTCTTGAAGTCGAATATACCGAGGCGGACCAGGATCCCACAGGAGAAGCTGTCAGCGAGATCGAGACGCAACTTGTGTACTATGAACTGGATCTCGGTCTGAATCACGTCGTCCGCAAGTGGAGCGAACCTGTGGATCCAACCGCGTCTATGCTCTTCCAAGTTCCCGGCGGCAATGACGGTCCTAGTGGTGTGCTTGTGTGTGGCGAGGAAAACATAACCTACCGTCACTCCAACCAAGAAGCATTCCGTGTCCCTGTTCCGAGGCGGAAAGGCGCCACTGAGGATCCCCAGAGGAAAAGGACTATAGTGTCCGGTGTCATGCACAAGCTGAAAGGAAGTGCCGGTGCATTCTTCTTCCTTCTACAGAGCGAGGACGGCGACTTGTTTAAAGTCACCATTGATATGGCGGAAGACGACGAAGGAAATGCGACCGGTGAAGTGCGCCGTTTGAAGATCAAGTACTTCGATACCGCTCCCGTGTCTACCAGCTTGTGCATCTTGAAGAGTGGGTTTTTGTTCGTGGCCAGCGAATTTGGCAATCACCACTTCTATCAGTTCGAGAAGCTCGGTGATGATGACGACGAGCTAGAGTACTCTAGCGATGATTACCCTACAGACCCCAAGGTGTCATACACACCAGCTTACTTCTACCCAAGAGCAGCCGATAACTTAAGTCTAGTGGAGAGCATCAACTCCATGAACCCCCTCATTGACTGTAAGGTTGCCAACCTCACGGCAGAGGATGCACCTCAAATCTACTCCATTTGTGGAAGCGGTGCTCGAAGCACCTTCAGGACACTGAAGCATGGTCTAGAAGTTAACGAGATCGTGGCCTCGGAACTTCCTGGCACCCCATCGGCTGTATGGACAACAAAATTGTCCCAAGAGGACCAATACGACGCATATATTATACTATCTTTCAGCAACGGTACTTTGGTGCTTAGCATTGGAGAGACCGTTGAGGAAGTGACTGATACTGGCTTTCTGCCCAATGTACCCACATTAGCGGTCCAACAACTGGGAGACGATGGACTGATCCAAGTTCATCCAAAGGGTATCCGTCATATACGCAATGGTCGAGTCAATGAGTGGGAAGCTCCCCAGCACCGATCGATCGTCGCAGCTTCGACCAATTCCCGGCAAGTGGCTGTTGCTCTCAGTTCTGGCGAGATTGTCTATTTCGAGATGGATGCCGATGGCTCACTCGCCGAATACGATGAGAAGAAGGAAATGTTCGGAACAGTGACCTGTCTCAGCTTGGGTGAAGTTCCAGAGGGACGACTCAGAAGTTCATTTCTGGCTGTGGGCTGCGATGACTGCACCGTCCGTGTGTTGAGTTTAGATCCGGAGTCCACTCTGGAAAGCAAATCCGTACAGGCTCTTACAGCGGCACCAACTGCTTTGTCCATTATGTCGATGGAGGACTCCTCGTCCGGGGGATCCACCTTGTATCTTCACATCGGTCTCCACTCTGGTGTCTATCTGAGAACGGTGCTTGACGAAATCACAGGAGAATTGACAGATACACGACAAAAGTTCCTTGGTCCCAAGGCTGTCAAGCTATTTCACGTTTCTGTTCAGGGCCGAACTTGCGTCCTGGCATTGAGTTCCCGGACGTGGCTCGGTTACTCTGACCCCATCACGAAAGGTTTCATGATGACGCCGCTCGATTATGGTGATTTAGAGTGGGGATGGAACTTCAGCAGCGAACAATGCGAAGAAGGTATGGTGGGAATTCAGGGTCAGAATCTCAAGTAAGTTCTTATTTTTCCTACTCCTGATTGACGCGATACTACAAGACGAGAGTGATGAAAACCTGGGATCCTATGCCAAGAGCATTGAGGACAAACCTTATTTATTTGTACCAATTGTTCCTACTGACTCGCCATCACATTATTTTTCTTTGGAGAACGTCTTCGACACTGGAACTGACCAATGAAATAGGATCTTCTCCATCGACAAATTGGGAGATACGCTGTTGCAAGAATCCATCCCTCTTACTTATACGCCGAAGCATCTTGTCAAACATCCTGAACAACCGTACTTCTACACCATTGAGTCCGAAAACAACACTCTAGCCCCCGAACTCCGAGCGCAACTTCTGGCGGACCCGTCAGCTGTCAATGGCGACGCGCAAGTCCTACCTCCTCAGGAGTTTGGTTACCCTAGGGGCCGTGGGCGTTGGGCATCTTGCATTAGCGTTGTTGACCCTTTGACGGAGAAGGCCGTGCTCCAAACTCTAGACTTGGGCGAAAACGAGGCTGCCGTCAGCGTTGCCACAGTCTCTTTTGCCAGTCAAGACAACAAGACTTTCCTCGTGGTAGGCACCGGAAAGGACATGATCCTCAGCCCAAGGCAGTTTACCGCGGGTTTCATCCACGTTTACAGCATTAGCGAAGACGGCCGAACTATAGAGTTCATTCACAAGACAAAGGTCGAGGAGCCACCAATGGCACTCATCCAATTCCAAGGTCGTCTTCTGGCTGGCATTGGAAAAACCCTACGCGCTTATGATCTGGGTTTGAGGCAACTACTTCGAAAAGCGCAAGCTGAAGTTGCACCGCAACTGATCGTGTCACTACAAACCCAAGGCAGCCGTATCGTCGTTGGTGACGTCCAACAAAGCGTCACGTACGTGGTTTACAAATATGAGAGCAACAAGCTTATCCCTTTCGCGGACGATTCAATTAACAGGTGGACAAATTGCACAGCAATGGTCGACTATGAATCCGTGGCCGGTGGTGATAAGTTTGGTAATATCTGGATAGTCCGCTGCCCCGAAAAGGCCAGCATAGAAGCTGACGAGGATGGCGCCGGTGCTCACCTGCAGCACGCGAGGGAGTATTTACATGGTACAAATCATCGTGTAAGCCTCATGACCCATTTTTACACCCAAGACGTCCCCACGAGTATCAGCAAGACCAATCTTGTGGTCGGTGGTCAAGATGTGCTGCTGTGGAGTGGTATCCAAGGCACTGTGGGAGTCTTCATACCTCTGGTCAGTCGTGAAGACGCCGATTTCTTCCAGAGTCTCGAATCTCATCTCAGGAACGAGGACCCCCCATTGGCAGGCCGAGACCATCTCATTTACAGAGGATATTACGTGCCAGTCAAGGGTGTTATTGATGGCGACTTGTGCGAGAAGTTCACCCTGTTGCCAAATGACAAGAAGCAGATGATAGCGGGCGAACTGGATCGATCTGTCAGAGAAATCGAGAGGAAGATCTCGGATATTCGTACACGTTCTGCTTTCTAAGCATCTTGGACCCGGGTTTATGACGTTGAACAAGAGATGTATTTGTACAAGGGAATGAGAAGGCAAGCCGGCGTTCGGCGATAAAAAAAATTTACCAATGACACGATTTATGAGAAGAACAGATCTATACGTACGCCCAAGTCAGACTGTCATGTGCCTCCCCTCCTGAGAAAACTCCTGCCCCTCCCTAGACCGAACCCACCACGTTTCGCCGCGGCCTTTCCCTTGACAGGGTGGCCGGCCTCCCACTCCTCATCCGCGATATAAGCTACTGTCGCTGCCTCCAAGTCATAGTCTGTCTGCTCGAGGTATAAGACGGCGACGTCGTACTCTGACACTTTGCAGGCGACCATGAATCTACGTATCTTGCCCTTGCGGAGCTCCTCTTCCTCACCTTCGACGGGTCTTGGCGACAGGCTAACACCACCTTTGTAGTACTCGCCAGGAATGATGGCTGTCTTTCGCCCCAGCAGCAAGTGGTCCGACGTGACGTTGTTGGCGCGCCGCAAGACTCCGGCGGGGACGCCGTATCGCAACGAGAGAGAGCTGATGGAGTCGTGGTCGTGGTTCAGGAAATGTAGCACATCCTCGGCCGGCTCGTCGTCCAGTGGAACAGACTTCTCGTCGAGCGGGTCCGGTCGTTTCGTAGCGGCTGCGGAATAGGGCGGCGGCGCTTGGACGAACGGGTCCCTCGAGCTCTCGGCGACGGCGTTGTACGAAGGCGGCTCCTTGAGCCCCTGCGGAAGCCGGGTGGGTACGCTCGAGATCTGGCAGTATGGGCAGTAGTTCTGGAAGCGCGGGGTTTTCTGGGGAGGACGTATCAGTTGCTTTTATCCTCCACCCGATACATTGAATTGATTGTGTCCTTGGTCAACGACGTACATATATACAATTTCCACATATCACTCTTGGACAGCAGCCCAACGGCCTATCGTCTGGTAATGGCTTCTCGTTCTCGCTGTAGCGGGGCACCTTACTCAGTAGAGTGGCGCATGTGCAGCATGCCTGCATCGTTTCTCTCCTCATTCTATCCAGGGTTCGCCAAGAGACGTGGATGATCGAGGACGGTCAATTTACGTTACGTTACGACAAAGTGGTAGTAAGTTAGAGCGACTCAGAGATAGGGAGCCAGTTTCATAGAAAGCAAAACTACAGTATCCTCGGATGAGGCAAATGGTCCCAGGTGTATGTAATAAGTCGAGATGAGTGGCGGTTCACACTACCTATCCATGACGCGCTATCGATAGCAGGGTCTAGCACTAGGTCAACCTTGCGGATCCGTACTGTAGGTTAACCATTAGAGACCCGAGACCACCGAGACGACAGACACGCGGCAACGTTAGTTAACTCCGATGGGATTAGAAGGGCTGTACTAATATGTAAAAATAAAACCTGGGGTTCCCAGAGGCGCCGCTTTTCTGACGATGCAACCTGTCTTGGCTGGCGCTTAGCATTTGATGATGATGCAGATAAAGGATTCTACTTGATGTAGGATGGATGGATGCCTCGGAGTGCCTTACGGGACAGATCGCATTATTCGTATTTATCATATCGAAGCTGAGCTCCATCCCAAACTACCGGGTTAGACCCTTTTCGTACCGTACAGAACTACGGATCCCGTACGAATAATCTCAAAGGCCCCCGTCTCGGATTCTTGCGAACATTGCAATTAGATTAGCAGACCCCTGCAGACCCTGTACTGGTAGTTTACGACGCCAAGCCCTGAGAGCTTCCTTTGTCCGGGAACGTCATTCCCCGACTGGAACCTAAAAGCTCCCAACCCTAACCTATACATATACATACACGGACAACAGTCCCGTCCGGGGAACCCGCCATCAGACTTTTGACATATGCTCTTGCTTCTGTTTCAAATAGGAGAGTCTCCCAGTACCTTATACATGCACACGTGCCACGAATGCTCTTGAGGAACATTCTGTCAGACGCAAGCATCGCGGATGAGCTGTACATAACCTGCCTACCACCCATGCGACCCTGACAGGTTCTCGCACACGACCTTTCGCCATGTCAGATCCGCCACCCGCTGCAGAAAAGGCGCCGCCGACACCAGCGGCATCCAGCGTCCCCGTCGCAGCGTCGCGGCACGGCAACCCCCTGATCTCCGTCCTCCTCAACGAAGCCGGCCTCGACTCCCCGACCTTCCGCAGCAATGCCCTGCACTTCGCCGACCAGATCGACGCCATCGAGCGCTGGCTCGAGGGATACAGCCGCACTGCTGCCAAGCTGTCACACGATATGCTGGGCCTCGAGGCTGTTGTCAACGACTATCTCTCCAAGATCGTCCCCCCTCAAAACGTCGTCTCTCTCGACCACGACTACACCGCTCTGGCGCTGAAGCGCATTTCCGAGGGCAGCAGGGAGTGGTGGACACACGTTCTGGGACTCGCCAAGAACATGGACACCATGAGTGCCGAACCGGTGCGGAACTTCCTCCAGAACGACCTACGGGGCTTCAAGGAGACCAGGAGGAATCTCGAACAGACTCAGAAGACTTTCGACACCACGCTGGCCAGGTACGTGAGTCAGAGCAAGTCGAAGGAGCCCAGTGCGATAAGGGAAGATGCGTTTGCTGTGTACGAGACGAGGAAGGCTTACCTGAAGGCCTCGATGGATTTCTGCCAGATGGCGCCACAACTAAGATTCACACTGGACAAGCTGCTCGTCAGAGTATCGACAGATATATGGCGGGAGATGAAAAGGTCCAAAGATACGGCCGGCAGCTTTGGAAAATGGGGCTATCAGATGGACCGCGTCAGGGGTTGGTCCAAGGAAATGGAATTGACAGAGTCAACCTTCAAGCGGGAGCTACAAGCCGCCAGGCGCGATGTTGGAGAGAACTCGCTCATATCATTCAAGCCTGCGAGAGAGCTCGATGCTTACAGTGCGAGTACAGTACCTTTCCTAGGTAACAAAGGACCCTTGAATGTCAAGACCGACGAGAGAGCTGGAGTGTACTCTGAGAAACAAGGATGGCTATTTCTCCGGACCGTGACGGGGAAGCCTGTGCGAACAAATTGGATCCGCAGGTGGTACTACTGTCGTGACGGCATCTTCGGTTGGCTTGTGAGCGGGCCACAAGGCGTCTTGACAGGTGATGAGATCGGAGTCTTGCTTTGCAACGCCAAGCCGGCAATTAGTGAGGAACGCCGTTTCTGCTTTGAGGTCAAGACAAAAAATCAGACATTACTACTGCAGGCAGAGACACAATCTGAGCTCATGGGTTGGCTCGAGGTTTTCGAAGTCGCCAAGAAAAAGGCATTCGAAGCAAGTGTTGGACGCGATACCTCGTCTCTGCCAGGAGGTGTTGACCCAGCATTCGCCATTACGCCGCCATCTATGCCCGAATTTTCTGCCAAGTCGCTAGACGCTCAGCTCAGCGTCGATGAGACGGTGCAGGGCCATGAAAGGACAAACACATTACCAATCCCTGGTCAAGAAGCGGGCGGTTTACATCCGCGTGCTAGCTTCGATGTTGGGCAAGTCGCACCAAGACGATCTGCGACGTCTCTCGGGCGTGAAGAAGGAGAGAGTGGACGTGACCATGCGGCTAGGATAATGCAAAAGCTCGACTTGCATCGCAAAGCCAACTACTCCACGGACACCAGCGCCGGACTGCCATCGCCCGGCCCCAGCGGTGGCATTGCAAGTCTCATTTCTGCTAGTCATGGTCTTCTGCCTGGGTACCCGTCCCCTATCGTGGGCCAGATGGCACCTCGTACACAGCAATCACCACAACCGCCCACATTATCAGGGCCAGAGCCTCGAGCAGGCAGTCTTGCACCGGCAACACTTGCTAGTCCGCCAGCACCCACTAGTCTCAGTAAGACTGCTGTCGTGTATAGCAGTGATCGGTCTCTCAGCAATGATGCTAGCTCTGGTCTACCCACTGCCATCATGGCAAACTATTGGGGAAGCAATGCGTGGGCTCAAGAATATGCTCCGAAGGCGGCCAAGCCTCCATTCAACCCCGATGACCCGTTTGGGCCCAACTCGCCGTCCATCAAAATGACTATGGCCAACGACAGTGGCGACCTGAAACCGCCTACTCCAGCTTCAGTCCACAAGAAAGCAATCAGTATGGACGCCAAGATTGTGCGTCCTTCGGCTATCAGAGAGAAGGCAACACAAGAAGAGTTTCCGCCGGGTTATCCGCTTGAGTTGAGGACGAATACAGCACAGTTCAGGCTGGTTTTCCCAAGTGTGCCCCTGGATGAGAAGCTCGTCCTGGTCTTCCGGGCGTCTTGGACAACCAGCATGTCTGAGCGAACCAAGGACTCGCCAGGCATGGCTGGTAATGGTCGCATCTATGTTACTTCAGATAATATGTATTTCTACGGCCACCAGATGGGTCTGGTCGTTGCGTACGCTATTTCTCTGGACGGCATTACAGAGGTAACATCCGCACCAGGTAGAGACTGCGACTTCATTTTCCTTCACTTGAATCAGGATGCGCCGGATGTGCAGTACAGCAGGATATCTATCAAGACTTTCTTGGAGGATATGGACCTTCTTCACGCTCGTCTGAACTTGCTTGTTGATGATCTACAAGCAGAGGAGCCTATGGAGGTGATGGAGCTGATCAACACGTTGATCGGCCTTGAGAATGAAGAGTACGACAAGAGAAGCCCAAGTGCAGAGAGTTGGGAGGAGGTTTCGACGAACACGCCCATGGATAACAATACTCTTGCCGGCCGAGCAGTCAGTCCTCGAGCAGACCTTGCATACAAGACACGGTTACGGGGCGCACGAAAGCCTGCTCCGAAGTTGCAGCTACCATCACATCCTGTTTTTTACGAGCCCGAAGACATGCAGAGAAAGGTGACGGAGCGCACATTTGAAATCAGTGCCAAGGCCTGTTTTCACGTTCTTTTTGGCGATAAGAGCTTTGTGTTCCCGAAACTCTACTTTGAACGAAGAGCAAAACAGATCGCGCAAGGTCCTTGGAGGGCAGGCGAGAATGGACGTCTGCAGCGGTTATTTAAGTTCAAGGTCACATACGGCACAATGTTTCAGGGGCGAAAAGCTGAGGATATCATCGACGAGCAGACCATCGAAGTCTTTAGTGACCATGTCACCTATGTCGTTACACATGTCAAGACCCCATGGCATCTCCCGCATGCCAAAGACTTCAAGCTTGTGACCAAAATCGTCATCACGCATATTGCAAAGTCAAAGTGTAAGCTGGCTATATTCACAAAAGTGGCCTGGTCAAAGAGCCCACCGCTTTCGAAGAACATCATCGAGCGACAAGCCCTTGATGATGCGGGCCTGGACGCCGATGGACTAGCCGAGGTAGCCACGGATCAAGTGCGAAAGATCGGGCCCCATAGCCGTACAAAGCGGGCCATTCAGATATATGGCAATATCGGCCAGCAAACGCAAGTCGTGCTCTTCTCCCCTGCGGAAACCGAGAAGACTAAGAAATCGCACATTCGTCCGCACAGTCTCACGAAAATGCTCTTCGATACTGTGAGGTCGTGGGCTGAAAGTGTGGTCACCTCAATCATCATGTGGGCCTTCGCAGTGGTGAAGAAACTATGGGATGTTGTTACTGCTCAGCGCCTCCTACTAGTAGTATTAGCCATGAGCTTCCTACTCAACCTCATCTCGTCCTATCAAGGTACCTCGACCTGGTGGAGCGAGCGCAAGGCTGCTGGTTTTATGCACCGCCTCGGTGTGGGACCAAATATCATAATGAGCAAAGCAATATACTTGCGTGACCTGGATGAGGCGGCCCGTTTCTCGTCGCTAGACAGCTCCTGGCCCGCCGAGGATAGCTACTGCTACTCTACCTTCCAGTCTATCACAAACAGTACGGATATCGATGCGCCGTACGAGGACTCGGGTGCCACTCTGTCGTCAGCTACGAGCCGGGCGACCGCGATGAGGTTGAAAAAATCCAGGCAGCGCCTCGGCGCCTACAGACATGATCTGCTCGTCGCCATGCGCATGGTGAACAGCGTCGAGCGCGAGATGATACAGGGCGAGTGGGAGAACTGGCTTCTCGACGAGAACTCGAGATGCGAACAAGTGGGCACCGTGTTGAGGCTGTGGAATTCCACGTCTAATAACGGCGAGAAGCCGGAGAAGGCATCCGGCCTGGAGCTCGATAGCGAGGGCGCGCAGAAGGTCCTCAGAGAGAAGGATGACAGGAAGAAAGAGGCGCTGAAGAGCTGGTATGAGGACTACTGCGGCAGCTGTAGACACGATAAGGATGAGTTGATCAGGAGCAGGGAGGCTGTGACTTTGGGCTAGTATTAACTGGTATAAAGCGAGTGAGGGGGTAATTACCCGATAATGATAGCGTTTTGAAAAGGCGGGAGCGTATGATTGGAACCAGCAGACATCGAACGGATACTCGGTCCTCTCCTTGAACTTGGCCGTCCGGGGTGGCGGACGGGGCTTGTATATTTACATTGCACACTTGTATAGATTGTGTTCGCGTTATATTGAATACCCCACAAGCAGTTTTCGTTTCGTTTTTTATCCATAGTCTTGGTGTGTTGCCCCACAGGTTGCGCGAGCATCCCAATTTCCAATATGGCTATTTTGTGTCTTTGACGTCAAAAGACCACCGACCTGGCATATGCCCCGCGAGCGGGCTAAAATTGCAGTGCAAGCAAAAACGAGTGGACAAGAGACGTCAACGGTGTGGCCAGAAAGGGCTTACAGGATATGTCTATGGATCCGTGAAGCCCAATACATACGGCGACGTTCCAGGGTAAGCTACCAGGCTAGTAGTCACTGGGTGCTTTGGTGGCGGGCAGTGTCCGGTTCGGTCGAGAATTGTCCTGCAGGCTGGGGAGGGAGTCGCAAGTGAAATCGTAATTCGCCCATTGGTTGCTTGTTACAGGCTTTTCCCAGCTTGTCAGCGAATGTGTTATGAGCTGGAGGTTTGACTTGGCGAATCAGCATTTCGAGGTCTTCCTCACTGCCCTTCGTGATAGTTAAAACTGCAGTGAAGAAGAGGCTGTGCGCACCCACAGCTGAGATCGGGTTCTGCTCCTGTTGTGCAACGCAAGTGGGCTTTTACACATCTGCCGCACGGTAGGCCGCGTGCCCTGTGATTGGTGATCACTTCAGCCTCTCCTGGGTCAGGACGGTATTGCGATACCGAATCACGTCGCGAGGCTACCACTTCATGCCTCGTATTGGGGTTAAAATTGCAGTGTAGTGCGGACCAGCCACCCCGTTCTATAAATAGATTGTCAAAATCGGTCTTCTTTGTAAGGTTAAAGTTACCGTATTGAGGGGCATAAGCCTTACTCAATGTTGTATTTCCGGACTAGACTAACCGTAGGTTAGTATGAACTGAAGTGAGCAGGGTTTGAGACTCGCTGCCAGAAGCGGATACCGTTGTAGGTCGTTATAGCTTTGCAATGACCTGCGCTCCTTGAAATACACGGTCTGGCTGGTTAACCTACGTAGGATTCTGGACTAGAAAGCTAACGTATTGACTATAACAGTGCCAGGTAAGGCATAGTTCGCGAGCAAGAAGGGCCCGGCAAGAAATCAGTGACAGTGGAGGGCTGAAGCCTGGTTTGTCAATGTCTGTCCTGCAGGCTGAGGCGTAACGGGCGAATGGGCGTCTCGGCTCCCCGACCAGATATCATCCCTGGGTATTAAATCAATTCAAGCCACATTAAGTGGTGGCTTAATCATAATTTGAGACCCCCTGCAAAATATAGTGATACAAACGTGGAGAACTTATATTCATGCTCGGATATGGTTAAGACTTTGCTGCTTGTCAGGCGTTCAATGCACAAATACAACGTAACTGCTTAGACGAACCAACTCCTCACTAATTACACTTATAGCACTTATCCTTCTTCTATGCTAGAATAGTTATCTCGAATTTTCGATCATCCAGGGTTCATTTGCTGTTCAATAACACACTTACTAAATTACTGATATTAAGGCAATAACACGCAGGTACTCTCCTCTCTTTCATTTATCTTACTAGGAGAAGACTTCGAACAGAAGTTCGAACATAGGTACATTCTAACTAGAACACTAAGATCTTTAATCCATCGAAATCGCCATACGTAGCTTGGTATGTCATTGTGACAAAGCAACGCTGGGGAAATAACAACATAGGCATCTCAACTTCACGATGAAACAGTAGATGGCATGTCATGGGGATATTGTTGTGGTCGGTCCGCATGATGCTAGTTTCAGAATGTTAGACGGTGTTCCAATCTAAGAAGGACATCCCAGAGACCTAGTAACTCCCCAGAGAGCCTTCATTGTTACATCGTGACAACAAAAAGTAGAAGTGATTAAGACGAAAGCTCGGATTGAATTGAGTCCTGGTTTTGCTTTTTCTCATAACAAGTAGGGGTTTCCAAATATTATGAGTTCTTGTGTAAGCAACGCAAGCAAGGAGCTAAACCGCTCGGCGGAGTCACCAGAGCAGCTACCTTCGGGACGGTCCCCGATGGTGATGGGAAACATCAACTGTTGAGATCCATGTATTGTGTTTCCTTTCTTCATTTACAAGCTACAAGTTGATGATGCAGTTCACCGGAGTACAACCGTGGACTACCGATGGTCGACCCATTGTTCAAACGGTTCATCACGGGAGTATCATTATCTGTAACTCGCGAGCTCCAGCCGTTGAGTCTTATTGACTTGTCATGTAACGTTCGTTTGATATTTGAAGTCCATTACACATACACGCAGCCTATTCCCTGATGAATAGCAGCAAAGTAGACCTGGAGGTCACCACAATGCCGAATAGTAGTGGTCTAGTTAGAAGGAATCATAAAACTGTCTATATCCAACTTCATTAACTACCTAGAAACATGACTTTTCAAGGAACTGGCGACGTATCACCTGGCCTCACACAACTCCAGCAAGAGACCATGGAGTCTGTGTTGCCTTCCCAAGTCCACAAATCTCTCTAGTTCATTTTTGACCTCCTCGTTGCCCTTCTTCGACAAGGCGACAGCAGTCACCACAACCCGCGAACATAATGCGAAGACCGCAGGTTTCGACGTCCACCCCAAGACCCCGTCATCACCAGAAGCATGTTTCACCAAGTCCCGTAAACCAGCGATCGTCCAATCGGCCAAAGCCGTCACCACCTTGTTATCCCCGGTATATGAGAGTGTATCAAATACAGTCTTCCAGCGTAGCGTCTCACGGACTTCGTCGACATACAAATTATGCTCCTCAACTGCAAAGAGCGAGCCGTCAAACTGCAGCGCCTTGGTGAGTTGGGCGGCGGCTGGTGTCCAACCGCTTAGAGCCGCACTTCTCATTTGGGGGGTCATGGCTACATGACCGATCATGCGAGACGCTACATGCGTGCGGAACTCATCGGCGTCGCCGAATCGCTCTGCGAGCCAAGAGAGAAGTCGTACGCTTGATTCGATAGAGGCGAGCGGTTTACCGAGAATTGGGATTGTCCCGGTGGTCGCGATCTCACGGATTTCGTCGTCGTCGTCGTTGAGATAGTCGTAGAGCGCTAGGAGCCATGGTAGGTTGGCAAGAGACGAGTTTGGTGGCCCGCCATGTGACGTAAATGACACAATCGCGCGAATTCCAGCCATACGCGTATCGAAGCCCTTTGATTGTGATTAGCTTGTCGTGCATGAGAATGTGGGGATATGGGCCGGTCGAACCTTGTCATCTGACCCAGCATTTCTCATCATTTCACCCCATGGTCTAAACCATTGATCTAAACTCCGATCTGATTCCTCTTGGATTTGTGTTGAGATTGCCTTCATAACTGGTCCGCTGGCACGAATGATGGCATCTGCCAAGCATGGATTCATGGGTTGACTTTGCAGTTTGGTCCATAACAATCTAAGCTCGTCCACGGACGGTAGCAATTCGCGTGTGCCATGCTTGAATATTCCGTCGAACTGCGAAGCGAGAATCTTCAGGGCAACTGTGCGTGGCTCAGGCGCGTCCGTGTTACGAAGCGTCGTCAAGCAGATCTCTAATATCTGAGCTGTCCCGATGGTGCCGAACAGGACCTTCTTCTCGCTGTCAGTGTATGCGAGAATGGTCTGTAGTGCGTCGCAGGCAACGTTTGTATCACTAGAAAACAATGGTTTTATATTTAGGTTAGTTGCTGGTTGCCCCGAGAAGAGTAGTCGTTCCATGTCGGAAATGGTACAGGCTTGTGCTTCTTTGGATTCTTCTAGCGCCGAAGGGACAGCCTTGCGATCTCTAGTTGAGGATGGAGGAGTATAATCAAGCTCAAGCAAATCGACTTCTCTAGTACTAGAGGAGAGCCTCTCTTTACTCTTCAGTGCGTTTAGAAAGCCAATGATTTCAAAATACACAGCACGTGCCTCGGAACAAGCCTGGAAGCTGCAAGATGCCTGTGAAATTTCCTCAAGAAGCTCAAATAAAACATCAGGATAGTAACCTAACACTTGATATAAGCCTTGAGGAGATCACAGCGACTTGGAAAAAACTTACTAAATAGTTTGTCAGGCATGGCTTCAAGCAGCCGTTCAAGCAAGAACTTGAGCGTCAGGAGTGCTCCATGGATTTTGTTAGCTGAGGAGTAGGACTTTTGAAGGAGCGTCCTGATGCGCCCCAACCAGTCTGCCTGGAGCAAGAATGAACAAAGTGTGCGGGCTGCAATTTCTCGTACGTGCCAAATGGGACTTCCGAGGTACCAGGCAACAACACCGTATAGCTCGCTCTTGAATTCTTGCGGTGGTCCAGCTCTGCGAATGATGTCCAAAGCAGGGAACACAGATTCGGCTCTTACCATACCCTTCGACACATCCTGAGTGGTCTGTCCCGATTTGAGGAGGTTTACTAGAAGCAAGGGAAGAGAATCATACTTGTGCCATGCTAGTCTCGTAGTTCGGCCATCCCAACCCGCCTCCATTGACGTTTTGCTCTCACTGGTCCCGAACAGAGTGTCGATAAGACTCCTTAGGAGGATCAAACCACAATTGCGGATAGCCCAACTGCGAAAGAAAGACACGTTAGTGTATCCTGCGATTATACACAAGGGTGAGGCATACGTACACTTCAGACTTGAGACTGTTTGCCGCCAATTGTAGGCAATCCGTGAGATACGGCTCAGCACGCTTGCTTAGCATAGAACTTTTGAAAATATCCTTAATACAGTTTGTTGCATGAACTTGCGGTACATTGGAACCGTCCGTTTCGGTTATACTAGCAGGCTGCTTCGCAATTTCCTGTAGTTTCTGCATGACGTCGTGAAAAGAGGGTTGCTCAGCGCTCGATGATAGGATGCCAACAACAAGAGCAGGAATTCCTGCAGATCTTCTTGTCGTTGATGTTTGAGAGTAAATACACGAAAGAGCTCCCTATCATTGTGAGTAATTGTCGCAAATGGAGATCGGCCAAAATTCTCACCTCATACCAAACATTGAGAAGCTCGCTGTCCCGGCACGATGATGCGGCAGCATATTTTACCAATTGACAGCAACTGGTAAAAGTCTGCGATACAGTGGTAAATGCACCTCTATGCCTCAGGTTGGATAGTTGGTCGAAAGTCAAATTGCCAATGGCCTCAAACTCGTCATAGGAAGGGTGGATGAACCCTGCCTTCGAGGACCTCACTGTACTGGCAATAACTCGCAGGAGATGACTAAAACACGACGTCAGCTGGCAAGTTGTGTACTGCCATACCTAGAACTACCATACCTTGATTCGTGGACAGCGCGGAAACTGTAGCTTAGCAAATCTTTCGTGTCGAGCTCATCCACTTCTTCAAGCTCCTCTGGCAGGTGGCCTTCGGGTGAATCATCGCAAAGTACCAGCCTCACGGCGTGCCAAATTCTCTGACAACATCCGATCGCGTGTGATTGTAACGACTCCAAATTCTGAAGTTCTTCTGGACTATACGTGATAGTGGATAGCGACAACCAAACATATCTGGGCCAGTCAATAAGTTGAAGGTGATTCCCAATACATTTGAGGTACATACCGAAGAGCAGCGAAAGCGCCATGTATGGGTGCCTGTAAAACAGCTTCCGCTAGGTTCGATTCAGCTGCAGACAACTTGTTTTCGATATCAGCCAGTATCCGAGCAGGGATCGTGAGTTTGTCGTCTCTAGATGATAGCCACCGACACAATACTTCGTAAGATCTTGCAACTCCATCTGAATGATCAGCACGAGCAGTTCTGCTGGCAAGTTTTTCAGCTCTTGTGCAGAACTCTTCAAGTTCTTGTAGCATATGTTGTGAGTGTGCAAACACTTCATTATCGGCACCACTAGAAGATAACAACACCAATAGACTTGCTGCAGTTTCTCTCACGTCGTCGAATGGATCCATTAACAGGTCAAGAACGGCTCTTAGCCATGCATAATCGGTAAGAGATAGTGTCTGGCCTGTCTTGTTCGTGATACTACGAAGGTCGGATTTTAAGACATATACCATTGCTTTAAGCGATGTAATGTGTCTCTGGTACGAAGCAGTCGGGATTAGCTCGCTTTTGAGAAAGTCGAAGTACCACTGGAGAAAGCTGGTGTGTAGCGAAAGAAGGTCCCGGAATGCGGCAATCTCAACGCTCTCTGAACTGCTTGCATCGTTCTTCTTGTTCTTCTTCATCTTACGATCCAGGTCCTTCGTAATTCCTCCAATTGCGCCAATGATCCTGGATATCATGTTTCTTGAATAGCCTAAAACGTCATACCTGAACTTTGCATCGCCATCAGCGTGAAATGCCGGAAGAAACTGTTGCAACAACTCTAAAGAAGCTCTGCTGTACGGCTTTGAGGTCGATGGAGACGCAATCAGTATCGAAACAGCAGATGCCCGAGCCTCCTGAGAACTGTGAGACAGGAGATCTTCCAGCACGTTTCTTTCTAGACGCACGACTCCATCTGTCTGTGCACTTTGCTCAGAGCCTAACTTGGTCAGCATGCAATCATCGGTAGGCCAAAGTGTACAAACCGGTCGATGGTTCCCCCACAAACCCGACTTTCTTTCCTGCCTCTAGAGCCGAAAGCCATATCATTTGAGTGATACTAAGACTAGCTTTAACCTCGCTCGAAATTTGTATCGAGAACAAATATTCAATATATTTGAGCATTTGTTCCTTGTCTGACGTGAACAGTGGTATCAGAGTATAGAGCTGGATTGGCTCAAGAAGACTAATATCGGCATCCAACCCTGCACATAGGAAGCTATGCCAAGAGTCTGGGAGGAACCTAACGTTTTTGCTCTCGTCCCAGGGCCCTGAGAAGATGGTTGCTAACAACTTGCCGGCTATGGGGCAAATATTCTTCATTTCCATCCATTCAAACACTTTTGAAATGAATCTAGTCCAGCTCTGCAGACGTTCCTCGGAGATACGGTGAACGTGTTGAAAAGTAGCAATAACGTCATTCAGGTAGAAAACGTCTTTCTGCAGGAAATAGTCTAGAGCTGTCATGGCGGATTTCACACTTGGCTTGGTGGATTCCAGTGTGATGAAAGAAACAACATCTGTGAGGATCATGTCCTTGATAGCGTGGCCGACTTGGGGGTCTATGTTCTTCAGAATAGAGGTCTTAAGAAAATCGAGTATGAGTCGCATAGACCTGTGTTGGTCCTGCTCGTTCCATTCCACGTAGATATTGAGGAGGTTGTGAGCAGTATCTTGGGCGAAAGCATACCTTCGAATTACAGAAGATTCCGACTTGGAGCATTGCTCAACAAATCCACAGAGCTTGACGCAAGCATGACCAGATGTTTGCTTCGGCTTCGAGGCGGGTTGAAGTAATTGTCCGAAGAGATCACATGCATACCTTTTCTCATAAGCAGCCGTCCATCAAGCCTTTGACTTTGACAAAAGAAACCTACGAGACTTGATTGGGTGCTGGTTTCTGCTCGATCCAGTTCACAGCATTGCGCGGGTTGAACTTGGGCTCATGCAGGCCGGGGTAGGCCTCACGGGCCACAGAATTATCCATGTTGTAGCGATTCTCTCCAAAAGGACGGACGGCCTGGTTTGTATACCTGCCACTTTTGACATGAGGCAGAAAAGAACCAGAGGCGGCAATTCAGGTCAGAACATCCATGCGTTGTATGGAACTGGACGAGAGATTGCAAGCGGCTTTTGTTTTAACCGAAAGATTGGAATCTTTCCAACAACCCAAACTTGAATCCAAAATTTGAATACCCAATATCCCTTTCAAAATCGTGCATGCGCCCGCCTGCGCTTTCTGACCCGACGTAAAGTTTCTTGCAAGTGCCAAAAACCGAGCCAAGACCCACTATTAGCTCGTCCGCGACTTCCCAGACCACAACCTTGTCTGTGCACGGACCATCTGACTTAATCGCGGACCAGATTTTTTTATCGACAGTCGGCGGCCATCGGGAGCTCTCTTCCCACTTGGAAGACGGAAGACAAAAGACGAAAGACAACCTTTTCTAATACAGCCAGGTCGGCACCCGTGCGGCAGCATTACATCAACGTCCCCAAGCACTTTGATCTCAACCTTCCAAACCGCCCCGTTCTTTGTGCATATCATTCTATCTGTAATATATTCCAAATTCCACAATCTACATACTACGTACCACCTCGGACCCTTTCACATCACCAGACAGACATCATGGCCATCTGGGACACCCTCATGGGGCGCAAGCCGTCATCGTCGTCAGACCAATCTGCGCCTCCTAGCCACGAGCAGTCGCCGACGCCGACACCTACCACAACCTTCGCCTCGACACCTTTTGACCCCTCGGAAGCTCAAGGCGTCGACGCCTTCCTCAAGAGCTCGGCTTTTGCCGATCCTTCACAACTACATCCCTTGGCCGGCCTCAACAGGGACAGCTTGGAGTACCTTACCCTCGAGGATGCCGCCCTCGCAGATCCCAGTTCACAGTCGGTTATCCCTTCTCGAGGCTTCAGTGACGATCTCTGCTACGGAACCGGTATTACATATTTGTCCGCCTTGACGATAGGTGGCGCCTGGGGTCTACAGGAGGGATTGAGGCGATCAGCAAACCAGCCCCCCAAGCTGCGTCTCAACTCGGTGCTCAACGCTGTCACCCGTCGTGGGCCTTTCCTCGGAAACTCGGCCGGTGTTGTCGCAATCACATACAACCTGCTCAACTCCGGTGTTGGATATCTCAGGGGCAAGCACGATGCGTTCAATACCATCTTGGCTGGCGGACTGAGCGGTATGGTATTCAAGAGCACGAGAGGCCTGCGACCAATGTTGATCTCTGGCGGTGTTGTTGCCTCAATTGCTGGTGCCTGGGCCGTAAGACGAAACCACGCCCTGTTATTGGAACTGTCAGACTAATTGCTGTCATCTAGGTCACCAAGCGCGTATTCCTCGAGGGCGACGAACCCGAGCGAAGACTATAAATGCGACCCTTGATACGAAATTCCGACTCAGACAGCTCGCCGCCATATAGCGGTCGCCCAACTACTGGGCATACCATGTACGATATTTGGACTTGACCCCTGTCCGTCCTCTTACACGATGTAATCACTTATATTTTTTGGTCTGAACGACGGTGCCTCCTTTGAGGTTGGTCGCATAGCGAATGGATCATCTCTCCTCTGACTGGACGTATGTAAATTAGATGGCAAAGCGCATTAGAATGCATTCCATGGCTGTGGATGCGACGGTTAGGCGTTCTAGTCAGCACTGGGGTGGCAATTGACTTTTTATGACCTCGAATGCGGTTTCCTGTTTTGATGAAATTCGGTTGGTCTGGCGATGGGCACGGGCTCATGAGCAGCCACCCACCATGCAATCGTCAGGTTCGAACATGTACTGGCATAGATGCGATAACTCGTCTTACTCCATTCGCCCCTGCCAAGTTTCATCCGACGCAGTTCCTAAAACCTAGCAACGGTCGAGATTGTTCCGTATGACATCAGTGTGAATCCACGGCATTCAGTTGTAGCGTCGCGTGCTTCTTTTCACCTCCCACTTGCCACTTCTGTACTTTACATATCCTACTCTGTCCAACTACATCAACTTATCGGAATTTAGTCTGTCACAATGCTCACCCCGGAGCAGCTTAAAACCCACCTGATATCCTACTATATCTCCAATTGGCGCGCTAATGGAGTACCTGTGACCTTGAGAGACGTTCTTGCACAGAAAATCCAAGGGAAGCTCGATTCAGATGGGCCCCATACCAAGGAGATCCGTGGAGTGAGCGAGCAGGCAGAGGAAGTCTACCTCTCCATGAAGCATACCCACTCCTACCTCAAGGTCCGCCTTGATGATTCGCCTCCGAAGGACGCGATCATCAAGGCTCACTATGCGGATATCAAAAACTTTATGGAGAAGAACGCAGATGTGGTCTCCTCCATGTCACCGATACTGGATCGCCACATAGAGCAGCATAACTTGGTTGATTGGTATGACACTATGCCGATGGCGCAGATGAGCATGAAGGAGAAGGTCAATATTACAAAGGAGGTACGATTTTCGCGACCAACTAATAATACTACTCTAGGTTCAGCTTATTGCCAGACATGAACTTGAGCTTTCCGACGAGCCTCGTCCTGCGAGCTCGCCCATACTACCCACACTCAAAGTCTGCCTTATCAACATCGGAGTCAATCATAAGCTCGGATTACAATTTCACGAAACAACAGTGTCACGAATGAAAGACGAGCACGAGAAATTTCTTATCTGGCTGGAGAGCCTCGCACCTCAGTGTCAAGCAATCTCCAACTGGGATGTCTACAACTCCATTGGAGATGACTGGGAACCGAAGGCATTAGCCCTGTACGAGCCAGAGCAGCAGACTCTACAATCAAGCGATGATGGTAGGCTAGCCGTTAACCGCAGCTGGTCGTACAAGAAACTTGAGCTAATTGGAAGGAATCCACAACTCGTTGAGGACTGGAAAATATTGAAGACATGCGAAGACTTTAATGGCCTTCTTGACGAGTTCTTGCTAAAGCCGAAGGTGTATCCAGTCTTTGTCAGGGTATTTCCGACTCTCGTTCATGTTTCCTACATTCCAACTGAATTTGGTAATAGTCTTACATGATTCCGGATTCAGAACGTCACACAGTACAAGGCGGACACAATCCAACAACTACAACAACCGATACCGATGGCTTGGGGGAGGATATTACAGGATGACCCAGAAGGATGAATATATACACGCAATTAAACCAAAGTCTGCCATGGAAGAAGATCGTGAGGCCAGCAGCAGGTCAGTTAGATCAGAGACGGGCTCAGCCACCGGTTCTAGGGACAACAATAGCTCGACATAAGATGTGAGCATTGGTCTTATTCATGACAACTGTTTCGAAGAACGTACATGACAGCTTAATCCATGCCAACAGAAGAGAATCCAGAGAACAGGAAAGTATGATGTATTATCAAGCAAATGGCAGACAATAGTTTTTGGAGAATGAATCCGGTGCCATTAGACACTCACACTCTGGTCAATCCAAACCAGATAAATGCATCAAACTTTCTATGTAATGCTTGGAAATACTATGGTTGGCTAAACGCTTCATGTGCCCATGGGTGCGGATTGGCATCACAGAGCAGTGATAATAATTAATGATATTTAGTAGCATAGAAAATATTGCGGCAAGTGCTAACTGGCCATGGTTGCTCCCACCAACGCGTTGCTCCCTATTTTATCAGAGCTTTCGTCCGAGCAACAACAAACACGAAGGAGATGCCATACTTGAATTTATTCGACGCAGCCAGTCCTACTCCCCCATAACCTCATATAGTACCATTGAAACACATCGCAGAACTGACACGGACAACTGAAAACACAATGTGCTTGCAGTGCTGGCCGGTAAAAGATATTGTTCTCGAGGAGGAGGACATGCCCGAGCATCGCCAGCGGCAGATGTTCCAGTATGTTTGGAACGGCCAACGATGGGTTCCTAGAGTAGGAAATACGGTTAGTGTCTATGCTTTATTTACTGTCTGTTTCATGCATGCAAAGCGGCCTGGGTCCAGCGTGAGTGAACAAGTCCATGCCTTTTATTTCGGCCAACAGAAAGCCTGCCAACCATTCCATCAATGGTTATTCGGGGTGAGCTTATCCTCCACGGCAGACCTCAATCACCGCACTCAGCTCGCACTTGAACCCCTGCCTGAGTTTACCCGAAAACTTTTCATCACAAGGTCAAAGATACTTGAACTCTCTATTCCACAAATCTACATTCCCGATTTACCGCCAATATACACATCACCCATTGCTGGTTCTTCTTTCATTCGTCGTCGCCCATCGCCTGTCTATACTTGCCAGAATGCCGGAAAGAAAGGGCAAAAAGGTTACAATCGAAGACGACACTCCCACTCAGAAGCCCTCTGCTCCTTCCAAGAGCCCTGTCGTGAACGCCGAGCCCAGCAGACACGCCAGTACCGGTACCGCCAGCGATCCTGACGTCCGAGGCCCCGGCGTCCAGCAAAGTTGGCAGAATACCAACAGGGCCAGTGGCCAAGCAGTCAACGCGGCTGCCCTGAATGGCCACAACCCTACCTTTGGTCAGCTGCCGAGTGTTCACCAAACTGGTGGCTTTCTTCCGCCAACTCAACAGGCCGCAGCTCCCGGAGCTGGTTGTTTCTATCATAACAGCAACCCTCTGCCCCACCCTGGAGCTTACCAGCTTCATCAACACAATCCATATTTCATAAGTCACCCTCAAGCAAACTTGGTCAGTTACACAAACACTTACCAACCTTACTTTCATCCCCATTGTGTAAGGAACTTCTCTGTCTTTGTTCCCGATCCCATAGATCCACACTGCTTCATACACATATACCTCCAGCTCTTGATTCCCACTCAGCATCACTATCACCTCGCCACAATGGCCGGATACGGTAATGGTTCTATGCCCAACATGGGCCAGCACTTCCAGCCGCCCGTCCCTGACACCACGTACGGCCCAATGGTCCACACTTACCGTCCTCGCTTCGACGCCGGTGTCCAAGTCGCACCCGGTGGTGGTTCTGCATTCGTGGCCCAGCAGCCAACACCCTGCACGTGTCCTTACCCAACCACACCCGCACCTGCACCCTGCGGTATACCCATGCCTCAGGTCTGTACTTGCCCTCGACCGGCAGTTCCGACATCTACAGCCGTACCAGTTGCGCGAGAAGCTCCGTGCTTCTGCCCTTCTCAAGCAAGTCTCTCGCCTGAACATAATTGTCTGAATACTTAGTGATGTATCATACCATCTTGATGATGGACTGAGTAGCGCTTCTTCTGCGGGCAATTGACAACTCACTGGTCTCTCAGTCTTATTCAAACACGCTTAACATATGTTTTACGGATGCTCCTACTAACAGGTTTTCTCATTACAGGTCCAGACTGGTATGGCAACTGCCCCTGTTGCTATGCCCATCATGTCTTACCAGCCCCCTGTCATGGTTCAGGGCGGCCAGAACATACAGGCTATGCCGGCAGCGATGCACTCCCAGGGTTTTCCCGCCGTCATGCACAGTCCTAGCATGCCTCAGCCTGTTGGCGGACCTATGGGTGGTCACGTCATTGCAGGAAATTGCGCTCCCAATTTACTCCCTCAGGGCATGCTCTACCCCGACATCATGGGTGTCGGCCGCACGCAGAGCGAGAACACCATTGAACTGCTCAACTCTATGCACAAAAACAACACGCTCGAGCCCCAGGGCTTCAAGCCTGAGGATGACGATCCCTCTCGCATGTATTGTGTCAGAGAGCTTGATGGTAATTGGACGCAGCGCAACCGCATGACCATTGATAATCTGCCCTGTCGATGGTACATCACTCCGCATGGTGCTTTCTATGCTGTTCGACTTGAAGATTAGAGAGTCAAGCCATGGTATGTCCCTCCAATATCAAAGCTTTTGCTGCTTGCTGCTTATATTACTATCAGCGACCCTAAATGCTGGGTGCACTAAGGCAATCGCTTGGCGATATGTCAAATTTGCAGCTTTGTAAGTCTATATGTCATTTGCTAAGTCGACGATGTGCGCTGATGCTTGAACATAGCGGTCTGGATTTTCCTTACTCTCCTTTGTCTTCTTCTCTGCGAACGAAGAAAAAGAAACTAGCACAGGCGACTTTTCATATTTCTGTGACCAGCTCACTTCGTAAGTCCTCAAATTTCACTTCCCTAACAGTCTAACGTACTCTGACTAACAGAAGTTGGCTCCAGCTCTCCTACTCCTCGACAAGCATCTGTCATGAAAGACTTCCACCAACTTTGAGGCGAGCAGCAATACAGCGAATACCAGGGTCCCCTAACGATCTTGCATATGATGGACAAAGGGAGGGAGAGTATGGTGTTTCTTCAGTCAGCATTCATAGTAAGCTGCTATGTTCTGCGGTGTGACATTTTCGTCGCCTTTCTTTTGCCATCAGAGCAGAATAATGTAGCCAAAATCACAGAAGAACGCAAAAAGGAAATTGTAAAAAGTTTAACACGGGGAATTCCCCAGTAACCACCCACCTGAGTACCAGTCCAGTGCTTCAAGTACATACCTACCAGGCGAGAAAGGATCACTTGCCGCGTATCAATGCAGGAACACGAACACGCTTACTATCATAATAGATAATACTAGTGCCAGTGAGTTTGGGTTAGTACTCGCCGTACTTTTCAAGGAAGTCAGGCGTGGAGCGGAGACTCAAGGGCCATTCGTGCTTCACTTCACGAAAGCCATGTAAACTTCAGTAGGCTTTAGTAAAAAAGCCAGGTGGAAACCCACGAATCATAGGGCTCGCGTAGGAAGGTTCGTGTAGGAATCCGTGAGCCATGGATGTAATGACGATCCGGCTCAGCGACGGGAACTGCTTTATACCGTGGCTCAAAGCTTCCGCATCAGCACCCAATGCTAGTATGTCATCCTGTTAGGCCAGGAGTTGCTGGTAAGCGGCAAGTGCTCTTCTTTAGTTTTCTGCTGTCTCTCAGTACAATTGCTACTTATACCTTCGTCCATTGTAGCAACCTTTCTGTGACAGTAGTCACGCTCTTCTATTGTTCCAACACTAATCTCGCAACTTTTTGCGAACCATTCAGGACATCATTCTGTAATCGTCATCCTGGGCAGAAATTTCATGGTCGATTTATTGTGGAAGTCGCGTATCATCCCAGACGGTCTCGACGACTCCCCGACGAAGCACGTCGTGGTTCGCTATTGCGCATATTGGCAGATAAGAATACCTTCTCTCAGCGAAGCGATAACTCTAAGCCTAAGCATTTACATGTCAGGCGAAAGTTCTTAGCTTCGCAGTTAGACAAGAGTGATAAAACCGCCGAATCTAGCTCGGTAGGAAGGCAGTCCAAGCCGAGCGGAGCTCTGGTATAATCCAATTGATATGTTATGATGCCCTTTTTTAATTAGAAGTAATTCGAGATCCTGGGGGAAATGTGGTATTAAGCCAGAATGGTAGAATGTTATGATTAATCCGAACGGCGAGAGAAATTTTGGGGGAAAAGCAGAACAGTGGACGATCATACATCATTAAAAATCCAAAGGATGGGCATATATAATTAGCGTTTGAAGTTTACACAGCTTTTGAACCCTAACATAAAATGCTTTAAAATCCTACGATAAAATGAAGAGGTCTATAAATACGAGGATGAAGAACGCGTCGCGCTGATTTATATTGGCCGAAACTTTATTGGGCCTTCTTGGTATAGTGAGTTATATACCCCGACACTATCCACGCGAGGGTGGTCCCCACACGCCCCACTCCGCTTCTGAGCAACTTCCTATACAGCAAACCACCCTTCGAACTCTACTGAATGCTCTCTTTCCACAACCGTTCTTCTACTGGTCTGTGGACCTGCAACCTTGATATTCGTGCAAATCTGCACCTACAAAGTACGCAGCACCAACCCATGTTCTCTATTGACAATAGTGCCGTGTCTTCAGCAACATCTATCGCGACGAATCAAGGGCAATCTCGGCATCCCCATGTGGTCGATCACGGTTTCTCTCAATGGATTACAAGCAGCTAACAAGCCGCACGCTTGTACGAGTTGGGGGTGAGACTCTGGAGCAGAAAGGGCCTCAAAGGTAATGAGCAAGAGACCGCTCAATCGTATACTATGGACCACTTCACGCTCCAGCGTCATGACGGACTAATTGAAGAGTGCGAAACTGTTTTCCAACAAGAGAGGCATCTTTGGAACGAAAGCACTTGCGCCTTGTTCAAGACGCATAGCAAACAGGTTCTTAGCACTCATGCACTATGTAAAGTCATCTTATTGGGCTCAGCGATATCAGCTGTCGGCCTCTTGTTTGGTGGGAGTTCGTAATACCAAGCCGGAGAATATATAATGAGAAACGAGCCCTGTGTGGATGCTGCTCGTCGCTACAACGTCCCAGAAGACACAAGCGTTCAGCGGACATGGGATCGAAGAGTTCCATTCAAGATGACTGGGCAACCTAGATGGTTGTGCCTCTGATGCTCAGTACTAATGAGCAGGCCAAGGACAACCGACATGAAGCATCAGGCAAAGGAAGAATGTTCCTAGCTTGGCCATCTTGCACAGGCGGGACTATGTGCGTATCAAGGGCTTGACAATTGTGAAACTAGGCACTATAGGCAGTGAAAGAATGATAATACATGGCTGCAATTGAGGATGAGGGAGGTATCAGACCACAGTGAAGAGTGCGAAAGGGTGCCTATATTCCAACTACAGAATATCTCTGCCCCTCCGTCCTGTTGCAAAAGTCCTGGCATATATATCTGGCTTAGGCTGCTTTCTAATCCTCACTGCATAAGACGTTAGCCTGTGCCAACTGAGTTCCGCATAGGCTGCAAACGCTGGGGGGTTATAAACGTTTTGTCTTCTTTAGAACTTCTCTATAAAAAAAAGAGCTTATCCAATTCCACTGCTGCTACTTAATGTGATTTTCACACATGGCTGCACCGTTGAGAAGCTAAGGTCTAGGAAGTATCCAGGCCAATACTGCTGCTAGACGTGTAAAGGTAAGCGCTGTCGTGACGTATGGGGTGGTCGAGACGGCAAATTCGTAGACGATGCTACACGTCCTGCCCATTAAAGCCGGGAGCTTAATCTGGCCGGTGATACTGACGGCCACAACTCCGAATAAAGTTAATGTGTAGACACAGATCGTTAGCGGAGTTGCTGCCGAGCTGTATAAGGTCGGCGAAATCCTAATCACGGGGGGTTTTGGAAGCGAATCTAGGGGCGTCTCACGGCGCAATAGAGCCGCCAGCGATTCCAGAACTGGCATATTAGATAAGAATAGTAGAAGCAGGGCCGGATTTAGGTTAGACTATATACGTAAATTCGCTACAGTGGTCGTTAAATTGGCGATACACATGTTTCCCAGCGTGTATACCCTTGATGTGCTCTCTTGACACACATTATGGCCATGCGTTTTTGTTGTCTTGGTGATTGATGATGATTAGATACCTAGACTTTCCACAAGGCAGATGATACTCCATGTTGTCGGGGTCTTCCTGTGGCCAAGACACTTACCCCACTGCATATTCGCTTTCCGGCCATTCCACATTTAGCGGGGGACTTTTTTCGACGAACCCCCGTCAAACGTTCCACAACCTTTGCCCACACCACCACATAACACCCACATGCCGTGCTTGTCCAGGTGTCCCAGCTAATGTCTCTGCGAAAGGAAGGTCACTGAATGCTCGATTGAGATCTTCTAGAACCCTTTCTGGCCTTGGTTTTTGACAATGCTACGGCAGTCGTATCAATGTACGCGCACGCCAATACTACCGAACATTTTCTAAGATAACAGTATCTGTTCGTTAAGGTCGCAACTTTCGTCTGAGCTGCACGCAAGCTGTTTAGATGCTCAAGATGGCGCAGTCTCATGGTTGCTGTCAGATAAGATTCGACGGATATTGATTCCAGATCTTGACGTAGGACGGCTTTATTGTCTGTATTGCACCGGGAAACACCCCAGCCGCCACGAGTTCGTGGCACCCTTAGTGGCTGTCCAGCATGACTATTGACACTCGCCTATCTGCACATGTTACACCCAAGGCCATCTAGTGTCTCTGAAGCATGGAGCGCTCAGATCTTGCGTTCTTGCGTTTTTGGGCCTCTTCTCCATAGTTTCTCCACAGGCTGTGAAGCCACAGTCCGGGGCAACATGTAACCTGTACGTGGCAGCACAATCTAGCATGATCGTTGCGGGGGTCCAGCGGCTGTCGGTTTCCCATTTTGTATACCTGTCCCGGATGGCCCGCCCACACCTTGATAGGATGCGGCTCCCACATCGGGCATGTGAGACACCCCTCGGTCGTACAACGGTGCGGACGCGGAGCCTATGATGTCTTGAGGTGTTCGTGCCGATGGGGCAGGACCCCTTGACACCTGTTCTGGTTACTCATGCGTCAATCACTGGGTGGGAGGGCCTACGTATTCATATGTCACAGCAATGCACACCTTGACCTGATATGTGAGAGCAGAGGGATCTTCCGATGTGCGGAGATGTGTTGGCCACCTTTTGCCGGCGGACGGGCGCGGCGACCTCCCCCATGTGAACCTAGTGTCAAGGCATACCTACCGATACGGTAACATCAATCTCTAGATCCGGCGAGAACACTGTCGAATTTGTGTGGTATCTGATAAAAGATGGAAACTCCCGAGATATACACATACGACCAGAGACACTGCTTTCGCCTGCCTGCCGGATCGCACCGAGTGCTATATACGTTGTCGATAAACCCTCCCGCACGTGGAAAATTGATGCCATTTCTAATTATGCTCATCTCTAATGCCCTCCATTTGGAGCGGTATACTTGTTATTATACAGACTTGTAATACATTCATAGTCGTTGACCCACGAAATCAAAGTAGAGGCATTTGCTTGTAGCCATGGCGATAGGTGACGATGATCGCGGCCCGGAGATGTTCGATGTGACAGTGTCTCTATTAGCGGCAGCAACGGTTTCGGTGGTGTTGAGATGCTACGTGAGAATATTTATGCTCAAGTCATTCAGAATAGAGGACTGGATGGCACTGGCGACACTGGTGAGTAGCTTCACGCTCTTCACCTGGAGTTCGAATCAATTGACATACTTGCAGGCCTCCTTCGCATTCCTCTGCGCCTGTGTTTTCTTGAGCGTCGAGAACGGTGCCGGCAAACACCTCTTGGCAGTAAACTTTGCCGACCTCCCCAACGCCCTAATGGCCCGCTGGCTCGGTGAGATAGCTTACATCTTGACGTCGGTTTTCCTCAAGTTCACCGTGGGCATCTTCCTTCTGCGCATCTGCTCGCACCGCTGGCAGACCACAGTCATCTGGGCCGTGCTGGCCATCGTGTCGATGTTTAATATCGTGTACCTGTTCATCGCCATCTCGCAGTGCCAGCCCGTCGACTACTTCTGGAACCGGGTATCCTCCCTCGGGGCCAAGGGAAGCTGTGTCTCCAAGGAGCTGGCGAGCGGCTCGACATACGCGGCGACCGCGGTCAACGCTTTTGCGGACTGGACGCTTGGCCTGCTACCTATTGCGCTGGTTTGGAATCTAGAGTTGAACAGCCGTACGAAGTGGAGTATTGCTGGTATATTGGCTCTGGGTATTATGTAAGTCCTCCCTCCGCTTCATTTCTGGACTCCTCGCCCAGCGTTTCTCTTCCTTACATGTCCCCTGTCTCGTCTCTCAGGACGCACTCAACACAAGGATCTCAAGCCACTAACAAAACACGTTTCTACCCCACAGCGCCTCGACAGCAACAATAGTCCGCATCCCGTACGTCTGGCAGCTGACGCACAGCATCGACTTTCTGTACGTCTTCACCGACTTCACCATCTGGAGCACGGTCGAGAACGGCGTGGGCATCATCGCGTCCTCGATCGCGACCCTGCGCCCCCTGTTCCGCAAGGCCCTGGACATGACCGTGCGCCGCAGCACCACCACGGCGCTACCACCACCACATCATCACATTATGCTTCGCCGCTCCTCCTCCACGACGGCCAGGCGATCGACGAACTCGGTAAGGAGCACCGCGTTCCACTGCCGCGGCCTGAGCTACGACTACGACATCGAGAAGGGCGTGGCGCGGCCTCCTCCTCCTCCTCCTCATGCCAGGAAGGTCGTCGTCAGCGGCGAGGTGAGCTACATCGAGAAGCCGATGCCGGCCTATGTGCAGCCAGGGGAGAAGGGGAAAGGGAGACAGACGAGCCCGCAGAGGGCCACGTATGACTGCCAGAGCAGTACCAACAGCGGATGGTCGTGGAACTCGAGAGATCCCACGCGGGACTCGAGAATCTCGAGGAACGACAAGAGTGTTGAGGAGTGGGTCGAGAACTGGGGCAATTCGGCACGATCATCGAGGAGCCGGTTGATGTCGGCGAAGAGGACTACTTGGTAGGACCGGCAAAATAAATGGCTTTAGTCGATGGAAGGATGTCTTGTCGACCCCCCCCCTCCCCTTTTTTTTTAAACTCTCTTAAAAGGTTATATGGAGTTCCGGATCTGGGTATGAGACTCATGATGTGATTGGTGTACGACTTCATGAGTAAATTGATGAAGAATGAACAGGGAAAGGACAGGGCAGCGGCCAGCACTGCCGGGAAGGCACTCGCGTTACATACACTCTTTTATCATGCTACGGAGCTCTGGCGTACAGCATCAAATACCCCCCAGGTGGTCCGTTGGGCCCCCGACGTTCGTTTAGAAAATTAGACTGTACACTGTACATTAGACAATGGGGCTACATAGCGCTCGTTTGGAGTCGAATCACTGACTATATAATTATATGAATGAGAATCAATGTGAATACAACATTTAACCAGAACCACGACCAGGTCGACAGACACAAATCTTTAGTTTTAATGCATCAATTAAGTAGCACCCTATATGTTTCACCATATAAAATCAACATGTAAGTTCATATCAAACAGGCATCGCATGGCGACCTCGTTCATTAATTGGTCGTGTACTGCAAATCAGTCGAGCCATCCATTTTGGGACATTGAGCATCAACTCCCCTGCTGTGCCTACCCAAGATAGGAGCCAACTCAACGGTGTCCGAAAGTGGGGCCGAATTTTCATCTTTACTCATGTACCTAACCTTCTCGTCTTCACCTAGCACACTACTTCCACGTTGCGCAGACGAAGCCAGACTTGTAATATTATTACTTAAAAAACACCACAACGTCAAACTTTGCTCTTTGGCCTTTTTCCATTCTCAGAAAACCCGCTGGGAGTTTTATTTTTAATTTTTTTTTAAATCACGAGAAGCGAAGGGGGGAAGGACGCGATGTGATGGGCGATTCAACCAAAGTGCAAGCGCCCAGCGCGTCGTCGTATCAGTCCGCGCTCGCCAAGGTCCAGCCTCTGGTACCGATCTTGGCGGGCTTCAACCACCGCAACAGGAGTCAGCACCGGCACGCGCGGTGGTGGGCCGCCTTTGGCTCGCTGCGCCGGAACGTGGGGAGACTCGTCTCGGAGCTCGAGGCCGCCGCGGCTAAACGTGATGCTCGGAACCCGAGCAAGAAGCGTGGGCGCGGGGGGCAGGAGGGAGGAGGAGGAAATGGAGGAAAAGCCGTGGAGGATAAGGCGAGGTGGATGAGGGACTTTTTGGTCGGGGAGGCTTATCTGTGAGTTTAAACCGACGGGCTATCCTCCAGGTAAATGGGATGTTGAAATTTAGACTGACTGAAGCGGAAAACAGGGATTTCTCGCAGCTCGCGGCAGACAACCAATTCGCGGTACTGGGAATCGTGCTGCTGGGGGTCCTGGCCTCGGTGCACGACGCCTGCATCCAGCTTGTGGGTGAGGCGTCCAGCCTCGTGGAGGTGGCGCTCGATGAGCTGTCGACTGCCATCGCAGAGCCTGCCGTGGTGGTGGAAGTGGTGCAGAAGGATATGGCGAAGAAGCCAAGCGTCAAGCGTGCTGGCTTGGCAGAGAACGATGTCGATTTCGGGCAAGTGGTGTCCCGGGAGGAGGTTGCTGCCGCTGCTACTGCTGCCCAGACACCAAAGATTCGCGAGGCGGATGGGGAACCGTCAGTCAAGCGTAAGAAGAAAGATGTGGGGAAGTCGACCAATAAACCTATAGAGGAAGTGGCGTCAAGGGAAGAGGTTCCGAAAAAGGACAAGGCTGCGAAGGAGAAGAAGAAAAAGAAGAAGAGTCAAGGTGATGAGTTTGACGACTTGTTCAGTTCTCTGGTATAAATTATGTATCGGAAATGAGCATGCCTGATTCAGCACGCATGTAATTCAGTAGTCTTACTGTAAACTCCGTGCTGCTTGGTGATCATCAGTGTTTGAAGGTGATGCTGCGGAGGCAGGTCGCAGGAGCAGAACACCTAGAGACTCAGTGACTAGTCACTCGCTAAGGGTTGGTAATCTTGTTCAATGGTGGCTACCAAAACTGAATTCGTATTCAAACAAGACAGCACCGCCTAGCACGTTGTGTAGACAAGTTATCTATGTCCTCCTGCACCAATCCCCTTTCGTCTCTACGCATACAACGGGTAACGATCGCATCTACATACAAGACTACTCCATATTGAAACTCCATAAAACACAATACTGCAGGCTGCCCAACAGTAAAAGTTGGGCTCGCAAATAGGCCTCGTACTCGTGCCGGTACATGCAACTGAATCGCTCTCAACCCCATGTTTTGTTCACGGGTGCGACACGCCTTTGCAGTAAGCATTCAAGTGCGACAGATTCTTGTTCTGCTTTTTCGTCCGTTCGCCATACCGGCCTTTTTCCGTCGCGATAATGTACTACTCGACTCGTGACACCAGCTTGTTTCATTTACAATACCATACTATCTCATTCACAATACAGCCTATTCCATTCGTGATACCATACCACTTCGTGTTGAATAAGTGTTTCTTTGTTCATAGTCCGGTCATAGACCACGTTCATGACACCGATCTGTAAGACCAGATACGGGCTCTCATGTCACCAGAGCCAGTGGCAAAGTAGCCTCCTGTGGGGCTGGGTGCCACGGAAATAACGGAGTTCTTGTGTCCTTGAAGCATGAGTTGTGTGTAACCCGTTCGTGGGTCCCAGAACTGGACGCCCCGATCCTTTGAACCGGACATGACCCAGTTGGCGTCGGGGGTAAGCGCAACGGACAAGACAAAGTCCTATGAAAACGTTAGGTACGGAAGAGACGAATAAACCCAAAAAGTTGGACTGGATGAGAACGCGGATTAAATGAAGGGTGGAACAAAGGAAGCAGACGGAAAACGTAAACAGGTTAGTAGGAGCCATGGAGATGGAAGCACTTACTCTGTGACCTTCAAAGGTCTTGACACATCTACCCCCCTTGGGTGGCGGGTTGTTGAGTCCTCGGGGGGACGAGAGCTCCCACATCTTGATGGTCTTATCCAGACTACCACTGACCAGGTCGCGACCATTGGGCGAGAAAGCTACACTATAGACACTGTCCTTGTGGCCATCTGGGCCCTCAAGCCTCTCGACCAGATATCCTTGAGAGATGTCCCAGACGCGGACGCTCTTGTCGAGCGAACCAGCGGCGACGTACTTGGTGTCGGGGGAAATGGCAACAGTGGTGACGCCATCTTCGATTGTGAGAGTCAGCATGGCAGAACCAGACTCAATATCCCACAGACGCACGGTGCGATCGCCACTACCAGATGCAATCGTACGACCATCGCGGGCAAAATCGAGCGAATAGATATCTTGCTCGTGGCCCGAAAAGGTGTTTCGAATAGTCCGGCTTGCAATATCCCAAACGCGGATAAGCTTGTCCTCGGCACCTGTAGCGAGATATTTGCCGTCGGGACTAAAACAGACGCTTCGGATGTAGAGATCGCCGGAGATGTCAACATTCTCGTCAGTGAGGACGCAGACTTTCTCGCCAGTCTGGACATCATAAATTTGAGCGGATCTGTTACATCCCGTAGCTACGTATTTACCGTCGTGGCTGAATCGTACACAGCAAACAACGCTCTCGTGGGCGAGAGTGTGAACCAGCTCAACGTCTAGCATGCGAGGAACCTGCTGGTTGAAGATGACAAACCAGTCGTCCCTCGTCTTCTTGGAGTGGGCTGGGAGTCGGTCGGGATCGAGATCGCCTAGGGAGTTGTTGACAAGAGGACCAGGGGCACCTGGGTGAGGTGGGAGCGTGCCGCGGTGATCAGGGGTTGGCTGGTTGTGGACCTGAGGAGACGCGCCGGGACCTGGAGGATAAGGCATGGGGTTGTTGATCTGCGGTGTGGCAGGGCCAGTCGGGGGTCTGCCGCCTACAATACCGCGCTTGCTGCCGGGACCGGGACTAGCTGTGCTCTGAGGCGGCTGCCCGGGAAAGCCATTTGGGCCAGGACCTTGGGGATACGGCTGTTGGAAGGGGGGTTGTTGAGACGGAGGAGGCTGAGGAGGAGGAGGACCCTGAAGGCCGGGAGGTGGTTGTTGCATCGGGTGCTGCTGCGGGCCAGGACCCTGCTGCTGCTCCTGCTGCGGCGGCGGGGGCTGAGGTGGCAGACCACCTTGACCACCTTGACCCGTCATAATACCTTGGAAGAGGTTGTTGCCCATTCCAATAGAAGGAGGGGGGACGTTGGAAGGGCCACCGTGCTGAGGAGGGCCAGGCATGCCAGGTTGAGGAGCGCCTCCACGACTGCCGGCCTCGAGCTGACGGCGAAGTAGTAACAACTCCTCCTCGTATCTG